>NC_134081.1:36259724-36895983 GCF_000715075.1 Nicotiana tabacum
GTTTCATATGGCAGAGCCCTGATGATTGCATGCATACTTGATGGCATTAATGTGAATGCCAGCCATTATATCCTTCAGAAGCTGAAAGAGTATTTGCTAGACGACAGCTCAGGCTTGATGTTCCCTTCATTGATTACATAGTTGTGTCGGCGGGCAGATGCTGAGGTGCGTAGCATCGATCGGTGGTTACCGGCCGACAAACCCTTTCATCTGTTGAGAGTAACGGGCGAGGGTAGTGCAGTAAAGAGCAAGAAGAGGAAAGTCACCACTGCTGTCGGACCAGAGTCCTCCTCACAGGTAGCCCTGCCTGAGGGACTATTTGGGATGTTGAACTCACGGCTTATCTCCATCCGTGACTTAGTGTCACAGCTCCCTAGTGGGCCCTCACACTCCCAGCCTACGCCCGAGTATTTTACTAGGGAAGAAATTAAGACCTACCTGGAGAATCAGAAGAAGCAAGTAGAGTCGCAGGAGAAGTTGGAAGCTTTTGTTACCAGGCTCGAGGCAGCCTATGGCAACATAGCCAACGCACATGTAGATCTTCAGGCAAATTTCCACAAGGAGAAAGAGAAAAACAAGAAGAAGAGAAAGTTCATGATAAAGATGTGGAGAGGCATCAAGGCCGTCTTCAAATGGGGGCAGCCGAACAGGAAGATGCCGGTCGAGGACAAAGATGATAGTAAAGAGTATTCCTTCCTGACAAGTGTTGTTGATATTGATACTGATGCTACCGATGATGATGTGGTCGAGAGCTCCACACGGCAGTGATTAGCTTTTTCCCACGGTCTGCTAGTCTGATGCAGATATCAGGGAGACCCTCAAACTACTCTTATTTTATCTTGATATTGTGCAGTGAGGACACTGCACTATTTTTAGTTGGGGTGGCTTTAGGGAATATACTTTATTTGTACATTGATGCTTAACTTGTACCCTTGCCGGGCTTATGCTTTTGTATGGATATTGTGCTCCCTTTCCGGGCTTGTATATGGATATTATGTGCCCCTGTCGGGCATGTTCTACTATTGTTTATCATGTGCCTTTGTAGGGCATAGTTTGTGATTAATGATATAATTGCGGATTAGTCGTTTTTGTTATTCTATTTTATTTTTTTTATTTTTACTTATTTATTTTCTTTAGTAGTTTTTAGTTTATGTTATTTTTGTTCCTTTAGTATTAGTCGCTTTTGGTATTCTATTTTATTTTTATTTTTACTTATTTATTTTCTTTAGTATTGTTTAGTTACTTTATTTTTATCCCTTTAGTTTTTATTCTATTTTCTTTAGTAGTTTTTAGTTTATATTATTTTTATCTCTTTAGTAGTAATATACTTTTCAATAAATTTTTTTGAGTTTTCTTTATGCTACGGTTTTTTCCCGAGGAATATTTTTGTGTTGAACCGGGTGACCTTTCCCTATGATGGATAGCGTGAAAACTTTCTTAAGGTAATTAGTCTTGTTTTGGTATGTGGAGACTTTTGGATTGTTTGGTACTAATAAAATTAGTCTCTTGTATGTGAAGTGTGAATTAAGAATACCCCTCCGAATTTTGTTTGTAAATTGAAAAAGTAAGTTGCATGGGGAAGAATAATTTTTGTGATAATTTTTTGGCTCATTTTGTGACTCTTTGCCTACTAGTTGGCATGATATTGCTCAAATTGTTCTTATTAATAAGTGAAATTGATCCGTCTTGATTAGTTCATGTGCCATGTGTGTTAGTTTTTGTTAAAAATAATTCTTGTATTTACTTTTATCATCTAGAACTTGTCCGGTTGGTCTTTCAATGCTAATGTTTATTTTGTTTGGTTGGAGGAATGGCCTTAGGCATTCTTTATGATCTTTGAAAAAACCTCTTTAGCCTTTCGAGCCTACCATTGCATAAATACTATCACTAGTTAACCGCATTTGAGCCTTTAACCTTTTCTTTAGCTACCTCATTACAAACCTTTACCCTTTTTGTGAAATAATTCCCTCTTTTGAACTCGTTCCTCCTTGAATGTTAAAAATAAGGCTAAAATCCCAAGTTGGGTGTTGGTGTTAATTGGGAAAGGGTGAAGATGTACATTGTGTGTAGAAGCATATACCTCAAAGTTGTTTATATGAAGATACTCAAGCTCCAAAAAATAAAATGGAGGCTTGTGATAATTATAGAGGCACTTTAAGGTGGTTCTAGTTTGATAACTAGATGTCAATAAGGGCTATGTGGTTTAAATAGAAGCAAAGTGCAAAAAGAAAAGGCAAATGTGAGTAGTGTTCAAGGAGGGTGTAGTCACCTGTATCCCAAATGCTTATCCTACCCTTCCCTAAGCCTACATTACAAGCTTAAAAAGTCCTTATGGGATCTCCAACCAAATGTTCTTAAATAGGCGGCGAATTAAAATAAGGGAAAGCTTATGGCATGATATTTTGTAACACTTGAAATTCTTTGTTGAGAGTGAGTTTCTTTGTGCATTTGTTCCTTGTGTTGCTACTGTAAATATGGTAATTTTGCGACTTTCTTTCTTGTGAGGGCGCATGGATTATGATGGATTGGTGACATTGATATATTCCGAATTGAGTAAAGTGAGCATATGTAGTAGACTAGTGATGTTGAGTCATTTCTTGAGGCTTGGTTGTTGTCATTTAATTATTTTGAAACTCTATTGCATTCTTGAGATTGTTTTAAATGATGGAGTTGTTTGGTTGTAGTTCATATGCTTGAGCATAATTATTAGTACCAACCAAATCCATAAGTGATATGCTTAATTGGAGAATGTGATTTAAAGATGGAAGCGATGCTAATTGAGCTTTAAATGTTAGAGCCTCATTGAGTATTTGGTTTTGATTTTCTTGAGTACAAGCAAAAGCTTTAAGTTGGGGGTGTTGATGAGTAGTGATTTTACCACTCATCTTAGTCTCTTTTCTTTAATTTTTGTGTACTTTAATTATAAAATGAGGTGATTTATGGTGTGCATTGCTAGATTTTCAGGTAAATGAAGTCTTGAAGAGAATTGAAATTAAATGAAGTGGATTCATGCAAAAAGAGTGAAAGAAGTGCAAAGATCTCCAGTGAAATCGCATTTGCGCAGAAGCATCCGCATATGTGGTCTCGCATCTGCGAGAAATGGTCCGCATCTGCGGAATAAGACTTGCAAGGCATAATCGCATATGCGATTGATGAACCGCTTCTGTGGTTGAAGACCGCTTCTGCGGTTGAAGACCACTTCTACGGTTGCGCTTCTACGGACGGGCTTCTGCGCTCTTTTAGCCGCTTCTGCGGAAGAGCCATTTCCACCAAACTTCGCTTCTACGTGCATGATTCTGCATCTGCAGAGCCGCATCTGCGTTGATTTTCCATAGGTGCGGCCAATGGGCTTCAGACTTGGAAATTCACATTTTCTCCCTTCCAAATCCACAAATACACGACCTAGCCCATTAGAAACACATCTTTGGCAGATCTTGCGCAGCTTTGACAGCTTTTGTCAGTCTCTGCACATCTTGGAGCTAGGGTTCTTGCACACACACTTGGGTCTTGAAGAGTTGAAGCTTTTGGTTGAGAATTTCTTACCCATTTATGTTCATTTCTTTATTTCCTTGCTTTGTATTGTATATCTAAGTGTGTAGTATTTTTTCCAACACTTGAATTTTGTTTATGGAAATATTTGTATTTAAAGTGTGGATTAAATACCTTGTTGTGCTTGTGTATTGAAGATTTTTATTTATTATGAAGTGAGTTATTGTTTCTTTAATTATTCTTGTTCTTTAATGTTTCCAAAGGGATTAGATAACCCTAGGACTCGCCTATTCACTTCGAATTAATTTTGGGAAAAATAATTTGGGGTTAGGAAAGATTAATTAACAAGAACTTGAGGCGTTACCCTCACTTTATAGATTCTACCTAGGGATAGGATTGAACTACTTGTAGCCATATTCGGGTGTGCTTAATCTCTTAATTGTTTTAGGGACAATTCAATTAGGAAGACTTGTTAGTCATCGGAAGAAGCTAATATAGAATTATTACCCGAGGCTAATTAATAATAAACTCGCTCATATTTGTAAAATTGTAAAATACATTGGATCGTTACTTGAGTGCAATTCCCACTGCATCCATGCTTGTAGCCATTGATCATTTTACTTGCTTTCTATGTTAGTTTACATTTTTGCAATTAATTATAAATATTTTCTCAAAACCTTTTTAAGTGTTTGGCTTAGCATAATAACTGATAATTCTCTTACACGTCTAATCGCCGACATACTGTTCTCTGTGGGATTCGACTCCGACTTATAGTTGGGTAAATTATATTGCATGTGACCGTGTCCATTTACTTTTTAGTAATGGATTTGGACATCATCAACAGATTTCAGGAGGACCCAGCCGTTTCTATGCTATACAGGGTCGCCAGAGTTCAGATGTTTCTCCAGATGTTGTCACGGGTATATTGACTGTCCAATCTCATAATGTGTACGCTCTTATTGATCCTGGTTCGACTTTGTCATATGTCACTCCTTATGTTGCTATGGAGTTTGGGATAGAACTGGAACAGCTTCATGAGCCATTCTCTGTATCTGCTCCGGTTGGTGAGTCTATTGTGGCTGCGCGGGTTTATAGATATTGTGTTGTCACAGTGCATGGCCGGGACACCATGGACGATCTCATGAATTGGGGATGGTTTATTTTGATGTAATAATGGGGATGGTTTGGCTTTATTCATGTTTTTCCAAGCTTGACTGTCGAACCATAACCGTTAAGTTTGAACTTTCAAATGAGTCAGTGATTGAATGGAACGGGAATGATGTGGTGCCGAAGGGTAGGTTTATTTCTTACCTTAAGGCCACGAAGATGAATAACAAGGGGTGAATTTACCATTTGGTCCGGGTTACGTACACCGATGTTGAGGAACCTACACTTGAGTCTGTGCCAGTTGTGAATGAATTCCAGGAGGTCTTTCCGGATGAGCTCCCTAGGATCTCGCCAGACAGGGAAATTGATTTTGGGATTGATGTGATGTCGGGCATGCAGCCTATATCTATTCCACCCTACAGAATGGCACCGACATAATTGAAGAAGCTAAAGGAACATTTGAAGGATTTGTTAGAGAAAGGCTTCATTTGGCTGAGTGTGTTGCCTTGGGGCACACCGATCCTATTTGTAAGAAAGAAGGATGTGTCTCTAAGAATGTGTATTGATGATCGGGTGCTAAGTACTTCTCCAAGATTGATTTATGATTTGGGTATCACCAATTGAAGATCAGGGAGCAGGATATTCCGAAAATAACTTTCAGGACCCGGTACGGGAAATTTGAATTCCTAGTAATGTCTTTTGGGTTAACATATGCCCCCGCAGCTTTTATGGATCTTATGAATCGAGTCTTCAAGCCTTTTCTTGACTCCTTCGTGATAGTGTTTATTGACGATATCCTTATATATTCGCGAAGTCGAGAGGACCATTCCGATTATCTTAGGGCAATTCTATAGACCCTGTATCAGCACCAGTTATATACGAAGTTTCCTAAATGTGAATTTTGTCTTGAATTTGTCACGTTCTTGGGTCATGTTGTCTCTAAAGAAGGAATTAAGGTTGATCCTCATAAGATTGCAGTTGTGAAGAATTGGCCTAGACCTACTACCCCAACTGAGATTTGCAGTTTCTTGGGATTAGCAGGATATTACAGGATGTTTGTGGAGGGGTTCTCTACCCTTGCCTCTCCGTTGACTAAATTGACGCAGAAGGCGATTAAGTTCCAATGGTCAGATGCTTGTGAAAGGAGCTTCCAGGAGTTGAAATCGAGATTGACTACGGCACCAGTGTTGACTCTACCAGACGGTACAGATGGGTTTGTGGTATATTGTGATGCTTCAGGAATCGGACTTGGGTGTGTATTAATGCAACATGGCAAGGTGATAGCTTATGCTTCTAGGCAACTCAAGAATCATGAAAAGAACTATCCAACACATGACTTAGAGCTTATAGCTGCGGTCTTTGCGTTGAAGATTTGGCGTCATTATTTATATGGGGTCCATGTGGATATATTCACGGACCATAAGAGCCTTCAATATATTTTCAAACAAAAGGAATTGAATCTGAGGCAGAGAAGATGGCTTAACTTACTCAAGGATTATGACATCGATATCCTATATCATCCGGGGAAGGCTAATGTTGTGGCGGATGCTCTTGGCCAGAAATCTATGGGTAGTTTGGCTCACTTGGAGGCTTATCAAAGGCCGTTGGCCAAGGAGGTTAATCGGTTGGCTAGTTTGGGAGTTCTTCTTGCGGACTCTAGTGAAGGAGGGGTGATTGTGCAAAATAGGGCTGAATCGCCGCTTGTGGTAGAAGTCAAGGAGAAGCAGTACATCGATCCATTGTTGGTACTATTGAAGGAGGGGATTCATAAACATAAGACCATGGCCTTTTCTCTTAGCATGGATGATGGTACACTAAGGTATCAAGGACGACTATGTGTTCCAAATGTAGATGGTCTCCAGGAAAAAATCATGACTGACGCTCACACTTCTAGGTATTCCATGCACCTGGGCTCTACAAAGATGTATCATGATCTTAGGGAAGTCTACTAGTGGAATGATATGAAGAGGAATGTAACGGACTTTGTGGCAAGATATCCAAATTGTCAGCAAGTGAAGGCCGAGCACAAAAGGCCTGGTGGGTTGGCACAGAAGATAGAAATTCCCATGTGGAAGTGTGAGATGATCAATATGGACTTTGTGGTGGGACTACCTCGCACACCTTGCAAGTTCGACTCGATTTGCGTAATTGTGGATCGACTCACGAAATTAGCACAATTCTTACCTATTAAGGCTACCGACACAACAGAACAGTATACCTAGTTTTATATCAAGGAAATAGTCAGGTTGCATGGCAATCCAAGTTCTATTATCTCAGATCGAGGGGCACAGTTCACCGCTAATATTTGGAAGAAATTCAGCAAGGTTTGGGTATTCAAGTGAATCTTAGTATAGCCTTTCACCGGCAGACTGAGGGGCAGGCAGAGCAGACTATTCAGACACTTGAGGATATGTTGCGTGCTTGTGTTCTTGACTTCAAGGGTAGATGGGATGATCATTTGCCGCTCATAGAGTTTGCCTACAATAACAGTTATCATGCTAGCATTCAAATGGCACAGTTCGAGGCTTTTTCTGGTAGAATATGTAGATATCCTATTGGGTGGTTCGAGATTGGGGAAGCAAAGTTGATAGGGCCAGACCTCGTGCATCAGGCTATGGAAAAGGTTAAGATCATTACAGAACTATTGAAAACTGCTTAGAGTCGTCAGAAGTCCTATTCGGATGTGTGTCGCAGGGATTTGGAGTTTAAAGATGATGACTGGGTATTCTTGAAAGTTCCCCCCATGAAGGGTATAATGCAGTTTAGTATGAAAGGAAAGTTGAGTCCGAGGTATGTCGGACCGTACAAAAATATTCAGAGGATTGGTCAGGTGGCTTACAGGCTAGAACTACCTCCAGAGATATCTTTAGTGCACTTGGTGTTTCATGTATCCATGTTAAGGTGGTTGGAGATCCGTCGCTTATTGTTCCAGTTAAGACTATTGAGGTTAATGAAGAATTGACTTATGAATAAATTCTAGTTGCCATTCTTGATAGGCAAGTTCGTAAGTTGAGGAACAAAGAGATTGCCTCCGTGAAAGTACTGTGGCGAAACCAACAGGTTGAAGAGGCCACTTGGGAGGCCGAGGAAGAAATACCCTCATTTGTTTGAATAGACATATATTTATAAAGTTATGTTCTATGAAAATGCTAAGAGTTTACCTTCTATGAATTATGTATCATTTGTACAGTTGATGTTAAGGGTGTTCCTTTTTGGTGATATATTGCTCGTGAGGCCACGGTTGGCGTTGTTTTTATGTTATGTTGCATCGCTGGTTCATGTATATGTTATTAGGGTTGGTTTTTGGGATTCTCTGACAGGTCGATAGGCCCAGTTATAGGGGAAACTCTGGCAAAAATTTTGGAAATTTAGGGAGTTAGAGAAAAGTTTGGAACTGTTGGTGTGTGTTATAGCAGCTGAGTCACATTGGTTTCTAATGGCAGATTTTGGCCCTCATTCGAGGATGAATGATCTTAAGCTGGGAAGGAGGTAAGGTCCCATAAAATTTTACTTAAAAACTCGGGATTTCGTGATGCCAAGATAGACTTATGGGTTTCTAATAGCATATGAACTTTTTGGGTCTAACAACGTGTTGGGGAGTTGAAGAAAAGTTTTGGCAGAGTGGGGCATTTCTGCGGTCAGTTCTGCGATCGCAGAACTGATCGCAGAACTGATCTGCAGACCGCAGATCCACCGCAGAGTGAAGTAGGGAACTGGGCAAATTTGGGATGATATTTTGCGGTCAATTATGCGGCCATGTAATCATTTTGCGGGCCACACAATCCATCACAAATCCAACACAAACATTTCCGGAGGGAAGTTCTGCTGCGTATTATGCAACCGCAGAATAGGTTTGCGGATCGCAGACCGGTCGCAGAGTGAGGCGCGAGTACCCAGTTCCGGAGGGCCATTATGCGGTACATTTTATGGACCGCAGAAGTATTATACGATCGCATATGCGACCGCAGATCTGCATCGAGGCTTCATTTTTTCTTATTTTTGACCCGATCCTATTTCGATATATTGAGGTAAAGGGCCACTTTTGAAGCAAATATCTGATATTTCTAGAAATAGGGATTACCATAGAGTGACAGGGGAAGTTCCTAAGCTTATTGATCACTAACTATTGCTCAAAGTTGAAGAATTCACAAGAAAATTCACTAGATCTTCATCCTAGAGGTAAGATTCTACTCCCTAGCCCTTAATTTCGTGATTTTACTGAAAATAGGTAATGAGAAAAGCAATTCTTGGGTGTGGGAGTTGTCCGTTATGCATGCATGTACTATAAAGGGTTGGGGGAAGAATGTTGAACTAAATTGGGTAGACTTTGGGTAGTGGGATGGAGGAATCCACCATAGGAGGACCTTGAAATCATAATACCCACCTAGTGTTTGATAAAATGCTCAAATGAGCTGTAACTATAAACTCTCTCCTAATTTATGTCCAATTTTGCTATATTTCTAAATAGATCGAAGAGGCTACAAATTCCGAAACATTGTAGTAATTTAAAAAGCTCGAGGCGAGGTATGTTGGCTAAACTCATCTCTTAGAATTGAACCCCACGATATCCTTGTAAGTCATGCGTTATTTATTATGAATTGATTATTCCAAATAAGCCTTGTGTCGAAAGATATATGTTCAATATGTATTCCAATGTTCTTGTTATGTTATATTCTATTTGAATGTGTTCAAAGTATGGGTTGCATGTCTAAATGCTATAACTTCAAGTCGTGATTCAAGCGAAGGTTATTATGCCAAATTGCGTAAGAAATTTCAATGTGCTTAAGACTCTTACTTGCTCACATGTGTAATCAAGTCTTGAATAAAAAAATCTTTGTTGTTAATAACCCATGATGATGTTTGAAAGTGAAAGAGGTGAGCAGAGCATGAAACATGAAATACGCCCAGCATGCTAAGAATGATATTACATTTGGGGACACTAGTGCCAATGAAGCTAAGGAACGTTTAAAAGACGTTGAAATGAGTTGTGAATCCTTTTAATAACAAACACTTTGGGAGTATCGTTAGTAACCGAGGAATGGTGGGTTGAAATAGCCTAACCCCGAAACTACACATGTCGGTGTAGGAATGGATTGTAATTATTCCCCTAATTTGGGGTGAGATTGATGTGATGAAATATTCCCCTTTATTGGGATGAGATGATTGCTAGAAAAGGGTGATGTTAATCCACACGGCATTGTGGTGAGACGGCCTAGCCGGTCGGGTTGTGATCGGAGTCTGTGCTAAAATCACGGTAGTATATCGTTGCTAAGATCTCCCAACCTAAAATAATGGAAATTTACTTGGCACTTATCTTGCTCCTAATTTGATGTTTTAGTATTGTCTGAGGCTTCCATTGATTTATGATTGTCCTTCCTTGTGTTATCATTCGTTCTAACAAGAGGGTGTTTAGTCTTACATACTAGTACTATTCTATATGTACTAACGTCCCTTTTGCCAGAGGCGCTACATCTTTAATGGATGCAGGTGGTTCCGTAGCTGTACACCCTCTTCTCAGCAGGTTTCTTTATAAATCTAAAGCTAACATGAACTAGAGGCAGCTATGACCGAAACTCAGGTACATCTTCAATGCCAGCTCCCGCCATACACAGCAACGTCAACTCCAAAATCTGCATGCAAGGTGCAGAAGTATAGTATGAGTACAACCGACCCCATGTACTCAATAAGTAACAAACCTAACCTTGGGTTGAAAGCACTGATGAACTCAAAAAACGGTAAGAGTCCAACACCAATAGCCAAGAACAACTCGTAACAATATAATGAAAGCAGTACAAGTAATAACTCAAAAGTTATTGTTCTCAGCCCGTTCATAGTTACGGAAAAATAGACATGCTTTTCAAATATAACAGTAAAACCCAAATTTTTCATCGAAATCACCAAAATATGAGGGTATATAAGAAAAGCTGTGATTTTTTCATAAACTTTCAACAATAGATAAGATATTTTATTATCAGATAACATGAGGAAAGTACATCTCTATGTTTACATGTCAATATGCATGTCAAGTCATCAATTATCATATACCGTCTAGCGTAAGGAATATACATCTCAATGCCTACATGTCAAATGCACATGTCAAATCATGAATGTCACAATACCGTATAGCATGAGGAAAATGTATCTCTATGCCTACATGCCAAGTATGCATGTCAAATGAATGATTTCACGGTGATATTCCCAGATACTCTCATCCTTAAACAAACTCATGTTGTCTATCTCAAATGCCCACTTCATCACATACACACACAATCACTCAGCACTGTACGGGTGCCTAGCTCATAAGTCCCTCACCAAAGCACGTGTATATATATATCACTGTACCTGTGCCCACTACTGGTATGTTAGACTCCGGAGGGGCGGATACAGCTCAAGCACTAATATAAATCAAACTAGGCATGCTACGGCATACAGCTCGATCCACAATAATAAATAATCCAATAAGGCCTGCTGCGGCGTGCAGGCCGATCCATAATAACAATAATATTAATAAAGTCAATAAGGCCTGCTGTGGTGTGCAGCCCGATCCATAATAACAATAATATTAATAAAGTCAATATGGCCTGCTGCGGCGTGCAGCCCGATCCATAACAACACTCATAACACGGCTCCCAGACCCACCTCAGTCATCAATCTCTCAAGTCTTAAAGGCTCACAATCTCGTACCACTCAGCCCAAACAATGATAACATGTGATGTAACAATGAATGACAAACAGAAACTGAGATATGATTTATAAATAAAGGATCATGATTGAGTATATAATTACAGTTAGAGCAGATAACTCAAAAATAACAGAAATAGCCTCATTAGGTCTTAACCGAATAAGCACATAGCCTAAACATGATTTCTAACACGATTCACATCTCATATAATCAAACAAGTAGGGAGAACATGGATGTAACAAGATATAACAACAAAACAAATTCGATCACAGGCTAATCGCCCACTAGAATCATGATTTCCCCGGTGCATGCCCATACGCTTGTCACCAAGCATGTGTGCCACCTCAATACATCTCTTATAACATAGTTCCCAAGGTTAAATACCCTCAAATCTAAGTTTAGATATGTTACTTACCTCGAACAAGCCATATCCAATACCAAGCAAGCCAAACAATATTCTAGAAATGCCATCCCGCGCGTAACAACCTCTGAACGGCTCGAAACTAGCCAAAAGCAACTCAAATACATCAAATAATGCCCAAGGAAACAATCCCAAATGATAAAGGTCGAATCTTTACACATTTACTCAAAGTCAACCAAAAGGTCAAACCCAGGCTCGTACCTCCGAACCCGACAAAACTCACAAAATCCAACAACTCATTCAATTGTGAGTCCAATCATACTAATTTCACTCAAATCCGAATCGATGTTCAAAACTCAAAAATTCACATTAGAAAAAATTAGACAAAAGGCCTTAATTTCTCTTTTGAATTCATCAATTAAATGCCAAAAATGAAGATGGAATCATGGAACATAATCAAAACCGAGTAGAAAAGACTTACCCCATTCCATGTGGTGAAAATTGCCTTCGTAATCGCCCAAATCTGAGCTCCCCAACTCAAAATGTGATAAAATAACTCAAAGGTCCGAAATAGAGTACTTATATGCACTGCCCAGTGGTACTCTACGTGATCGCGGTAGTACCCTCGCGATCGCGATGCACAAATATTACTCTGCCACAATTAACACTACGCGTTTGTGGCACAAGCCTCGCAAACACGATGAACAGAGTTGACAAAACTACGCGAATACGAGAGCAACGTCGCGAATGTGAAGAGGAAACCATCACCCTCCCAGCTCAGCCCAATCGCTACGCGAACGCGTAGAAGCAGATACGAGCGCGATGAAGACCAGTCCTAACTCTACGCGAACGCGTTCATCCTGATGCGAACATGAATAAGAAGTAAATACCCAGCTCCAGAAGCCACTTCGCGATCGCGTCCTCATCTTCGTTATCGCGAGAACAACAAAAACACCAACAATCAGCAATATCAAAACCATCCGAAATGATCTAAATCATGTCTGAAACTCACCCGAGCCCCTCGGGACCCCATCCGAACATACCAACAAGTCCCAAAACATAACACGGACCTACTCGAGGCCTCAAATCACACATAACAACATCAAAACCACGAATTGCACCTCAAATCAAACTAAATGAACTTTTAAACTTTCAACTTCCAAAACTCGTGTCGAACCATATCAAATCAACTCGGAATGACCTCAAATTTTGCATACAAGTTCCAAATGACATAACAAACCTATTCCATCTCCCGAAACTACAATTCGAACCCGATATCATCAAAGTCAACTCTCGGTCAAGCTTCTGAACATTCCAAACCTTCAAATTTTCAACTTTTGCTAAATAGTGACAAAACCTTCTATAAATACCCAAATGCAAATCCGGGCATACGTCCAAGTCCAAAATCACCATCCGGACCTAACGGAACCATCAAAACTCTGTTATGGTGTCAAATACGCAAAAGGCAAACTTGCTCAACTCTTCCAACTTAAAGCTTCCTAGTTGAGAATCATTCTTCCAAATCACTTCCGAATCACTTGAAAACCAAAACCGACGATTCACACAAGTCATAATACATAATATGAAGCTACTCAAGACTTCAAAAAATTGAACGGAATGCAAATGCTAAAAACAACTGGTTGGGTCGTTACATTCTCCGCCACTTAAACATACGTTCGTCCTCAAACATACCAAGAGCCGTTCCAAAGCCATCAGATCACTGTGTAACTCACCTTGCACATACCCAAGGGTGATCCCTCTTCACCATAATTCGTATGAGTCTGTCAACTCAACATAACCGAAGATTCTTCCTTCAACCCTAGCCCATAAACCTTGGAACCCAATTCCCAACATCCAGAATTCCTTAAAGACCTGAAACTCACATCTACACATTGTATAAGTATGAACAAGCTGTATCAATCTATAACCATAACCCAAGATGTAATCACATGATATATCACATAACTCGTAGACTCATAGCAAAAACTTCTAACCACAATAGCTTCCCAAAATAAATCTGGTACCGGTAACAAACCTCATATCAACTAAAACCTTGTGACAAACCTTCATATAATGTCGAAGATGAAAGAAACACGCAGAAACTCATAACTACTCATCATCAACAAGTCATGGAGCTCTCTCTCATCTGATAGGAACTAAAGTCAAATTCTAAGCCAACCTCTGATATTATTCTTCCAAACATATGGTAATCAAATCTGATAGTACCCATTCTAGGTCCAATGACCTCATCTCATCAAACATAACTATTCGATTGACATGCCACACCAATATAACCTAAAGCCACAAACTGTGCAATCCCTGCACCAATAAGCAACAATTCAAATATGTTCAAACATGTAAAATGACTCAAACGAGAGAACCGCCCCGTAAGCTCAACAAGTACTACCACAAACGCAATGCTATGAACCCATCACACATAGTAGAGCCAAGACACACGAATCTATCACAAAGGATCATATCCCAACATAACCTCGTTGCAATACGTGACCCCATCCAAACACCGGTCCATATGAAATACCTCAAGTCACAATGCTTAAAATCAACAACCATACGCAATTCGACATCAAGTACACAAAATGCATGACCATAACCATGGAGAAGCTAATAACACAATATACCACAGCCCAAAAAGACCACAACCAAGGGGCAATCAACCATTCGACACCCCACTAACCATCTCGCTCAAATTTTGCTACAAGGCCCAAACAGAACCGCATCATCTGTGCATATAACCAACAAATCACAACCCATCGTAGCATAGAATAGTAGCACATAGAACATATCAGAACATGAACAAGCTCAACTCTAACCGGATGACACACCCCTCAACATTAACAGTTTTGAGTCAACAAATCTGACCCGGTGTAGAATACACATTCTCATTGGGCCTACCAATAGGCCTCCAAATCAACTCCGGTCATCCCCAAATAGATAAATAGCCCTCCAAAAGTCCACAGTAACCTAACTATAACACATACTATCAACTTGCTAACTTGGCCATATCTATGCAGTCAGCAACCAAGAAAATATCTGCCTCTAAGACTCCCAGTCTCCAAAACCCAAGAATACAAAAGAATCACTAGATCTGATCCCATCTCCACAACTCAAATAACTGACACATCCTTCATACATAATCCTTCCATGAAAAATACTTCCATAATTCTTCCGTGCCACATAGCAAAATTTGAAAATTAGCAGTCGGTCAACCGAGCGAGTACCGCATTACAAATGAAGCATCCGTAAGTCAAAACACAAGGCATCCTTGTAAAATGTGCACTCTTCTCAGGTAATACCAAGTAGTACTAGCATTTATCTAAACATCTGAAACCGCCTACGCTATTTAGAATTCATGACCTTCCGTTCAGAATTGAACCACGACCTTGCACATGCAAATCTCAATCCTACACGACGCACCTCATATATCATGCCATCATATGAAAACACGAGAACCACATTATCGACCCTGAGTTGCAAGCAGATTACATACTCGATTAGCTAGAAACCTTTTGCTGATCCTATTCAGGAGAAAATCACAACGCACAACAAACTCCCCATGCTTGTAGAAATCATCGAGAATACTTTTAAACCCATTTACACATAAACAAGCCATTAGAACTGAATCCCTCTAACTCAATCAAGCCACGCACGTCACCAAACCTAAGAGTATTGCTGCAAAACACCTATAGAGACTCACCACATCATAAGTTCCCAAAAACCCGATCATATCCATTACAATGCTTATCCAACCCACTACCAAGGTGTCATATTTCTTCGAGTTCCTTCTGAATTACCCTCAAGTTGACACTTCTCCTTGACATAACACCATGATCCTTACCCAAAGCTCACCACAAGAGATCCTAGCATAAAACAATACCGCCCTAAGCCCCATAAGCCGTTGTATTCCCTCTTAAGCACTTAAAATACCGCATTCGAGATACTCACTCTGAAAGTGACCTTATGTGAATCTAAAGTCGTTTCCTTAATCTCTCTGATACTGAAATATAGAATCCATAATTATAAGGAAATACCATGAGTACCAACATCATTCAATGCAGATCTCATATCTTAGCCATATACAAATCCGAAAAATTCTCAAATGCCACATATGAATCTTAAACTCTTTAGAACCTTCTCGAGAGTTATCCTGTCTGCTCAAATCTCAATTGCACCACCCAAATGGGCCGAACGGCCTGTGCCCCATTAGCACAATAACACCCAAAGAAGTAATCAACACCCCTAAGCAACCGAGTGAATCCCTTCTCTTAGTACTTTATATCCATCACGAATAGCAACCATAAACCATGCCCAAGACTTCCATATATCCATAAGGTGTAATACACCATGCACCCAAAAATTTCCTTGCTTAAATCATCCTCAAAACCCACCTCTGCAAGTCATAACCAATCGACAAGTATGCCTCAAACCGAAACTAATACAACACATAACCATGCAATCAAATCCTTGATGGTAGACTCACCCACTTGGCTCAAAGCTATAGAATAAAAATATCTGATAACTCACAATACCCATACTCTATTACTACCATAATCCCGCAGTGAGATTCAACTAAATCCTTCACAAGCTCATGCAACACAAACCATAAAATACCTCAAATCATCAGCTAAGATCATCCTCGTGACAGTTAGGTCAACTTTCTCAACCAATCCAAACCCAACTCGCAACACATATAAAGCACTAGTAGAAAGAAACCCTCCACACAACATCTTAAGGATCATACATCTGTAGACCACCCCGCAGGAGATAACCCACATGCTTAGCCTTAAATTGGCATTTCACGATGCCCTACCATGGCCACAACCAACATGCAATCACTAAATCTTTCTGAGTCTGAACTCATCAACAAAACATAAGAACACACTTCATTTCATATACAAACGACTGAAATATCCCTAACACACTCGTAACTCAAGATTGAACAGTACATCAAGTCGGAAATCAAGCACCTAATAGTCCTTTCCACATCCCAAGCAAACTCTTCTCGTCTTACCTAAGCCATCTGAACACATCCCGTAGTCACATCATACTCATCATATAATCATCGAACCACCCACTGAGCCATCAGCCCCACTCCTAAGGACACTACCGAATATATGAGTCTAAATCACATACTCACGCAACTAAAACCACCAAGCCCAAGCTGCAGGCAAAACCCGGGCTTGTGTCCTCTAGACTGGCCCAACTCCAAAACACAAAAAACACATCTCGCACCTCATCCCTGGAATCAAAAATTATCAATGCACAACTGATACCAAGCATTAACATACGCATATGAGTGAGTGGAAGAAATTCAAAGAAGTATGCTTCTAGCTGAATCAATGTCGCACGATAAGGAAAGAAAGATGGGAAGTTTATCCTAAATGCCCTGTAACCTCTCAAATATAGGTATGAACGTTATCATACCGATTCGCAACACTCTACAAGACACTTGCTCATGACTCGTAGAACCTATGAACCTAGAGCTCTGATACCAACTTGTCACGACCCAAAATCCACTAGTCGTGATGGCACCTAACCAACCCGCTAGGCAAGCTAATTAAAAATAATTCCATTCAAATGAGATCTACTGAGAAAATAAATGATGAAATAGCTGAACTTTTATACAACAACCCAATGACTAGTAATACAAATCATGAGCTTCTAAGACTTAGAGTAAAGCTGGTATGAAATAAATACATCATCTATTTGAGATATACATAAGCAGATTTATAAATCTAAAGCTATCAAGAACAAGAGGTAACTATGATCAGAACGCAGCTACATCTTCAATGCCAGCTCCGGACATACACAACAATGTCAGCTCCAAAATCTGAGGTGCAGAAGTCTAGTATGAGTACAACCGACCCCATGTACTTAATAAGTAACAAATCTAACCTTAGGTTGAAAGCACTGACGAGCTCCGAAAATGGTCAGAGTCCAACAAGCCCTGCGAACGTGATGCACAAAGTTGACAAAACTATGCTAACGCAAAGAGGAAACCATCATCATGCCCAGCTCTGCCCAATCACTACGCGAACGCATAGAAGCATATGCGAAGGCGATGAAAACCAGTCCTAACACTACGTGAACGCATTCATCCTGATGCGAACACGAATAAGAAGTAAACACCCAGCTCCAGGAGTCACTTCGCGATCGCGTCCTCATCTTCGCGATCGCGAATAACAACAAAACACCAGCAATCAGCAATATCAAAACCATCCAAATGATCTGTATCACGTCTGAAACACACCCGAGCCCCTCGAGACCTTGTCCGAACATACCAACAAGTCCCAAAATATAACGCGGGCCTACTCGAGGCCTCAAATCACACATAACAATATCAAAAGCACAAATTGTACCTCAAATCAAACTAAATGAACTTTTGAACTTTCAACTTCTAAAACTCGTGCCGAACCATATCAAATCAACTCGGAATGACCTCAAATTTTGCATACAAGTTCCAAATGACATAATGAATCCATTCCAGCTCCCAAAATAATAATTTGAACCCGATATCATCATAGTCAACTCTCGGTCAAACTAATGAACATTCCAAACCTTCAAATTTCTAACTTTTGCCAAATAGTGCTGAAACCTTCTAGAAACACCCAAATGCAAATCCGGGCATACATCCATGTCCAAAATCACCATCCAAACCTAACAAAACTATTAAAACTCCATTCCGGGGTCAAATACACTAAAGTCAAACTTGGTCAACTCTTCCAACTTAAAGCTTCATAGTTGAGAATCATTCTTCTAAATCAATCTTGAATCACCTGAAAACCAAAACCGACGATTCACACAAGTCGTAATACATCATATGAATCTACTCAAGACCTCAAACAGCCAAACAGAATAAAAATGCTCAAAATGATTGGTTGGGTCGTTACATTTACTAGATTTCCAGATTTGTGAATTATTTGGCTGCATTGTTGTTTATTTCAGAAAGAGGCTAATTGGTGATTTGCACTTACTGTCATGATCTTTCCCCCTTTTTACATGTTCCCTCCCCGTTAATATTTTAAATGCCATGCATGTTAGTTCGTATGCTTTATGTATATATATCTGTACAGGTCTTTAGTAGGTGTCTAGTCATAGATTCGTCACTACCTCATTGAGGTTAGGCTCAATACTTACAGAGTACATTAGGTCGGTTGTACTCATGCTACACTTCTGCACTTCTTGTGTAGATTCTGGAGTTGGTTCCAGTGGAGTTACTGCCTAGATCACATCTACATTTAGAGACTTGAGGTAGACCTGCATGGCGATCACAGTCCCTGAAGTCCCCCCTTCTTTATCTAATTTTACTGTTTATTCTATTCCGAGCAGTTGTATTTCCTTCAGACATTGGTTGTAGTACTTTCTAGTATGCTCATGTACATGTGACACCAAATTCCGGGTTTTGGCAAGTCGATGTTAGAATTATTATGTCTATTTTGAAATTATATAGCTTTAACTCTTATTATACTACTTCCAATTGTCTAATAATGGTTAGTTATGTACTACATGCCTAAAACCTTCGTCCCTTCTTTCTAAATAGGGCTCTTCTCATTTCGTCGTTGCTCATTCCCGTTAGGCCGAAGTGTTTGGCCTTTCCTTCTCCGAAGTGTTTGGCCTTTCCTTCTCCGCGCCGGCTCAAGCTTCGCTGACTATCGCGTGGTAAAAAGAAGAAAGTATGAAAGAATAGTAAATGGAGCACACCGCAGAAAGATTCTAAATATGAGAAGTCCCCCTTGGATTCGAGAAGAAGGAAATGAAGAACGGGAACGAAACAAAATAAAGCGTTTCTAGCTCTAGTTTCGGATGAGCTTCTCCCAATTATGTCTGGTAATAGAATAGGGCGACTTGCTCTGACCAAGACTCCACTTTTTGCTCCGTCCGCGGAGCGTATGAATTTCCTAGAATGTATGGCTTGCCTAGCAAGGGGACGTTAGGCGCCATCTCGGCCCCGCGGTTAGGGATTTCGGGTCGTGACAAAGGACCCAATCACCATCTCTTATTATGAATAAAGAAGCTCAAGTAACATGATAATAACAAGTATAGACATAGGTTCGTGATACCATGATCAAGTTAAGTATGCAACGAGTCTTAAAAATAGCACATCAAATCCCTTTTAAGATGTCATATATTCTAGCATAATTTCTAACACAGTTAATTGTGTTTATTAGTCATCGAATTAAATGAAGCATAGGTTAAGGGATCAATAAGTTCAACAAAGGCACAAAGAAGCATATAATTTTCCCTCCCGAGCATGAAAACCTTGGCACATGGATATACGCTTGTCACCGCATGTATGCGTCACCCACGCATGTAGAAAACAATATCAATTAGTAGGAAAATATTTCTCCAACAAAGTTAGGCAAGACACTTACCTCATTCCGAAATAATTTTCACAATCCAATACCTTCTTCCTTAGAAACACTCCTCAAAACGATCAAAACCTAGTCAAATATCATCTAATGAAGTCAAATAATGCTAAAGAAAACATTCACAATCAATAAAGGTTCAATCTTGGCCAAAATCCCAAAAGTCAATAAGAAGTCAACACGGGCCCATGTGGTCAAAATCTGATATTCAGACCAAATCCCGATTACCCATTCACCTCTGAGCGCGTACATATAATTTGTTTCGAAATCTGAGCTCAATTTGAGGTCTGGATCTCAATTTTCTAAAATCCCTAAATTATACCACAAATCCCTAATTTCTACCATGAAATCCATATGTTTGGTGTTAAAAGTTCATGAAAAGTAATGGAGAATTAATGGAAAATGAATTAGAGTTGCTTACCAATGAATTTGGGGATAAAAAGTTCTTCAAAATCGCCTCTTGAGTGTTTAGGGTTGAGAAACAGTGTAAAATAAGCTAAATCCCGACTTTCCCCTCTTTTACCCAACTGTCGACATCACAATTGCGAACAAGAACTCTTGTTCGCAATTGCGATGTTTGCAAAAGGGAACAATTGTCCAGCTATCTGATGTCACATTTGCGACCAAAATCTTCGCAATTGCGAAGCCCCTCCTATTGCAAATGCGGCCCTAACTTAGCATTTGCGAAGCCTCCTATTCCGTCTCCCAGTCGCAAAAGCAAAACCCCTTTCACTTACGAATGCGATCCTGACTTCGCATTTGCGAGGTCGCGAGTCCCAATCCTAGTTCCGCAAATGTGAGCCTGACTCCGCAAAAGCGAAGCTTGCATCTGCGAGCAGAGCCCAGCTGCACCAAATGTTACACCAGCTATCATTTCCTTTTCATAACTCATCTGAGCCCCTCGGGATCCAAACCAAACATGCACACAAGTGTAATAACATCATACAAACTCGCTCGCTACCTCAAATCATTAAAATAACATCTAAAATCACAAATCGATCATCAAAACATAATATTTTCAAGTTTAAAACTAAATTTTTTAATTTTTCACATAATGCGCTGAAATGCGCTCGGGTTACCAGGGACACCAACCAAACATATGTACAAGTCCAAAATCATCATACGAACTTACCAAAATTGTCAAAATACCATTTCGAGGTCATTTACCAAAAACGTTGAACGTGATCAACTCTATTTATTTTTAGAATCAAGAATCACATTTTCTTTAAAACTTCACACTTGCATTTTTTCGAAAATCGATACGGACCACACACACAAGCCATAAATCATCAAATAGAACTATGAAAAGTCTCCAAACATAGGAAAAATATTAGTACTAAAAACGACTGTTCGGGTCGTTACAGTCATATAGCTTTTTATTAGCTTGTTTGAATTTACCAAACTCATTTTAATATAATACAAATAACAAATAAAAATTATTTCAATAGTAATTTTAACTCCATTTCTCATATTCTAAAATATGATTTTTCTTATCATATTTCAAAAAAATAAATCTCACATCAAATTCAAATATATCGTATTCTTCTATTTGCTAAATTGGATTGCATTTTTAACAATCATCTTATACTTTCAAACTTAACCTAACAACATTCAATTCAGATATTAATCTTAAAAAAATCTAATTGCTCCAACTATATTTCACCATTATTTTAAGAAATATTAAATATATCAAATTTGTCAACATTATTATAACCTCATTATTCTAGTTATTAAATATATATTTAATTACTATTTAAATTTTCTTACTTTATAAATAATTTTTTTATTTTATGTAAAATAAAATTTGCTACTTGAATTTTTTCAATTTTCAAAATAATCAAATCTTTAATATCTTAAGTAAATTTATTTATTTAATTTATATTTTAACTTTTCCCAAAGTATAAATAGTCATCAGTTATCTCAATCTAGTATTTCTATATTTTTATTATTTTATTATTATGACTTTTAATTAATTTTACACTTCCATGTTTTTAGCTAATATTGAAGGAAAATTGGTGATTGGACCTATATATATATATATATATATTAGATTTGTCTTTAGATTTTGTGTTAAATGTGCCAAGTGGGATTTTCTCAACACGCCACTTGGCTTAACCTCATGCTTCACTACCCTCCTTTTAATATAATATAGATATATATCTTATAATAGCAGAGAATAGTAAAAAAAGATAATTGATAGTATAACTTCATGAATTTCTCGATGAGGGTACATGATATGGTAAGGGGACTTATATAAGGGTACAATCTGTAACTGCTTCACCCTATTTAATTCATGTCTGTTACAAATATTTATTACATTGATTACTTATTACATGGGTGATTCGTAACGGTGATGGTATAACAATCAATCACGCATAATCAGGGATTATGCTGATTTCTTTCCATATTCATGACTATTAATGAACCTTCCATCTTCGTGGCCTTAATTATCTACTTTGCACCTATTTTCTCCTTTCCATCTATCAGGCACGGTATCTTCTGTAACGACCTAACCGGTCATTTTGAGCATTTGCACTTCGCTCGGTAGTTTACGGGCATGAATAGCTTCGTATGATGTATTATGACTTATGTGAATCGTCGATTTTGATTTTCAGGTTATTCGGAATCGAATTGGAAGAATGGATTTCATGGTTGAAGCTTTAAATTGGGAAAGTTGACCAAGTTTGACTTTATGTGAATTTGAACCCGGAACGGAGTTTTGATGGTTCTGGTAGGTCCGTATGGTGATTTTGGACTAGGGCGTATGCCCGTATTTGTATTTGTATATTTCTAGAAGGTTTCGGCACAAGTTGGCAAAAATTGAAAATTTGAAGGTTTGGAAAGTTCAAAAGTTAGACCAGAAGTTGACTTTGAGGATATCGGATTCGGGTTGTGATTTCGGAAATTTGAATAGCTTCGTTATGTTATTCGGGACTTGTGTGCAAAATTTGGGATCATTCCGGGTTGATTTGATGTGTTTCGACACAAGATATAGAATTTGAAAGTTCAAAGTTCATAGATTTTGAATTGAGGTGCGATTCATCGTTTTGATGTTGTTATGTGTGTTTTGAGGCCTCGAGTAGGTCCGTATTGCGTTATGGAACTTGTTGGCATGTTCAGACGGGATCCCGAGGGGCTCGGGTGAGTTTCGGACGAGGTTCGGATCATTTCATTACATTTTTTATTTTTGCTAAGTTGTTGGTTCTGGTGTGATCGCACCTGCTACTGGTTTGCGCAGGTGCGATGGTCGCAGAAGCGACAGAGGAGTCGCAGAAGCGAGGTGTGAGCTGTTGAGGAAGACCACAGAAGCGGAAGTAAGGGCGCATATGCGCGTCTGCGGAAGCGGAGAATGTCCACATATGCGGAAGGGCCGGCCTCTATGGGCTTCGCAGAGGCGAGATTTATTCTGTAGAAGCGGAGGTCGCAGATGTGACATTTTAACCGGATATGCGGAAAAGCTGGGCAGAAACCATAAAAATCGAGGCTTTGGTTCTTTCTTCATATTTTGAGATGTGGGACTCGGATCGAGGCGATTTTTGAAGCAATTTTCATCACAAGGATTGTGGTAAGTGTTCTCTACTCGGTTTTGGTTATATTTCATGAATCTACCTTCATTTTTGGTAATTGGATTGTGAATTTTAAAGAGGAAATTGGGGGTTTTGGCCTAAAGTTTCATAATATGAATTTTTGAGTTTTGAACATCGAAGTGGAGTCGGATTTGAGTGAAACTAGTATGGTTGGACTCGTAATTGAATGAGTTGTCGGATTTTGTATGTTTTGTTGGGTTACGAGGCGTGGGCCCGGGTGTGATTTTTGGCCGATTTTGGTTTTTGATTAAGGATTCGATCTTTATCATTTGGAATTATTTCTTTGGGCTTTACTTGATGTATTTGAGTTGCTTTTGGCTAGTTTTGAGCCGTTCGGAGGTCGCTACACGCGTGATGGCATCTTTGGAGCATCTCTTGGCTTGCTCGGCATTGGTATTGGCTTGTTAGAGGTAAGTAACTCTTCTAAACTTAGTGCTGAGGGTATGAAATCCTGAAATACGTGTTATGTGATTGGTATTGAGGTGACGCACATATAGGTGACGGACGTGTGGGCGTGCACCATGTGAATTGGGACTCTGTTGTTTCCATGGCATTGTATAGTGGTCCTACTTTGTTGTTGTCCATGTTTTCACCATGTGATAAAGTAATTGGGCTGTCAATCATGCTAGATATCATGTTTAGGCTTTATGACGATACTGCTAGGACCCATAGAGGTCATTTCTTGCTGTCATTTCACTGATTTTATTGATATTTTGTACTCAGTCATATTCATTCATTCATATCATATCTCAGTCTCAGTTGTTATTTATTGATACATCATATCATTGTTGTCAGGCTAGTTTCATGACATTGTGAGCCTGTGAGTGAGACTAGAGAGATTAATGGCTGAGTGAGGCCGGGGGCCTGTTTGTGAGGATATTGATACTATAGCACGTGAGTTGTCTGTGCAGCACGTGAGTAGTCTGTGCGGATCCAGATATTGATATTATGGCATGTGAGTTGTCTGTGCTGCACGTGAGTTGTCCGTGCGAATTCAGATATTGATATTATGGCACGTGAGTTGTCCGTGCAGATTATAGTGCTTGGGCTGTAGGAGCCCATCCGGAGTTTGCACACCCCCAGTGAGCGCAGTTGGTTATATTTATGTATATGGATCGGGTTACATGCCGCAACGAGCCTTATGGCTATATATACGTGGATTAGGTTACACGTCGCAACGGGCCTTATGGTCATATATGGATCGGGTTGTACACCGCAATAGGTATTGTACAGTGCTGAGTGATTGAGTGTGTTGAGCGTTGAGCATAGTGAGAGGGATTGCGAGACAGTGAGATTGAGTACTCTGAGAGTGTGAGTACATGAGTTCATCACCGAGATACATTGCATTTGACATGCGTACTTGAGATACATGCATAGAGATGTATTTCCTTCTACTACCCGGTTTTGGTGACATTTATGATTTTCCCTGTATCTTGACATGTAGGCATAAAGATGTACTTTCCCCATGCTATCTGAAAATGAAACATCTTACTTGTTATTGAAAGGAATTTTGGGAAAAATCACATTTTTCAAACTTACTCGTATTTTGGCATTTTTGGTAAAAGATTTGGGTATTCACTGAGATACTTGAAAAGCAATGCCTATTTTTCTGGAACTGTGAATGAACTGAACATTTTATTTCTGAGATACCTTTTTTGTTACTTGTACTATACTTTTATGAACTGTTGTGGAATATTGATGTTGGACCCGACCTTTGTGTTAGCTCGTTACTACTTTCAACCTAAGGTTAGGTTTGTTACTTATTGAGTACATGGGGTCGGTTGTACTCATACTACACTTCTGCACCTTACGTGTAGATGTTAGCTGTTGATGTTGCTGTGTTCGATGGGAGCTGGATTTGAATATGTATCTGCGTCCCGGTTGTAGCTGCCTCTTGTTCATGGTAGCCTTAGATCTATAAAACTATGTTAATGTATTTATGTTCTAACAGATGATGTATTTACTTCATTTCATCTTTGTAACCCTATTCTTAGAAGCTCATGATTTGTACTAACAGTCCTTGGGAAATGTATAAGATTTAGATAATTTCTTTACTTAATTGTCTTATTAAATATCATTGGAATTGGATAATTGTTAATTGGCTTACCTAGCGGGTTGGGTTAGGTGCCATCACGGCTAGTTGGATTTTGGGCCGTGACAAGTTGGTATCAGAGCTCTAGGTTCATAGGTTCTACAAGTCATGAGCAAGTGTCAAGTAGAGTCTTGCGGATCAGTATGATGGCGTCCATACCTATCTTCGAGAGGCTACAGGACATCTAGGATATACTTTCCATCTTTCTTTCCTTATCGTATGGCATTGATTCAGCTTGAAGCATAACTCTTTGAATTCCTTCCACGTATTCGTATGCGCATGTGAGCGCTCAGTATCGGTTGTGCACCGGCAGCTTGTGATTCCATGGTTGAGATGTGAGATGTGATTTTGGCGTGCTGATGATGGGCCAGTCTGGAGGACTTGAGGCCAGGTTTTGACGGAAGCTTGAGCACGGAGATTTTGATTACGTGAGCACGTGCTTTTGGACTTATAGGTTCGTTGGTGTCCCTATTAATGGAATTTGTGATTGGATGACTATGTGGTGAGTATGATGAGACTGCGAGATGTATTCAGATTGTTCAAATATGACGAGAAGAGTTTACTTGAGATGTAGCAAGGACTATGGGGTGACTGTTTCTGTATTGAATTGGCGTATGGTCTCGAGTTATGGGTGTGTTGAAGGATCTTTCATGTTGTTTAATTGTGGAGTGAAGTAGATTCTCATATCTTGTTGATGAGTTCAGAATCGAGAAGATTAAGTGATTGCGTAGTAGTCGTGACTGTGGAATGGTATAGAGAGATGTCAGTTTGAGGCAAAGCATATGGGTTATCTCCTGCGAGGTGTCCTGAGGTTGTGTGATTTCTATGATGTTTTGTAGAGAGTTCTCTTTTACCAATGAATAATATATGTTGCAATTTGAGTTTGGATCGCTTGTGGAAGTTGGCTTAACCATCACGAGGATGAACGCGAGATTTGCAGATGATTTGAGGTACTAGAAGGTTTGTGTTGCATGAGCGGATGAAGGATTTAGTGGAATCTCACTGTGGAATTATGGTAGTAATGGGGTATGGTTATTGTAAGTAATCAGATGTTTTATTCCATGGTTTTGAGCCAAGTGGGGGAGTCTACTATCGACGAATTGATTGCACGGTTATGTATTGTATTGGTTTCGGTTCGGGGTATGCTGGTGAATCAGTTATGACTTGCAAAGGTCGAGATTGAGGATGGCTCAGGTAAAGGAATTTCTAGATACAGGTTAATAAATATGTTAATGTGGTAGAGTTTGGTGAACAATTGAACAATCACAAAGTCATGCCAATCCGGTAGAGTTTGTGAACATTTTAACAAATAGGTCGAATGCATATAATACTAGCTCATGCCAATATGGAAGAGTTTGATGAACAATCAAACAATCACAAAGTTATACCGATCTGGTAGAGGTTGTAAATAATTCAACAAATAGGTCGAGATAACATAAAGTCATGCCAATATAATAGAGTTTGATTAAAGATTGAGTTGATAACTGAAAATAGTCGGAAGAAATAAAGCGGCCCACGGCTTGAGAGCCCAAATGGAAATGCAGCCCAACTTAGTTAGGGCTTGACGTAAGTATTTAAAACAGACAATTAGGGTTTAAGTTTCTCGCGTTTTCATCAGGTAAGATACTTAAGCCGAGAGCTCTCAGGGAGGTGATTCGAGACCAAAATGGTTCGTCGTACTCTAATTGACTAAGAAATTTGGTTGATTCTCTTATTAGTTAATGCTTCGTTGTAGCTCTGTATCTCTTCGTTAGATGAGGATTCCGTTCTAGATCTAAACATATATGCTTTCATTTGTTTAATGCTTCGCTGGGTAGAAGATAAATAAAACTTTTTATTTTCATCCTGTCTTTGGAGCCTGATATATGATCTGAAGCAGGTAATCATGTGTTTTGCAACAGCTAAAAATGTTGGTTTTATGTAATTTTATTTCATTTTCTTGTTTACAACCTAGATTTATATGCTTACTGAACTTGTCTGCTGATTTGCTTGGAAATTTGGCTGCCCTTTCTTTTAGTTTGAAGAATGTCGTTGTAGTACCTGCCCACTGTCACTTTATTATGTGTCTGACCAGTCATATTGCCTGAGACATGTGTCTGACATTTGGGTTTTTATATTTATGTACAGGCTAGAGGGTTGAAGAAACATTTGAAGAGGCTCAATGCGCCTAAGCATTGGATGCTCGACAAGCTTGGTGGAGCCTTTGTAAGTAAATTGTCCTTGTTCATAATTATAGATAGTTTCTTGCTGCCTGCTTTGACTTACAACTTGTCTGTTTTTGTTCTACAGGCTCCCAAGCCTTCCTCTGGTCCACACAAATCAAGGGAGTGTTTGCCGCTCATCATTATCTTGCGAAACAGGTTGAAGTATGCTCTCACATACCGTGAGGTGATTGCAATTCTGATGCAACGACAGGTTATGGTTGATGCAAAAGTGAGGACAGATAAGACTTACCCAGCTGGTTTCATGGGTATGTGCACTTCCTCTTAAGTCTTTTTACGTATTATTCCGGAAACCTTGTTAAAGATTGCTTTCTGTTTACCCGAAAAACGGATAGTCAATTGAATTTATGCGGATATTTAAGGATACGTGGTATAACTTGATACAAATTGGGAAAGATAAATAAATGAGTATCTAAATTAGCTGTAAAAGAAATGAATGCAAACCGAATGAATTAGTTAGCCAAAGCCTTCTAGTTTTATCACTTTCAAATTGAATGAAGAACAACTAATAGAAGAACAATATGGCTGAAAATCCCAAAACAGAAGTAAGGTAGTTGTTGCTTTATATTCTATGAATCTGCCTCCTTTCTACAAATTATAACAGCCCTTAATATAGTGGGGAAATCCTATTTTGGATATAATTAAAAATACATAGTGGGGATCCCATAATAGAATAATTAATTAGTTTCTCCTTGATTTGCGTCGTGATTTCCGCCGAGATTCTCCCACAATTGCGGCTATAACTGCTTTTTTGTTTTATGGCTTGATCTCGATCTTGGCCGGTGTCTATTTGCCCGATCTCGATTTAGGCCGATCTCGATCTTGATCGGTCTCTGGGTCTCGAGCTCAGTCTTGGCCGATATCGATCTCTAGGGCACAAGCTCGACAACCTAACTTCGCATTATGGTTCGATATTACAATGATAAATCTCGGACCACCACGTTCCAATCTCGATTAGTCATACGAAGGGCAAATATGGTTTTGACCGTCTACACTTTCATTTAAAAGCCCTCCATTTGTTTCAGTTCATTGGCATAGTAATAATGATAATGTTTTGAAATACAGATGTTGTCTCAATTCCAAAGACTAATGAGAACTTTCGTCTCCTTTATGACACAAAGGGACGATTCCGTCTTCACGCTATCAGGGATGAGGAAGCCAAGGTGGGTTTTCATGTATTGCTATGCTGTGAAATTTAAGATGTTGTTGTTTGACATTAATAGTGTAAGTGTGTGTCTCATTCTGTTTTGAGTGACATACTCTGGACTTCTTTATTTGGGCAGTTTAAGCTTTGCAAGGTCCGATCTATTCAGTTTGGTACTAAGGGGATTCCTTACCTTAATACTTATGATGGTAGAACAATTCGCTACCCCGATCCTCTCATCAAGGCCAATGATACCATCAAGCTGGACTTGGAGTCCAATAAGATTGTTGACTTCATCAAGTTTGATGTTGGAAATGTTGTGATGGTAACTGGTGGTAGAAACAGGGGACGTGTTGGTGTTATTAAGAACAGGGAGAAGCATAAGGGTAGCTTTGAGACCGTTCACATTCAGGATGCCCTAGGCCATGAATTTGCTACTCGTTTGGGAAATGTTTTCACCCTTGGCAAAGGTACAAAGCCATGGGTGTCTCTACCTAAAGGAAAAGGTATCAAGTTGTCCATCATTGAGGAGGCACGGAAGAGGCTTGCTGCTCAATCAGCTACCACTGCCTGAATACCCTCGTTGCTCATTTCTTCATTTCCTTACTCTTCAAGTATGGAAAACTTATGTTTTACAGTTTTGGACTCGATGTTTCTATTTGCTTAGTGATGCCATTTTTATTATGCGCCTTTTATATTGTACTTGTTCTCTTGGCATATTTTAAATAGATTAAAACTGTGTCTTTATGATAATTTAATTAGTTTCTACAGTTTAATTTTAGTGCTAATGCTTTTAAGCTCCTGACTAATAATGCTGCATTGACTTGATTGGTAGTTTCTGGCTACTACAGTACAACCAAACTCGAGATTTGGTAACTGAAAAATTTAGCATTTAACTTTATTTTCCTTTGCTTGTCAGATGCTTAGAGTGCTACTGAATCTGCATCCAATCCAATTGTTATATTTTAAGTTGAATCTCCCCTTTTGCTTGAGTTGGCTTAGTGGACATCAACTTTACTTTTGATAATTATGTTAGTGGTTAAAATTTTCTTGTTGCAGTTTCTATATTTGCTCTCGTTTATACTCCCTCCGTCCACTTTTACTTGGTATGTATACTAAAAATAGATTTTTATTTTTACTCGTCACTTTGCATATCAAGAGATTGATAATTTTGTTTTTCATGCTATATACCCATAGTATTTATTACTCATTTCAACTAATTTTCTCAAATTCAATAAAATACGCATCAATTAATATGGGTATCATGGTAAATTATACACTTTATTTATTATTTTTTAAGGGGCGTGAAAAATCAAAACGTGTTAGTAAAAGTGAACGAAGAAGTACTTGATACTAATTTTCTGATATATATAGTAGTTTGGGAAGCAGCTGGCCGTTGTCTTGACAACTTGCGGATCAAGGGCTATTTTTGGCATTTGATGTATGTGCACTAACTATATTTTGCCTCATTACCTTGTATGTATACATATTTGCTCTATTGGACAAGACGTTGGGGTCCTCACATGCTATGTGATGTCATCGTTTTGGAGGTCTATTTTTACCCCCTGATTTGGGCTTTTGTTACTTCTCCTACCTTCTTGGATTTCAACTAAGACATAATATTTCAGTCTCTTTTTCGTAATTTTAAATCTTCCTTGATTGTCTACTCATGTGGCCCTAACTTTGATTTAATACACTGAAGGGTATTAATATATTTGAGAAAGATATCTCTCCTATAGTCAATATCCAATTTGCTGACATCTAACGTATTCCTAAACTAAAATTATAATCAATCTACTCTTGAGTCTTAGCCTATCGAGAAATAAAGGAAAACTCGTCTTATGCAAATTATACTCTCTATGGTTCATTGGGGTCCCGACAAAGACTCTCTTAGTAGCTTACATCTTGTTTGGACTGTTGTTACTTGTTGTCTAATAATGTATTGTATTGTATATTTGTATTGCATTGTATTGTTTGATGAATATAATCATTAGATAGATTGTATATTTGCCGTCGTTTCATGATGTCATGCATCAACCTATGAAGAGTACATTTGCAATATTTCTAAGAAAAATAGGATATGAAGTAGAATTATTATATAAAAAGAAAAGTAAAGGATAAGATATGATTATCTATATTATTATAAAAGCATGAATACAAAGTTACTAGACCAAAATAATTTTAATATTAATTAAGCTTACCATAAATCTATTGGTTATTTAGGTAAAAGAACATGCTGAAATAAATATGGACTTGTAAATAAATTCAGATTAAATTTGGTCCTCTATCATTGTTGGAACCAAATTGCTAACATTATCACATGATAAATAAATGGGTCAAATTTATTGCTAGGCTTCATTCACGAAAAAAAGAGAAAATATTCTATTTGTTATAAATAGAATTGTATTTAAGGTGAATGTTTATATTTTAGAGAGATTTTAGGGTTTGTTACTTGATAGTTAAATCACTTTTTCGGATTTTATTTCGTAATTCATCCCAAATCAATAAGAGTTCTCTCTCTACTTTTCTCTGCAATAATCTTCTTTCTTCTTTTATTATTTTATAACACGATATCAGTACGAGACTCTAACCAATTGAGTAAAGGGCAGTTGTTTTAATTTATATAGTTGTCTAATGTATGAGAAATTAAACCACCCATGGAATATACAGGCTTAATTCGGACATCAGTTGAATCTGCAATTCCATGCTTACTAATCTCATTATGCTCAAGATCACTTCTGTTACCCGTAGTTCCAATGCTTATTGCAGAACTCTCCCTTTGCCTTGGAATGTCAGGCTCAAATTTCGGAGGACGTTCATGAAGAAAATTACACTTATCTCCATAAGGACACTCCTCCCCGTTATAAAACTTCTTGCAAATTTTCATCCTATATGTATTATTTTCTGATCATTATTCCAGTTCCCTACTACCCCTCTATCCTTTTCACGGACTAGTTCCTGCCAATTCTGAGGGGCTTACGCAAATCTTCTAACGCCATGACTTTGGGATACGTGCATGGTGCTCAATTTGTCCATAATATTATGCATGATGATTGTCAGTTGTTCCATGAATTTTCTTCTGGATTTAAGGTAAGTATTTTACTTTATTTTTCTCTTTTAAATTCTTGAAATTCTATAATTTGATTTTAAATACAAGTAAAGACAATAAAATTTGATTATAACTCTAATGGAGTTTGTAAGAAATTATGACCACCCGAAGTGATAAAATTTCTATATATTGCCATGATCAAATTCATGTATGAATGTGGGCACAAGAAGTGGAAACCCGTCCCATTGACTAATTTGCTTCATTCTCATTCCCTTAAGAGAATGTGGTAGCAATATGTGAAAAGTCTGAAAGAAGACAAAATTATTACCGTGAAGGTCTCAGTGGATGTGGATGTGGCAACAGACGAAATTATAATCGTCATCATTGTGGTAATGAAAACAATAACGATTCTCAAAATAATCCTCACTCTGTGAAAGTAATGTTTGTCATCGATATGACATGAGATATTATAAAGCACATATAGATGATTATGGTCCATTCATGATGTGAATGTGACAACATGTGATTTATGAATATTCATTCTTGGAAGAATATAAACGTACTAGTGGTTATGAATATACCACACTCACCTCTAGAGGGAGGTTTGAGAGAAAATAAGAAAATAATGTCATTATTATGGCATGAATAATCATTGGTCACGTACCTATTGCACGCCAAAATATTTTGGCAATGTGATTATTAAAGGATAACAGTAATGCAAGAAACAGATCTTGCATATAATTTTGACCATGACCATAATGGTATAACTTTCTCTTTGAGAGAGATATTTACTATATGGATATTGATAAATATATGGTAGTACAAAATTAATTGAGAGATCTAGAAGAGCCAATTATTACTATTTTAAAGGAATACAATTGATTATCAATAATGTATTGTGTCGTAGTAAGTCTCAAAGAAACTTATTGAGTTTCTAAAGTATTCGCGAAATCGATTGGTTATATTGAGACTATAAATAAAGGAAAGATTTAATATCTTCTATTACTACAACTTAGAGCAGGGTAATATGTATGTGAAAAGCTACCTGCTTTATTCTCCAGTTTGTATTACGCAAATAGACGAATGTCACAATAAATTAGAAGTTTATTGATATAAAAACTCATATCATAATAAACTTGGAGTTTATTGATAATTGCACACGTCATGGTGTAAAACTGAAGTTTATCAATATTGATAATTTATTCAGTTGGGATAATTGATTTAGCCATGTTAATTTAAGTATGATGTGCAAAAATAAAAGAGAATTCACATGGGTAAATATTAAAGAACTAGAAAGTTCTTTACGTATTCTCTTATGTTGCTTGTTCTCATTGATTAATAGATCAACTAAACTTGGGATTGAATCCCATCAATGCTGGAAATATCAAAGGTGAGTATTGGCACATTCACCTGCCATGTATACCACATAAGATGTGATTATTATTAACCCGCAACCTGAAGTTTTGCGAGATAAATTGCTCAATAGTTTAATTTAGAGCATAATTTTCAGATTTTCTATTCAAGACAGTTCATTTTGATAAGTTAGTTTATATCACAGTTGGTTTAACAAAATGATTTATTGAGTGCCTCCACTTAATAGCTAAACTATTGCTTATGAGAATAAAGTTATCTATATCAGTTTCGTTTGATATACGTTATATACGAAAGTATATTACATTCTCCCCTCACAAGTGGTTCAGAGTCAGGAACCAAACAATTCCATCTTATTAGTATTGATGTGCGGTGTATATTTTGATTAACACCATAATGCACAAAGGTGAATTTTCAAAGTTGAGGAAGCAAGTTAGTTTTTCTAACATGAGGGGGAGAAAGAATAAACGGTTGAGAAAAAGTTACGTGGAATGAATTATCATTTGTACATCTAGATCCTCGAATAAGATAATATGAACTTGAAGTTCATAAAAAGATAATTTATCTACAATATATTGCAAAATATGTTAGGCGCATTTACTGACCCAAAGAAAGTAATTATATTTTCACTGCAAATGCTCCCATTAGATTAAATCCTAGAAGGACAAAGTCATGGTACGCTTAAAACGTATAGACAAATCGATTTCAAATAAACTTTTTGATAAAGAAGATGAGCAAATGATCATAATAAGGAGGCAAGGGATCTAGAAGATCACGTGACATAACACTTCATAAAATCTCAGGAGAGGTTAAGGTACCTGGGAATATGAATGAAGAGATCTCTATGTTATATCTTTATGAAAAAATATTGGAAACCGATATAAAATGTCCGTCGACGATATCTATCATAGCGCTAAGTATAGATGAGGATCTTAAGTCTGTCGAATACAGGCAGAAAAATATTGGCCAAATGAAAGAGACACAATTCGAATAGAATTGGTTTCATATGAAAGACATGTAGTTTTGGATATGTAGTTCAAACACTTGAAAGTATAAAGTCAATGGTGTGTACAATAACTTTTATCTATCTTATATATCTAGCATGACATGAAAACTTGATATGCATCTAAAGCCTATTTATATGGCTTATATGACTTAACTTATATGGCAATCCCTGAAGGATTTAAATCACTTAAAGCATATATAATTCTTGGTCCTGAAGTACCGCATCCTAAGTGCAATTTGTGCACATATATATATCTTGCCATAACTATAAGCATGATAATGTGATAGCGATAATTTTTACCTTTATAGAGATATTGAACAGACAATTCCACGACATTATATGACGATATTACATATCTATCAAGAATGATGATTTCAAGGTGCAACATATTCATTCTAGTTAATATGGCTAATTTATTTATCAAATATCTACCAACGATCTTTTGAAGATGGTGCACAAGATTGGAATACAAAGACTCAAATATCTGAATTGATGTTCTCATCAGGGGGAGTTAATATGCGTTTTACTCTTTTTTCCTTACAAGGTTTTGTCCCACTGGATTTTTCTTGCAAGGTTTTTAACGAGGCAACCAAAAGGCGTATTGTTAGATATATGTACTCTTTTTCATTCGCTAGAATTTTTTTCTACTGGGTTTTATTTTAGTTAAGATTTTAATGGGACACATTATATGTTGAATAGACATTCAAGGGAGAGTGTTATAAATAAAATTGTATTTAAAGTGAATATCTATATTTTAGAGAGATTTTAGGGTTTGTTACTTGGTGGTTAAGTCATTTTTTCCCTACAAATAGTGGGGTTCTATTCCATTGTAATTCATCCCAAATCAATAAGAGTTCTTTTTCTACTTTTCTCTGCAATAATCTTCTTCTTCTTTTATTGTTTTATAACACAATTCGTATTATATGTTTAAGAGTCCTTTTGTATTTAATTTGAAGCTAGCGTGAGTACTAATCTATATTATTATAAAAGCATGAATACAATGTCGGTTTACAAAAATAACCTTATAATATTAAGCATAATAATTCATAATAAAAGGACATAACCGAAATTTTAGATATTAGCCTTATAATCCTATTAGTTTTAGGACATAATACTACACGTTAGGAATTCTACATGATTAACTTTAGGAATTCTATTAGTATAATTACTTTCGGGCTGTCTAATTCATATAAAATTTAACAAGTAAATATCTTTAGTCATGTAATCCTATTACTTTTAGGATATATGTCACGACCCAAAATCCTAACCTGTCGTGATGATGCCTATTGTGGTACTAGGCAAGCCGACATGTATGAAATAACTCCAACACTTAACAGAAAGCGGATTTAAACAATTTAAATGATAAAAACTTCTCATAACAGGATAGAAAATCCAAATAAAACACAACGCGTAAATTCCCAACATCGGGGTGTCACTGAGTACATGAGCATCTATATATCACAAGTCTAAAAAATACCGTCTATGACAATCTGAAACTAAATACAATTAGTGAAAAGATAGGGGAGGAGAAACAAGGTCTGCGAAACGCCAAGCAGCTACCTCAATAGTCTCCGAGAATCCGAACTCCACAACTCAGCAACCACCGTGACAGGAAGCACCTGGGTCTGCACACAAGGTGCAAGGTGTAGCGTGAGTACAACCACCTCAGTAAGTAACAAGACTAAATAAAGAACTGAAAGTAGTGACGAGCTTCACAGTTATAGTTCACTGACAGGGATTTTTAACATAGAAAGGTAGGCATACTTTCAAGTTCGACAATTAAGGACAAAACAGTAATTTCATGTCAAGTTCAACCGAAACAGAGTGTAATATCTTTCAGAAATTTCAAGACGGTGATACATGGCAGCTAAGTGCAATAATAATAAAATCAAATGTATCCTTTCAGGGCCATAGTCACTCAGCCCTCCCATTCACTCAGCACTCGGCACTCACACTCAGTAGGTAGCTGCGCTCACTAGGGGTGTGTGCAGACTCCAGAGGGGCTCCTTCAGCCCAAGCGCTATAATCCGCACGGATAACTCACGTGTTGCACGGACAAATCACGTGCTATAATATAATATCTGGATCTGCACGGACAACTCACGTGCTATACGGACAACTCACGTGCTATAGTATAATATCCCACAATCAGCCCCTCAACCTTACTCAGTCATCAACCTCTCCAGTCTCTCGGGCTCTCAAAAATCATAATAAGTAGCCCAGACAGCAATGATATGATGCATCAAAAATGAACAATAAAGACTGAGATGTAATATACAAATAAACTGTGACTGAGTACAAAGCAGCAATTTAGCAGATAATTCAACATGTACACGGCCTCTTTGGGTCCCTACAATGCTAACACGTAGTCTAAACATGATTTGTGGTACAATTTCTCTAATACATGGAGAATGTACAGATAACAACAGATTATTCAACTACACAGTTCCATCAAATTTGACCAAGTCACAATTCCTACGGTGTACGCCCACACACCCGTCACCTAGCATGCGCGTCACCTCAAAACCAAATATATGACACGTAATACGTGATTTCATACCCTCATAACCAAATTTAGAACTGTTACTTACCTCAGTTTGAGCAAATCTCTACTCCAACACACCCTTGCCTCGCGAAACGGCCTCCGAATGCCTCGAATCAAGCCATAAACAATGAGATATAATCAATACGGGCTAAAGGAATCAACTCCATAAGAAAATGCTAAGCTATTAATCAAATCCAAAAATCACCTCAAAAGCAGTCCCCCGGGCCCACGTCTCGAAATTTGATAAAAGTCACTAAACTCGAAAGCCCACTCAACCATGAGTCTAACCATACCAAATTTATCAAAATCCGACACCAAATCGTCACCCAAACCCCCAAATCAAACTCTCCAAATCCCTAGCCTCCAACTCTCAATTTACACCTTAAATACACGCCAACTAGGTGAAAAAATTAATGGGGAAGCAATATTATTGATAAAAAATGAACACAAGGGACTTACCTCAAAAATCCCTTCGAAAACCCTCTCAAAAATCGCCTAAACCGTGCTCGAAATGTTTGAAATGAAGCCAAAATCGCGAACCCTTGTATTTAACTTTCTGTCCAGCCTTTCCGCTTCTGCGGACACTTAACCGCATCTGCGGTGTCGAAGAAGCAATCAAACTTCCGCTTCTGCGGTGAACCACTGGAGCTGGGCCTCGGCTTCTGCAGTCCTCACCTCGCATCTACGCAACCGCAGGTATGGAACTCCCCATCGCACCTGCGAGCCCTCCTCTTCTGCGCCCTTAACGCCGCATCTGCGACCACACATGTGAGAAAATAACCTCGCACCTGCGACCTCTGCTCACTTCCTCCCTGGCCGCTTCTGCGGCTCCTTTCTCATTTCTGTGAGAACTCACCTGCGATCCCCACTCCGCAGGTGCGATTACACCAGAGGCTGGTGAGCTTCAGCATTCCCTCAAACTTCAAATCGATCCAATAACTACCTGAAATCAACCCGAGCCCCCCGGGACCTCAACCAAACATACCATCAAGTCCCAAAACATCATACGAACCTAGTCGAGCCCTCAAATCACATCAAACAACTTCGAAAACACGAATCGCTCCCCAATTCAAGCCTATTGAAACTAAGGAAATTCAACTTCCACAAACGACGCCGAAACCTACCAAAACACGTCCGATTGACCCCAAATTTTGCACACAAGTCGCAAATGAAATTTCAGACCTATTCCAACTTCCGAAATCGGAATCCGACCCCGATATCAAAAAGTACACTCCCGGTCAAACTTCTCAAAAATTTAATTTTCGCCATTTCAAGCCTAATTCCACTACAGACCTCTAAATCACAATCCGGACACACTCCTAAGTCCAAAATTACTCAACAGAGCTAACGCAACCATCAAAACTCCATTCCGGAGTCGTTTACTCATAGATCAATATCTGGTCAATCATTTCAACTTAAACTTTCAACCTTGAGACTAAGTATCTAATTTCATTCTGAAATCACTCCGGACCCGAACCGACTACCCCGGCAAGTCACACAATAGCTATAAAGTACAAAATGAGCAGTAAATGGGAGAATGGGGCTACAATTCTCAAAACGACCGGCCGGGTCGTTACAATACACTTCTTAAAAATTTCTATTACCAATTTAATTTAAAAACATATTATAATGTCCTATTACTAATTTAATTTGAGAATATATTATATTGTCCAAATCCATTTAGAAAAATGAGAGCCTATATCTATATCTATATTATTATAAAATCATGAATATAATCTCGGTTTACAAAAATAACCTTATAATATTAAACATATATAATAACTCAAAATAAAAGGACATAACCAGAATTCTAGACATTTGTAATCCTATTAGTTTTAGGATATAATACTACAAGTTAGAAATCCTAAATGATTACTTTTAGGAATTCTATTAGTATAATTAATTTGGAGCATAGATATATAATACTACATGTTAGCATGTAAACCTAATACCTATAGGTGTCGTTAGGTGTGATGACCCAAAGTGTCATCTTATGAATTAAGACTCTATTCCGAGCTCGTCATCCTTAAAAACCTTATTTTTACCCTCCTCGATTTGCGTGCACAATCCGGGCAGGTTTTCGGAAAGCTTTTATGTTGAAAATTAATGAAAAATAAGAATTTTTGCCTTAAAAAGTTGATTTTAGTTGATTTCGGTCCACAATTTTGGTAAACGGGCCTGGATCCATATTTTGACGGTCCCGGTAGGTCCGTATCGAATTATGGGACCTGGACGTATGCCCGTAATCGAATTCGGAGGTCCCTAGCTTGAGTTATGAATTTTTGATGAAAATTAAAAATTTGAAAATTATTTGTTTTTAAGAATTGATTGATATTTGGCATTATTAGTATCGGGTCCGTATTTTAGTTCCGGAGCCCGGTACAGGTTCATTATGATATTTAAGACCTGTCCGTGAAATTTGGTGAGAAATGGAGTTGATTTGACGTAATTCGGACGTCCAGTTGAGAAAATAGAAATTTTAAAGTGTTGAGAATTTTATTTGATTTGGTACTAAATTCGTAGTTCTAGGTGTTATTTTGGCGATTTGATCGCGCGAGCAAGTTTGTATGATATTTTTAGACTTATGTGCATATTTGGTTTGGAGCCCCGAGGGCTCGGGTGAGTTTCGGATAGACCACAGGATGTTTTAAACTTAGAAATTTTGTTGGTATAACTGAACCTGTTGCAGGCCTCTGATCTCGCAATTGCGAGATCAGGCATCACAAATGCGAATATAACAGGGTCTGCAATTGCGAGGCTTTCATCGCAATTGCGATCAGAAGACTGGGCCAGCAGTTCTCGCATTTGCGAGGTTACCTTCGCAATTGTGAAGGGAGTCTGAGAAGGGCAGGTTCGCAAATGCGAACATTTACTCGCATTTGCGAAGGCATCGGGATTGTGAAGGGAATCGCAATTGCGATTGTTCCTTCGTAATTGCGAGCTTCGCATTTGCGAAGCTCAGGTCGCAATTGCGACACCTGCAGCTGATCAAAATGACTTTTGGATGGGAATTTTCATTCATTTCCCAAATTTTCAAGACCTAAAACACAAGAGGCGATTTTTGCAAAGACCATTTCTTCCCCAAATCATAGGTAAGTGATTCTAAAATGGTTTCTTTCAATCTTTCACTACATTTTACAAGATTTCAACCTAAAATCTAAGGTTTTCATGGTAGGATTAGGGGTTTTGGGTAGAAACTAGGAATTTCGGAAATTTAGGAATTTAGACCTCAATTTGAGGTCGGATTCCAAAACCAATTATATATTCGGGCTCGGGGGTGAATGGGTAAATGGATTTTGGTCCGAACCTCGGTTTTTGACCAAGCGGGCTCGGGGTCGATTTTTGACTTTTGTTTGAAAAACTTAGGAAAACTGTAATTATGCATTAAAGTTGATTCCTTTAGCAATAACTGACGATATTAAACTAATTATGATTAGATACGAGTGGGTTGGAGGTGAATTCTAAAGGGAAAGCGATACTTGAGCAGTGAGTGGCTTGCGAAATTGAGGTAAGTGTCGTGTCTAACTTTGGCTTGAGGGAATAGGTATTGTGTGAGTATTTGCTACGTGTTTTGTTGTTGAATACGATGTATAGTTGAGGTGACGAGCACCTATGCGTTGTGGTCGAGTCATAGCATACGAGTAAAATTCCATTCTTGTAAATTTGTAGTCTTAAATCTTGTTATCCATACTTATTGTTGTTGTTGAAATGTTGGGAGACTTGTATCCGGTTCTACCAAGGTTGATAAAATTGTGAATATTGATTCGAGGTTGAGATGTTAAATTGTGAAAGTAATCATTGGTGAAATATTGACTTCTTTGTGAAACTTCTCTCTATCCGTTGTTATTGATTCTGTGAATTGTGAGGAAGAGTGTAAAGCACGGAGGGTGATGCCGTGTATATTATTAGAGGTTTAATGCACGAAGGGTGATGTCGTGCCGTTCTATTTATTTATTTGGGTGAGGTTGAGAGTAAAAGCACGAAGGGTGATGCCATGCCGTTCTATTTATTTATTTGGTAAGGTTGAGAGTAAAAGCACGAAGGGTGATGCCGTACAGTTTTCCTTTACTATTTAAATTGCTCAATTCGTTTAAGGATTTTCTGTTTAATTCTGTCTTTTCATTATTCTCACTTTTTATGTTGTATTCCCCCACTGTATGTTCCCTTCCCATTATTCATGCGTTATTTCTTTATTTACTGTTGTTGCCACTAGCATGATTATACTGTCCAGGTTATATGTGGGTGTCTTGTCCTAGCCTCGTCACTACTTCACCGAGGTTAGGCTCGACACTTACCAGTACATGGGATCGGTTGTACTGATGCTGCACTATGCACTTTCTGTGCAGACTTTGATACCGGCTCAGGTTGATCGAGATTTTGCTATTGGTCCGCTGACCGGAGACTCAAGGTAGATCTGTCGGCATTCACAGACCTTGAAGTCCCCGTCTACTTTTTATGTCACTGTTGTTTTCTTTCATTCAGACAGTTGTATTTCTTCCAGACTATTACTTGTAGTAAATTCTAGAATACTCGTAAATTGTGACTCCAGATCCGGGTGGTAGTAATTAATACAGTTTTATGATATTTCGCACTTATTATATTTTATCTTAGTTAATTATTGTTAATTACTGAATGAAAATAAGAAATTGATTAAGGATTCTCTAACGTTGGCTTGCCTAGTAAGTGAAATATTAGGCACCATCACGGTCCCGTCGGTAAAAAATTTCGGGTCGTGACACTGCTCTAACAACTCTCCTTCATACGCCTCACGATTCACGAGCAAGCTTAGTAGAGTCTAGAGGATCGGCACAGAGACGTCTATGCTTATCTTCCAGAGGCTATGAAGTTTAGGAACAAGTTTCACTTCTATTCTTCTCGGTTGTGCGATTTTGCTTTCTCAATACTGATTGAACTCTTCTACTCATATTCTCTCGCAGATGGTGAGAACACACACTGCTTTCTCAGCTGAGCAGCAACCAGAGCCTCCAGTGGCAGCTCCTAAGCGGGGCAGAGGTCGAGGCCGTGCCAGAGACCGAGGCAGGGGCAGGGCTCAACCTAGGGCCCGAGCAGCAGCCCCAACAGTGGAGCCTCAGATAGAGCTTGACGAGGAGGTTCCAGCCCAGACTGTTCCTGCCAGACCAGCTCAAGTTCTGGAGGGGTTCATTGCTACCTCAGTACTTCAGGACGCTTTGGTCTGTTTGGTGGGCCTTATGGAGAGTGTGGCCCAGACTGGCGCATTCCATATGGCACCAGCAGTCTCTCAGGCTGGAGGAGGAGCCCAGACTCCCACCACTTCCGCTCCAGAGCAGATAACTCCCCAGTATCAGGCTCCAGCAGCTCGGCCAGTCGGATTAGTTTAGCCGGTTATTACGGCACAGGTCAGAGATGGGCCAGCTATGTCTTCTGAGGCTTTATGGAGAATAGACAGGATTATCAAGCTCTTTCCTGTTCACTTCAGTGGTTCTCCTTCAGAGGATCCCCAGGAGTATCTTGACAGCTGTCACGAGGTTCTACGGAACAAGGGTATAGTGGAGACCAATGTGGTCGATTTTGCTGCATTTCAGATGACTAGTTCCGCCAAGAACTGGTGGAGAGATTACTTGTTGTCTAGACCAGCTGGGTCGCTTGCTCTTACTTGGGACCAGTTCTCTCAGCTCTTCATATAGAAGTTTCTGCTTATCATATTGAGAGAGGAGCGTCGCCGTTAGTTTGAGCGTCTCCAGCAGGGCAGTATGACTATTACTCAGTATGAGACCTGTTTTGTGGATTTGGCCCGCCATGCTATTCTTCTGCTTCCCACCGAGAGAGAGAGAGAGGGTGAGGAGGTTTATTGATAGACTTGCTCAGCCTATCAGATTGCAGATGGCTAAGGAGACTGGGAGTGAGATTTCTTTTCAGGAGGCTGCTAATGTCGCCAGACGAGTCGAACTGGTTCTTACTCAGGGAGGTCAGGGGTCTGACAAGAGACCTCGTCATTCCGGTGAGTTCAGCGGTGCTTCATCTAGAGGCAGGAGTACCTTTGGTAGAGGCCATCCTCCCAGGCCATTTCATTCAGCGCTCCAGGCATCCCACAGTGCCTCAGGTGGTCGTGGCCCTCAGATGCATTATTCCGACCAGCTAGCCTACAGTGCACCACCAGCTCCTATTAGTGCACCTCCACTCCAGAGTTATCAGGGTGGTTATTCAGGTCGACAGGGTCAGTTTCAGGGTCAGCAGTCACAGCAGCCGAGGTTATGTTATACTTGTGGTGATCCGAGGCACATTGCTAAATTTTTCCCTCGAGCAACGGGCAGCTCACAGCATCAGAGTTCGCGTGCCATGGTCCCGACACCAGTTGCTGTACCACCTGCTCAGCCAGCTAGAGGCAGGGGTCAGGTAGCCAGAGGTAGAGGCCAGACTGTTAGAGGTGGAGGTCAGGCCGTTAGAGGTGGAGACCAGCCAGTTAGAGGCCGTCCCAGAGACGTAGTTTAGGGTGGTGGGGCCCAACCCCACTGTTATGCTTTCCCAGCCAGGCCTGAGGCTGAGTCATCTGACGCTGTTATCACAAGTACTGTTTCAGTTTGTAGTAGAGATGCTTCAATTCTATTTGATTCGGGATCTATTTACTCCTATGTGTCATCCTATTTTGCTTCCTATTTGGTTGTGCCCCGTGATTATTTGAGTGCTCCTGTGTATGTGTCCATACCAGTGGGAGATGCTATTGTTGTAGATCGTGTTTATCGTTCGTGTGTGGTCAACCTTGGGAGTCTTGAGACTCGTGTAGATCTTCTACTTCTCGACATGGTTGATTTTGATGTCATACTGGGTATGGATTGGTTGTCACCTTATCATGCTATAATAGATTGTCACGCCAAGACGGTGACCTTAGCCTTGCGGGGGTTGCCTCGATTAGAGTGGAGAGGGAATCTTGGCCATTCTGCCAGCAGGGTTATCTCTTATGTGAAGGCTCGGCATACGGTCGAGAAAGGGTGTCTAGCTTATTTGGCTTATGTCCGCGATTCTAGTGCGGAGGTTCCTTCCATAGATTCAGTGCCGGTTGTTCGTGAGTTTCTAGAGGTGTTTCCTGCAGACCTGCCGGGGATGCCACCCGACAGGGATATCGCCATATCGCATGGCACCGCCAGAGATGAAAGAAATGCAGGAGCAGTTGCAAGATTTTCTTGATAAGGGCTTCATTAGACCTAGTGTCTCGCCCCGGGGTGCACCTGTGTTGTTTGCGAAGAAGAAATATGGATCGATGAGGATGTTTATAAATTATCGGTAGTTGAACAAAGTCACCATCAAGAACAAATATCCATTGCCGAGGATTGATGATTTATTTGATCAGATTCGGGGTGCCAAGGTGTTTTCAAAGATTGATTTGAGATCTGGCTACCATCAGTTGAGGATTAGGGCATCCGATATTCCTAAGACAGCTTTTCGGACTCGGTATGGGCATTATGAGTTTCTAGTGATGTCATTTGGGCTGACAAATGCCCCAGCAATATTCATGGATTTGATGAACCGGGTGTTCAAATCCTACTTGGATTCTTTTGTGGTTGTGTTTATTGATGATATCTTGATCTACTCCCACAGTCGAGAGGAGCATGAGCAGCACCTTCAGATCGTTCTTCAGACTCTGAAAGACAGCCAGTTATATGCTAAGTTCTCAAAATGCGAGTTTTGGTTGAGTTCAATTGCTTTCTTAGGTCACGTTGTATCAGTAGAGGGTATTCAGGTGGATCCTAAGAAGATTGAGGCAGTTTTGGTTTGAGTTGTGGGAGGAATCCCGTGAGGAGGGAAGCCCTCCGGCAAGATGGGGTGAATTCACAGATGCCTTTATGGATCATTTCTTGCCTATCAAAACTAAGGCAGTCCGTGCCGCGGAGTTTGAAAGCTTGAAGCAGGGTAGTATGAATGTGCGGGAGTACCATATGGAGTTTGCGCGCCTGTCCAAGTATGCTATTCACATGTTGCCCACTATGGAGACTAGAGTGCCCCGGTTTGTATAGGGCCTTAGCCCCTTGGTTATCAATGAGGCCTCTACAGCTGCCTTGAATTCCGATATGAACTATGGTAAGATGGTGGCATTTGCTCAAGCTACAGAGACCCGCAAATTGAAGAATAGAATGGAGCGTCAAAGCAGCTGCAAGGCCCGTTCCACGAGCAACTTTGGTGGTTCTTCCGGTGGTGGTAGTTGTAGGTAGGCATTCGGGGGAGGGTCATCAGGACCATCCTAATCTTTCGCCCAGTCTTCGATGGGTGCACAGTCATCTGGACCCAGTCAGGGCAACATGGGACCCCACCAGCAGGGTCGGCCCGACAGAAGGTTTCAGCAGCGGAGGCTTCCATGCTCTAAGTATGGGAGGATGCACTTTGGGTCCTGCTTCATGGACCTACCAGTATGCTATGGCTTTGGTGTGAGGGGTCACATTCAGAGAGATTGTCGCTCGTCCCACCGAAACATGGGCAGAGGTGCGGCACAGCCAGCTAATTCTGCAGCTACTACATCTACAGCACCTCCAACTCGAGGCACCCCAGCACCCGCAGGGCATGGTGCATCTAGGGGCAGTGCACAGAACTCGGGAAGACCCAGCAGATTTTATGCTATGCGGAGACGTCGGAATCGGAGGCTTCTCCAGATGTTGTCACAGGTATATTGTCTGTTCAATCCCATGATGTATATGCTCTTATTGATCACGGTTCTACTTTGTCATATGTCACACCTTATGTTGCCATGGAATTTGGGATAGATTCAGAATAACTTTATGAGCCGTTATCTATATCTACTCTGGTTGGTGAGTCTATTTTGGCTGCGTGGGTTTATAGGGATTATGTTGTCACATTGCGTGGTCGGGACACCGTGGCCGGTCTTATTGATTTGAGAATGGTTGATTTTGACGTGATAATGGGGATGGATTGTCTTTATTCATGTTTTGCCAAACTTGATTGCCGAACCAGAACTGTTAGGTTCGAATTTCCAAATGAGCCAATTATTGAGTGGAAGGGTGATGATGTAGTGCCAAAGGGTAGGTTTATTTCTTACCTTAAGGCCATGAAAATAATCAACAAGGGGTGTATTTACCATTTGGTCCGGGTTATAGACACCGATGCTGAGGCACCTATGCTTGAGTCTGTGCCTGTGGTGAATGAATTTCCGGGAGTCTTTCCAGATGAACTCCCTAGGATCCCACCAGACAAGGAGATTGATTTTGGGATTGATGTGATGCCAGACACGCATTTTATATCTATTCCACCTTACAGAATGGCACCGACAGAATTGAAAGAGCTAAAGGAACAATTGAGAGATTTGTTAGAAAAGGATTTTATCCGATCAAGTGTGTCGTCTTGGGGCGCACCGGTCCTTTTTGTAAGAAAGAAAGATAGGTCACTGAGAATGTGTATTGACTATCAGCAGCTTAATAAAGTCACAATCAAGAATAAGTACCCACTACCAAGGATATATGACTTGTTTGATCAATTGCAAGGTGCTAGGTACTTTTCTAAAATTGATTTACGATTCGGGTATCACCAATTGAAGATCAGGGAGTGGGATATTCCGAAAACAGCTTTCAGAACCCGATATGGGCACTTTGAATTTTTGGTGATGTCTTTTGGGCTAACAAATGCCCCATTAGCCTTTATGGATCTTATGAATCGAGTTTTTAAGCCATTCCTCGACTCTTTTGTGATAGTGTTTATTGACAATATTCTTGTATATTCACGAAGTCGAGAAGACCATGCCGATCATCTTAGTGTAATTCTGCAAACCCTACATCAGCACCAGTTATATGCAAAGTTTTCAAAGTGTGAATGTTGGCTTGAATCGGTTATATTCTTGGGGTCATGTAGTCTCTAGTGAGGGAATTAAGGTTGATCCTCAAAAAAATTCAGCTTTGAAGAATTGGCCGAGGCCTACAACTCCAATAGAGATTCGCAATTTCTTAGGCTTAGCTAGATATTACAGAAAGTTCGTGGAGGGGTTTTCTACTCTTGCCTCTCCATTGACTAAATTGATGCAGAAGGCAATTAAGTTAAAATGGTCAGATGCTTGTGAAAAGAGTTTCCAAAAATTAAAAGCAAGATTGACTACGGAACCGGTGTTGACTCTACCAGAGGGAATAGATGGATATGTAGTATATTGTGATGCTTCAAGAATCGGGCTTGGATGTGTATTAATGCAACATGGGAAGGTGATAGCTTATGCTTTTAGGCAACTAAAGAATCATGAAAAGAACTATCCAACACATGATTTAGAACTTGCGGGGGTGGTATTTGCATTGAAAATTTGGCGTCATTATTTATATGGGGTCGATGTGGATATATTCACGGACCATAAGAGCCTTCAATATATTTTCAAGCAGAAGGAATTGAATCAGAGGCAGAGAAGATGGCTTGAGTTACTCAAGGACTACGACATTGATATTCTATATCATCCGGGAAAGGCCAATGTTGTGGCAGATGCTCTTAGCCAGAAATCTATGGATAGTTTGGCTCACTTGGAGGCATATCAAAGGCCATTGGCCAAGGAAGTTCACCGATTGGCTAGTTTGGGAGTTCGTCTTGCAGACTCTAGTGAGGGAGGGGTGATTGTACAAAATAGGGCTGAATCATCACTTGTTGTGGAAGTCAAGAAGAAACAGTACAATGATCCATTGTTGGCACAACTAAAAGAGGGGATCCATAAACATAAGACCATGTCCTTTTCTCTTGGCATGGATGATTGTACACTAAGGTACCAAGGACGACTATGTGTTCCAAACATAGATGGTCTCCGTGAAAGAATTATGACTGAAGCTCACACTTCTAGGTATTCAGTGCACCCAGGTTCTACAAAACTGTATCATGATCTTAAGGAAGTCTATTGGTGAAATTATATGAAGAGGAATATGGTGGACTTTGTGGCAAGATGTCCGAATTGTCAGCAAGCAAAGGCCGAACACCAAAGGCCCGGTGGGTTGGCGCAGAACATAGAAATTCTAATGTGGAAGTGGGAAATGATTAATATGGACTTTGTGGTAGGATTACCTCGTACTCCTAGTAAGTTTGACTCGATTTGGGTGATTGTGGAGCGACTCACGAAATCAGCACACTTTTTGCCGGTTAAGGCTACTGACACAGCAGAACAGTATGCTCAATTATATATCAAAGAAATAGTCAGGTTGCATGGCACTCCAGTTTCCATCATATATTATCGGGGATCACAATGCACTCCTAACTTTTGCAAGAAATTTCAGCAAGGTTTGGGTACTCAGGTGAATCTTAGTACAACCTTTCACCCGCAGACTGAAGCAGGTGAATCTAGACTTCAATGGTAGTTGGGATGATCATTTACCGCTCATAGAATTTGCCTACAACAACAACTATCACGCTAGCATTGAAATGGCACAGTTTGAGGCTTTATATGGTAGGAGATGTAGATCTCCCATTGGGTGCTCCGAAATTAGTGAAGCAGAGTTGATAGGGCCAGACCTCGTGCATCAGGCCATGAAAAAAGTTAAAATCATTAAGGAGCGGTTGAAGACTGCTCAGAGTCGTCAGAAATCCTATGCGGATATTCGTCGTAAGGATTTAGAGTTCAAAGAAGATGATTGGGTATTCTTGAAAGTTTCCCCCATTAAAGGTGTAATGCGATTTGGTAAGAAAGGGAAATTGAGTCTGAGGTATGTCGGACCGTACATAATTATTCAGAGGATTGGTGAGGTGGCGTACAAGCTTGAGCTACTATCTGAGATGTCATTAGTGCACCCAGTATTCCAAGTGTCTATGTTGAAGAAGGTAGTTAGAGATCCGTCAGCTATTGTACCGATTGAGACCATTGAGGTTAATGAAGCACTGTCATATGATGAAATTCCAGTTGCCATTCTTGATAGGCAAGTCTGAAAGTTGAGGAATAAAGAAATTGCCTCTGTGAAGGTGTTGTGGCGAAACCAGCAAGTTGAAGAGGCTACTTGGGAGGCCGAGAAAGAAATGAATAAAAAGTATCCTTATTTATTTGAATAACCATGTAATTATGAGTTGTGCCTTATGAAAATGCTAAGAGATATTTTCTATGAATTATGTATCATTTGTACAATTGGCGTTAAGGGTGTTCCTTTCTGGTAATATATTGCTTGTGAAGCCACTGTTGGTGTTGTTTTGTGTTATGCTACATTGTTGGATTCTGTATATGTTGTTAGGATGTGTTTCTGGGATTCTCTGACATGTGGATAGGCCCAGATACAAAGGAAACTGTCGCAAAATTTTAAGATATTTAGGGAGTTAGTCAAATTTTGAAGCTACTAGTGAGTGTGGATTAACAATTGGGCTAAATTTGATGCTAATGACGGATCTTTACCCTCATTCGAGGACTTACTAGTGAGTGTGGATTAACAAGCGGGGGAGACTGTAACACCCCGAAATTTTTTTCGAAGTACTTAAGTGTAAAACCCAGTAAAATTTTCCAAAAGAAAATAATGTTTCATAGTGCTGAATTGGTTTTACATATTGAGGATTATAGAAATTCTTCGCGGCGAGCTTGCTTGCCGCGGCTCAGACATTTTGGGTTGAACAATGCACCGGAGAGTAAAGGAACATTTTCGGCAAAAGAAGACATTTCTGCGCCCACTATGCGGTCACAGAATCACTGTGCGAACCGCATAATGGTCGCAGAGTGAGACAGAAAAGGGTAGGTTTGGAGACCAGGTTTACGGCGTATTATGTGACCGCAGACCAATTCTGCGGTGCATTATGCTACCGCAGATCAGGTCTGCAGGCCGCATAATGACTACAGACCAGGTCAGTCACGCCCAGTTTTGGAGGCCAAATTATGCGGTCCGTATATCGATTATGCGATCGCAGACCTTGTTCCGGAGCTTCATTTTTGGGTTTTTAAAACCCGACCCTACTTCATTAAATACACGCTTTGGGCCATTTTTGATCTAAAATCTGACATTTTAGAGTGAGAGAGAGTGCCCTAGAGTGAGAAGGTGTTCCTCAATAATTTATTCTTCAATTCTTGATCAAATCTTGGCAGATTAACAAGGAAAACCCACAAGGTCTTCATCCTAAAGGTAAGATTCTACACCCTAACCCTCAATTTCGAATTTGTCTAGAATGGGTAATTACTAAGATAATTTTGGGCATGAGAATTATTTATTTTACATGTATGTGTTATCAAAGGGTGTAGGAAAATTATTGAGCTAAAAATGGTAAAGATTGGGTTGTGGGGTAATGGAATCCTCCATAAAAGGACCTTAAAAACTTAATGCACACCTAGTCTTGGATAAAATGCTCAAATGAGCTAGAACCATGAGCATCTTCCTAATTTTGATTTAATTAGTTATATTTCTACAATAGATTATAGTTGCTAAGAATTCCGGAATATTTTAGAGTTTAAGGAAGCTCAATTGAGGTATGTTGGCTAAACTCTTCTCTTAGAATTGAATCCCATGATATTCATGTAAATTATGTAAGTCTGAGTGGTTCATTATAAAATTGGCCATTCCGAGTAAGATTGGGTTGAGAGATATATGTTCAACAAGTATCCCAAATGCTTTATTTATGTTATGTTTTCAATTGAGGATTTGTTAAAATATGGGTTGTGCATTAGAAATGTTCGGCTTCAACTCAAGTTCAAACGAAGGCTATTATGCCATATTTTGTAAGAATATCTATGTGCCATAGATCCTTAATTGCTCACATATGTACTACATGCCTTAATTTAAAATATTTTTGTTGTTGTTGATGACGTTGATGTTAGCAACTGAAAAGGTGAGCATGAAACACTAAATACGGCCAACATACCAAGAATGATTATATAATTATGGTCATTAGTGCCAATGAAATGTAAAGATGTGAAAGAAGTATGAAATGTGATGATTGATATAAAAAGGTTGATGTCTCGAATAAGACAGCCTAGCCGATCGGGTCGTGATCAGACACCATGCCGCACACATAATGGTGATTGTGCTAGAAATTATAATTGAAATTGTGATTGTGGTCGATGTCCCTAATGGATAACCTAGCCAATCAGGTCGTGATCGGACTCTGCGTTAAAGACGGTGGTACTGATACTGAAAGTAATTGCGGTTGATATCTCTAATGAGATAGCCTAGCCGATCGGGTCATGATCGGACTCCGTGCTAAGAGTACGGTGGTATTGGTATTGTGAATAATGGTATTGTGAACAATGGAATATCGATACTAAAAATCTCCCAATGTAAGATATGGAAATTAATTTGAACAATGTCTTGATCCTAAATTGAGGTTTGATGTTGATTAAGGCTTTCATTGATATTATGATATTCTTGTTTGTATTATTTGTTCTATTGAGAGGGTGTTTAGTTATACATACTAGTGCTATTTGACGGTACTAACGTCCCTTTTGCCGGGGGCGCTGCATCTTTAAATGGATGCAGGTGGTTCCACAACAGGAGATATTGATCAGTGATAGCAGTACACCTTCTCCCCAGCTGACTTGGTGAGCCCCACCTCATCCCGGGGTCATGTATCTTTTATACTTTGTGTATTCTGTTTGAGGTATAGCCGGGGCCTTGTTGCCGGCATTATCATTGTATTCTTCTTTATTTATAGAGGCTCCGTAGACATAGTGTGGGTTGTGTATTGGTGCTGGGAAAGTCAAAATATGTTATGTTGTGGTTGTATTACTTGTCCATTTGAGACTTTAAAAATGATGAAACTATTAGTAATGAATTGGTATTGTAGACATGAATACCTTTTTGTCTAATTAATGAAAATATGTATTATCTCCATTCGTGGATGAGTTTGGGTAGAAGAAAATCTAACGGGCTTGCTCGGTTGAGTTCACTCGATTGAGCGCCGTTCGCGTTCCTCAGTTTTGGGGCGTGACAAAAATATTACGTTACACATTCATAGTTTAGAAATGGAACATGTGATACAATTACAACATCATTAGTTTGACCTTCCCAATACCACGTACAACCCACACCATGTCTACGGATCCTCTAACGGGTACAAAACAGTACTAGGATAATGCCGGCAATAAGGCCCCGGCTATACCTCAAAACACAATATATGAGAAATCGAAAGGTACATGACCCCGATATGAAGTGGGGCTCACCAAGTAGCTGAGAGGAGGATGTATTGTTATCACTGCTCGATGTTGCCTGCTATGGAACCACCTGCATCCATTAAAAGATGCAGCGCCCCCGGCAAAAGGGACGTGAGTACATATGGAATAGTACTCGTATGAAAGGCAAATAGAACAACATATGAAAATATGGTAACTAAAATAAGAGGCATTTAAAGTATATCAAGAAACTACGAAACATCCCATAGAATCAAATATCAAGTCTTATTATACTTGTGTCATTCTAAACTTCTTTTAGGATCAACTGAGCCATATGAACTATACGTGGAATACATAATACAATGTAATTGAAACAACATATACAAACAAGGCCAATGAAAGTGGCACCTATTGTCAGCATTAATAATGCGTCTCACTAGACCGTCCATATCCTTCTCTTATTTTACGCCTATACATTTCATATATAATACACCTATGCGTTTACAAGATCATCCAAAGGATTCCATATACAATGCACCTATGCGTTGCATAAACCATCCATATGATTCCATATACATTGCACATATGCGTTTCATAGACCGTCCATAGGATTTCATATATAATACACCTATGCGTTTCATAGACTATCCATAGGATTCCATATACAATGCACCTATGTATTGTATAGACCGTCCATAGTATTCCATATACATTGCACCTATGAGTTTCATAGACCATCCATAGGATTTAATACACAATACACCTATGTGTTTCATAGACCATCCACATGGTTCATAACACAATATACCTATGTGTTTCCTAGACCGTCCATAGGTTTTCATACACAATATACCTATGCGTTGCATAGACCGTCCATAGGGATTCGTTCATATTATACACCTATGCGTTTCATAGACCGTTCATAGGGTTCATAATACATCTTTATGTACATAACCATATATAAACTCAAGCGACATGACTAACGCTACTTTTAAGGTCGTAAGTCCTCGGATCATTGGAACACTTTCATGTGCATGCTCATCATGGAGAAACATAGCTCATTACGTAAACACATGCATGGCAAATCACTAAGTAGGTTTCAATGGTACGTAGACCCAATTTCTTTTCTTAAGGTTCATCATCATTTAGCATATGACTTCTCTTTTCCCCCTCATTATATACCTCTTTGTCATCTTAAGGTCACTAGATAAGTTCATGATTCTCGGTGACTTAACGTCGAAGTCATTTACATTCATTATTTCCGAAGCATACAATTATAGTTAAAACCGTTGGAACATACAATGCCTCATGATTCTCATTTTGGCAACGGCCACGGTTCATGTTCATACTATCACTTACTTGTACTAGCCACGGGTGATCATAGGACATTAATGACATTATTATATAAAGGGATTAAAACTCATCTCATCATGTTCACACATTCTTTCATTTCATTGGCACTATTGGCGACAAATGAAATTCTCATTCTTGGCACCCACATTTCTACATCTCACCCTCGCTTCTTTTACTTTCAAACGTCATCATGGATCATCAACAACAAAGCATTCCTATTCAAGACTTTAAGTCCACATGTGAGAAAATACGAATGTTAAGCACATTGAGATTTATTACACAATTTGGCATAATAGCTTTCATTTGGACCACGACTTGAAGTTATAACAATTAGATACGCAACCCATGCTTCGAGCATATTTTCCAATAGCACATAACATAATAGGAACATTTGGAATACGTATTGAGTTATCTTTTGGACACAAGGCTTATTCGGAATAATTCAATTTATAATAAGCATCATGGGACTTACAAGAACAACGTGGGAATTCAATACTAAGAGAGAAGTTTAGCCAACATATCTTACTTGAGCTTTCCTTAAGTTACTACAATGTTCCGGAAATCTTAGCCACTTCGATCTCTTAGATGAAGTTCTTGTGATTGGCTTCCTTGATTCTTGAAGTTTGGGGCAAGAATAGATGATTAGAATGTTAGGTTTCTTCCTTCTCTCTCTAAAATGCTCTTACCTCTCTCTAAAAACATCAGATAGTTGCCTCAAAATAATCCCCAAAGGCTATTTATCAAAATGGGGTCGGGTTATAAAAATAGGAAAATGGACCCTCTGAACTCAGGTCTACGGTCGCAGAATAGACCGCATAATAGGTATGCGATCCGCAAAACTGATGCCCAGAATTGGGATGCACTGGACCGGTCTACGATAGGTCTACGGTCCACAAACCACTAATGCGACCGCAGACTGGACCGCAGAATCGCCCAACAAAATTTTCTCATGCTAACTCTGCGATAAAAGTGCGGACCGCAAAACGGTTATGCGGTGGCAAAACAGACCGTTGAATTGCCTTCTTCTGCCAAAACTTTTCATCCACTCCTCAGTGCATTCTTTAACCCAAAAAGTGCATACCGCGGCGAGCAAGCTCGCCACGAAGAATTTCTATAATTCTCAAACACGTAAGCCTACCTCGGCGCTACGAAACCTTAAATTCCTTGAAAACATTTTACGAGGCCTTACATTATCCTTGCCATATAGGCAACTATTCTATGAATAAATCCAAAGGCAGGGCATTCCTCTCTTTAGGCCTATTTCTCACACCATGACTTGTGGTCAGAATTCGTCCAATCTCATAACTATTGCTATCTTCTGTCATGCAGCATGTATGACTTTGTCCTTGTATGTGCACCTATGCGACTCTTCTCTCCTTTTTCCTCCAGCTTTTAGCCAATCTCTAGGCCTCACTTTAGGAACATATACAGAACTATGACAAGCTGTCCCTCTGGGCATCTATAGGTATACTGAAGTTCTTTGCTCGATACTTTGTCGAACTTACGACTATTGCTATATCTTGTTTCATAGCCTTGGGTATCTATGCTTATGGATTTACTACATCTAGGTAGGTCATACTATACCATAACACTTATTTCAGTTTTATTATTTCCAAGGTCGGTTACCCAAATCCAGGCTACTCTCTCGCTGCTTATCCTATATGTATAAATCTAAGTCCTTTAATGCTTCCTGATTACTGTTCATCTTAAGAATGACAGCCTAATCTTATCTTATACATTGGAATTTTTATCCATCTATTGTTGATTCATCTTAATGTTGATCTATAATCTACCACTGATAACTTCGAACCTCTTACGTAATACATTGTCACTAGGGCTCACGTCTCATCGGGGAACATCTGAAGTTATTTGCCTGATCCACCTAGGGACAATACTATACTTCAATAATTGTATATCATAGCATCCCAACGTGATTCACCTTATGGGGGTATCCTAATCTTGTGCAATTCATGAAATCCCTTTTCTGTGAATTATTACCCAATCAAAGGCCTAAACCTTATCCTCTTATCTATCGCAACTACACCCTTATTCTACTACTAGGGCAGAATTCTCTCTCTTCTATATGCTCCTAGTCTTAAACTCCTTCGAGTTCATTCAGACTATATAGAGCTTTCTATAACTTACGGAAACCATCAACTCTCTTGTTTTGATGGGCTTAATCCCGAGGCCTTACCTATTCTTGTCACCTTCTCACTTAGCTTTTCTTATCCTTACTCCTATCTACCTTAAACCTTGTCGCCCTACCTAACTTTAGATTACGACCTACACATATCTATTTATACTACTCGAAACCTTCCTTTAATTTATTAGCACCATATATTTCCTTTTGTGCCTTCTCAGTTGTCTTTAAACATAAGCAATTACTTTTCCTGGTCGTTCTACAACTTGTTGCATGAATACTTGGCTTATCTTAGTGCCCACGAATACTGGAATTTTCTGTAACTCATATGATTTCAAATATAACTTTTGGTTTTTACTTCCCATTTATTAGCCACTATAGGTGCCACTTTCTAATGAAGTGCATACAATATCGTGGTGCGACTGTTATTACAAGATCATTTCTTCTTCAGGTTACTATGCTTAGGTTGAAGCCTTATTCCTTATTTCCTCAGCTAGTCTTTTGTCTTAGTACTTAGGGGAGACCCTATGACTCCTGTAAAGTTGAGAGCTTATTACATCGTATACCCGAAGGAAATTTTGATGTTCTTACTCGCCTATAATTATCCTTAGTTACTTATCTCCGTGCCATTATGCTCGTAGGGTTACTTCTGAACTGAAATTTTGATTGTCTCCCCAGTGGCACTCTCTTTTATTTCCGTAACACTTATACGGTACCTTTAACTACCCCAACTCCTATCTGAATATATCTCAAGGATCACGATGTCATCATATCTGTGAGACAGAATTCCCTATGTTGGGGTTCACTATGTTTATCTTGCACGATTTTCTCGTCTATCTGTTTTCTCTTGTCTAGACATAACTAGGCTCTTCCTGAATCAACTACTAACTTCTTGTTGGTCCATTCTCATATCTATATTTTGCATAATCTCTCTTGGGTTATTTCCTTTGTCTTAACTTACCTCTCGCAATGGCTCCTTATGTATCAAGTGTTTATTCGCACTTATTTATCAATAACATCCTGGGCGGGTACCCTAACTGCCTCTCCCCGATATCGTGCTTGCATAATGTTCTGGAGTCCTAACATATCTGTAGGATCTGAATAAATGCAATCTCATCCCTTTTGCCTTTTTACCGCATTTTTCATTTACCATTCCACAGTTTCCTGAACCGCTTTACTCCGACTTAATACCATATCACACCATCTTCCCCCCTTTAAGGGAGTACATTTAATACTATGAATATTTACCTACGGTGTTTTACCTCTTCATCTTTGGCGTCCTTTCACATCCTCAATGACCCTTACTCACCTTGTGGTAACCCTTTTGTACCATGGATAATTGAATTTCTTACGCATGAGGGTGACACCTAGTGTAACAGACACACTCAGTCCCTTAAGCTTAACTATGCTCACAGTGCTTGCTTTAAGGAAGCGTCTTCCTAAATGAACTTTAAAGGTTATTCTTTCGTTGTCCATTCTATTATTTGTAAGGCCCCGTAAATGTTCGCCAAGGATTTGAGGTTTTATATAGCCAAAGTTTGCATATGTATTTGGAAGGTGGTAGATAATTTTGGTACGGGCCTTTTGGATTGTGCAATACATTAAGGAGTTGGTGGAAATTTTTTACAGAATAAGACAGTTTTGCGGTCAGTTTCGCGATCGCATATCCATTACGTGGGCCACATACCCATCGCGGAGTTGAACAGGAGAAGTTAAATTTTCAGGGTCGTTATGTGGTCCACTATGCGACCGCATTTTTGTTTCGTTGACCACACTTCCATCGCAGATTCAGCATGAGAAATGTCGGAGGGTGATTCCGTGGTCCATTTCGCGGCCGCATAACTGGTCTGCGGATTGCAGACCTGCCACATACCTAACCCGACTAGCCCAGTTTTGGAAAATGATTTTGGGTCCCTTATGCGGACTGCATACCTATTCTGTGGTGCATTCTGCGACCACAGAGTTAAATTCAGAAGGTCCATTTTGTGCATTTTAACCCGACCCCATCTTGATTAAAAGCCATTGGGGCTCGTTTTGAAGGTAAAAACCTGTTGTTTTAGAGAGGGGAGTATCTTAGAGAGAGAGAGAGAGAGAGAGAGAGAGAGAGATATAATATATATATATATATATATATATATATATATATATATATATATATATATATATATATATATATATATATATATATATATATATATATATATATAGAGAGAGAGAGAGAGAGAGAGAGAGAGAGAGAGAGGAAGAAGCTCCAACCACTTTGCGCATCAATTCTTGCCTAATTTTGAAGATTCAAGGGAAGCCACTCACTAGACCATCAACTATCCGGGTAAGACTTTTTCCTAAGCCTTCATGAAATTGTTATGGGTTTAAGTAGGCTGTGGAGTAGGAAAATGGGCCATGCATGTGGTGGTATGTGGGGTTGTTGAACTATTACGAGTAGATTCTTGTTGAGACTGGTTGAGGGAGGAAGGGAGCACTATTGTAGAGCTTTGTAGTCAATTTTGCATAATGGTGTTTGACAAAATTCCCAAGAGCCTTAAACCATGAGAATCCTTCTAATTATTATTTTATTTTCACTATCTTCCTATAGATTGAAATTGCTAGAAGTATTGGGACATTGTAGTACTCTAAGGGAAATCTTAATTGAGGTATGTTGGCTAAACTCCCTTTATAGAATTGGAATCCATGAGTTCCTCGTAAGTTCCAAATGTGGTTTGTTCAAAATCTTATTCCTACTGTTTCAAATAACTTCCGATGATTGATTTTCCCAAATGATTATGTACGCGCGTCACGTTCAAATTGACCCTATCCTATTATGCTCCCCCTTAGTGGGAAAATGTTCAAATATGGTCATTGTAACTAATGCATATGATTTGAATCCATGTTTCAATTGTAAATCACCATACTCTCCTTTGTAAGTATTTCCAAAGTGTTTTGAGTTCTTACATGTTCATGAGCTGAACATATAGATATCAGGATTCCCTTTTTGGGAAAAGTATTCCAAGTTGATATTAATTGGTGTATTAATCACTTGATATTCTAAGTTGTCTTTCAGTTGCCAATCATTATGCTCAACTCTTTGAAAGTAATCCAATGTGTTTAAGTCACTCATCACTAACGAACTTAAAGCTATGATTTTCGGAATATCTATATGTTGGTGCGTATGATAATGATAATTGGATGTGAAGAAATGAAAGTGTGAAATATAAAATATGGCCATCGTGCCATGAATGAATATGGCCAAGAGAGCCAATGAAATAATGATGTTGTGAGTGGTTAAAAGTGCTAATGAAGCTATATATGGTATTAAAGTCTATGAGATGAATACATTTATATTTCTATTTCCTTTGTATATAAAAATATTTTTGAGAGTATCATTAGCGAGCTGAGGAAGGGTGGGTTGTAACAGCCTACACCCGAAACTACATGTGTCGGTGCAGGAGTTTATTGAAGTTATTCCCCTTAATTGGGATGAGATTGATGTGTTGAGATTATTCTCCTTAATTGGGATGATATTGTTGTTGTCCTTGGATTGGATGTCGACTGACACGGCATATGTGGGGAGACGACCTAGCCGATCGGGTAGTGATCGGACGCCATGTCGCGCCCGTGGTGGTTCCTCCTTCTTATTATCATATTTTATCCGCATCACCATGTCGATCCACATTTATTCATGGAGAGATGGCTCAGCCGATCGAGCTATTATCGGACTCCATGCCTCGTGCATGGTGTGATGATTGAAGGCTAATGATCTCCCAACCAAAAATATAAATTTTTATTTGAAAATTGTTATGTTTTAACTTGGCATTTGGATATCATTGGTTTTTCTTTGTTGCTTCATGATTCTCCCTTTATTATATTGGCATTATATTTCATGAGAGTGTATTTAGCTTTACATACTAGTATTATTCCATATGTACTAACATCCATTTTGCAGGGGGCGCTGCATCTTTAATGGATACAGGTGGTTCCTTAGCAGGTAGCTTTGATCCTCATTAGCCGTTACCCTCTACTCAAATGATTTGCTAAGCCCTATTCTGTTCTGGGCCTTATGTCACTTGGTATTGTACATTGTGTTTGAGGTATAGCCGCGGCCTTGTCACCGACACTTTCATACTACTCTTCTGAAACACTTATAAGATTCGTAGACATACTGTGGGTGGTGTTCAATTTTGGGTAATGAACTAGAAATGTCTGTATTTGTCAAACATATTTTCCCTTGTAACTATGAACTTGTAATATTTTGGAAATTGTAAATGAAGCTTCTATAAGTAACGAAAAAAGGATGTGGTACACTTTATTCTTCTCATGTCTATTTCTTGTCACTGATTCTTAAATTGTTCTTGGGTAAGGTTGGGTAGAAGGCATCAAGTAGTCTTGTTTGACCGGGATGTCTCGATCGAGCACCGGTGTCGCTCTCCAAGGTCGGGGCGTGACATTATTGCCGGGACACGATCTCTTAAATTCTCATGATGTTGACTATTATTGAATCCTCTGATCCCTATTTCATGTTCAGTTTATTTTGTTTACTAGTCCATACCGATTTCTATTACACTAGGGTCTAACCTAGCCTTCTGGTAATCACGTTGGAGTCACCAACTCATTTCTCGAAATGAGGATATAACTTTATGGATTATACTCTTTTATAGTCTCATGGCATGTACCCTCTTGCCTTTTCTTTCACTTGGCTATAGACTCTGTCATCCTGTTATATTTTGATCTACCGTTATCACCCATTTATCACCTCTTACTTATAATGCTTCATTTACTCTTTTCTTATCTCCTGCTAATATTTCTGTCTATCACTTTATTCTAAAAACTTCAACAAAACTTTCTTTCACTTTTAGGTCCCCTTGCTCCATCTCACTGTCTCTTTAGGTTGCCTAACATTCTTTTTTTATTAGGTGTGTGAGTCATACTAAGGTAAATATTTATCTCTTCTAGGATTCCAATGCCTATCTTCTGAAATTTCTGATCATTCTAGTATTTATATCTAACTGTACTATTCTAGAGTGCACCACCTGGGTGTCTCACAAGGAGAACTATTACCACATTTGCAATATCCTTCGGAAATGTCAGCTAACGCTAACAATCCATCCACCATTTTGGGTTACTCTAACCCCAGCTGGATCCTGATATTCCATCCTTCTCTTAAACTATATATGTTAGCTCTCATAGGGCATAACTGAGATGGGTGTGGCCAATTGCACATACCTCTATTACTGTTAAAGGTAACTCATAATGCTTATATTTCTCTGCCTGAATTGTAAATACTGATAATCTTAACTAACTAGGTAGCTCGTACCCTTCTTCACTTTGTTTCTATTACCTGTTGAAACTTATACTTTTGCCTTCTAATAGTGCCATGGCCTGTTATTCGTGGGGTATGTTAGATATTCTCGTCTTAGGGTATTAAGCAAGAAATTTGTACATCTGGTGTGTACGATCTAGTAGGGCTTCAAACTGGGCCACGTCATCAAGAACTCTCCCTCTACTAGCGCCCTTACATGCTGTTGTATTAGCCCTCTCGCTAGCTATAATCTTTCTAATTGCAAGTATCTATGTATCATTAGCAAACATAAGTCCTGGCTCGAACTCTTATGACTTAGCTCTATCGCACGATTTGGACTTGAAATGAGGGTAACAGACTCCTGAATGCCTTGTAGCTTCCTATTTATATAATGAGGTGCACAACACATCTATAAACAAGGCTCTACTAGACACGACTTGTAGACTCCCTAGGCTAGAACTTCTCTGATACCACTTTTGTCATGCCCTAAACCTGAGGAGGCATGTCCGGCACTCGGTGCCATACTCAGCCCGAGCGTATCACTCTTTAACTGTGAACTCTGGAGGGGTAACCCTCAACTTAGGCCGACGAGGCCTACCTGCAAACTGACAATACCAATCAAGGCCGATGAGGCCATATTCTGAATCATCTAAAAATAACGTCTCTCTCATCTGAGGGGTAAACATACCCAAAGGCTCATATACATAACTGTGCAGGCTGACAAGGCCGCCATGAATGGCTCCAACAAGCAATACCAAACTAAACATGTACACAGGGCTGACAAGGCCGCAATACTGATATATAAAATACACGGGACTCATCTACCAGCCTCTAAAGATAATTGAATTGTATCATGGTCGGGACAGGGCTTCGATCTACCCATCAAACATGTATATATAAATGGACTCCAAAGTCTAGACATGGTAACTCCGAGGAAGTGGAGCTTACCGACCAAGCTAATGTTTGACTCTGTCTACTATGAAGGTTTATCCAGCTGTCTATCAGGACCTGCAAGCATGAAATCCAGCGTCCCCAGCAAAAGGGACGTCAATACAAAATAATGTATCGAGTATGTAAGGCAATAGAATAACTAAAAGCTGAAATTGAACTGATAATATAATAACTGAAAGTAACTGAGAGTCAAAGATGATCTGAAAATATGCTTACCTGCTAATATTGTCTCAACTCTCTCAATATAGTAAGTAAAATAGATGTACGATGCTATAAGGCTCGGTACGTGTAATTGCTCTACCGTACTACGCTCGCTCATAGGCGCTCGACCATATTAGGCTCGGTATCTCGGCCATTATGGGCTCGCTCATAGGTGTTTGGCCACAATAGGCTCGATATATAACTTACCATATGATTAGAGGTTGCCCAATAGGGGTCTGCCCACCTATTATAGCTCGGTGGTGGTGAATACTATAATACATTATATATATAGATCCTTTGCTCTCTTGACTGAAAAAGACAATACTTAACTGAATATAAATTCTCGATAAGGGAGAATATTGTAACTTATGAGACTAGGATAATATAAATAAATTCAGGAATATAAATTTCTTTTTATGTCTCGTTATCAAACGCATGTAGTTACGGGAATCATGCCAAAATGAAGAAAAGGTTTAGACTTAATATACCTTATCACAATCTGTCCAATAACCATGTTGAAATCGTCTCATCGCACTTTAATCTACAACAACGATAATAGTACTATCGTTAAGCTACGAAAGATGCAACTATCGTACAACGAACAACAAGCTTATTTTATATTAAAACGGGCAGCATCTCCCATGTTTTCCTTGCTTTCCCCAAGTCCATAAAAACAACAAGAACACATACAACTTTCATCTATATACTTTCAGCACCACAATACACCCAACAGCCCAATAACACAAATCCATTTACACAACAACAAGTGCGCAAACGTCACCAACAAAACTACTTTTAACACGATGAGCGACAAGCTTGGACCGAATCCCTTTTGAACCCTTTAACCCCAAATTCATTCATTTATTAACTTGAAAATATATCTATCCTGATATTAAGTACGATTGGAAGACTTATAACCTCCTATTCATCTCCTAATTCACACTCAAACAGCCCAACAATCCATCAACAACAAGAAGAACAACTTCTAGGTATTGTGTGGTCGCTTCTTCTCCTAATTACAACATCGTCAACATATTGAAAAGCACAAAAACAATAAAAACACTATAACCAAGCTATTACCCACGATTTTCAACCATATTAAGTCATATATACAACTTCAAAATAGTCCAATAAGAGACAACAAGTTTTTATACCACTTCAAGTGCTATCGTGTTGTTCTTCATCCAAATAACTTAACTAACACATAGATAAGCTTAATCACAAGAAATATGGTGTTATAATTACCTTAAATAATCACAAAAAACTCAAACCAAATCTCCCCTTAGCTTATAATCACCCTTAATGATCTCACAACACCATAGAGACCCTCTTCTTCACTTAGGCTAACTTTTGAGGTAAGGTTTAGGTAAAACCACCTTGGATTCGACTTGGAACCTTGGAGAAATTTTAGAGAGGTGTTGAGGAATTTTGGGAACTGTACTTGGTCGAAAATGACAAACACTAAGCCTTCCAACCACTTTAAAACGTTCAAGGGTCGTCCACCGCCTAAGTGGGTCCCATTGGGAGCTGCTTGTGCAGTCTCGCGAAAATGCGAATATCTATCTACTCCGATATCGTATAAACAAACGGTATAATGAGTTAGAAACTAGACTCATAGATCTTCAATTTGGTAGGTGGATCATCCCGTATTTCCAAGTATATTTGGAGAAAAGCTCAGCTACATTTGACCTAACTTTCAGCACATTATGAATGTATCTTGTGATGACCTTTGCCAACTTTTGTTTCACAACTCACTTGACTTCAAAATACAATACAAAACTATCATACAACTAGAATAACTCATAACATAACCTCATATCATATTAAGCACCCTAGTCTCACCCCAAAAGTACATGTTATAGCATTCCCAACTTGTCGACTTTCGACGAAAATTATTTTCTTCAATCCGTTTAGCTTCTAAGTCTTCCAACCCTCTTGGTACTTTTTCTTCATGATCTTAAATATTTGTGACCTCCAAAGTAAAATGATTAATTTACTTATGTACTTTCAAAAATAATTTCATTTCTGAGCCTACATCAATAGACTTGCGATGTACTCTTATGTACAAAAACATGGGGTGTAAAACCTTGGACCCCAACCAAACATACCAACCATTCCTAAAACTAAATACAAACTCAAACGAAGCCTCAATTCACATCAAACAACACCAAAACCATGAATCGCACCACAATTCAAACCTAATGAAACTAATGAACTTTCAACTTCTAAAACACTTGTCGAACCATACCAAATCAACTCCGAATGATCTCAAAATTTGCACACTAGTCCCAAATGATACAACAGACCCGTTCCAACTCCCGAAACCAAAATCCGAACCCGATATCCACAAAGTCAACTCTCGGCCAGCCCTTTCAACCTTCCAAACCTTCAACTTTCCAACTTTCGCCAAAAAGCATCAAATCAACTACGGACCTCCAAATCAACATCCAGACATACGCCTAAGTCCAAAATAACCATACAAATCTATTGGAACCATCAAAATACCATTCTAGAGTCGTCTACACAAAAGCCAAACTCCGATCAACTCTTCAACTTAACCTTCCTACCTTGGGACTAAGTGTCCCAATTCACTCTGAAACCTTCCGAAGCCAAACCAACCACCCCGGCAAGTCACATAACCATAAATAAATATAGAAGAAGCAATAAATAGGGGAATGAGGCTATAATACAAAAAATGACCAGCTGGGTCATTACACTTTGAGACTAGAGTTGATCCTTCGTTGCTTAATATGGTGGATTTAAATGTGATTTTAGGTATGGATTGGTTATCTCAATACCATACTATTATTGATTCTCATGCTAAAACCGTGATGTTGGCTATGCTAGGGTTGCTGAGGTTGAAATAGAAGGGTTCCTTGGATTATATTCCTAGTAAGGTGGTCTCTTTTATGAAGGCTTAACAGATGGTTGAAAAGGGGTGTTTGGCGTACTTAGACTTTGTTAGAGATGTTAGTGCTGATACTCCTACAGTTGATTTAGTCCTTATAGTGAGAAAGTTTCCAGATGTGTTACCTGCAGACCTACTGGGCATGGAACCGGATAGGGATATTGATTTGGCACCGAGCACTCAGCCCATATATATTCCACTGTATTGCATGGCTCCAGCAAATTTGAAGGAAATAAATAAACAATTACAAGAATGACTGGATAAAGGTTTCATCAGGCCGAGTGTTTCACTTTGAGTGCACCAATACTATTTGTGAAGAAGAAAGATGGTTCCATGAGAATGTTCATTGACTACAGACAATTGAACAAGGTTACCATCAATAATAAGTACCAACTACCACACATTGATGATTTTTTTGATCATCTTCAGGGTGTAGGGGTGTTCTCGAAGATTGACTTGAGATCGGGGTACCATCAGTTGAAGATCAGGGCTTCAAACATTCCTAAGACGGCTTTCAAGATCCGTTGTGGCATTATGATTTCTTCGTGATATCTTTTGGCTAGACTAATGCCCCAGCAACATTCATGTTTTTGATGAATAGTGTATTCAAACCTTATTTGGACTCTTTTGTCATTGTGTTAACTGATGACATCCTGGTATATTATGCGTGTTAGGGAGGAGCATGAGCAACATTTGAGGATGGTGCTCTAGGTTCTCTAGGAGAATACATTATATGCCAAGTTCCCTAAGTGTGAGTTCTGGTTGGATTTGATGACATTCTTGGTCTACATGGTGTCCAGTGAGGGGATTAAGGTTTATCCGAAGAGATTTAGGCAGTTGAGAGTTGGTCCAGACCTTTTACAGCCACAGAGATCAGGAGTTTTTTGGGTTTGGCTGGGTATTATCGCCGATTTGTGGAGGGTTTTTATTCATCGCAGCCCCATTGACTAAGTTAACTCAGAAGGGTGCTCTGTTCAGGTGGTCAGATGAGTGTGAGGAGCGCTTTCAGAGGCTCAAGTCTACCTTGACTACAACTCCAATTTTTGCTTTTCCTTCGGGTTCAGGATCATATGCAGTTTATTATGATGCTTCGCATATTGGTCCCGGGTGTGTGTTGATGCAGGATGGTAGGGTGATAGCCTATGCTCCATGTCAGTTGAAGGCCCATGAGAATAACTATATGGTGCATGATTTGGATTTAGTAGTTATTGTACACGCACTTAAGATTTGGAGGCATTATCTATATGGCGTATCTTGTGAGGTGTATACGGATCATCAGAGTCTCCAACATCTGTTTAAATAGAAAGATTTGAATTTGAGGCAGTGGAGTTGGTTGGAGCTATTGAAGGACTATGTCATCACTATCTCTATCATCCGGGGAAGGAAGGATAATGTGGTTGCAGATGCCTTGAGTAGGAAGGTGGAGAGCATGGAGAGTTTATCATTCATTCCAGTTGAGGATATTCCTTTAACTATGGATGTTCAGGCATTGGCCAACAGATTAATGAGATTGGATATTTCAGAGCCAAGTAGAGTCCTTGCTTGTGTTGTATCTTGATCGTACTTGTTGGAGAGCATTAAGGCTCATAAGTATGATGATCCCCATTTACTTGTCCTTAAGGACACGGTGCAATGAGGTGGTGCTAAGGAAGTGACTATTGGTGATGATGGTGTACTGTGGCTTCAGGGCCGAATTTGTGTTCCTAATGTGGATGGATATAGAGAGTTGATTCTGGAGGAGGCTCATAGTTAGCAGTATTCGATTCACTTGGGTGTTGCGAAGATGTACCGTGATTTGAAGAAGAATTATTGGTGGCAGAGGATAAAGAAGGACATTGATGGATATGTTGCTCGGTGTTTGAATTGTCATCATGTCAAGTATGAGCATCAGAGACCCGGTGGTTTGCTTCAAAAGATTGAGATACCAGAGTGAAAGTGGGAGCGCATCACTATGGACTTCGTGGTAGGATTTCCATGGACGTTGAAGAGATTTGACGCAATTTAGGTTATTGTAGATAGACTGGCTAAGTCTACACATTTCATTCCAGTTATTACTTCCTACACTTCGGAGCAGTTGGCTAAGATCTCTAGGAGATTGTGTGCTTGCATGGGGTACCTGTTTCTATCATCTCGAATTGTGAAACTCAGTTTACTTTGCATTTCTAGAGAGCAGTTCGGCGTGATATGGACACACAAGTCAAGTTAAGCACCGCATTTCACCCTCAGATGGACAAGCAGTCTGAGCGGATCATTCAGATTTTGGAGGATATGTTGAGAGCTTTTCTTATAGATTTCAGAGGCCAGTGGGATCAATTTCTACCTCTAGTGGAGTTTGCCTACAACAAAAGCTACTAGTCCAACATCTAGATGGATCAGTATAAGGCATTATATAGGAGGCAATGTCGTTCTCCGGTTGGTTGGTTTGAGCCTGACGAGGCTAGAATATTGGGCACAGATTTGGTTTGTGACTTTGAATAAGGTGAAATTGATTCAGGAGCGGCTTCGTACATCACAGTCCAAGAAATATAATTATGATAATCAGAAGGTTCGGGATGTAGCTTTCATGGAGAGTGAGAAGGTTCTTCTTCAAATTTCGCCTATGATGGGCGTGGAGAGATTTGGGAAGAAAGGCAATTTGAGCCCTCGATATATTGTTCCTTTTGAGGTGTTGGAGAGGGTTGGTGAGGTGACCTATAAACTTGTTTTGCCACCCAGTTTATCGGGAGTTCAACCGATGGTTCATGTTTCCATGCTTTGGAAGTACTATAAGGATGTCATATATGTTGGATTTCAGCTCGGTGCAGTTGGACAAGAATTTAGCTTATGATGAGGAGCAGGTGGCCATTGTGGATAGGCAAGTTCAACAGTTGAGATCGAAGAATATTGCATTAGTGAAGGTTTAATAGAGAGGTCAGTCGGTCGAGCAAGTGACCTAGGAGACCGAGCATGATATGTGGATTAGATATCCTCGCCTTTTTAATATCCCAGGTATGATGCTAAACTCGTTCTAGGAAGAATGTTTGTTTAAGAGGGAAGAATGTAATGACCCAACCAGGCATTTTCTGTATTTGAGCCTTGTTCCCCTATTTGATGTTTCCCGTATGGGTGTTTGTTGATATGTGACTTGTGCGGATGGTTGGTTTGGTTTCGGAAAAGTTTTGGAGTGAATTGGAATACTTAGTTCCATGGTTGGAAGCCTAAGTTATGAGAGTTGACCAAGGTTTGGATTTTTTGTAAACGACCTTGGATTCATGTTTTGATGGTTCCAATAGATTCGTGGGGGATATTTTGGACTAAGGCGTATGTCCGGATTTGGATTTGGAAGTTCCTATCTTAATTTGACTCCAATTGTCGAAAGTTGAAAAATTAAAGGTTTGGAGAGTTCATAGGTTTGACCAGAAATTAACTTTGATGATATCGGGTTTGGATTGTTGTTTCGGAAATTGGAATAGGTCGGTTGTATCATTTGGAACTTTTGTGCAAAGTTTAGGTTCTTTCCGGATTTTTTAGGTTTGAATCGAATACTTAATTTGAAGTTGGACGTTTATGAACTTATAAGATTGATCTTGAGCGATGATTCATGGTTTTGATGTTCATTTCAGTGTTTTGATCCTTTGGATAGGTTTGGGGAAGAAATTAAGACTTGTTGGTGTGATTGACGGGGTCCGGGGAGGCCTCAGGTGTGTTTCAGATGAGTTCGGGAATATTTTGAAGTTGGATGGCAGTTTTGGTCTGGTGTTTTTGCACCTGAGAGGTTTGGTCCGCAGAAGCTAACGTGAAGTGTAGAATCATGTACGGCTAGGGTCAAGGGAGTCCGGAGATGCGGTGGACCTTGCACGGATACGCGCACGCAGGTGCACTACTTGTCCTCAGAAGCGGATGGTTGTCCACAAGAGCGGAAAGTCGGAGACTTAAGTGGTTTTCGCATCTGCGAGGATTTGTCCACAAATGTAGTGTCGCAGAAGCGATAGTTGGACCACAAAAGCGATAATCGCTGGGTAGAGCATTTGTAATCGAGGGTTTCATTTAATTTATCATATTTTGAGAATGGGAGCTCGGATTGGGGCAATAACGAGGCAATTTTCACCCACTTAGATTGGGTAAGTGTTTTTAACCAGGATATGATTATATTCATGATTTTATCCTTGATTTTGGCTTTTGGTTGATGAAATCAAAAAGAGAAAATTGGGGTTTTTGTGAGAAATTTTGGAGAATGAATAATTGGGTTTTGAACCCCGATTCGGAGTCGGATTTGGATGAAACTTGTATATTTTAGATTCATGTTGGTATGGGTGATCGAGATTTGAGACTTTTGTCGGGTTCCGGGTGTGCGGGCGCGGGTTAACGTTATGGCTGACTTTGTATTTTTGAATAAAGATCGAGCCTTTATGCTCTGATATTGTCCTTTATCATTATTTGACATCATGGAATGTTATTTGACTAGATTTGAGTCGTTCGGAGGTCAATTCACGAGGGAAGGCATTTTTAGAGTATTGATTTTGCTTGTTTGAGGTAAATATCTAGCCTAATCTTGTGTGAGGGAATAACCCCAAGGCTTGAACCTTATTTTTATAATTGAAATGTATGTGTTGCAATATAAGCGAGGTGACAAGCGTATATGCATGTGCTATGTACGAAAAATGACCGAATTAAACTCCAGGCTTCTACTATGCATTGATTTGAATGTGTGCACTTTATGATACATATATAATTCATTGTATGATTATGCGAGCCTATTCTTTCATGTTAGAGATCATGTTTTAGGATCATAATTTTCTAATTGGCCAAAATGGCCATTTGCGGAATCGTCGCTAAATTGATTTAGCCATAGTCATGATTTATATGATTTATAGTCATGATTTTTCCTAATATAAATTATTATTATTTCCTGATGAATTTTATTGATGAGGATATGCCTCTTAATGATAATTTATATCTTGCATTGTTGTGATTATGGCACATGTGGAATTGTTGGGCGGATTGATTGGGGGTGTTGGCACGAGGTTTCTTTCGTACGATCGTGAATGATATTGTTATTGTGTTGGGGTATGGAGCAATAATTGTGGATATTGTTATTACGGAGCGATAAGGGTGAAATGTTTTATCACATAGCGATAAGGGTGGTATTGTTACTATGGGGCGATAAGGGTGCAAATTGTTATTATGACGAAATATGGAGTATGAGGTGACATATGCCTCTATTTCTATTTGATGATTTGTTTGTCAAAATGGATTTTCTTACGTTGAGTTGCTATCACCTGCTTTAACAAGGTTGTTAATATTGTACTCCATTATATATATTATTATTGTTGGTTTTGATGTATATTGCACATATTCTTTAACTAGTATCACATGACTTGAACCTTGTCACTACTTCACCGAGGTTAGTCCTGATACTTACTAGGTACCGACTGTGGTGTATTCATACTACACTTTTGTACATTTTTATGGAGATTTGAGTACTGGAGGTAGCTAACCTCGCGAGTGAGCTTGTGACGGATCGAGAGGATTCAAGGTAGTGCTGCATAGATGTTGTAGACAATAGGAGTCACCTTCTATTATTTTCTTACTGTTGTATTACTTTAAAATATTATTGTAGTTATTGAGTCTCATTATGTATTATGATTAGATTTCATGACTCAGTATTACCAGATTTTAGGAAGTTGACTTATATACTTATATTTTGGCTTCATTGAGATTTAATTCCGCAGTTTATGTTAAAATTCTGAGTTATTATATCTTATTTTAATATTTTGTATCGTTGTGTGCTTAGCTTACCTAGTCTTAGAGGTTAGGTGTCATCACGATCGTTGGTGAAATTTTTGGGTCGTGACAATAGTAGTTCCGAGCTTCGACGCAAGTATAGTAAATCTTTCCCTCTTCTTAGAAGCTCCATAGACATATGTTAGTACAATAGATAGTATTATGCTTGTCATTTGACTTGGTTAATCTACAGAGTTGGGCGAATTACCATGCATTTCTAATTTTGACAATTTGATTATGATTTAAACGGAGATTTCTATTTGGACTCAACTTGACCTTGTTATTGCTCAGTAAGTTATTAAGTAGATTTGGGGACAATTATCATAATTCTCTATTTTATAAGATACTTTTGATGTGGTTCCTTAGCAATGGATGCTTGTCGCGCCAGGTTGGGTTTGGGACATGACAAATATTGTCGGGAAAGGTGAAGTTTATAAAAATACTTCACAAGGGATGCTATGAAAATTGCAAAATATGAGACATGTTTCTGGCCTCAAGAAACGGCTGATATCCATGGGTCGGATTGACAATGAAGGATACACAATAATATTTGATAACGGATCATAAAAGATAACCAAAGGAAATTTGGCTATGGCACGGGGCTCCAAGAAAGAAACACTATATTCAACCACAATACAAGATAATATAGTAACAGTTGACTATGACCGTGAATCAACATTGTGAAACCGGAGGCTCGGGCATATGAGTGAGAATAGAATGAAGTTGTTAACATCTAAAAAAAAATTATCAAACCTCAAGCATGTTAAATTAGTTTTGTGAGAGATTGCATTTACGGAAAACAAAAAAGGAGTTATTCTCAAAGGAGGACATCGAAGAAAGAGAAGCTAGAACTAGTATATACAGATTTGTGGAGACTAGATCCTATAAATTCCCTTGGAGGAACATGTTATTATGTCACCTTCATTGATGATTCCACGAGAAAGGTATGAGTTTATTTTTTGAAAAACAAATCTGATGCGTTTGTTACCTTTAAGAAATTAAAAGCTAAAGTTGAAAATTAAATAAGCCTAAAGATAAAATGTCTGAAGTCTGACAATGGAAGAGAGTATGATACTCAAGAGTTCAAATCATTTTGCTCTTAGAACGGAATCCGAATTATCGAAACAGTTCTTGAAACACCAAAATAAAATGGCGTAGCCAAGATAATACATTATGGATTGCCAAAATATTTTTGGGTCGAGGTTGTTCACACAACATCTTACCTCATAAATAGGGGACCATCAATACCATTGAATTTGAAATTCCTGAAGAGGTTTGGATAGGAAAAGAGGTAACTCTCTCACATATGATAATCATTGGTTGTATTACTTATGTGCATATAAACTCCAATAATAGAGATAAGCTTGATCCTAAGCAATTATTTCTTTGTTAGATATGGTGATGATAATTTTAGTTATCGATTTTGGGAATTAGAATAGAAAGATCATAAGACAGGACGTCACTTTCAATGAAACTATAATGTACAAGGACAAGCTTGGAGTAGAACCAACTAGCAACAACAGAAAAACATCTAAAACGGATGAGTTAGAAGAAATCTCATAAAATAAAATAGTTCCAGTGAATAGAATTGATTCTGAAATTGGAGATGCGGAAGTAGAAACCAAATCTGCATCAGAACCGAAACCAGAATCATTATCAGAGAAAGAATCAGAACTAGAATCAGATTTGAAGCCGGAACTAGAATCTAATTAGGGATCAGTTACTCGTGAGCCTATATTAAGGAGATCTCAAATAATTTCTATAGTTGTAGAGAAGTTATCTTCCTCTCTCTATTATGTACTTCTGACTGATGCTGGAGAACTAGAATATATTGTTAAAGCAATGCAAGTGATAAACTCTAATAAATGGAAGCTAACCATGAAAGAAGAGATGAAGTTTCTTCAAAAGAATAAAATATGAACACTCACAGAGTTACCAAAAGAAAATAAGGTATTGCAGAACAAGTGAGTGTACTGGGTCAAAGAAAAGCATGATGGCTAGATAAGATACAAAACAAGGTTAGTAGTTAAAGGCTTTTAGCATAATGAAGGAATTAACTACACTGAGATCTTTTCGCTTGTAGTTAAATTAACTACTATCAGGTTGGTGCTAAGTATTGTTGCTGATGAAAATTTATATTTGGAGCAGCTAGATGTTAAAACTTCTTTTTTTCATGGTGACCTTGAGGAAGACAACTACATGAAGCCACCTGAAGATTTTCAAATTTATGGTAAAGAAAGACTTGTGTTCGACTTAAAGAAGAGTTTGTATAATTTACAACAAGCTCCCTGGCATTGGAACAAGAAATTTGGTGGATTCATGCATAACAATGGGTTCACGAGATGTGCGATAGACCATTGTTGTTATATCAAAAAATTTAATAAATGTTATAATATTTTATTGTCGTAGGTTGATAATATGCTAATTGCAGGGTCTAGCATAGGCAAGATCAACAGGGTTAAGCAAAAGTTGGCGGAGGAGTTTGAAATGAAAGACTTAGGATCATCTAAGCAAATGCTTGGGCATGAGGATCAACAGAAACAGATATGAAGGAACATTAACATTATCTAAAAATGTACATACATAAGGTACTAAGCAAGTTAGTCTTCATGATGCAAAAACTACAAGTACTTTACTAGGAAGCCATCTTAATCTATCGAAGCACCAATCACCTAAGACAGATGAAGAAAAGAAGTACATGTCCAAAGTTCCATATGCTTCACTAGTACGATATTTGATATATGCTATAATTTGTACTAGACCTAATATAGCCCATGTTGTTGGAGTTATCAATACATACATGTCAGATTTAGGAAAAGAGCATTAAGAAGGTGTAAAATGAATTTTGTGATACCTCAAAGGCACCTCGGGTATGATACTTTATTTTAAAAGAAGCAATATTATCTTACAAGGTTTTGCTGATGCAAAATTAGGCGATGATCTAGATAGTTAAAAAGTATCACAGGCTACGTGTTCACCTTGGGTGGTACTGATGTTAGCTGGATGTCCAGAATTCAGAAAAGTATTGCTCTATCTATCATTGAAGCAGAGTACATGGCAATCTCAAAAGCTAGAAAAGAGATGATTTGGCACAAAAATAATCTGAAAGTGTTAGGAAACGAATAGGACAATTGTGAGCTTTTCAGTGGCAGCCAAAGTGCAATTCAGCTTGCCAAGAATCCAGTATTGCCATGAAGATCGAAGCACATCCGGCTAAGGTATCATCATATCCGAGAATTGATAAATGATGGAACTCTTTCGCTGAAGAAGATACCAAAATCGAAAAACCCATCAGACATATTAAATAAAATTGTCTATATTAACAAACTGAGGTTGTGCATTGCCTTAATTTGCCTCAAAATTAGTAATGTGAAGTCGCCACATGGCTTTGAGAGGGAGATTGATGGGATTTACAAACCAATGTGAAGAAAATTAAGTGTGAACCCAAACCCATTGTAATAGCCTCCCAAATCTAGCCTAACAATATTTGGTTGGTAAATATTTTCAAAGATGAAGAAAAAGAAAGAGATCATGTCTGAATTCTCTTTTACTTGTGATGTCATCAATATCATAAATAAGAGGTTTTCCATTACTATAAATAAAGACTTCTTCTCTTGTAAGTATCCACTTCATAGAGAAAGAAAACATTTGTAAGAGAAAATATTGAGAGTTTGAGCGATTTTATAGTGAGAATATTTCGAAAGATATTTTTTTTACTGTGTTAGCCACGAGAATATTGTGCAACTCGAGTGCTTATTATATCTCAACTCGTTATCTCCTCTCGGGTCGTTTCCTTAATTTATAAGGACTTTTCACATAAAAATCTCGATGTCATTATTTCTCTCTTTTATCCCTTAAGTTTAACTGTGAATGTTTATGTGTGGGTAGTTCGCTATTTCCAACAATTTTATATGATGCAAAGAGTGCAGTGGATATGCTGTAGGAAATTTTGAATACCTCATGCTCATGTAAGTGTATGTGACTTGTCAAGATATTTGATATATGTTTTCTACCCTAGAAAAAAATTGACTTTGTGCATACTTCTAATTCGATTAATATTGTAATGTTTTATGTTATCTTAACACAAAAAGTATTTCTGGAGACTATTTTCCCTAGTTGACTTGCAAGTGAAGTTAAATAATACTCTTTTTTGACTTATGATATTCTTGCTAAAATTTTCTTTATATCGAAATAGCCGATAAAAAAAAAAGGAGTTTATTTTGTGGGGAGCTAAAGAAAAGAAGCAAATTGATCTTCCCACTTTTAGAAATTAAAAACAATAACAAAGAACAAGGTTAAGGTTACTTTTCAACTTTCAAAATCACAATCAATCAATGTGTGATTTGAATTAGTTTTGATTTATATTTTTTTAAAAATAGGTTTTGAGAAGTAGTTAGAATTACCTCTCTAGTAGATGTTTTAGAGAATGCTTATTTAGCTTTAAAAAACTTACAGTTAGTTCATTTTGATTTTGGAAAATATTTGGTTTGATTTTCGAAAAATAAAATCCGATTTTTCCCTTAAAGATGATGGTTTTTAGTTCGTGTTTAAAAAGACTTTCTGGGACTTGCTTTAGGGCTCGTCCCGGTGCGGGGCACTATCAAACTATCCTGAGACTCACAAGTGGGGTTAGTTCTACGAGACTTACATCCCAAGCGCCCGACTATGCGCTCGAAATATGCCTAACACTCAACGCTTGAGGCTTGTCTAACAGTTCCTTATGCAAATCATACATTAAATTCTCTAATTAGCATTGTTGACCTTCAAAATTCTTTAGAAAATTAATGATTAAAGTTTTATTTCGTCTATAGAAACATGAACATTGAGAGTAAATAATGAGCTATAATAGTGAATATTTACTAAATTGAGAATATTTCTTCTGAATAGATATTCAAAATTTACATTTTCACTTACGAAAGTTAATGAGAAAATTTCAATTTTTAATCGAAGTTTAATGGTGAAAATTACGATTGCTACATGGTTAAGCTATTATCGGAGGAGATGGAAGAGTTTTTTTTTTTTTTTTTTTTTAACAAAAGACCATATGTTTATCCCTTCACCCTCTTTCTTTGATTTTTTTTAACCCTCAAACATTTACCCATTTAATATTTTTTTATTATTAGTTAAAAAAAATTAATTAAAAATTAATATACTCATCACTAAAATAAGTGACACAGTTTTTTAATAGTCTCTCTGTTTCAATTTATGTGAACCTATTTTCTTTTTAGTTCGTGCCAAAAAGACTGACCACTTTCCTTATTTGGAAATAATTTACCTTTATGTAATAATTTATAGCCACACAAAATATATATATCTTATTTTATACCATAAATTTAAAAGTCTTCTATATTTTTTTAAACTCCGTGTCAAGTCAAATGAGTTCAAATTGAATTGGAGCGAGTATATAAAGTTAGGGGCGGGGGGTTTTGGGGGGACATCAAATGCTATATAGTTGAGGGGTTTCAGGTATTCACTCAAAAATTTATTTTATTCAAAGAGAATACAGAAAGAAGGCTGCCATAGTTGTTCTAGCTGCAGCACCTTGTTGCTTCTCTACAATGGCTTCTGAAAAGCTTCCATGGATTGTGATTCTCTTGTTAGCCATAGTTAGTCCTAGAATTGAAGGCATTGGGGTGAACTGGGGCAGGGCAGCTTCACACCCTTTGCCTCCATCCAAAGTGGTGGAGTTCCTTAAGTCCAACGGTATAACCAAAGTAAAGCTCTTCGACACCAACCCGGAAGTCCTGGAGTCACTCTCTGGTTCAAACATTGATGTGACAGTGGGCGTTCCCAATTCCATGCTTCGCAGCTTGAATTCCTCTTTCAAGGTTGCTCAGAGTTGGGTCCATGACAATCTCGCCCGCTACTTTTCTGATGGAGTCCGAATAGAGTACAATCTCATTACCCACTTTATGATGTTTTATTGATACTGAGTTTAATATGTTATTTAATGGAGTGGTGTCAAAGATTTTGGGATTTATTCATACGGAAAGAGTATCGTATAAATTGCATTGGAGGGAGTCTTTATGCTTTTACAAGTAATTAGTTGCTCTTCCTACTTCCTGCTACTTTAGTTTCTCATTTTATCCTTAAATGCCGTTTCTAGTATCTGAGGTGAGAATTTGGTAAATATGTTCTTTCGTGCACAAGTTTCTGGATAACTGTTTGATTCTTTCTTACTTTTCTGCTCCTTCTATAGAATGTTATCTCTCTATGCCTTCGACAGATGGCACGTCAACTTAAATTAATTAAGTGGAATTCTTTGAGGCAACAAGTTTTGCCTTTACCGGTATCAATCAATCATTTTGCATTAGACAAAATAGGAAAAAGAACACATGAGCTTGATGAAGGGAACTTAAGCTGATTCTATCACATAAAATTCCCACTTCAATAGTAAGTTTATTACACTTGAGCAGGTTGCTTCAACACTCAGCCACGCTCCACCAAAACACTAATACAACATGTCCAAATTAACTTTGTACAGTCAAAATGATGCTTACTAACAAATAGCAAAGGATCATTATATGTTGCCTCATTATTTAGGTGGATAAATCTAAAAGTATGTTGTCAATTTGTCATAATGTATTGGCTTTAGAGAAACATGGACTTTTTCTATGAATAAAGAAGGTTGGAAATTGCCATTGCATTTTCTTTCTGTAAATTTCCACATTGTAGATGGCAAAGATCTCTTTCCGCATGGGTATAGAATCCATAAAGCTTTAGTGTTTCTTCATTTGTCTCTTTTCCTTTTCTAGAACTTGTTATTTTTTCTGGCGGGGACCTTGGGGTTGGGGTGGGGGGAGAATCACTTGTGGCTAGGTATCTTGAAATCTTCTTAGCTTTCTTTAACTGCAATGTCAATACGATCATCTATGTTTTCTAATCTTGAGAGGACTTATAAGTTAACTTTGTCATGAATAAGGAGAGACCTTAATGGCTGCCGAAAGGCAAAAAGTTTTATGTTATGCAGGATGCCATTTAGTGGTCCAGACATAAGCAAATAGTTGTTAGAGACATCCCTTCTTTTGCCTTTGATTCCATTTTCTGTTTCTGTTCATATTCTCGATTGCTGTTATTTGTTCATGCATGTGATCTGGTATGATCTCTTTCCATAATATGCCTATGTCATGGTGTGTCTTAATTCTTAATGATTTTTACTGTGTGTTAGGAAAGATAACAAGTGTTGACACTCTTAACTTCAAATGATAGTGCAGTCAAGAGTTTGTCCACCAGAATGTCGTAATTGACTGAGCTATTATTTCGCTGTTGCCATATGTTCAGTTTGATTTTCACTTTCATAAATTTGCTCCTTAGACTTGTGATACCAACACGTACAAAAATACTTGCTTCTTTACTTTTTGCATACAACTTCTTTCCCAATCTCCTTTTCTTCTTATGGCTTGTCAATCCTTCACAAAGTACTAAGGACTCGTTTGATTTGACGGATTACATGAAATAATCATGGTATATAATTTGGTATTGCTTTATCCAATGTTTGGTTTGTACTTTGAATCATGTGCAACGACTCCCGGTATAATTCAATACACCAATTGGTGTATTATTTTATATACTTATCCATGTATAACTTTTTTTTTGGCAAATAAATTAATAGAATGCTTATCCATGTAAAACTTATACATGGATAAAACACCAAAAGAGCAAAACTACCTTGTCTTTTTCCTAGAATCCTATGAAGGTCAAGCATCCAAGGGTATAATTGCAAACTCATTACGTTTTAGTGCAATGAACCAAACACCCAAAAAAAGAAATTATCCTATATTACTAATTTTTGTTTTACTAATCCCTGTATTATAATCCCGGTAGAACTTGTCTTTGAACTAAACGACCACTAAATGTTAGCAACCTTGTTATGAGAAACTTAATTCAAGAGCATGTCAAATATGGAAATCACCAGAATCCTAGACTAATGAAACCTCCAACAACTTTCAAGCTTCAACTAGTAGATGCTAAAGATTATCAAACTCTACCAGTACCAATACGGATTCTGCTGACATCTGTGCAACCATTTTTGGTGAAGACAATTCACTCAATTAGAGATTTAGCTAATGCTGGAGGAGTTTCGCTAAATTTCATTGCCACTTTAATAGGTGAAAGAGAGAATTAGCTTTTTAGTAGTGTTCATAAGCTCCCTCGACAGTGGAAAATGCTTCAAGCCCAAAACTGTAGTTATGTGCTCATGAAGTTAGATGACGTTAATCTGGTTGATGCTTGTTCTGTGTAGAGGCTGGTAATAATTGGTAGTGAAGGCCACAATTGGAAGCAATTGCTGCTTTGGTCATTCAGTTGACTTACCCCGTGCTTGTTGTCATGCTGGCAAACAGAGGGGTTTCGTTGATTTTACCTACTACATAAAATAATATTTGCAAAATCTTGTTTATAAATTTTATTGCAATCAGTAAATCATCGTAAGAAAGCAAACCCTGAAGAAGGGAGTGATGACTTGATTGGTCATGTGGCCTATTGAAGTACATATAACCCAACCTCAGAAGCAAGGGGCTGACAAATAAAAGGGTCCTTTCGTTGCAAATAAGACTAGAATTCAATCTTTTGACATTGTGTAATGTTGGTTTTTTGTCCTTGAGGAAGATACTATAACTGTTTTTTTTTCTTTTCAAATAGCATTCCATATCTGTTGCCATAATTTCCTTTGAAAAATCGAATGAGGATATTTCTCTTGAACACTTCACTTTATATGTTTACACACTTCATTTTGTAAGGTATATCGCCATTGGGGATGAACCATTCAATCACGTTTATGGTGACCAGTTCTTTCCTTTTGTTGTTGGAGCAGCTGAGAATATCCAAACTGCATTGACCAAAGCTAAGCTGGCTGGCAGGGTGAAGCTAGTTGTTCCGTGCAGTTTTGATGCCTTCCAGTCAGAATCTGGTCTACCATCAAAGGGACATTTCAGAGCAGATGTAAATAGAACAATGTCTGAACTACTCAAATTTCTTACTAAGCATCAATCTCCTTTCTTTGTTAACATTTCACCCTTCCTAAGTTATCATAGTAACAAGAACATTTCCCTAGATTTTGCTCTCTTCAAAGAAACTGCTCGCCCTCATAAGGACAGTCGCAGAACCTACAAGAACAGCTTTGACTTGAGTTATGATACCCTTGTTTCAGCTTTATCCTCTGCTGGCTCTGATAAGATGGATATAGTCATTGGGCAGATTGGTTGGCCAACGGATGGAGCTGCCAGTGCTACCTCATCCAATGCTCAGGTATTCATGAAAAAATTCCTGGAACATGTTCGTAGCAGATCAGGAACACCATTAAGGCCTAAAGAACCACCAATCGAGACCTATATCCTTAGCCTTTTGGATGAAGATAATAGAAGCATCGCCACTGGAAATTTTGAAAGATACTGGGGTGTGTTTACATTTGATGGACAGGCCAAGTACCAACTTGATTTGGGGCAAGGCTCAAGAAAACTGGTAAATGCCCAAAATGTCCAGTACCTTTCGTCCAAATGGTGTGTTGTGAATAACAACCAAAACTTGTCGAATGCAACTACACGGGCTTTGGAGGCATGTTCTTCTGCTGACTGCAGTGCTCTGTCACCTGGAGCTTCTTGTTTTAACCTCAGCTGGCCTGGAAATATTTCTTATGCACTTAATAGCTATTATCAACAACATGATCAAAGGGCCGATAGTTGCGACTTTGGTGGGTTGGGGTTGATTACTACAGTTGATCCCTCAGTGGGTACTTGCAGATTTATAGTTCAACTACGCACATCCAGTTCAGCGAGTTTCTTTATTTCCCATTGGAGGATCACCGCAGCAACCATTTTGTTATGGCTGGTTGGTGGAGGATTTTGATGGACTTGGCCTGTGGTTTTGATTAGGATGTATAATTTTCTCCTTTTGTTGCACTCTAGTATCATCTGTCCTTGCTTTCATTAAGGCTCATCTTATACGGAGGTTTATGGTTTGAACATTAAACCAGATTAATATGGATTGGATGTTGCGTTAAAAAATTGTTTTTAACTGCAATTTACATTTGTATGATTTTCAACATCTCAATTCGTATTTTCGCAAAGGGGTTTTAGATTTTTTCAGAAATTGAGTTTTCAACCAGCATTAATAAGTATCCATGTTTAGAAAGTGTTTGTTATATTTAGCTTTTTGAGAGTGGTCAAAGAGAAATTTGACCAAGACTTTTAAGATTTTACAATGGCCATTTGATATGAAAATGCAATCTATACTTAGGGAGTCTTCCCTGCCCGTTGTCATTTTGATATATTTCAAACACTGTGTAAAAGGGTTTTGATACATCTCTACTCCAATCTAAGTTTGTAGCATCTTAGTGTTAGATAAAACGAGGGGTGAGAACAACAAGTTGTGTACCTTTTTGTCGCAGCGGAGATCGTTAAACTCACCACCAAAAGAATTACCCCAAGTCCAACTTTGAATCTCTTGGAAACAAAGTTAGAATTTTCACGAACTAAGTGTCTTTTATCCTTGTGTGATTTTTGGAAGTAGAAGAAAGTTTCTGTTTTTCTCTATCTTGTTGAGAAGAAGGAAACTTACGTGATATATATAAAAAAGAGAAGTTAACCCACATTCAAAATCTGATTAACCCTATCACTATTTAACCGTGTATGGTGTTTTTTTTTTTTTTTTGAGTAACTTCCTTTTACCTTATCTCTTTTAGATGGGTCGGGTCAGCCCACATGGCGCGACCCGAGATCCAAACTCAATATCCAACATTAGCATATTACAACATTAAAAGCAATTTCAATGCAGAATACTTTTAAAATTATTATAACTTTTAACAAAGAGATTCGGCATACATACACCTCGTCTGCTAAAATAACCTCCAATCCTGAGATATTCTGCTAATTTCTAAAGAAGTTTATAGCAGAAAGTGGAAATTAAGACCCCAATTGCCATAATCACTTCATAAGCAAATACCAGAAACAGAAAACTAGTAAGAAGTAAAAATTAAGACAATGAAGCAGATTAGTGGAGCAATCAATTTTCAATTAAGTTTTATCATAAACAAATATTCTCTTTAGAATAAAATTACTGCAACATAGTGCAATTCCTTTTCTGAAAAAAAAAATTGCTTTGGAACAAACAACAACAATCAATGATTGGAGGCGAAATTTTTTAATAGAGTTTTCTATCATTCCATGTTTAAAGAGACAAGAAACAACGCTGGCTCTGATGCCAATGATAATTTAATAATCGCGGGGCGAGAACAACATTAGCGTACCTGTCAACGTAGCGGAAGAATTATTGAACTCACCACCAAAAGAATTGCCCCAAATTAACCTTTGAATCAATAGGAAACAAAGTGTATTCCCACAAACTAAATGCCTCGTTATCTGTGTGTGTATTTTTATTTGGAGAAGAAAGAAGAAGAGAAGTTCCTTCAAGAAGGAGAGTACGTTACTTCTTGGGCAGATTGAGAAAACTGGTTTTTCTCAAATTTTTTCCACACCTCTGTACGTTAATTACCCCACTACTAATAGTGATTGTATTGGTTTAAACTGCCAGGGTAACTTCCCTGTAACCTTCCAATCTTATCCTCTTTCTAAACGGATCGGGTCAGTCCACATGGGCGACCCGTAACTTAAAACCCAATATCCTACATCATTAAGAAGATATTAAGATATATATTCTAGGTGCTTAACACAAGAATTTACTGATTTTACCAGTTAACCAAGAGGATGAACAAGTCAGTATGATGGTATTTTTATTGTACCTATATTTATGGCACTCCTAGCAGAACATGTTGAGAGTCTAGTCTGGAGTTATTACATATATATAAGCAAAATGAAAAAATCTGGAAGTAAGAATAAATACGACATGTATAAAGTTCCATCACTATGAGTGATTAGAATTGCTTAAATACCCATCACTTTGAGTACTAGGACGGTATTTTTCTTCTAAACTAGTGTGAAGCTCTGGATTGACTCCTCAAGGTTACTGAGCATCATACATATTGGTAATATACAATTATACAAAACCAGCTCTCTCTTAATGGAAAAACAAAAAAAAATTCTATTTCCCCAGAAAAAAAATTTCATTGTGTATCCATATTTATGTACATAGAATACACAATAATGGCTCTTGATACCATTGTTAGATAAAACGAGGGGTGAGACGCTGCGACAAAAAGGTACACAACTTGTTGTTCTCACCCCTCGTTTTATCTAACAATGGAATCAGAGCCAGGTTTGTTTCTTACTTTTTCATGATATAGCACCACCATTAAGTAAGAAGGCATAACCGGATGTTGATTTTCTATCATTCCGATCACCAGCCCAATCAACATCTGTATATCCTCTCAAGTATAAATCATTTCCATTATAACATAGTGAATAATCTGCAGTTCCCTCAGGAATCTGAAAATTGTCTTCACAACTTTCCAATGATCTCTTCCAGGATTGGATTGATACCTGCTAACCGGACCTACGACATAACAAATGTCTGGGCGAGTACACATCATAGCGTACATCAAGCTCCCAACAACACTTGAATATGGAACTCGAGACATGTCTTCCTTTTCATTTTCAGTCTTGGGATATATTTCAAGGCTTAAAGTTTCACCTCTCGCTATAGGAGTATCCATGGATTTGCAACCATTCATGCGAAAACGCTCCAAAAGTTTCTTTATATAAGTTTCTTGAGATAGACTCAATAACTTTTTGGAACAGTCTCTTTGGATCTTAACTCCAAGGATATAGTCTACCTCGCCCATATCTTTTATGTCAAATGACTTTGAAAGCCATGACTTGATAATTTTCAAATACTTCAAATTATTTCCGGCTAATAAAATATCGTTCACATAAAGAGAAAGAATTACAAACATCCCATTGGACTTCTTCACATAAATGTAATGGTCTTCATTGATCATGGTGAAATCATATGAGATCACCTCCTTGTGAAATCTCAAATACTATTGCCTTGAAGATTGCTTCAGGCCATAAATTGATCTTTTTAATTTACAGACCTTCTTTTCTTGGCCTTTAACGATGAAGCCTACAGGTTGTTCTATGTAGATTTCTTCGTTTAGTTCTCCATTGAGAAAAGCTGTCTTCACGGCCATTTGATGTAATTCCAAATCCAAACGTGCAACAATAGCCAAAAGTAAGCGAATTGAGGTAAACTTCATAACTGGTGAAAATGTTTCCTCATAATCTATTCCAGCTTCTTGAGTAAAGTCTTTTGCCACCAATCGTACCTTGTATCTTTCTATTGACCCATCCGCTTTGCATTTAACTTTGAGAACCCATTTGTTCCCAATGGCTCTACGCCCAAGCGGAAGGTAAACTAGATCCTAGACTTTGCTGGTTTTCATGGACTCTAATTCTTCTTTCATTACTTTCATCCACTCATCTTTTCCAAGGCTCGATAAAGCCTCAGTCACGGACTTTGGCTCATCCATTTCTGTGGGAGATACAAAGAAAACATAATCTTCAATGTCGCAAGTATGTTTGGGTATATTTTTCCTGGCACTCTTTCGTAGTTGAAATTCAGATTCGTCAGAAGGATTTTGGGATTGAGAGTTCCCACTCCCACTCGAAGCAAGAATAAGATCTTGATCAATTTGATTATTAACTGTGTTAGAAGACACTTGTTGACTGTCTGAGTTCAACATTTCATAAAGAGGCTCTCCATTTTTTACCTCGCCCTTCTTTGGAAAATCATTTTCCAAAAATGTGACATCTCGCGATTCAATCTCAGTAACACTTCCATCTAATTCACCAATGAACACATACCATTTGGAGTGTTCTGAATATCTTATAAAGATATATTTCTTGCCTTTTGGACCTAATTTACCAAACTTGCTAAAAGAATCTTTTACATATGCAGCACAACCCCAAGGTCGTAAATCCTTTAAGTTTGGTTTATGACTAGTCCCTAGCTCATAAGGAGTGGAAAAAAACTGATTTAGAAGGCACTTTGTTTAATATGTAGGTTGCAGTCAATAACGCGTCTCCCCAAAAGGAGATAGGTAAATTTTTCTACGCCATCATGGACCTTATCATGTCCACTAATGTTCTATTCCTCCTTTCTGCTACACCATTTTGTTGAGGTGTGTACGGAATAGTTAAATGTCTGGCGATGCCCTTTTCATTACACAATTCTTCAAATTCTTTTGATAGATATTCACGCCCTCTATCGGTTATTAAGGTCTTAATCTTTTTGTCTAATTGATTCTCAACTTCATTCAAACATTTCTTAAAGCATTCAAGTGCTTCAGATTTATGAGAAATTAAATAGACATAACAAAAGCGTGTGAAATCATCAATGAATGTAATAAAATATAAAGCACCAGACCTAGCCCTCACATTCATTGGACCAGAGATATCAGAATGGATTAATTATAATGGAAAATCAGCTCTCTTAGCCTTTCCAAATGGTTTACGTGTAATCTTTCCGGCAAGACAATTTTTACAAGTTGGCATTTTAATTTTAGAGAAAGAACCTAGATTACACATAAACTAGTCAATCTATTCATTCGATCCTGCCCTATGTGACCTAATCTTGCATGCCATGTAATAACATCAACATCATTGTTACTAGAATAATATGCCATAACACAACGGTAAACATAATAGTTATACGTAGAAGGATTACAATCTAACACAATAAAACCATCATAACGATGTCCAAAACCATAAAAAAACATTGTCTTGAGTAATTCTAAGGCCACTGCGACTAAAGTTCAAATTGAAATATAAATCTAGAAGAATAGAAACTTTCTTTTGCTTCCAAAAATCACACAAGGATAAAAGACACTTAGTTTGTGGAAATTCTAACTTTGTATTGGTTTTTCTCAGATTTTTCCCACGCCTCTGTACATTGATTAGCCCACTACTAATAGTGGTTGTATTGGTTTAAAATGCCAGGGTAACTTCCCTATAACCTTACAATCTTATCCTCTTTCTAAATGGATTGGGTCAGTCCACATGGGCGACCCGTAACTTAAAATCCAATATCCTACATCTCACACTTCACACATGGTGGACTAGATCCAAGCTAGTACCATGGCAATAACACACGTAATTCATACTAGCAAATAGTTTGTGCGACCTACAAGCATTAAGAGCTATAATATTCTTAAATCCTTTAAGATTTCTTAATAGCTCAATGTAGTAAACCAATCACATGCGGAAAGGATTTACTACTAACATGAGGATCTTATTACTCGCTATACCCCAGACATTACCCGCTACTCTAGTAGCTAGTTATCCGATCCCTCATCCTTGAAAGAGGTGAACTCGAGTTCATATTTAACTTTGTATTCATGATTACATTTGATACCCTCATGGTAAGTATAATGGTCGACCTATGAATACAAGTTAAATTACTAAATTTTTAGTTATCTTCCCTTTCTACTCGAATCTTTCCATTCCAAATCAACTGCTTTCCTAGACATGCACTGCATTATCGAATTACTCATAGCTATTAGTGGCATGCTAAAGTAGCAACATTGATTGGCACTTCAAGAGACAGTAAAAGGTCAAAGGGTATTTCAATAAAAGTTACTCTAACTTCTTTGGGATCTCACACAATGAAGAAGTAGGGATTCATTCTTCCATTATCCCATTGTCGATAGCACACGTAGTATGAAACACATGTTAAGGTGTTCTCACCTTATATTGGCGCACGTGTCTTATTCTTTTAATCATTAAACACCATACAGATCTTGGTATAGACACCTCCAAATGTCTAACCCGAGTTTCTCACTTCAATAATCCTCAAACCATCTTCTTAGAGAAACTTCCATCTGGCTTACAAAATAAGTCATAATCGAATAGTGAAATTCATAAATCTGATTAGTTGTCAAGACCGACCTCTACAAGTAAATATAACCTCACATTATCCAAGGTTCTATAAGGTCTCATCTCTTCACGATTCTTAATGTAAGAGGCGATTGCTCGTGTGAGAGAGCCAATCTCATGACTCGTTTGACACACTTGATCAATGAAACATTCATCACATGCATATGAGATATAAGCATAAATTCAAGAGTCAAATATTGATGAGCATATTAAAATAATCAAGTCATTTTACAATACATAAATATATATTCATATCCTTCGCAAACCTAGAGCCATTACATGTTTCTCAAACAGGTCTCTAGATATCGCCTTTGTAAAAGGATCAGCTATCATGCTTTGCGTAGGAATGTACTGTAAATTTATCTCTCCACTTGCTACCATGTCTCTCACAAAGCTATACTTGATGTCAATGTGTTTGGTCTTGCTGTGATACTTAGGATCTTTTGTATATGCAATAGCCGGTTGACTATCACAATATAGAGTCATGGGATCCTGAGAGTTCTTTGTAATATCCAAATGCTCAAAGAATCTCTTCAACCAAACAGCTTTTTATACTGCAGACGCACAAGCCACGAACTCAGCTTCCATCGTTGAAAGGGTTGTACAGGTTTGTTTCTTACTTTTCCATGATATAGCACCACCATTAAGTAAGAAGGCATAACCGGATGTTGATTTTCTATCATTCCGGTCACCAGCCCAATCAGCATCTGTATATGCTCTTAAGTATAAATCATTTCCACTATAACATAGTGAATAATCTGCAGTTCCCTTCAGATATCTGAAAATTCTCTTCACAACTTTCCAATGATCTCTTCCAGGATTGGATTGATATATGCTAACCAGACCTACGACATAACAAATGTCTGGGCGAGTACACATCATAGCGTGCATCAAGCTCCCGACAACACTCGAATATGGAACTCGAGACATGTCTTCCTTTTCATTTTCAGTCTTGGGACACATTTCAAGGCTTAAAGTTTCACCTCTCGCTATAGGAGTATCCATGGATTTGCAACTATTCATGCGAAAACGCTCCAAAATTTTCTTTATATAAGTTTTTTGAGATAGACTCAATAACTTTTTGGAACAGTCTCTTTGGATCTTAACTCCAAGGATATAGTCTGCCTCGCCCATATCTTTCATGTCAAATGACTTTGAAAGCCTTGACTTGATAGTTTTCAAATACTCCAAATTATTTCCGGCCAATAAAATATCGTCCACATAAAGAGAAAGAATTACAAACATTCCATTGGACTTCTTCACATAAATGCAATGGTCTTCATTGATCATGGTGAAATCATATGAGATCACCTCCTTGTGAAATCTCAAATACCATTGCCTTGAAGGTTGCTTCAGGCCATAAATAGACCTTTTCAATTTATAGACCTTCTTTTCTTGGCTTTTGATGATGAAGCCTACAAGTTGTTCCATGTAGATTTCTTCATTTAGTTCTCCATTGAGAAAAGTTGTCTTCACGTCCATTTGATGTAATTCCAAATCCAAACATGCAACAATAGCCAAAATTAAGCGAATTGAGGTAAACTTCATAACTGGTGAAAATGTTTCCTCATAATATATTCCGGTTTCTTGAGTAAAGCCTTTTGCCACCAATCGTGCTTTGTATCTTTCTATTGACCCATCCGCTTTGCGTTTAACTTTGAGAACCCATTTGTTCCCAATGGCTCTACGCCCAAGCGGAAGGTAAACTAGAACCTAGACTTTGTTGGTTTTCATGGACTCTAATTCTTCTTTCATTACTTTCATCCACTCATCTTTTCCAGGGCTCGATAAAGCCTCAGTCACAGACTTTGCCTCATCCATTTCTGTGGGAGATACCAAGAAAACATAATCTTCAATGTCATAAGTACGTTTGGGTATATTTTTCCTGGCACTCTTTCGTAGTTGAAATTCAGGTTTGTCAGAAGGATTTTGGGATTGAGAGTTCCGACTCCCACTCGGATCAAGAATAAGATCTTGATCAATTTGATTATTAACTGTGTTAGAAGACACTTGCTGACTGTCTGAGTTCAACATTTCATAAAGAGGCTCTCCATTCTTTACCTCGCCCTTCCTTGGAAAATCATTTTCCAAAAATGTGACATCTCGTGATTCAATCTCAGTAACACTTCCATCCTCTAATTTACCAATGAACATATACCCTTTGGAGTGTTCTAGATATCTTATAAAGATACATTTCTTGCCTTTTTGACCTAATTTATCAAACTTGCTAAAAGAATATTTTACATATGCAGCACAACCCCAAGGTCATAAATCCTTTAAGTTTGGTTTATGACCAGTCCATAGCTCATAAGGAGTGGAAGAAACTGATTTAGAAGGCACTTTGTTCAATATGTAAGTTGCAGTCAATAACGCATCTCCCCAAAAGGAGATAGGTAAATTTGCCTACACCATCATGGACCTTATCATGTCCAATAGTATTCTATTCCTCCTTTCCGCTACACCATTTTGTTGAGGTATGTACGGAATAGTAAACTGTCTGGTGATTCCCTTTTCATTGCACAATTCTTCAAATTCTTTTGAAAGATATTCACGCCCTCTATCGGTTCTTGTGGTCTTAATCCTTTTGTCTAATTTATTCTCAACTTCATTCAAATATTTCTTAAAGTATTCAAGTGTTTCAGATTTATGAGAAATAAAATAGACATAAACAAAGCGTGTGAAATCATCAATGAACGTAATAAAATATAAAGCACCAGACCTAGCCCTCACATTCATTGGACCAGAGATATCAGAATGGATTAATTGCAATGAAAAATCAGCTCTCTTAGCCTTTCCAAATGGTTTACGTGTAATCTTTCCGGCAAGACAATTTTTACAAGTTGGCATTTCAATTTTAGAGAAAGAACTTAGATGTCCTTCCTTAACCAATCTATTCATTTGATCCTGCCCTATGTGAACTAATCTTGCATGCCATGTAATAACATCAACATCATTGTTACTAGAATAACATGCCATAACACAACGGTCAACATTATAGTTATACGTAGAAGGATTACATCTAACACAATAAAACCATCATAACGATGTCCAAAACCATAAAAAACATTGTCTTGAGTAATTCTAAGACCACTGCGACTAAAGTTCAAATTGAAATCTAAATCTAGAAGAACAGACACAGAGACTAAGTTTCGTCGAATCTCTGGAACATACAGGACGTCATGCAACATCAAAGATCGGCCACCACGCATGTCCATTCTACAAGTGCCTATCCCTTTGACTTTAAGCTTTGCATTATTTCCCACATATACATGCTTTGATCCAGGTGAAACTCGACGAAACTCTATGAATGCTTCTCTATCACGGCTTACATGGTCGGTGGCCCCTGAGTCTATAATCTACACAGGATAAGATTCAGTTAGTAAAATAATGCTAGAAACATATATAGCACTAAGAGATACATTTTGAAATGCTACCTTTTTCGGCTCAATGCACTCACGAGCAAAATGCCCTGGGACTTGACAATTGTAGCACTTCATCTTGCTCTTGTCTTTCTTCTTATAGAACCATTTTCCTTTCTTGGAATTTGGCTTGTTTCTTTTCTTGGAGGATCCTTCTCCGGTCTCCTTACCCTTTCCGTCACTTTTTCAGTTTCTCTTGCGCTTGAAGCTTAATCTCTTTGTACCACTTAATTCTGCCACAAAGTCATTAGGTACAGCTTTAGTAGCAGCTTGTCTTCAAGCTCCACATGACGGACAACATCAGCAAAAGTTTTGATACTATCATTGTGGGTCAAGTTAACATTCAGATATTCCCAATTATTGGAAAGAGACCGAATCACTGCCTGAACCTGTTGCTCATCAGAGAAAACATGACCAACACTTTTGAGTTGAGCAATCATATTTGACATCACCCTTAGATGTTGTTTGACACTGTGATCATGACGCTTTTTGTACGTGTCAAACTTGATTGTCAGCTGTCGAAGGCGAGTCACAGTTGTACCCCCATATGCCTCTCTTAAATGTGCCCATATGGCTTGAGCAGTAGGATATTGTTAATATTCGTGGATGAGAACTTCAGCAACTGAACTGACAATAATTCCACGTGCAGTTGAATCTTTCTTCTTCCAAATATTGTAAGTTTTCAGATCCCTCCTGTGTTGGGCAGTTACCCTCCTCTGGGTGACTCATAGCATAGTTAATACTTTCAAGAGCATCTTGCTCTTCGAGTACATACCACATCTTACGACTCCAGATGTCGTAATTTTCACCATTCAGTTTGTCACCCTTGTTCAAGTCAACAATGATATTTTTCGATGCCATGTCTGTTATTAGAGATAATATTACATGTTTAACTCATCAATATATACTTCAATCAATTTATGCATGTGATTACACACTCAAGTAAATTAATTATAATATTAATTCTACATTTAGTATAGAATCGAACGATCACTACGTTTTCATTCATCATCTATATCTAAATATTTTAATTAATATTAAAATCACTTCTTAGTGTGTACTTTATTTCAAGTCCCAATCCATTACAAAAAAAAATGATAAACAATGTATGTAACTGGTTAGACAAGTAACATAATTTAAATTTTATTAAGATAAAACACATAATTAACAATTTACATATTTTCTAGGACATACATGTACCAATCGAACACTAACTCTTGCACATACACGCTAAAAGGTGCACTGGGCCAAATATCATGATAAATCTCAGTTAAAATTTTACCCCAAGGCTCTCGAAGAGAGTCCGCTAAAATAGCTAATGCTTCCCAATCAGTAATTTCTACGTAATTAGCCAATTCAGCTCTTTTTAATTGAAAAAGGTGTACATGTTCAGGAATGGAAACATTAGGGCTCATTTTAAATTCCTTAAACTCCCTAAATTTTTTTTCTCCTTCCCTTCGTTGAGCCCTTCGATCCCTTAACTCATTTTGTCTCGCCCTTGGGACATTTCTAATGACTTCAGGCTCCGAGTCTTAATCATTATAGAAATAAGTCATGCGACGACGTATCTTTCTACGTTGTCCCCTTCCTTGACTTCGAGAACTCCCACTTGGAGTAATTCGAACTTGTCCCTGTTCATCCATATCTAAAATAGGACCAAGGAAACAATAAGAATGGCTACAACCATCCAATGTGACAACATATGTCACAATTAACTCGTAGAAGTATATCAATGTAAGGTATTAATGCTAAACTAATTTTCTATATTAAGTAGATAAAAACTCACTTTTCCAGTTTCAAACATAAAGAGAAAAACAAAGTGAAGATCAAGACAAGTTAGAACCTGAGTGTAGGAACAAGTCCGTACTAATTTAGCTCAAGGCTGGTACATGTTTCTCATTTTCTCAATTTGGGTTAATACTTTGTTAAGCAATTAGGTGGTTGCTTATCGATTTATAAACCGTTTAACTATTATGTAACACGAAGGACCTATCAATCTCCTTCATTGTCAAGACACGACTTTTTACCAGATCGAATTCTGCTCATTCGTTTATGCTTGCCTAAATAATAGGCCGACGACATAGGCATAGTAGATTCTTTCATATCCATTTATTACCAAATATACTGATTCTGCACTGGATTTGCGGAAGCATTTTTTATCCTACACAGAGGATGAAGGATCTGGCAGATATGCTGATGATACATTACTATTTACTGTTTGATGGATCCCATGAATTTTAACAGCATACCAAGACATTAATTATATAATTAAATGTGTGGAGAGCATTGATGACGTGGCCTCGCACATTTGTATCTTCGCTTATTGTGATTGAAGATTTTTTTTTTTTACTGTTGCATCCATGGGAGATAAAAAAAAATTGAGAAAATCGATTATACCCATCCGTTTTTTGTGCACCCGTTGGAGTAGTGCTAATTCCGGTTCAGCTCACAGGTTCCGAGAATTATGGCCGAGAATTATGGCCTATTGTGGAGATCGATGAGGATCACACTACAAGCCAAGTGGAATTAGGGTTCGTTACCGGAACATGCACCAAAAACTCGTTCAAATCAGAGTTGCACGAGGATAAGGACACTTGTAATGCGATCGTCCTCTCGTGGATTCTGAACACTATTTCACCAAATCTTCTCAGTGGAATCGGCTATGCTTCTAATGCGCATCTCGTCTGGGAAGACCTTAGAGAAAGGTTCGACAAAGTAAATCGTATGAGGAATTTTCAATTACATCGACATCGAGTAATTGCAACACTTTCTCAGGAACAGATTATGTATCCATGTATTTCACGAAATTGAAAGAACTCTGGGCAGAATATGATGCCATGACACCTCTACCAAATTGTGGCTGTGTGAAATCGAAAGACTATGTGGATCATCTGCACAGGCAAAGGTTGCTTCAAATTCTGAGTGGCTTGAATGATTTCTATACTCAAGGGAGAAGGCAGATTCCGATGAAAGTCAGTTGAACCAACACTGAATCAGGTGTATGCTATGGTTATCGAAGATGAAAGTCAAAAAGGAACATCTAGTGGCTCAACTGTAGGATTGAACTCTATCGTAGAAGGAAATTTCATAACAGGTTTGTGGAGTGCCATGGATTCTCAGCAGAAGTTTAAGAAAAATTATAATGTTCAATGGGAACACTGCAAAATTAAAGGCCATAACAAGGAAAACTATTACCAACTATTACTATATCCAGCTAACTACAAGGGCAGGAAGAAACAAAGTGCTAACAGTGTACATTATGGTGTTGGTTCTTCATATGTTGGTGGTGGTGCACATAACATTGGCAATGGATCTCATGGCAGTGCATCTTATGAGCAGACATATGCACACCAAGCTTCAAATTTTGGCCAGTTGCATGTATGGGATGTTCATGTTGACAAAGGAACTACTGAAAATATACATGTACCTTTGACTTTTACTCCAAACCAATACAACCTAATCCTTAGGATACTTAACAAGGACAAAGTGCCAGAGGTCTCTGCAAATGTGGCACCTAGTCTTTGTTATTCTTATAAGATAACTAGTAATGAACATGATTGGATAGTTGGCACATGTGCAACCAATCATATGGTTTCCAAGTCTGAGATGTTGTCAAAAGTTTGTGAATTGCCCAACCATGAGTCCAGGAAGGTTCATTTACCAAATGGGAATAAGATCCCTATAGCTCATATTGGTAGTTGTAGGTTGGCCCAAGAGAATATATCTAATGTATTATGTGTACCAGATTTTAGATATAATCTTCTCTCGGTGTCAAAATTGACTAAGGAGCTCAACGGTTGCATAGAATTCTTTCCTGATCTTTGCTTCATGCAGGACCTTCACAATAGGAAGGAGAAGGGGACTAGTGGAATGCTGGATGGGCTCTGTTATTGGCATCAGAAACTCAGGAATAAGGTGTCTCCATCAGTAGTTTTAAGTGTCATGGGTCATCCGAAACCACTTCGTGGAAAAAATTTACTATATATATATATATTATATTTTAAATAAGATCTATAAATGTTGAAATGACAATGAGTGTGAAGATGCGCGTGTTTGTCCAATGGTTAAAGTAGTAAATTTTTAGTGGAAGGTAAGTGGTTCGATACTCAACCCCTAAATGGATGTTTTTAAAAGCTAACTTCCATTTATTAACTGTTGAATGAGCATTTCAAAGCCTTCTAATATAATTCAAGCATGAAGTGTACTCTTTCCCTTATAAGTTATTTGCTACTACTTTTTTTCCTTTTCTTTTTCTTGAAGACAACACCTTTTAAGATTTAACTGTTGAATGAGCATTTCAAAGCCTTCTAATATAATTCAAGCATGAAGTGTACTCTTTCCCTTATAAGTTATTTGCTACTACTTTTTTTCCTTTTCTTTTTCTTGAAGACAACACCTTTTAAGATTTCAAAATCAAGTTTAACATCTGAATATTCATTTAACTTGCAAGAAAGAATCGGCGAAACGACGTCTACACAGTAACAAAATTATTTTAAGTTCCTTGAAATTTATGTAAATTTGAGTGGTTGTGTGATGCCTTGTTAAAAAAAATATGTCGTACTATACGAGGCTTTATGAATACATTTCAAAAAGTAAAAATGCGCCGAGGAAAGGTATAGTATCGTAGTTGTATAGCATTTTAGTGATATAATTTGAATCTTTTTTTAAAAATGTAGCATCACTGTTATATTTGTTCATTTATTCACTTTTTTAAATATCAACATCACTTGCGAAAAACTCTGCGTACGCCCCTGGGTGATGAAGATCTTTGGCATAGGAGATTGGGTCATGTCCCTCGTAAGACTCTACAACAAATGCACATAGTACAACATTCTAATAAGACTAATATTAGTTCCTGTCTTGTTTACCCATGGCCAAAAAAACAAGATTTCTTTTTCCACAAAGTAGTAGTAGAACTAAGGTTGTGTTTGACCTAATTCATGGAGATGTTTGGGACCTTATAGGGTACCTACTTTTGATGAAAAAATATACTTTCTTACCTTAGTGGATGATTGTAATAGGATGGTTTGGTTGTTTCTGTTCAGACTGAAAAGTGATATTTCAGTTGTAATAAAGGAATTCTTGATGCTTATAAAGACACAATTCAATAGTACCATTAAAATTTTCAGAAGTGACAATGGTGCAGAGTACTTTAATTCCCATTGTGTAGAAATATTTTGTAATGCAGGCATCATCAATCAAAACTCTTGTGTACACACCCCACATCACAATGGATTAGTGGAAAGAAAGCATCGCTAAATCCTTGAAGTGGAAAGATCTATCAGGTTTCAATGCTCCATAACTTTAAGGTTTTGGAGATTTTGTATCCAGAATGTTGTTTATCTGACTAACAGAATTCCTTCCACTGCATTGTCCACCAGGAACGCCGCTAGAAAGGGGGGAAGCGTATCGGCCATACTGTAACACTTCTCAAATCTATAAAAGTTTCAACACACGCTATTTATAGAATTTAATTTTTTTTTTAAATCTTGCCCTAGGTGCATAAAAATTATACTTCTATTACCCTTGTAATTGACTTTTGAGTTACTTCCCTATTTATAAATAATAGGATATATAATTAGGAGAATATTAATAATTTTAATATTATTAATTATTAAAAATGGGTATCATTAATTATTAGTTAAGTTAAAATAAAATAAAAAGAGAAAAGCAATAAAATAACAAAACATGGGAGGCCAAGCCTAAAGCCCATAAAGGGCTGTTGAAAAGCAAAAGGCTTAATAAGCCTCGGACGAAAGGTTAGGGAAAATCAAAGCAACAGACATCTACGGTTCACGTCCCAGCGAAACAGAATCACGTCCCAGCAGGCAATGAAAAATCCTAGGTTTTTTTACAAATCACTAGTTCTTAAACTCAGGTATATAAAATTTCTATTGTCAATTATCTTATAGTAGTAGTAGGTAAAAAAATTAAATTGTTAATTCTCTTCTTTCTCTGTTGATACAGTAAGTTCCATGTTTAAGGGGTAAAAATTTAAAATTAATTAAAATACACTGGTTGTTGTAGAATCGATTATTTGACGGGTATAAATTGGACGGGGGGGGCCTACTTGGCTCGAGGAGTTTTGAGGTGAGTTGATATACTAAAGTGGTTTAACTCACAAAAGCACACATACAAGGTGTTTGATGAATTGTTTAAAAGAGTTAATATGTACTTAATTGGAGCGAGTGAGTACCTATTAGCTTAGAATTATTTTCTAGCTAAGGTTTAGATGATTTATTTTGATATATATGCATAAATTATCAGATTTTTGTGTTATTCTTATATGCCATTTTCATGTTGAAAATTCATAAAGAAGCAAGAATTTTTAGAAATACTTTTGAATGTTTATTTCATTCTTATGCCATGCTTTACATTTAAGGATACCAGTATGAGTATGTATAGGATGTTCCAGAAAAGATTTAGACTTGAAAAGTCACAAGAAGGAGTTTTAGAAAGAAACGATTTTTGGGAGTATCCTCTATTCTGAGAAGGGGTTATCGTCCAGGCCGAGGGTCCTGACCAAGACGTTGACTTCCTGAAACTACTTGTGCCAAAGTAGGGAGCACACGAGCCGAGGGTCTCGTTGCTAAGAATTTTTCTAGCCAAGCTAAGGTATGATACATGAGTGCTGAGAACCATGAAGTGAGTGGCACCTCGTGGATTGGGCCTATTCGGTCAGGTTGGGATCGAACCCGTGCCGATCACACGGTGACTAAGATAGAAATAAGTCAGGATAGTAGAAACTCCCGAAGTATGAAGTAAAGTATTTTATTTTAAGAAAGAAAAAGAAAAGAATTTCTTTTAGAATATTCATAAACTACTGTTATGCAATTATTTTAGAATTGTTCTTAGAAGCTTTATGTTTTCCATGTATTTAGAACCTTTGCCCGTAATGTATATTTTATTAAAGTATCATCCTCTATCGTTGAGACTCACTAGGTACAATGGATGGTACTGACGTTCTCTTTTGGGAACCTATGTTGGTCTGCGGTACAACGTAGGAACCAAGTTTTTAAAATGTGAGTTCTGGTTACAGTCAGTGACATTCTTAGGCCACGTGGTATCTAGTGAAGGATTACAAGTAGACCCTCAGAAGATAGAAGCAGTCAAGAACTGACCAATGCCGACAACGCCAACCGAAATCAGGAGTTTCTTGGGATTAGCTGCTACTATAGTAGGTTTGTAGAGGGATTTTCCTCACTTGCAGCTCCATTAACTAAGTTGACCCAGAAAGCAGTTAAGTTCCAGTGGTCAGACGCTTGTGAGCAGAGTTTTCAAGTGTTAACGAAGAGGTTGACCATTACACTTGTGTTAACCTTGCCGTCATGTTCTAGTGGTTTCACAGTGTATTGTGATGCCTCCAGAGTTGGTCTTGGGTGTGTTCTTATGCAAGATGAAAAAGTTATTGCTTATGCTTCCAGGTAGTTAAAGAATCATGAGAAGAACTACCCCATACACGATTTGGAGCTTGCAGCAGTGGTGTTTGCATTAAAGATATGGAGACACAACCTTTATGGCGAGCATTCGGAAGTGTTTACAGATCACAAAAGTCTCCAGTATATTTTCAAGTAGAAAGAATTATATTTGAGACATAGAAGGTGTGTTGAGCTATTGAAGGATTATGACATCAATATCCTTTATCACCCGGGCAAAGCTAATATGGTAGCAGATGCACTTAGTAGGAAGTCAATGGGTGTCATGGCCCATCTTGCAGTACAAATGTGAACTTTGGGTCGAGAAATTCAAAAACTGGCAAATGATGGAATTAGGTTGGATGAGACCGAACGAGTTATAATTGTTTGTGCCTTAGCGCAATCCTCTCTTGTTGTACATGTTGAGGCTAAACAAGACGAAGATCCGTACTTAGTGAAGTTAAAAGAAGGAGTCAGAAACAAAGAAATCATTGCTTTCACTCTAGGAAGTAATGGAGTTTTGAAGTTGAATGATCGGTTATTTGTGCCTGATGTAGATGGTCTTAGGAAGACCATAACGGAAGAAGCTCACAGCTCGAGGTACTCTATCAACCCAGGTTCTACCAAAATGTATCTGGACTTGAAAGAGTTGTATTGGTGGAAAGGCATGAAGAAGCAAGTAGCAGATCATGTGGTCAAATGTTTGAATTGCCAGCAAGTCAAAGCCGAGTATCAGAGGCCTGGTGGCCTAGCTCAAGATATAGAGATACCACAATGGAAATGGGAGATGATTAATATGGATTTCGTAGTAGGTCTGCCTCGCACATACCGTAAGCATGATTCAATTTGGGTTATTGTAGACCGATTGACAAAGTCCACGCATTTCCTACCAGTGAAGATGATAGATTCTGCAGAGCAGTATGCGTAGTTGTACATCAAAGAAATAGTCTGATTGCATGGTACTCCAGTTTCAATCATATATGACAGAGACCCTCAGTTCACGGCGCATTTTTGGCAGGCATTTCAGAAAAAATTAGGTACTAAGGTCAATTTGAGCACCGCTTTCCATCCACAGACCGATGGCCAGGCAGAAAGGACCATTCAGACTCTCGAAGATATGTTGCGTGCATGTGTTATAGATTTTGGAGATAATTGGGATGATCACTTGCCACTTATAGAATTTGCTTATAATAACAGCTATCAGGTCAGCATTGGTATGGCTCCTTATAAAGTGTTGTATGGGCGAAGATGTAGGTCTCCAGTGGGTTGGTTTGAACTAGCAAAGGTGTCATTGATTGGTCCAGAGTTTGTTTGCGAGGCCTTAGAGAAAGTTCAGCTAATCAGATAAAGACAGAAAGCGGTTCAGAGTCGTCAAAAGTCTTGTTTTGACAAGAGGCATCGTGACTTAGAGTTCATGGTTGGTGATAAGGTGTTTTTGAAAGTTTTACCAATGAAAGGAGTTATGAGGTTTGATAAGAAAGGGAAACTTAGTCCTAGATTTATCGGACCTTATGAAATTATAGAAAAGAAAGGAAACGTGGCTTATGAGCTAGCGTTGCCCGTTGAGTTGTCCTCTGTTCATCCTGTATTTCATGTGTCTATGCTTAGAAAGTACATTCATGATGAGTCATATATAATACGTGTCGATACCATAGAAATTAAAGAAGGCTTGACTTATGAAGAGATACCTATAGAAACCCTCGATAGGCAAGTAAGAAAGTTGAGAACAAAAGATATAGCATTGGTAAAAGTTTTGTGAAATAATCATGATTCAAAAGAGGCTACGTCGGAGGTCGAGGAGGATATGAGGAAGAAGTACCCTTATTTATTTGAGGAACAAGGTATGTGAACCTAGGTTTGACTTGGCATTTATATTTTATTTATTAAATACAAGTTAGCATGTGTTTATGTCCTTGCTAAATTATACTTAGTTGTTGAAGTAATTTAGTTTATGTCAGAGTATATTTAGTTATTAAATAATTTAGTACAATGCCAGAGTACATATAATTCATTAAAGTTATTTACTTTCTGCTGAAGTGTTGTGCTTTAGATTTTAGTTGGCTATTGTGGTACCTCCTTACCGGAGTGTAAGTAATTGGTTTATAAGTTGTTTATGGTGCCTATGAATGACCTGTTATGGTATATATTGTTGTTGTTGGTGTAGTTGTGGTATTTGTGACAAGGATATTTTTTTGGATAGTCCAATTTACAGTGGAGACTCTGCCGAAATATTTAAAAATTTAGGGAGTTAGCCAAAATTTAGCGTCCCTTGGGAAAGTGAGTAGTGCTAAGAAAATTTAAGATGTTCAAGGAATTAAAGAATGATTGAAGTTCAAGTGAATAGTGCTAGCAACATTCGAGGACAAATGTTTTCAAGGAGGGAATATTGTAACACTCCTCAAATCTATAAAAGTTTCAACACACGCTAATTATAGAATTTAATTTTTTTTTAAAATCTTGTCCTGAGTGCATAAAAATTATACTTCTATTACGGATTTAAACCCTTGTGATTGACTTTTGAGTTACTTCCCTATTTATAAATAATTGAATATATAATTAAGGAAATATTAATAATTTTAATATTATTAATTATTAAAAATGGGTATCATTAATTATTAGTTAAATTAAAACAAAATAAAAAGAGAAAAGCAATAAAATAACAAAACAGGAGGCCAAGCCTAAAGCACATAAAGGGCTGTTGTAAAGCAAAAGGCTTAAAGCCTTAAGCCTTGGACGAAAGGTTAGAAAAAATCAAAGCAACAGATTTCTACGGTTCACGTCCCAGCGAAACAGAATCACGTCCCAGCATGCAACAAAAAATTCTAGGTTTCTTTACAAATCACTAGTTCTTGAACTCACGTATATAAAATTCCTATTGTCAATTATCCTACAGTAGTAGTAGGTAAAAAAATTGAATTGTTAATTCTCTTCTTTCTCTGTTGATACAGTAAGTTCCATATTTAGGGGTGAAACTTTGAAATTAATTAAAATACATTGGTTGTTGTAGAATCGATTGTTTCACGGGTATAAATTGGATGGGGGGCCTACGTATTGGCTCGAGGAGTTTTGAGGTGAGTTGATATAACGCTTTACTAAAGTGGTTTAATTCACAAAAGCACGCATACAAGGTATTTGATAAATTGCTTAAAAGAGTTAATATGTACTTAATTGGAGCGAGTGAGTACCTATTAGCTTAGAATTATTTTCTAGCTAAAGTTTAGATGATTTATTTTGATATATGTGCATAAATTGTCAGATTTTTGTGTTATTCTTATATGCCATTTTCATGTTGAAAATTCATAAAGAAGCAAGAATTTTTAGAAATATTTTTGAATGTTTATTTCATTCTTATGCCATGCTTTACATTTAAGGATACCAGTATGAGTATGTATAGGATGTTCCAGAAAAGATTTAGACTTGAAAAGTCAGAAGAAGGAGTTTTAGAAAGAAACGATTTTTGGGAGTATCCTCTATTCTGAGAAGGGGTCATCGTCCAGGCCGAGGGTCCTAACCAAGACGTTGACTTCCTGAAACTACTTGTGCCAAAGTAGGGAGCACAAGAACTGAGGGGCTCGTTGCTAAGAATTTTTCTAGCCAAGCTAAGGTATGATACATGAGTGTTGAGAACCATAAAGCGAGTGGCACCTCGTGGATTGGGCCTATTCGATCAGGTTGGGATCGAACCCATGCCGATCACACGGTGACTAAGACAGAAATAAGTTAGGATAGTAGGAACTCCCGAAGTATGAAGTGAAGTATTTTATTTTAAAAAAGAAAAAGAAAAGAATTTCTTTTAGAATATTCATAAACTGCTGTTATGTAATTATTTTAGAATTGTTCTTAGAAACTTTATGTTTTCCATGCATTTAGAACCTTTGCTCATAATGTATATTTTATTAAAGTTCTGTCCCCTGTCGTTAAGACTCACTGAGTACAATGGATGGTACTGATGTTCTCTTTTGGGAACCTATGTTGGTCTGCGGTACAATGTAGGAACCGGTTTTGCAGGCGAGCAGGCTACAGGTTAGGACTTTCCTCTCTTCCAGTACTATTGGTGAGCTCCGCTTTTGTTCGTGGAGTATTCCTCTAAGTCATCTTTATTTAGTTATTTCTTTGTTTACTTGGAGAACTAGCCAGGCAATCTCATGTCCTGAGCAATGCATCAGTTTATTAGTAGAGGCTTCGTAGACATAGTCAATGGGTTAAGATTCAGATGTTTTTGATAATAACTTAGCAGTATTTCAATGGCTACTACGAATAAAGTTTTGGAGATGATTTATTTTAGGCAAAAAGGCCTCCTGGTCACCTAAACTTGCACCCATTTTTCATCCCGGTATATAAACTTACAATATTTCCCTTTCAACACTTAAACTCAACCATCTAAACATTGATAGCCACCTCTAACCATTAACCGTGCTTATGTGGCAAGGACATAGCTGATGTGGCCAAAGTGAGTGTTAATCACACCTATGAAGCGCATGTGAACATGATTATTTTAATTGTAAAAATCTAATATCAGAAAAATGAATTAAAAGTAAAATACAATGGAAGTAATTAAAAAAAGGAAGGAAAATCGTCTTTCCAAGCTCTTCAGCACCCCCTTTTACCCATTCTTTTCTCCACCCTCTTTCATCCCGTCTCCAACCTCCCCCCTCCCATTTTTTTTCTCTTACCCATCCCTCAACCATATTGTCATAATATTGTTCTCGACACCGGCATAGGAACATAACAATGAATGCTGACTGGATAACGTCCGCTTCAACGAGAGACTTGTTTAACCTGAAACTTTATCCGATAAATCATCGGAGAAGATGATCGGCTAAAGTTTTTCTGCTGGAATTTTCTCGATTAAGATATGGTCTTTGGGGTAGTTTCAGGAGGGAAATTTTGGGAAAGAAAATTAAGGGATGAGAGAGGGGAGGGATTAGGTTTATTGAATCCTTCTACCGTTCTTATAATATTTATTTTTCTGATTTATTTCGTCACTTATATTGCTTGAGATTCTGGTAGACTTAAGCTATTATAGTGAAGACTATTCACATTTATTGTTTACAATCTAATTTGGGTAAGAAAATATACTTTGTTGTTGGTTTGACTTGCGGTAATGTGAATCTAAAATATATGATTTTTGGAGTGTGAATTTCAAATTTCTGGATTTTCCTAAGTTCTTTTTACTACCGTGGTGGCCATTTGTGGCAACGAGTAGAAATGGGGCAAAACGGGTGAAGAAGACGCAGATTTACAATAGAAGTGGGGTCCACAATTATAAATGTCTAAATTTATTTTAAAAATGAATATGTGGCAGCTAATACAGTGACCTGTCATACATGTCATCGCGATTGTAGAACACACTCTGTAAGAGGTGTTTATTAGTTGTGTTTTTGTAAAGTAGAAGTATTTAAATGGGAAAGGTGTAAGTTTATATACCGGGATGACAAATGAGTGCAAGTTTAGGTGGCCAGTAGGCCTTTTTGCCTTTATTTTATATATTTAAATTAATTAAAAGTATTTGGTTAAAGTATTTGCATATAAAGTTTGAAGTTATAATAGATTTGATAAGCACAGATGGTTCGCTCGGTCATGTTTAGTGATCGGGTGCCGGTCACAGCTTGTTCAGAAAATGAATCGTGACACATACAATGATGGAATTGTAGATCTCATTCGTATCTGGGAGTGGTTCTTCGGATCAATCGCAGATTTGAAAGGTTTGACGCACGTTCCTAGCTTTGAATCACTTTTTGAGGTTTTTTTGGGCAAAAGACCAAACCTTCAGCACCTAAGAGTGCTTGGCTGCCCGTGTTATGCTACCAATCCCATAGCTAGGAGGGACAAATTTGGTGCAAGAGCAGATATATCAGTTCATTTGGAATATTCCACTACTCAAAAAGGGTATAGACTTTATAGTCTGACTAAGCATTCTTTCTTTGTGAACAGGGATGTATCTTTCCAAGAGGATCGCATTCCATTCAGTTTTTCTACTATCAAGATCACTCCAGTGGTTACATATGAGGATATCTTTATTCCTATGACTATGGGTAGGAATGATTCCCCAGAAGTTATTGAGAAATATCCATGAAATATTCTAGAGACATCTTCATCAGAAGTTCCAGAGAAATTTTCACCAGTAATTCCTGATACATCTTCTGACAATCCACCTGCTATTGCGGCTATATCAACAAAACCTAACTCTGCTAGTCCTTGTGTTACTACACCAAACAAGTTGCTTCCTTGTATGTCTTCAGATGCTAGCACTGTGAGAAGGTCATCTCAACCCATTAAAATACCTGGGTGGCTAAATGGCTTTATTTATGGAGCAACTAAATCTACTGTAGGAACTTCAAAGGCTAATGCAGTCTCTAAATATCTTATATATGCTTACATGTCTTATGATGCAATCTCACCATCTTATCATAAGTTCCTTTGCAACCTTTCTTCAGTTAAAGAGACAGAATTTCTTGCAGAAGCCTTACAAGATACCAAATGGCTTGATGCAATGGATCAGGAATTGAAGGCTCTGAATGATAATCAGATTTGGAACCTAGTTGATCTACCAGCAGATAAGAGGGCTATTGCATGGAAGAGGGTATTTAAGATCAAGTACAATGCTAAGGGGGAAATAAAAAGGCCAAGTTAGTGGCCAAGGCTATACACAGCAGGAAGGTCTTGACTACCAAAAGATATTCTCCCCCATAGTCAAGATGGTGATCGTTAGGGTTATTCTATCTCAAGCTGCAATGCATGGGTGGAAGTTACATCAAAAATGGATGTCTTCAATGCATTTCTTCAAGTTAACTTGGAGGAGGATGTTTATATGTTGCCACCTCCAAGCCTTGCGAGCAAGGGGAGTCCTAGAAAGTCTGTAAGTTACAGAAGTCCTTATATGATTTGAAACATGGAGGAACATGCCTCCATGCAGTGGAACATGAAGCTAAGTGAAGCCCTTGTTGTTGTTGGTTTTAAGAAGAGCCGTCATGATTACTATCTCTTTACCAAGCAGTCTGGATCTGATCAGTTGATCATTTTGGTGTATGTGGATGACCTTCTAATTACAGGGTCCTCATAGTCATTGATTCATGAGGCAAAGTTCATGTTGCAACAACATTTCAAGATCAAGGACTTGGGGGAGATGAAATACTTCCTTGATCTTGAAATTGCAAGGAGCAAACATGGAATTATGGTTTGTCAACAAAAGTTTGCTTTAGATTTGATTGCAGAGCTTGGTCTTGCATGTCCTAAACCAGCTAGTACACCTTTGGAGGTAAATTAGAGGTTCATCAGTGTGAAGTTTGAGTAGAGCAACAAATAAAAGGTTTAGACCGATGACTTGTTACTTGATCCTACTTGCTATCGGAAGTTGGTAGGGAAGTTACTTTACTTACTATGACCAGATATATCCTATGTTGTGCATAAACCTAAGCCAATTTATGCATAAGCCCAAGAAATCTCATATAGAAGGGCCCTTGAGAGTAGTAAGGTACTTGAAGAATGCACCAGGCATGGGGATCATTCTGTCATGCAAACACTCAAGACAACTTTCAGTATATTGTGATGCAGATTGGGAAACTTATCCAATGACAAGGAAATTTGTAAGCGGCTTTGTGGTAAAACTAGGGGACTCTTTAATCTCCTGGAAATCAAAACAGCAAAACACAATTTCAAGAAGTTCCGCAGAAGCAGAGTATAGGACCATGGACAATGTTGTTGCAGAGGTTGTATGGTTGGTCGGATTATTCAATGAACTGAACATTAATTTGGAGTTGCCAATGAAATTATTCTGTGATAATAAAGCTACAATTCAAATTGCAGCAAACCTTATATATGACGAAAGAACCAAGCACATACAGATCGATTGTTATTTCGTTAGGGAGAATACAAGCGGGTTTGATTCGAACAAGTCATATTTCCATAGATATGCAGTTGGCAGATATCCTTACCAAAGAATTGGGGAAGACACAACATGACTTCTTGTTGTTCAAGCTGGGAATGCTCAACCTCTTCTCACTACACATCTTGAGGGGGAGTGATAACAACAATGATGATGTGGCAATCCATTAGTACAATTAGTTACTTGTATAGAGCAGTTAGAATGTTAATTATAAAATTAGCTAGTTGGTAGTTAGTGACATTTTGGACAACTGTATATAATAGAGCATTGACAACTCATTTCTAATACAACGAAAATATTTTCCATTTCTCTCTATCCTTCTCTGATTCCTCTTGATTCTTGCATCTCGAAGCTTCCATGGCTTCCACTTTTAGCTTTGGCGGGAAAGAATCCATTGGCCCCAGCAGCATCTTTTCAACCTTGTCCAATATATGGAAGGCATTAGTGTTGAGAATAACCCCCTACAAAAATAATATTCACAGTAATAAAATCGGAATAATCACGTAGCACCGAGATACGATAATTAGCAAGAAAAAGAGTGACAACGACAACAAGATCTTTACGTAGAAAACCCTTTGAATAAGGGAAAAATGATGGCTCCGAGACAAGCAACTGATATCACTATAGCAAGAAATTTTACACTTTGTAGGTCTGAGTAAAATACTCCAAAGACCACTACAACACTCAAAAGAAATAACCCTCTTTTGATATTCTCACCTCACTACAATATCGCTCACTCTCTATTTTTCTCACAGACTATTTTCTTATACCTTGTCTGTGAAACCTTGCTCTTTCTTTCTCTCTTTGTTGGTGTGTGAAAATGAGAGTTGAAGCTCTCCTTTTATAGCCGAAGCCTCACTCTTTAAAGCCTACTATATTTGACAATTTGCACACACTTTTCCTTTTTTTCTTCAATGTTGACAATTCAACAAAGTTGGCTACCAACCCAAAGAAATTCAACAAAGTTGGCTACCAAACCAAAGAAATTCCAACAAAGTTAGCTACCAAACCAAAGAAATTTTTCTTAGGCACATGCCTATTACTTTGGCTATTGAATGACATGGAACCCATTAATCTCCCCCTCCAGTCTCATTCATCTAAAGGAGGTAGCACTGTCTTCTAGTTTGAGTGCATGCCGACAAGTTCTTTTTATAGTTCTAACTTGTCTCTTGGTACCACTTTGGTCAACATATCAGCAGGATTTTCACTCGTGTGAATCTTTTTGACCTGTAAAGATTCGTTCTCCACCTGCTCACGAATCCAATGATATCTCACATCTATATGCTTTGTTCTTGCATGGTACATAGAGTTCTTGCTCAAGTCTATTGCACTTTGACTGTCACAATAGACGACATACTCCTTTTGATACAATTCCAGCCCTTGAAGAAACCGCTTGAGCCATACCATCTCCTTGCCAGCTTCTGTAGCGGCAATGTACTTTGCTTCAGTTGTTGAAAGTGAAACACATTTCTTCAATTTAGACTGCCATGATATAGCTCGCCCTGAAAATATAAACGAATATCCAGTAGTGGATTTTCTATTATCAATGTCACCTGCCATATTAGCATCTGTATAGCCCTTCAAGATTGGATGAGATCCTCCAAAGCACAAACAATCTCCCGTGGTACCTCTCAGGTACCTGAGTATTCACTTGACTGTTTCCCAATGTTCCTTTCTAGGATTTTCAAGGAATCTGCTAACAACACCAACTGCATGAGCAATATCAGGTCTGGTGCATACCATTGCATACATCAAGCTTCCGACTGCTGAAGAATAAGGAACTCTAGCCATGTTCCCTTTCTCCTCCACTGTTGTAGGACACATCTTCTTGCTCAACTTTAGATGACTAGCAAAAGGTGTGCTGACTGGCTTAGAATTCTTCATGTTGAAGCGTTTCAGTACACGTTCAATGTACTTCTCCTGAGACAACCACAACTTTCTGCTTGTTCGCTCTCGATCTATCTTCATACCCAGAATTTGTTGTGATGGGCCCAAGTCCTTCATATCAAATGACTTGGACAAATATCCCTTCAACTTTGCGATCATCCCTTTGTCTTTTCCTACAATTAACATGTCATCCACATACAACAACAATATAATAAAGTTATTTTCAGAAAATCTTTTGAAGTATACACATTGATCAGAATATATCTTTGTGTAAGTTTAACTTTTCATGAATGTGTCAAACTTCTTGTACCACTGCCTTGGTGCCTACTTCAACCCATAAAGACTCTTATTCAGTTTGCACACCATGTGTTTCCTTTCAGCTACTTCAAATCCTTCTGGTTTCTCCATATAGATCTCCTCTTCCAAATCTCCGTGAAGAAATGCAGTTTTCACGTCCAACTGCTCCAATTCAAGATCTAGGCTAGTTGCTAAGCTCAAGATTGTTCGAATAGAAGTCATTTTGATAATAAGTGAGAAAATTTCGTCAAAATCAATACCTTTCTTCTTCTCTAAGCCTTTTACCACCAATCGAGCTTTGTATCTGACCAGCTTGCCATTTCCATCTTTCTTGAGTTTAAAGACCCACTTACATTTGAGTGATCTTTTACCCTTTGGAAGTTCAACCAGGTTGTACATGCCATTTTTCAGCAAAGATTCCATCTCCTCTTGCATGGCTTTCATCCACTGGTTCTTTTCTGGATGGGACATCACCTCCTTAAGACTTTCTGGCTCCCCCCATCACTGATGAGGACATACTCCGTGAAAGGGTACCTGCATGACTCTACCCTTGGCCTTTCTAATCTCCTCAGAGGTTGAGGTTGTTCTTCTCCCTGAGTGGGGTGATCCACTTGCTCGACATCATCATCAAGTTGCTCCCCCTTCTCAATAACCTCACTAGGTTGCTCCACCTGCTCGGCAACCTCGTCGATCATACTTTCTGCAATTGTGGGATTGTTAGAAGTAGAAGGAAATAGTAACAAGGTTAGGAATAATACCATTCTTGGCCTTCTCTGGCATATCATCAGTAGTTCCAACTTCACTTTCTCGAAAGACTACATCTCTACTTCTGATGACCTTCTTCTTTACGGGATCCCACAATCTGTATCTGAATTCTTCATCTCCATATCCGATGAATATGCAAGGAACAGATTTATCATCCAACTTTGTTCTCTGCTCCTTTGGTACATGTGCAAAAGCTTTACAACCAACACATTCATATGCGAGTAGGACACCTCCTTGTTGGTCCAAACTCTCTCTGGATATCAAACGCCAACGGAACTGATGGACTCCTATTGATCAGGTAACAGGCTGTTTGAACTGCTTCACCCCCGAATGACTTAGGCAGTTTAGCCATTCTGAGCATGCTTCTCACCTTCTCCACAATGGTGTGGTTCATCCTTTCGGTGCCATTGTGTTGTGGGGTTTCAGGAACTGTCTTTTCATGTCTGATCCCATGGTTTGAACAGTACTCTTCAAATTCCCTTGAAGAAGTACACTCACCTCTATTGTCACTTCGGAGACGCTTTAGCTTTTGGCCTGTCTCTCTTTCCACCATAGCATGAAACTTCTGAAAAACTTGAAACACCTGATCTTTGGTTTTCAAAATATAAACCCATAATTTTCATGAAGCATCATCAATAAAAGTAACAAAATATTTGTTACCGCCCATCGATTCAATTTCCATTGGACAACAAATATTAGAATATACCAAATCAAGTATATTCAATTTTCTTTCAGACGATGTCTGAAATGAGACTCTATGTTGCTTACCAAATAAACAGTAGTCACGGAGTTTTACCGTTGTACCTTTGGCATAAGAAATGAGTGATTTCTTGGCAAGAATCTGCAATCCCTTCTCGCTCATATGACCCATTCTTTTGTGACACAAATCTACAGAAATCTCATCTTGTGTCACGTTCAATTCACCTTGGCATATTTCTGCATTTGTCCTGTACAACGTTCCATGAGCAACTCCCTTTGCAATCACCAATGATCCCTTGGTGAGTCTCCATTTTTGATTTGTAAAATAGTTCTCGTATCCATCTTGGTCTAAAGCAATTTCCGAGATCAAGTTCATCCGCAAACCAGGTACATGTCGCACGTCCTTCAGAACCAATGTGCATCCGATATTTGTCTTGATACAAATGTCACCAATACTCGCTATCTTTGAGTAACTTATGTTACCCATTCTCACAAGGTCGAAATCACCTGCTACACATCTGCAAAAAAGATCTCTTACCGGTGTGGCATGGTAAGATGTTGTTTTATCAACTCATTCCGACTCTGGACCTGATAAGTGCATGCATTCCTCTTCCTCGTTTATACAGAGGACAACATCATCATTGTTTTGCACCATGGCGGTTGTGTTGTCGTCATTCTTCTGGCCACTAGTTCCACCTTTGCCCTTCCTTGGATTTGGGCAATCTCTTTTGAAGTGACCTGGTTGATCACAATTGTAGCAATTTCTAGCTCTTGATTTGGATCGGTTCTTAGACTTCCCACGAGCTCCGGATCTACCATAGTTGCTCGAACTCCTTTGATAACTCCTGCCTCTACCTTCTGTGATGAGAGCATGTCCTTGATTTTCAGGCTTCTTTCTCATCTTCTCATTGAGTAGAAGAGCCGATGTGACATCTTTCAACTCAATAGTAGTCTTACCGTGCAGGATGGTTGTTGCCAAATTATCGTACGAAGATGGCAACGAGTTCAATAGCAAGATGGCTTTATCTTCTTCCTCGATTTTCACTCCGAGGTTGGCAAGCTGTGTGATTAGTCCGTTAAACACATTTAAATGTGACAAAAAATTCGTACCTTCACTCATGTGTAGGGCGTATAACTGCTTCTTCAGGTACAATTTATTTGTCAGCGTTTTGGACATGTATAGGCTTTCCAACCTTGTCCAAATTCCACGTGCAGTGTCTTCATCAATGATGTTATTTACCACATCATCTGATAAGTGCAACATGATTGCACTAGCAGCCCTTTCATCCAAATCAGCCCAATCCTCAGTTTTCATGGTATCAGGCATTTTGGCATCAACATCTAGTACCTTGTGTAATCCTTGTTAGATGAGCAGATCTCTCATCCTTCTTTACCATGTTGAGAAACCGCTATCTCCGTTAAATTTTGCTACCTCGTACTTTACTCCAGACATTTTTATTTTTCACCGAGTATAGTACTACCGACAGTGAATAGTATTTCTGTGAACGAGCAGAACCTGTGCTCTGATACCAGTTGTTGAGAATAAACCCCCTACAGAAATAATATTCACAGTAATAAAAGCGAAATAATCACGTAGCACCGAAATACGGTAATTAGCAAGAAAAAGAGTGACACCGACACCAAGAGTTTTACGTGAAAAATCCTTTGAATAAGGAAAAAAATGACGGTCCCGAGACGAGCAACTGATATCACTATAGCAAAAAAATTTACACTTTGTAGGTCCGAGTAAAATACTACAAAGACCACTACAACACTCAAAAGAAATAACCCTCTTTTGATATTCTCAGCTCACTACAATATCGCTCTCTCTATTTTTCTCACAGACTATTTTCTTATACCTTGTCTGTGAAACCTCACTCTTTCTTTCTCTCTTTGTTGGTGTGTGGAAATAAGAGTTGAAGCTCTCTTTTTATAGCCGAAGCCTCACTCTCTAAAGCCTACTATATTTGACAATTTGCACACACTTTTCCTTTTTTTTCTTCAATGTTGACAATTCAACAAAGCTAGCTACCAACCCAAAGAAATTCAACAAAGTTGGCTGCCAAACCAAAAAAATTCCAACAAAATTGGCTACCAAACCAAAGAAATTTTTCTTAGACACATACCTATTACTTTGACTATTGAATGAGATGGAACCATCAATTAGCTGGTGAATGGCCTCCAGAAAAGCTTGTGCATGTTGTGGAGAAACTTCAATGCCGTCCTCATGGTCAAGATGGAGTAGCAATTCGTGTTTCTGGATCTTTTATAGTTGGGAATCAGTTCCTCATTTGTGGAGATGGTATGCAAGTTGAAAGTCTACCAAATTTAAAAGATCTCTCTATCGATACACCCAGCAAACGAATGGGGGCCTTTCAGGAGCAATTTATAGTAGAGAAGGCGAACATCATTGGCCGTTATTTCATAACTAAGCAAAAACTTTTCATTACTCAATGCAACTCTTCCTGCAAAACTCTTAAGATCGTGGATGTGTTTGTAGTTCACTGTTCCTGTAAATGGAATAAAGAGTTGAGAATCATGACGCCACACCAATTAGAATATGGGTTTTCACTATTAAAAAAATCATAATGCTCCAAATTAGGTCCTCTTTTTTATTCTTTCCAGTAGCCACCCCTTTTTACCCAATACTACTCTTTTTTATTTTTGTTCTAGACTTCTTTTTCGCTGAATTTTGTTTTACCCTCTCCCCTTTTTAAATTTTTTTTATTTTATTTTGCCTAATTCTCTATAGCAAAGAGAAAAAAGAAAAACTCCAAAGTTCGATCTTTAATGAAGACGAAAATTCACCTCGCCAATTGTGTTTTACATCATAGATTCACGGCGTCTATAATATTAATATGAATTTTCTCATTAACTTTTTTCATCGCCGTGTTCAATTAGTTGCACACTTATACATGCGATTAGTTGTAAAAACATCAAAAGAGCTAAGCATTCACCAACCCAAAATACTGAATACTGGTTAAAGGTATGTGTATGAAATGATGCTTTCCCGTGCAACTGAATATGGTTAAGTAATAATTACTATCCTTTAGTGAATGTCCTCTCAATATGTTGTTGTATCATCCCTTACACATTTCTCATATATATATGTATATGTTTGTGTGTGTGTGTGATGCAATTACTCTGTCATGTAGTGTGCTCTATGTTATAATCTAATGTTATACGCGCTTACCGCGTACCACATATTCCCTATTGTATTCCATTCTATTATATTTTCTTCCTTTTGTCTTTATTTCCTCTCTCACCTCTGTTGATTAATAAGGAACTACAAAATTAATCTGGTAATATAAATCTCTCCTCTCTGTTGATTAATGAGATGTGCTCATGCATTCCTGCTAAGGAAATCGTTACCCGATCTTCTTGACTTCCAACTCGATCACTCATTCGAGCGTCTGACCTTTGCCAATAGGATACATCTAGGGAGTTTGTTTCCATCCTAAGCCCTTGAATCTGAATTAAACTCAATTCAATGTGCCCATATACCACATTAACTAGTCTTAACTTTGGAAACACTAACAATTAATATTTCGCAATTCGTAACGACAAGTTTAACCAAAATAAAAATTAAGTTGATAAATAATACATATACACATGCAAGCACGGGCGTACACGGTCACCAAACTTGTCCTCTTCTTTGCAATTTGTAATGAGTTGGGTGGCATTTGTTCCAAAGTTGGTGAAAATCTGAAATGCAGCTCCAGAGGTGAATTTTTTTTTTTTTCCCCACATTGCTTGAAACAAAGAGCCACCTTAGTCTTACATGTTTCCGTCTCCAATCGTCAAACTTATTTTGACTGGTCCTGTCATCATCAGCGGTGACACAAAGTGGCATTCACCGCTAAAACTGAATCTTGCAAAAAGAAAATTTGATGCACATGCTTTACAGGTGTTAGTTAATTCTAAATTTGCTATCCAAGTCTCCCCAGAGATCATAATAATGAAATTATCTTAGAGGACTAAGTAGGTTTAGAACCCAGAGTTGGCTAATTCACTAAGCTAGAATAGGGCTAACTGATTTGCAGTATGAATCACAACTCTAAGTGTCTGAATTCTGTGCCTGCAATCAAGGAATACTGCTTTTTCTAGAACACAAATTAACTTTTCAACCTGTTTAGCGTTTAGAGTCATTTGACCTGTGCTTCGCCAAATCCACTCTTGAGGCTTCACCATTGATGGTCGTGAAATCCAACAAAAATTTCTCGAGTTTGACACATTTACCTATGCTTGTGATCCAGCAGATGCTTTTCAGTTTCCAATCACAAACTACTGATGTACATAGGGTTGCGTCATGTCACAAGGACCATGTGAACCATAAGACATGGCTCCTTGACCATATTGGGTTGCATCAGCACTGACTTGAACCTGAAACATTACAGGGTTATTACAAATAGGACAGTGGTATTATAGCTCATTTAAAGTTTTCGCAAAGCTTAAGTTGCAATTACATGGCAACTTCCATGTGCCACTTTGTCCTCTTTGTAGGTTAGCAAGGGAAGTGCCTTGGATCAAAAAGGTGGAACCAACTAAATAATAGTTCCATCTAGTGGATTGGGATCCCATCAAGTAAAGTTTGCTCTAGTATTCTTCAATAGGGTGCTAATTTTTTGACATGTGTCCTCTTCACTAATCAATGGACAACATCTCTTTAACTAAAAAATTAGTTTTACCATGGTTCTATTTCTCCTTTCTCATGGCTAACGTCCCAAGGCCTCTCAGATATTCTTCTTTAACCCTTTTCACTTCTTTAACCCTTTTCAAACAGCCCATCCTTGTTAATCCTTCGTCTTCTTCCTTTTTCTGTGGCCTTTTCATTGAAGAAAGAAACTTCTTTTTTTCCTTCGTCAGTTTTTACTACTAGTATTTGTTTAACAGAATTGTAAATAGAAAATCAACATCAACTAAAATCAGAAACGTCTTCCTCAAAAGTGGTGCAGATCAAAATGTAGAGTCTTCAATGAAATCAATTGCTAAATGTGGTTCCATGGAGAGTCAACTCGGAAATAAGAATGAAAGACATGTTATTTGACAATTCTATTGGCAACACAGGAGAGTGCATCTATAATAAGAATTTGCTTCCAAATTAAAATTATTAAAGTAATATAATTATCCTTCTAGATTCCAAAAAAGGCTTTTAAAGGGACGATTTGGAAGGTGTGCAATTAGCTTTGCCTTTTATTTTTGGGTAATTAAAAGAATTTTATTTACCAAGTAATAATATTTACAAAGCAATCATAGAAAAAAACAGCACATCCTCGACAGCCTCAGGTATTCAAACTTCATTCTAGTAACCTCTAAACACTACACATGCGAAGAACGATGTCCTGAAAGGGTTTCTGGCGATTAAAGTAGGGCAAGCAGAAGAAGAGCAACAGAGATTTGTTATCTCTGTTTCAAGCAGGAGAAATATAACCATGGTTAAACTAGTTTTTTAATTAAAGAGATCTTGTCCATTGATTAGTTAGGAGGACACGTGTCAAAAAATTAGCACCCTATTGCAGAATACTGGAGCAAACTTTACTGGATGGGATCCCAACCCACATCTAATAGCCTTTAAATTAGGAAATTCTCTACCAATTTTCGCTTCTCCCGAGTGTGAAAGGTAAGCGTGATATCATTATAAACATAGAAGTCCACAGGATATGGAGAGAACAGGCAATGATTTATTTTTTATTTTTTATTTTTTCTCAAAACAACCATCACGAGTCAATAAGAATCATGAAAACTTTCCTCACGTAAAATCTTTTATGATGATCTAATTAACTGAGTTTTTCTAGATAAAGGATGATCTAACTTCCTGATGCAAACTAGTGATATGAAGAAAAAGGACAAGAAGCCAAAAAAATAAAAGGCAAACAATTTTCATCAAGCAAACAATAATATATAGGAGCAATATATAAAGAATCCTTGAGAGCTTTTGCTTTTTGATGATAAAAGAAATTGTTTTTTTTTCCCAAAGTGCATTCTTGTATTAGAACTTGGAAAAGTTTCCTAGCATTCCCCCAGAAATCATCTCCAGCATCGCCATCTTGACTTACGCCTTCATCTACCAGGAAGCATATAAGCTAGCCTATCATATCTTGACAGTCCAATAGAAAAAAATAAAAAATGAAAAATGAGAGAGGAAGAAGGATATCATTGAATCCAGATGGAAAAAGCATAGAGTTTTTAAGTGAACAAGAAGGGAAATTCACTTATTCTGCCTATGCTAATTTAGCTCACTGCCAGGCAAAGGACAAAGGGAAAGTTTACATGACAACATGGATTTAAACTGTTTGAAACATTAAAGGACAAGAAGGATCGATCAACAATATGCAAACAACAAATACTTGAGAGATCATCACATGTAGCATTCCATCTCATTTGCCACCCTAATAGAATTTTTTTTTTCTTTATGCAAAATTATAACAGAAATCATAAAAACCAAAAGTCAAGAGAAGGTATAACCATTTGAAAATGTAATATATATGCAATTACAAACCTGATGTACAGCATAAGGAGCAGGGTACAAAGTCCCTCCATAACCTGTTTCAGGATTTCCATAATTGGCAGAATACGTAAAACCTGGAAGGATAAATCCAAAATTCTATCTTAATTAGCTGAGTGTACTATGAAGTAGATAATGATGATAAGCTCTACAGCAGGTGGAAACTGGTGGGTTTGTTTTCCACCAGGTGGAAACTGGTGGTTTGACTTACTTGGATTCACTGCAGCAAACTGGTGGTTTGAATTACTTGGAGCCGCTGCTGCAGCAGCTGCTGCTCTTGCCCTCTTCTCTGCATTTGCAAGCTCAGCATGTAGGCTTTCGATTTCAGCAGTCATAGTAATCTTATGCTTCTCCATAGCTTGATTATATTCAAGGTTACTGGCATGCATCTTTTTTTCATAGTCAATAGCAGCTCTGTTCATATTGACAGCAGAAAGAATTAAAAGTTCAAATATCAACAAGAGTATGAGAGCCCGAGAAGATATGTAAGACCAATAAGCCAACAAAGGGGAAACGCTTGAACTTCTTTCATTACCTTGGTCCATCCAGCTAAAGTAGACCACAAATAAAAAATGGAAAAAGGCCAAAACTGTTCCAGAACTATTGGATTTGGTAGAAAAATGTCCTCCATCCACCTATTGAGCCAAAATGACCCTGCTGTTTTCTTTTGGCCCCAAAATGCCCTAAAAACTAAGGGACAATTTAAAACAAAACCAGAAAAGACCAAAACTACCCCTGATCTATTGAATTTGGCAAAAAATGCCCTCCGTTAACCCCATATCAAATTATATGACCCACCCATCTCTAAATATCCAACCAACCTATAAGATCAAAACCTGAATTTAATAATAAAACTCCACATCCAATCTCTTTCCTTCTTTCCAATGAGTTTTATCTTCTTCTTGGAAAAAAGTAAGTTCGAAATAGTTATTTTCTTGGTTATTTGATGTTTAACACCCGGTAGCTGAGATTCCTCTTCTCTAAATCTAGAATTGCCAAATGAATTTTTCAGCTACTTATCTTTTCCACCAAAAAATATTAGTCTTGTGGGGTTTGTTCATTTACTTTTCTTTTTTAAACTTAATTGTTATTTGTTATTTATAGTGTTTCTCTTGTTCTCTGTAGATAACTGGAATGTGTATTATATGAGTTTCTTGTAGTTATTATCATTATCATTTCATCTCTTTATATTTTGTATTGACTTTAAATTGGGTTCCTTGGCGTGTTGTACTATTTGGTTGTGTTGTTTTCCGTGCACAGTACATATTAGCCTTTTACATTGACTATCTACGCGCTTCAATGAATTTCTCAGTTCTTAGCATCAAAATTTGGTTTTTGTAGTACAATTGAATTTGAGTTCTCTTATTTTGGAATAAAATTGTTGCAATTTTGGAACCATAGGTGAGTCAGTCTAGTGAATTTTAGTGGTTCTGGAGTTCATCGGACATTATAATCATAATTTTCATAATAAGAAATATAAGAAGATAAAACTTACTTGAAAAGAAGGAAATAGATCAAGTGCAGGGTTTTATTATTAAATTCAGGTTTGGATCTTACGGTAGGTTGGATTTTTAGGGATGAGTGGGTCATATAATTTGATATGTGGTTAATAGAGGGCCTTTTTAATCAAATCCAATAGATCAGAGTCATGTTTGAGCTTTTTCCGTTTTGTTTTTAATGGGCCGTTAGTTTGTAGGGCATTTTGGGGCCAAAAGGAAACGGCGGGGGCATTTTTGGCTCAATAGGTGGACGAATGGCATTTTTGTACCAAATCCAAAAGGTCAGGGGCGGTTTTGGCCATTTCCAAAAAAAATCCATCTAGCTAAACATGGCAGCATAAGGTATTAAATTCCAACTAGCAGTTAAACCATACAACTATTTTAAAAGGTAAATCTGTGAGTGGTCACACGAACAGTTCAAACAGCTATGCAGGAACAAATGCAGACATGTGATGGAAAATGACCAAAATGGCAATATAAAGGGATCCATGTCACAGCACAGCTATTATACTTGTGTCTCACTCTTCCACTGTAATGCCATTAACATTGTAGAAATGCGACTTTGATGCATGATCACCACAAACTTGGAGGGTATCTTGTCAAATGACGAATTTAAAATGGCTTTGAGCTGCAATATGCCACATCAAATTGTCATCTCAAATCAAAATTTGGTTTTTCTTTTTCTGAGAATGAAATCAAAGCTTGGGTTTTCTTGCTTTCTTTTATGTTTTATTTTGTTTTACATGCATCGGAGGAAGGATTTCAGAAGAGTCTCTGTCAACCCTCAGCTCAGGTGGAAAATTTGTTAAAAGGTTCTTATCATCTCTCTCTCTCTCTAAATATGTATGTATGTATGTATACATAAAGAGATATATATATATTTTTATTTTTATTTTTTTTTTCCTTCACGTACAACAGGTACCAGACAACCACATACATAAACAAGGGAACTGACGACGCCATGAACCTTTAACCACATAGAGCTAAAGTAGGCTTCAACCATGACATTGGAGAAGGTGAAGTGATATATCTTTCGAGTTTGAGTAGGTTACCATTTTCAATTTGGACATAACTATGACTTCCACAGCAAACAAGGATGTCCAATTGTCCACACTTCGTCATTAATTGCAGAACCTTCCATTTCACCACTATGGCATCTGTTGTTTTTTTATCTTTTCTAAAATTTGTAAATGCAGCAACTCTTCACGTCTCTGAGACACACTAAGACAGCACTCAGGATTTTTTTTATCATGATAAACTATTTCTTCGGATAGCCGGTTGATTTACTGATGTAAACCTAGCATCTAGAGTTGCTATTCTATTTTGTATAAAGAGGTCTTGTTTCAGGTAGGTTTTGTTCCCGTTGATAATGGTGAAAACAAACTTGAAATGTTCTCTCTTTTAAAATAAAACAATCGACTACAAGTACAACACACGTTCTAGGCCAAAGATGACGCAGCACACGCCAAAGGAAGCTCTAATTTAATTTGCATTTGACGATCATTGATAATTATATCTCGACCGCAATTACAGACATGAAACTATAATGAGAAACAAGATCCTACAAACTTGTTATTCATTCTCATTGCTTGTGTTTCTTACCACTTTCTATTCCATTTCACACAGATAAGCAAAGGTGAAGTTGTAGAGTGGGGATAGTTTTACGAAACCACAAAAAGTTTATACAAACATAGTTTATGCGAAAAGTAATATAACATGAAAATATGATTGATAATCTAGACAAAACATCCGTTCACTCTTGGCCATCTCAATGGCAGGCAACCCAAAAGAGACGAATGAATAGATGACTATATATATTAGCTGTGTGTCTCATTTAAGATCTGTTTCTGCGTCCATACTATCTTCCAGATTTCCATCTTTTTATCTCTTTATTACCGCGCTATCTTTTAGTTTCTATAGCACCCGTTTGTCCCATTGTAAGCATTTATATAAAATACAAACAAATTATGATAAATGGGGCTACCAAAGCTGCGCAAGTCATGCTACTGAAATCATCCTGATGATTAGGATATTGCATTGAGACATATCTTCTTCACATAGAGCACCCAAAGGCGTGGCCTATTGGTTAATGAAGTGGGTGCAAACCTTGGAGACTACAGATTCAAATCCCAAAAGACAAAAAACACTAGGTAGCAGAGTTACTCCTGTTGGGGTAGAAAGTAGCAAGTACCGGTGGAAAAGTCATAGTGAGCAGGAGCTTGCCCGAGCACCACAGTTAAAAAAAATAGGCATATCTTCTTCGTATAGGGAACGCCAAATTAAACACAAAGAAAGATCACAATGAATACAAAGAGCGTTTATATTGCTTGAATTGTGATATATAAGCTTGTTCCCTCGTTCAAATTCATCTATCTTTTTCTCTATACTGTGTGAATGATTATGTGTTCACTGTTCATTTGTCATAAAAAAAACATGACATCATACAGTGCAAGAGGTGGTAGTAGGTTACCTTCCTCGTTGAACTTCCTTGCGCATGCTCTCAATTTCCGCTTTGATAACAGGAAACTGCTGCAACTCCGAATGAACCTTGACGAGATCATCCTCCATCTCCTGCAATTTGGCTGTCAGCTCTTTGCGGTCAGCATTTAGGTTCTGAATATCGGTCCTAACCCTAGCCATCTCTACGCTAAGCTCATCGACTGTATGGACTTCGCCCTCCATTCTCCGTGCCTTCTCGTAAATCTCATGCACTTCAGCATCCCTTTCCGCTTTGACCGTTGCAGCGGTGGAAGAGAGATGCCGGAGCTCCTGCTGGACGGCGTCGAGGTCCTGTTTAAGAGCGACGTGCGCGGAGGCGAGACGGTGGTTGTCGAGGAGCAGGGTTTCGATCTCGCGTTCCTGAGCCGCTTCCCGGTCATCCATTAAGACTGGCGGGTGAATACGGGCTCGGCCGTGGGTTTGGGTTTGGGTTTCGGGTTGTGGAAAACGGCGGCGAGAATCGTCCGGCAGTTGTGCTGGATAAGGGGCGTGGCGGCGTTTTCTTCTTGTCATGATCAAATGGACAGATGGAATCCTCCGATTTCACACTAAAAATAGGCTTTTAGCTTCATTGCCGTGAATTGACTCGACCTGTTTTTCTTTTCGGAAAAGGGCGTATTATAAATGTCCTCCTTCCCTATGGCTTTAAATTTGCATCAAATTTGCCCCTTAATGTTATTTTTACGTTTAAACATATTCCTCTCTTAACAAAAAGATGTCATAGCATTGGAGGGAATTTTAATTAAACATTTGACATTTATTTAGTGGTCCACATAATTTTTTTCTAATTCAATCCAAAAGATTCGACCCATCTTCTAATAACCCGATTTTTTTTAAATTAACTCAAGTTTCTGGAAACCCATTTGCATTATTTTCGTCTCTTTTGTTCCAAGTAGAGTTTTTTTCTCTTCTTCTCCCTTCCTTGTTTGTCCATATGCTTTCTGAGTTCAGTTTTTATATATTTTAGTTCTAATATTTTGATACTAACTTTTTATCTTAGTTCTTTTAATTCTCTGATTTAAGTTAATTTTCTGATTTCAATTCTTATAATTTTCTTTTTAGTTCTAATATTAATATTTCTTAATTGTGGCAGTTGTTGTGTTGGTTAATTTGTGTTTAATGTATGAAAAATTGATAGACTAATTTGTGTTTAATTTGTGTTCTATTATGCTGATGAAAAATGAAGGAAGAAAGAAAAGCAAAGTAAGAACCTTATTTGAAACAAGAGATACTGGGTTGGGATGCCGAAGCTTTTGCTGGTGAAAACAGGATGAATGTTTATCTACTCATTGTTGCGGCCAGAAAGGATATTTTTATTGTGCATGTGAAAAATTTCCATGGATTACTGCAAAAGGAGAAAGTAAAAAAATGACATTGATCCGACCCATCGGGTTATTAGAAGATGAGTCGAATCTTTTGGGTTGGGTTAGAAAAAATCTATGTGGACCATTAAATAAATAACACATGTTCAATTAAAATGCCCATCAATGCCATGTCATCTTTCCGTTAAAAGAGGGACATTTTTAAGCCTAAAAATGACATTAAGGGCAAATTTGAACCCATATGTGGAAGGAGGGTATTTTTTAGCCATTTCTAATACGTTAAGGGCATTTTTGGCCCTTAACGTTATATTAAGGACAAATTTGAACCCATAGGTGGAACGAGGGTATTTTTGAGCCATTTATAATACGTTAAGGGCATTCTGGCCCTTTTCCGTTTTCTTTTACTTCTTGGGCCTAAATTTACTTCGCCTTTTGATTTTAGTTTTTTTTTTTTTTTGGTGAACTAGTTTCAATAATTACAAATTTTTGTATACTACTGTTAGTCACATGTTTCTCATGTCAATAAATAAATAATCTATATCTATATCTATTTTTTATATCTATACTAGTCTTTGGGTACGTGCGTTGCGAGTTGTCACAACCCAAAAATCTAACTAGTCGTGATGGCACATAACCCAACCCGCTAGGTAAACCAATTAGTCACTATCCAATTTAATGAGATTTATTAAGAGAAGAAATGATAATACAACTGCTTTATACAATAAATTTTCCAATGACTGGTAATACGAATCATGAGCTTCTAAGATTTAGATTTTTACAAGATTGAATTGAAATAATTACAATATTTGTTTGGAATGTAAATGAACAGAATTCAAATCTAATGCTACCAAGGACAAGTGATAGCCATAATAAGAATGCAGGTATATCTTCAGATCCAGCTCCCGCCGTACGCAGCAACATCAACATCCAACGTCTGCACGCAAGGTGCAAAAATATAGTATGAGTACAACCGACCTCATGTACTCAATAAGTAACAAACATAACCTTAAGTTAAAAGTAGTGACGAGCTGGGACAAGGGTCAGAGTCCAACTCTAATAACCATCCACAATTCATGACAATATAATAAAAATGGTACGAAAAAATAACTCTAGGATAAGATGTTCAACCCGTTCACAGTTACGGAAAATAGGCATGTTTTTCAAGCATAACAATAAATCTCAAATCTTCCACCGAAAATACCAAAAATAAATGAGTAAGTTTGAAAACTGTGATTTCCCCCAAAAAAACCTTTCAGTAATAAATAAGATGTTTCATTTTCAGATAGCATGAGGAAAGTACATCTCTATGCCTACATGTAATTATGCAGGTGAAATCATGAATGTCACCAAAATCCGGTAGCATGAGGAAATGCATCTCTATGCATGTATCTCAAGTACGCATGTCACATGCAATGCATCTCAGTGATGAACTCATGTACTCATACTCTCAGGGTACTCAATCTTATTATCTCGTATTCTCACTCACCATGCTCAATACTCAGCACACTCAGTCACTCGGTACTGTACAGGGCAGATCCAACCCAAACATAAATAAATTCAGGGCAGATCCAACCCAAAAATCCATAGCAACTGCGCCCACTGTGGATGTGCAGACTCCGGAGGGGCCGATCCAGTCCAAGTGCTATAATAAGCCAAATCATGGCATGAATCAATAAAGCATGTTGCGGCGTGAAACCCGATCCCATAAATATCACTCACAACAGGCCCTCGGCCTCACTCAGTCATCAATCTCTCCAGTCTCTCGGGCTCATAAGAATCATGATAATCAGCCCAAACATTAATGATATGATGTATGAATATAGGACAACAGAGACTGAGTAATGATATGCAAATAATAGTTGTGTCCGAGTATAAATTTTAAATTAAGCAATTAATTCAACATGTAACACTACCTCTATGAGTCCCAACAGTACCAGCATGTGGCCTAAGCATGATTTCTAATATGGATCACAACTCAATTACTCTAGCACGTGGAGATTTTAAGGTTACACATAAGATTAGGTAACTACACAATACCACATAAATAACTGAGTCACAATTCATAAGGTGTACGCCCGTCACCTAGCATGTGTGTCACCTCAACACTAAACACATAACACATATATTCAGGAGTTCATACCCTCAGCACCAAGTTTAGAAATGTTACTTACCTCGAACAAGTAAGATCCAACACCGAGCAAGATAAACGATGCTCCAAAAATGCCACCCCCCTCCCCCGCGTACCGACATCTGAACAACTCAAAACTAGTCAAAAGCAATTCGAATACATCAAATAATGCCTAAGGAAATAAATTTCAAATGATAAAGGTCGAATTTTTAATCGAAAACCCAAAATTGACCAAAAGTTAAACCCGGGCCCGTGCCTCGGAACTCGATGAAACTCACAAAATCCGACAACCCATTCAATTACGAGTCCAACCATACTAGTTTCACTCAAATCCGACTTCAAATCATTGTTCAAAACCCTAAAGTTCACTTTATGAAACTTTAGACAAAACCCTCCAATTTTCTCTATAAAATCATCAACCAATTGCCAAAAAAATGAAGATAGATTCACGAAATATAATCAAAATCGAGTATAGAATACTTACCCCAATCCTTGTAATGAAATTTACCTCCAAAATCGCCCAAATGCAAGCTCCCCAACTCAAAATGTGAATAAAATAGCCACGCCCTCGATATATAGCTTCTGCCCAGGTATCATCGCATATGCGACCCACTTAGCTGCTTTTGCGGCAAAAATTTTGCTCCTGCGAATAACCACTGGTAGCCTGCCCTCCCTCGCACCTGCGGCAGAAAGTCTATTTCTGCAATCATGCAGGTGTGAGTCAAAAATGCGCTTTTGCGCTGCCATCGCCTTCGCGTTCCCAGCACCGCATCTGCGATAACGCAGGTGCGGAAAATAGCCTCGCACTTGCGACACTGCCCTGATCTTGCCATGTCGCTTCTGCGGCCACCACATCGCTTGTGCGACGTCACACCTGCGCCTAACATTCCGCATGTGCGATCACATCAGGACTACTCAAAAATCAGCCTTAACAAAATTTCCAAAACGACCCAAATCATGCCCGAAACTCTTCCGAGCCTCTCGGGACCCCGTCTGAATATACCAACTAGTCCTATATCATAATACGAACTTATTCGAGGCCTCAAATCACACATAACAATATTGAAATGGTGAATCGCACCTCAATTCAAACGTGAATGAACTTTGAACTTCTAACTTCCAAAACTCGCGCCGAAACATATCAAATCAACCCGGAATGAACTCAAATTTTGCACACAAGTCCGAAATGACATAACGAAACTATTCCAATTCTCGAAACTACAATCCAAACCAGATATCATCAAAGTCAACTCCCGGTCAAACTTATGAACTTTCAAAACCTTCAAATTTCCAACTGTCGTCAATTAGCGCCGAAACCTTCTAGAAATATCCAAATGCAAATCCGGGCATACGCTCGAGTCCAAAATCACCATCCGGACCTAACGGAACCATCAAAACTTCAACCTGATGTCAAATACTAAAAAGTCAAACTTGGTGAACTCTTGCAACTTTAAAGCTTCAATCATGAAATTCATTCTTTCAAATCAATTCCGAATAACCTGAAAACTAAAACCGACGATTCACACAAGTCATAATACATCATGCGATGCTTCTCAAGACTTCAAATAGTTGAACGGAATGCAAATGCTCAAAATGACCGGTCGGGTCGTTACACGCGTGCAAATCATAATTACGTGTATAAACTTTTTAAAACTAAATAAATATTATTAAAATATTTTTGAGTTATAAAATAAAAATTAAAGGAAAAATTTAAAGTTATAGAACCAATAAAGTTGATACATGATCCACCATGTGTTGTACACTATTTATCCTTAGTACATGGAACATCTTGTTTACGAATTTCTTTCATCTTACTCGTGCTATATTAATCTCCATGTATATATTGGCTCGGAAATGTTGTCAAAATTGAAGGTGTTTGTTCTTATACATAGTCGACAAACAAAAAGATAAAAGAAAAAATATACATACACAGAGAATTACAATGTGTAACTTAAAATAAATCTTTTTTGCTGGAATCAAGCGAAGAGACAAAACATTTGCAAATTATGAATTAAATAGGAAAAATTACTGGGGTGAGAAAACCATATAGTATCTAACATATTTTGGATTTATATATTCAATTAGATGTAACAAATTTACTTTCACATGAAGAATGATGACTGAATTTAACAGTTGCTTGTTTATGGTATGTGTTTAACCTGAACTTGTAAACTAATATGACGATCCAACCATACATAGATTTAACTTGAGAATTAAGATGACGAATTACCTTAATTTTCATTGAACAAAACTTGCAAGCCAAGTTTGTTGATGGCGGAAAAAGTTAGTTGACAATGAGCCTCTTGACTACCGTGTGGCAATTGGTATATATCATGAGGAATGTTGGTAGAAATTGACATCCCTAGAAGGAAAGTAGGAATCGGAAGGCAAAAAAGATCTGCATTAAAACAATAAGCAGTTTAGCACTTCATTTTTTCATGTAAAAGAGACGAAGGAAACATGAATGTGGCTCTTTGTAACTACTACTATGAGATTACTTGTAATAGTAGTCTCTTCAATTGCTCCTAATTTCAGATTATTTGGACTTAGACTTGTAATTTATCAAAGTGCCTTTACATGTATTTGTTAAATATTTACTTTTTTGTACAAAACTATTATAGGAACAATGTGTTATTAAAGGGTAAATATGTACTTCAGCTTTTAATGGGTATTTTAGTAATTCAAGTTTGATATTTGATGTTCCCGCTTATAATATAGTATTATCTATATTACATTAAAGTCCATCAGCAAAATGACGTTTGCCTTTTTTTTATTCTTCATAAGTGTATTCTAAGTATGAGTGTTTACCGGACGTGCTGGTCCGGACTGGATGGGAAAAAAATAGCCCGTCCGATTTAGGTGGCGGGCTAGTTAGTGGGCTAGGGGACCGGGTAGGTAGTGGGCTGGGAATTTTTGGGTTTAGTTGGGCCCGTCCGGGTTCGGGCTTATCCGGTTTGAACTGGGCAGGGTTTTTTCAAGTGTATTATTATTTTTTGTTCAATGTAATTGATACTTTAGTGTTTACAAACTTCTAAATTATAAAATAAGTATTTTAAGACATAAAATTAAATATTTAAAGTTTTAAATTTGAAAATCTGAAATTAAGTGCTAATATTTAATAAGACGAATATATAAGGATAAAGCTTCAAAGGGTTTCATTTCATTGCATAATAATACTTCAAATAAAACTTGCAAGTTCTATTTCGAATTTTTTATTTTTGAACTTGCAAATTAAAAGTTTACAACTTTTATAAAAAATAAAAAAGAGTGCATCACATGCTTTGCATCATTTTTGTAAGTTCTTCCATATCAACATGAGGTTCTTGGCTGCCAGCATTGCTTGAATCGGAACCATAAACCATTATATCTCCAATTTCTTGGTCCTCCGGTTCATCTTCACGTCCTTGATTTCGCCTTTTCTGATCTTATCCAATCTCTGAAGCACACTAGAACTTCTAAAGCGTTACTACCCAATGAGTGACGGGTATCTCATAGCTGCTACATTCTTGGCTAAATGCGCTCTCTGATGCAACTATTGAAATTGGTACGTTTAGCACATTTCAAGCCATAGCCGAAAGAACAAGAAATTGATTTGAGTTGCTCTTCCACCAAGTCAGCGGTAGAAATTTTTTTATGCGGGACTCTATTGCCTTTTGTAAGTAGAATTGGTTCATCAATATTCCTGCTACTAGGTTGTTGATGCTCACTTAGTGTAGATCAAATTAAATAATCTTCAACACTGTCATCTTCCTCCATAGCACTGGATGCGGATGTAGATGTAGAAACCGAACTTCAAGGAATATTTGCATTTGCATCTACAGCAGAAGAAGCATCAATAATGTTAGCATACTAATTATATAAAGCTTGTAAATATTTGCGTAGATCAGAAATACAAGTGTCAAAATCAGGGTTTTAGTTGGTCTTAGTTGGTCCAATATCCATATAGATATATAAAGCATTGATTAATTGGCGACAAGTAGCCATCTTGATAGAAGGGTTTAAAATAACACCAATTAGGTAAATAGGGTGAATAAGATAGAAATATTTCTTAAACTTTTAGAGCATAGATTCAATAGCAGAACTATATCCCTCTTTCTTCTTGAAATTATGGAGTAAAAGAGAAATTTGAGCTATATGTACTAAACCATTTGTAATAGTAGGATAATAAGCTCTAGAAAACTCAAGTGTAGCTAAAACAGTCATTTTAGCTAATTCTTCCCAGTCATTTAATATATCATATTTACCTAATAATTCAGTACCTGGGTTAAGTTTTTGTTTGCCATATTGTTCATCAGCACCCTATACAATAGGGTGGTTATCCACCATTTGCCTACGAAGTTGACCCGTTCCCCCTTGTTTACCCACGGTCTCATGTTTATAAACTTCATGAAAAATATTACATCTTACATAATTCTTATCTTCTTCTAGTCTAGTAAGAAATTTCCAACACTTACTTCTCAATCTCCGATTCTTCTTAATAGGGAGAGAAGGCCTACCATACTATCACCACCTCTAGTAGTTTGACTAGCTGTCACGATCCCAATTTCCCTCCGTAGGATGTCATGACGGCACTTAGTCTCTAAGACTAGGTAAGCCTAACACTTACTAAATTGCTAGAAGAATTCACCCATCAACGATAAATACGAAATAGAAATCTTTATACATAACTTACAATTCCTAACACTGGTAGTACAAGTCATAATTTCTACTGAGTTTGCTAGAAAAATCCCTAAATATAACTATTCGGAATGGAATTAAACAGTACAATGAAAATATCAGAAGGTGACTCCGAGGCCTGCGAACGCAACGACAGGTTTACCTTGAGTCTCCACAGCTCGACCAGCCAGCTAATAATCAACAACAACCGTGGCACCTGGATCTGCACAAAAATGTGCAGAAGAGTAGTATGAGTACACCATAGCGGTACCTAGTAAGTATCAAGACTAACCTATGTGAAATAGTAATGAGGGAGAGTCAAGACACCTACCAGAACTAAACAACCTGAACAAGTATGTAGATGAACTAACAGAGGAACAATATTAATATAAAGCTAAGCAGGATAAGGAATAAAAAATAATACTTGCTATGATACACTAGTAACAACAATATTCAACAAGAAGCTGTTAGGTAATAATGTTGTAGAGTAACTGATCACAGTCTAAGTCCGGGGAAACCAAATAAAGGGGAAAACTAGCAATAACTTAATAAGAACAACCGCTTTCACACTAGATCTGTTCAAGCATTTCCACGAGGTATCGAACCTCGTATCCACACCTCACGGGTCCCAATTCATGAACCCTAATCACTTGGTATCTTGTTCCCACATTGAAACTCATAACCACATGGATAACTCACGTGCCAATAGAACAATCCTCACACAGAAGGCAAGACGACGAGAGTATGTATAATGGTTAATGACGTCCGGATTTACCTTTTAAAACCGATATGGGTGATTTAACTTCGTGTATGCTTGCGCAAGTATTCTACCATAATTCCAGTCAATAAATAAGAGTAGAGACAATGAATGACATATAAGAAACGATCACCACGAAATGTATAGTGTAATAAAAGCAGCAATGAAGTTTGAAGCAGCGACCAGCACAACAAGATTAGCTACATAGAACTGAAAAAATAGTGCAACACGGAGGAAAATAATTAATAGTATGCTAAGGAAAACAACAATCAAAGACAAGTGCACAAAAAGGGGAAATGACAACAAGAGCCCTCCCGAGGTACCGCCTCGTAGTTTCAAATCCTAAAATGAATCACAACTTTCCTTATATCACCGCGGGAGCCTTTATATTTAGTTTTGAAAATCATTTTCCCGAAATAGCTTCCCATGTTTTAGCCCACCTTTTCACACCGCATGACTTCTAGTAGTTCCCCTACTAGCCACGCATTTCATGCCCACCTTATCTCACCGCATGCGTTTCAATACCCAAATCTTATACCACCGCATGTGTATCAATAATAACAACAGCATAGCAGAAACCTCGTGTAACACAATAACAACCGCACGACAAAAATCTCGTGCAAACACAATAACAACTGCATGGTAGAAACCTCGTGCAAACACATAACCATTTTCTCAACACAACATGTATGCCAAAAACATAACAACTAGAATAAATGACTTTCACAATATGTGCCCACATGCCACAACATTTCCTCAAAGCAGTTGCAATATCACATCCACGTATAGCCCCCGGCTCAACAACACTGAATACAACAGCAACAACAACAATAACACGAGAATATGACAAGTAAATCAACGCAAGAACTTTAGAAGACAAAGAAACAGAAGAACGAACTCACAGAGAAAGACACAACATGGAAATAATAGTCTCAACAAGGGAGAGGTAATGTATAACAATGATTTCACGAAAGTGCAATTCGACAACAGGAGAGATAACATGAATCAATGACCCCGAATAAGAATACATCAACAATGAAAGGGCTAACAAACTTCCATTAAGGCTAAGCAATTATAGAAGAGATAATAATGATTTCAATTAAGGTTAAGCAATTAAGTAAGAGATAATAATGATTTCAATTAAGTTTAAGCAATTACGAAAAGATAGCATGACGATAAAAGAGGCAGCAACTTCAGTTAAGGCACATAAGAGTTTAATTGGCAATAAAGGTAGAACATGAAGCAATTAATTTCAATTAAGACGCGTAAGGGTGAATTTTGTAAATGGGGGATTTAACATGACAAACAACTTCATATCTAATGAACATACAAACTTAAGAGCCCTAAACAGTCAAATTTTCACAAATAAGCCCGAGCACGTACTCGTCACCTCGCATACACGACCTTCACATGACACAATTAGCACCAAAGACTCAAATCCTAAGGGGTAGTTCCCCCCCTCTCCCCACAAAGTTGGGCAAGATACTTACCTCAAAGAAACTAGACCATTACTCTAAAATAACCTTTTTGCGTGAAACAACCTCCGTACGGCTCAAATCTAACCAAAATAACTTCAATTCATAAATAAAACTCATAAAAAATAATTTCGGATAATAAAGCTTCCATTTTTAATTAAAACCCAAAAGGTAACCCTCGGGCCCGCACCTCAGAACCTGATAAAATTCACAAAACCTGAACACCCATTTTAATACGAGTTCAACCATACCAAAACTAACAAATTCCGACAACAATTCGACCTCCAAATCTTCATTTCCGGAAGATTTCACAATTTTTCTCAATTTCTTCAATTAAATTCGAAATAAATGATGAATATAACCATGGATTTATGAAATATAATCACTTTCGGATATATAACACTTACCCAAGATGAACTCGTGAAGAACTCCTCCAAAATCGCTCAAAACCGAGCTCAAAAAATCCAAAACGAAAATGGAGAAATGACCACATTCGATCCTTATGTTTCTGCTTAGTTTCGCACATGCAGACAGATTTGTGCGCCTGCGAGCTCATTTCTACGAGAAAAATCTCGCACTTGCGGTGACCACGCAACAACCCTCTCTCATACTTGTACCATTTCTTCCGCTCCTACGCAAATCGCAGGCGCGAGCCTCATTTGCGCATCTGCGATGTCAGCCACTTATGTGCCCTAAATTTCCGCACCTGCGGAGCCTCTCCAGCCAGCCTTCCCATATTGCTTCTGTGACAAATTGCCATGCTTCCGCGAGCATGCACCTGTATTCCTTCATGCACAGGTGCTAAGGCACCAGCAACTAGAATTTCTAGCAGCTTCAACAAGGCTCCAAACGATCCGAACCCCATCCGAAATTCATCCGAGCCACTCGGAACCTCATCCGAATATACCAATAAGTCCCGTAACATAACACAAACCTACTTGAGGTCTCAAATCACATCAAACAACGCCGAAATTACAAATTGCACCTCGAATCAGACTTGTGAATTTTCAAATTTTCAAATTCTATATCATGTGCCAAAACATATCAAATCAATCCGGAATGACTTTAAATTTTGCATACGAGTCATAATTAACATAATGGAGTTGTTCCAATTTTCGAAATCTAAATCCGAACCCAATATCAATCAAGTCAACCTTCAGTCAAATTTATAACTATTTCAAATCTCCAACTCTTCCAACTTTCGCCAAAATGCGTTGAATTGCCCTACGACTTCCAAATCCAAAAACGAACATACGCCTAAGTCCTAAACCACCATACGAAGCTATTGCAACCATAAAAATTCCATTTCGGAGTCGTTTTCTCAAAGGTCAAACTCTGGTCAACTCTTTTTCATTTAAGCTTCAAAAATAAGAATTGTTCTTTCAATTAAATCCCGAATCACCTGAAAACCAATCTCTACCACACACACAAGTCATAATACACATTACGAAGCTTCTCGAGACCTTAAGCCGCTGAACGGGGCGCTAATTCCCAAAACGACCGGTCGGGTCATTACACTAGTAGTAGCAGGTATAGTTGGTGATATTTGATAATTGATAATACCACACTTCACTTGATAATTATAATTTTGTAGTGGTTACCGTAAATAAAATTGATAAAACTTAAAATAATAATTAATTGAGAGCAGTTCAGTTGTAACAACCCGACCAATCATTTTGAGCTCTAGCATGCAGTTTGGCAGTTTGATAGCTTTACTTCATGTATTATGACTTGTACGTGTGGTCGGAATTGAATTTCGGGAAGTTCAAAGTTGATTTGGAAAGAAAATTCTAATTTCGAAAGTGTTGAGTTGGAAGAATTGACTAAGGTTTGATGTTTGAATTAACAACCTCGGAATCAGGATTTGAAGGTCCTAATAGGTTCGTATGATAATTTTGGACTTGGGCGCATGTACGAGTTGAGTACCAGGTGGTCCGGGAGAATTTCGACGCTTATTGTGGAAAGTTGGCATTTGGAAGGTTTTAGAATTTCCTAAGTTTGGTTTGAAGTGGACTTTGGTTTTATCGATGTCCATTTGATGTTTCGAGCCTTGGAATAGATTTGTATCGTTATTTGTGACTTGCATGCGAAGTTTGGCGTCATTCCGAAAAGTTTTGGTATAGTTCGGACGCGTTCGTCAAAATTTGAAAGTTTAAAGAAGGATTTCGATCATCGATTTATAATTTTGATGTTGTTTGATGTGATTCAAGGTTTCGACTAAGTTTATATCATGTTGTGGGATGTGTTGGTATGTTTGGACGGGGTCCCGGGGACCTAGGGTGCGGATCAAATTGGAAACAGATCGAGTTTGGACTTGGAAGAACTACTGAAGCTTAAGGCTTCTGAAGCGATCAAACCTGCGAGGTTATGGACGCAGGTGCGACACCGCAGAAGCGGTCCAGGGGTCGCATAAGTAGTAGGGAGCGAGGCCGGATGAGATTCACATATGTGAGGAATTTGCCGCACATGTGGGCTCGCAGATGCGGTCGGAGAAGTGCAGATGCGGAAGTGGTCTGGTGCTGGACGATCGTAGGTGCGGGTGCTGTAGCGCTCATGCAAAGCCGCAGGTGCGGTCATGGGCGCACATGTACGGAGTGGTGCTCGAGCTGGGGAGTCCGCAGGTGTGAAGGATTTCCGCAGAAGCCGATACGCACCTGCGGTTGGATAGCCGCAGAAGCGGAAAAAACTGGCCTTGGGGGAAACCTCATCTGAGAGGAAGCTTTCGCAGAAGCGGGGTCGTAGAAGCGGCTACTGTTCCGCATGTGCGAAGGTCGGGCTTGGCAATGTGTTTTTTTAAAATAGGGGTTTGGCTCAATTCCACTTCATTTCGTACATGGGAGCCGATTTTGGAGTGCCGTCTTCATCATCTATTATGGGGTAAGTGATTTCTTCACATTGTGAGTTAAATACATGGTTTATATATGGATTTAAGCATGATAATTTATAGAAATTTGGAATTTTGGTAGAAAACCTAGAAATTTGTATTTTTAGATTTTGACCACGTACTTGGACATGGAATTTGGAATAAATTATATATTTGAGTTTGTGGTGTTATGTGTAAAGTTTATCTTCAAACATTTTCGGAATCCGGGCACGTGGGCCCGATGGTTGATTTTATTGACTTACGAGCGGAGTTGGGAATTTTTATAAATTGTTAAATTGTAAGCATTGGAGTATATAACTGAATTTGATTTAGAAATAAATTTATGTATACTAGGCCGAGCCTTAACACTTTGAGTTGTGGGCGAGTTATTTGAGAAACGGTAAAGATTATATTCATTTTGTGCTCATGTACTGTATTGTAAGCACGTGTCTCGTAATTCGATAACTTTCTTCCTTTCTTGTGGAGCGGGCTGAATGCCTCGGCAGTATAATAGATGCATCTATGGTTCTTGCCACTCAACCCTCGGAAGTGTACACATTATTCTGGATCGGGCTGAACGACCTCGGCAGAATCGTGCGTTATATCGCTAACAGTCCGAATATTCACGAGATAATCTTATCACTGATGCCCGGCATTCTATATGGTATTCTTTATTTATTTGATATTGGCACTTGTCATTTTTTGAGCTGTTAAGGTAGAATACAAGATCGAGAAATTCATACTTTAAAAGAAATATTTAGAAGATTATGTAACTTACAAATTTACCCCACTATCGTTGTGCACTTCATATATGTTATAAATTATTATATTATTTTATTGGACCTCTAGTAAGTATCGATGTCGACCCCTCGTCACTACTTCTCCGGGGTTAGGCTAGATACTTACTGGTTACTCGTTGATTTACATACTCATGCTGCACATCTGCACTAAATGTGCAGGATCTGACAGGTTCATTTGGTGATCATCTTGGCGCGTAGGCGCATTTGTTGAGGAGACTTTATGTGAGTTGCAATATAGGCTACGCATCGTAGTCCACCGAGTCTCCATCGTACTATTTATTTTATCCTGTCTTATTTACATTCTGGACAGATGTTGTATTAGTATTGTACTCCTTAGAAAATGCTCATGCACTTTTGACACCGGATTTTGCGGTTATAGTAGTTGATGCTTATGGTTTCATATATTATTATCGCCTTTCATTTCTTTTATAAATTACAAATGTTGTACGTTCCCGTGATTTAGAAGTGTAAATCTCCTTTTCTTATTAAAATTTGTGATTTCGAAAGTAATAAAATGGGTAATTAAATTGATAAATTAATGTTGGCTTGCCTGATGGCGGCGTTAGGCGCCATCATGACCTATAGAGGATTTTGGGTCGTGACAACTTGGTATTAGAGCGTTAGGTTTACTTAGGTCTCACTAGTCATGAGAAGTCTATTAGAGTCTTGCGGATCGGTATAGAGACGTCTGTACTTATTTTTGAGAGGCTACAGGGCTGTTATGAGCACTTCCCTTCTTGATTCCTCTTCATACGATTTGATCCCATTAGAGCTTATGCCTTTATTTCCTTCCTACTCAATCTTATGCGATGTGGAGCGCTTGTTATCAATTAGGCATTGAGGAGTTGTAATGGTACTACAAATGTGGTGCATGATGTTTTTCCCTGCGTACTCGAGCGAGTCATTATCGTCATCTTGTGGAAGGGGTTATGCTGTTCCATGCCATGTATCAGTATTGCCTATGGTTTTTAGGTTACGCGCAGATTGCTATGATGTTCATGCGTTGTTATTGCACAGTGTTAGTGAAATGGTAGGGTGTTTGTCTATGTGTCTAGGTAGTGAATGACTTGAAAAGAGGATTTCTCGATGCATGATTTAGAGTTCGACATTTAATTCCAGCGGAGGAAAGGCAATCAGACTATGGATGTTCAGGCCTTGGCTGGTGAAGTGACAAGTCTTGATATTTTTGGGCGTGGTAGAATTCTCATTTGTGATGTGGTGTCGTCATCCTTGTTAGAACGCATTAAGGTTCGTCGGTGTTATGGTCTTTTTCGATTTGCCTTCGGGACATGATATTGGGAAGTGGCACCTAAGAAGCGGTTGTCAGAGATAGCAGAGTGTAACGGTTTCAGAATCGAATTGGTGTTTCCAGTGTTGATTGCTCGAGAACGAAGATCTTCTAGGAGGTTGGGAGTTGGTAGCGATTTATCAGTTCAGGTGCTACAGGTATGGTTTAGATTTGAGGCAACATTTGGGCAGAGAATTATGAGGGAGGACATGGCGGGAGGTGTCTCGCAGTGGTTGAATTACTAGTAGGTCAAGTATGAAAAGAAGAGGTCGACCAGTTACTTAAACAAGATGGTTTAACCGAATTGAGAGTGGCGGAGTAGCATGTAGATTTTGTGGTAGGATAGCCACATGCCTTGAGAAAGTTCAGAGTGATTTGGGAGTCATGGTGGAAAGTGACTAGGTCTACGGACCTTATTTGAAATAGTGGCTACTGCACTGAGGAAGATCGAATATGGCAGAAAGGAGTTGCTGGAAATGAAGAGGGGTGTGAAAACTTGATTATCGTTGGGATGCAACATGACTTCGAATTTGGAATTTATTGTCGGACTTTTAGTTGATGTCAACGGGGAATGAACAGACTTGTACAACTGGTGGATGACCACGGGCTCAGGAGGGTTTATTGATTTCGTGGTAGTTGTACCTAGTGCATCGTCATTGGGAGATGTCAGTATGGAATTCCACAGGTGGGCTATCTCATGTGGACAGGTCTGCGGTTGTATGATTTTGATGAAGTTTCTACGAAGAGTTCTACTTACTATCCAGCGTGAGGTCGAATAGGAAATTGTGGCTAATAATTCGGGATGTTTTATGAAAAGTTTAACAGGAGGTTTCGAGAATTTGGCGGGTTAACGGTGCGAGATCATGGCGATTGAGAAGGAGGAATCTTTGTGGGTTCTAGATTTTTATGATTGTATCTTAAAGCTAAGTGGAGGAGCCCACCATCTATGATTGGATCGCGTAGTTGTCTGCTTATGCGGTTTTTGGTTATTAATGTATTGGTGGTTATTATGACTAAGTAAAGAAAACATCAGGGGTAATTTGAGCAAAGAAATTGATAAATGTGTGTTATACTTTGCCTTATTGATTCGTGTGTAGTTTTGGGAAGACCCAGAGTTTGTGCTACTTGTGGATATGATGTACATGGAAAATAATTCAGTTGGTTGCTTCTTTGAGAGGGTGTTCATGTGCTAGCAACGCGTTGGAGTTTGATTATATTCGGGACCAGATCAGAGTGGGTGACTCTCAACAATGGTCCTAGTGGGTTGAAGAATTAAAGTGTAGTGCCTAAGGATTTCGGGTCCGTTGTGCGATTAAGGATCGGGTTTTTGCAATGGATTACGAATGAGGACTTGGAATGTTTAATGTTATCATCGGGTATGTGGTGCAGTATTAGAGGAAAGAGAGAAATAGCTTCGAATTCGCGGAAGGTCTTGCATAATGGGTGTACCAGTTAGAGATGCTATTGTGCGCTTGAGAAGGGTATGAGATGATTCATGGGTATTGAGACGATGTGGTCTCGCGATTCGGGTCACTTGGGATGAGTGCAGATTGAGTTCGTTATGTTGTGAATGGAGCTATTATTATTTCTAAGATAGGTCAAGAGTAAATTGAAAGAAGTTAGGTCGGTTTGTAATGGTTGAATCGACATGATTGTGGCAATGATCTATTCCTTCGGTGTGTGAAGTTATACATGTGGTTTGTTGTTGTACGTGCGGGCTTGACAACCACCATAACTTGATTGATTTGGGAGGTATTTGATTCAAATAGCCTTATTGTGTAAATGGATTCCGGAAGAGTCATGGTGGTTTAGATCACGACTTGAGGTTTGTATTTTCTGCGATTTGGGAATTCAGTTGCGTGTTGCATTGGTTCTTCTGAAATGAGCTAAGTGAAAGGTTTCTAGCCAATTAAGTGTTTATTCTACTAGTAGCTCAAGGGTTAGGGTGAATACTTGTATTATCGTGTAGCGACAGATAGGTACAGTGAGCGGCATGGGAATTTGAAAGTTGAGGATCAAGGTTGTGGTTCAGTGTTGACAAGAATGTCACGAGCTCGGATGAGCCGGGAAGAATTCAGATGTTCAGAGTAAGCTAGCATTTTCTTTAGTGTCACCTGAGAACGACGTTCTGTGTAAGAGGTTTTGTGTATTGATTTGTGGATTCTTGATTTGCTTTACAGAATTAGTATGGTTGGTGGTATGGATGTGTGGACTTTGCTACCTGGGCAGAAGGTCGTGGGAGCGTACCCCACGGGGAAGTTTGTATGAGTGTGACATGTTAGTCATCTGATTGTTAAAGATTGAAACCAAGTACAAAAATTTTTGGTACTATCATTAATGTGAGAGTTTATGCCTCGAAGGTGCTCTATTCCCTTGGTTGTGAACTGTGGGAGTTGGTCCGGAGTGGACGGATACTCGTATGTGTCATGTATGGGGCCATTGTGGATCCTTGGAAGGTTATTGGCCCAGTATGGTATGATCAGAACCGGTTTGAGGTCCATTAGTGGGTCTAATGTGAATGTGTGATTTACGTCAGGTCGGATGTGTTCATTCGTCATAACATTGCTTACGGAAGAGTCATCGGTCATTGGATGTTATTCCCGTCGTCATCTATTCCATGTAAATCTCTGTTGTGCCATGTGGGTTGTGAGGCGGCTTGATTATTCGCACGTGTGTTGAGGTCCTGATGTTTGGCCAAAAATGCATATATTTAACCGTTATTGCCTCACATTCTAGTACTTTTAATCAATTTTTGAGTATTAATTATATTACATTGTGCTTAATATTATATTTCAACTATGTAGAAATAAAGCGGTGTGAAGATGACGAGAAGTTTGGAGCAAAATTGAATAAAATGAAAGAAAAAGAAAGAAAATTAAAAGAATAAAAAAAGGGGGACACTCTTTGGTGTTTGTCCCCCAAATAAAAGACAAAAAAGCAAAGGAAAAACATTCCAAGCAAAGAATTAAAGAAGGCAAAGAAAACGTACATGGCAGCAAAGAAAGAATTGGAGGCGGAAAACATACTGGTTTCTGCGTCAGGGCCAGCGCTAGGCACTGGTTTGGACGCTGCGGTTGTGGGATTTTCCTAATTCATTCGGGACAAAGTATTTCGGCCCTACACTACCCCAACTCGTATAAAAGGGGTCCTAAATCTAATTTGGAGGATATCTAACATACTTTGAAGGTGAATTCACGTGAAGGAATACACACCACGCTTGGAGGCGGCTTCCAACTAGTTTATCTTCTCTTCCCTTCCTTTAATCTCATAGTTTATTAGTTCTAGAGTTTTGGGTGCTACATGAACATTGTAGTTTGAAACTTGAATTGTTCTTATTATTTTATCATATTGGTTTATTTATTCAATCTTATGCTTAATTATTTGATTGTTTGATCACCAATTAAATACTATCTACGAATCTAGGATTGAACTCGGGAGAGAAAATTTTAGATTGCATATAAGATTGAGTAGAGCAAGATTGACCTCGAGTATCGGGAACGGATTTTCAGTTAGGATAGGAATATACCTAATCGCCTTGCTTGGTTATTATACAGGAATTATTAATGCATTCTTGTTAATCTTAATTCCATAGGAATATAGGCATTAGGTTATCTTGAATAGGCGAGTAGTACTTCGGGAGAAGGCTACGAGGAATATTAACCATGTCAATCAATAAATCAGATAAATTAATTAGACAATTTAAGTAGAAAACACAACGGGATTGTTAGCTAACCCATAACTCTGGAATATTTTCTCCAATTGAATTCGTCTTTAATATTGCCAACGTGTTTCCTTTAATCTCTTTGTTTGCTACTCTAGATTAGTTGTAGTTAAATAATCACACTTTAAAAAATCGCTTGAGTAGATTAATTGTCTTAGTTTAATTTAGTAAATAGTTAATCACAAGTCCCTGTGGGTACGATATCTGGACTTAGAATCCTATATTACTTGTCGACCACGTATACTTGCGTGTACGTTTGGGAGCAACAGGTTTTTGGCGCCGTTGCCGGGGACTAACTATATTACTAGATTAAATTTTTACTTGTTATCTATTTAAGTTTTTAATTTTAGTTTAGTGTAGTTAGTATTATATATATGTCACGCCCCAAAACCGAGGAGCGCGACCGGCGCTCAACAGAGTGAACCCGGCCGAGCAAGCCTATTAGATTTCCTTCTACCCAAACTCCTTCATGAATAAAGAGAATATATATGTTTTCGTTAATCAACCAATAAAGTGATCATGTTGCAATACAAATTTCTTACCATAAGTTTCACCATTTGTAAAGTCTCAAATGGACAAGTAATACAACTACAACATAGCATAGTTTGTCTTTCCCAGTACCAATACACAACCCACACTATGTCTACGGAGCCTCTATAGATAAAGAAGAGTACAATGATAATGTCGGCAACAAAGCCCCTGCTATGCCTCAAACAGAATACACAAAGTACAAAAGATTCATGATCCCGGAATGAAGTGGGGCTCACCAAGTCAGTTGGGAAGAAGGTGCACTGCTATCACTGACCAATATCTCCTGCTGTGGAACCACCTGCATCCATTGAAAGATGCAGCGCCCCCCGGCAAAAGGGACGTTAGTACTGTCGAATAACACTAGTATGTATAACTAAACACCCTCTCATTAGAATGACAAATAATACAAACAAGATTATCATAATATCAAAGGAAACTTTAATCAACATCAAATCTCAATTTAGGATCAAGACACTGTTCAAATTAATTTCCATATCTCACAATGGGAGATTTTTACTATCGATATACCATTATTCACCATACTAATACCACCGTACTCTCAGCACGGAGTCCGATCACGACCCGATCGACTAGGCTATCTCATTAGAGATATCAACCATAATTATTCTCAATATCAATACCACCATCTTTAACACGGAGTCCGATCACGACCCGATCGGCTAGGCTATCCATTAGGGACATCAACCACAATTAATATTTCAATTACAATTTCCAGCACAATCACCACCATGTGTGCGGCATGGTGTCCGATCACGACCCGATCGACTAGGATGTCTTAATCGAGACATCAACCTTTTATATCAATCATCGCATTTCATATTACTTTCACATCTTTCCATTTAATTGGCACTAATGGCTATTATTATAAGATCATTCTTGGCACGTTGGCCATATTTAGTATTTCATGCTCACCTTTTCACTTTCTAACATCAACATCATCAACAACAACAACAACAGTTCAAATCAAGGAATATAGTAAACATGTGAGCAATTAAGAGTCTAAGGCACATAGAGATATTTCACAAAATTTGTCATAATAGCCTTCGTTTGAATTTAACTTGAAGTCGAACATTTCTAATGCACAACCCATATTTCTAACATATCCTCAATTGATAACATAACATAAATAAAGCATTTGGAATACTTGTTGAACTTATATCTTTCAACCCAATTTTACTCGGAACATCCAATTTTATAATGATCCATTGGGACTTACATAATTCATATGAATATCGTGGGATCCAATTCTAAGAGAAGAGTTTAGCCAACATACCTCAATTGAGCTTCCTTAAACTCTAAAATATTTTGGAATTCTTAGCAACTTCAATCTATTGTAGAATATAACAAATTGAATCACAATTAGGAAAATGATCATGGTCCTAGCTCATTTGAGCATTTTATCAAATACTAAGTGTGCATTAAGGTTCCACGGTCCTTTTATGGAGAATTCCATTATCTCACAACCCAATCTTTACCATTTTTAGCTCAACATTTTTCCTACACCCTTTTATAACACATGCATGTAAATAAACAACCCTCTTGCCCAGAAATTATCTTGCTAGTTGTCCATTTCTACATAAAATTTGAAAGTGAGGGTTAGGGTGTAGAATCTTACCTCTAGGATGAAGACCTAGTGAGTTTCCCTTCTTAATCTTCCAAAACTTGGGCAAGAATTGAAGAACAATTATTGAAGAACACCTTCTAACTCTAGGGCACCCTCTCTCACTCTAAAATATTAGATTATAGCTCAAAAATGACCCAAAGAGTGTATTTAACGAAATAGGGTTGGATTTTAAAAACCCAAAAATGGAGCTCCGGAACGGTTCTGCGGTCGCATATGCGACCACATAGTGGTTATGCGGACCGCATATTGGTCGCATAATTGCTGTCAAAATAATCAAAAATCTGTCTGTGTATGCGGTCACTATGCGGTCCGTGTAACGGTTATGCCGTCGCATAATGCACCGCATAACAATTATGCAGTCGCATAGTCTAACGACGTAACATAATACGAAACAACACCAACTATGGCCTCATAAGCAATATATTTCCAGAACGGAACACACTCAACATCAAATGTACAAATCATATATAATTCATAGAAAGTAAGTCTTATAATTTTCCTAGATCACAACTTTATAAATACATGGTCATTCAAACAAATAAGGATACTTTTTCTTCATTTCTTCCTCGGCCTCCCAAGTAGCCTCTTCAACCTGTTGGTTTCGCCACAACACTTTCACAGAGGTAATTTCTTTATTTCTCAATTTTCGGACTTGCCGATCAATAATAGAAACCAGAATCTCTTTGTAAGTCAATTTCTCAGTTTCCTCAATAGTTTCAACCGGAACAATGAGTGTCGGATCTCCAACTACTTTCTTCAACATAGACACATGAAACACCGGGTGTACTAATGACATCTCAGGTGGTAGCTCAAGCTTGTACGCCACCTCACCGATCCTTTGAATGATTTTGTATGGTCCTACATACCTCGGACTCAATTTCCCTTTCTTATCAAATCGCATTACACCCTTCATGGGGGAAACTTTCAAGAATACCCAATCATCTTCTTTGAACTCCAAATCCCTACGACGAACATCCGAATGGGATTTCTGATGACTCTGAGCAGTCTTCAACCGCTCTTTAATGATTTTAACTTTTTCCATGGCCTGATGCACGAGGTTTGGCCTTATCAACTCTGCATTCCCAATTTTGAGCCACCTAATGGGAGATCTACATCTCCTACCATATAAAGCCTCGAACGGCGCCATTGAATGCTAGTATGATAGTTATTGTTTTATGAAAATTCTATGAGTGGTAAATGATCATCCCAGCTACCTTTGAAGTCTATAACACAAGCGCGCAACATATCCTCAAGCGTCTGAATAGTCTGCTCTGCCTGCCCGTCAGTCTACGGGTGAAAGATTGTACTAAGATTCACTTGAGTACTCAAACCTTGCTGAAATTTCTTCCAAAACTTTGCTGTGAATTGTTCTCCCCGATCAGAAATGATGGAAACTGGGGTGCCATGCAACCTGACTATTTCTTTGATATACAACTGAGTATACTGCTCCACTATGTCGGTAGACTTAACCGGCAAAAAGTGTGCTGATTTTGTGAGTTGATCCACAATCACCCAAATTGAGTCAAACTTGCATGGAGTGCGCGGTAATCCTACCACAAAGTCCATATTAATCATTTCCCACTTCCACATTGAAATTTCTATGTTCTGTGCCAACCCACCGGGCCTTTGGTGTTCGGACTTCACTTGCTGACAATTTGGATATCTTGCCACAAAATCCGCCACATTCCTCTTCATATCATTCCACCAATAGACTTCCTTAAGATCATGATACATTTTCGTAGAACCTGGGTGCACGGAATACCTAGAAGTGTGGGCTTCAGTCATAATTCTTCCCCGGAGACCATCTACATTTGGAACACATAGTCGCCCTTGGTACCTTAGTTTACCATTATCCATGCCAAGAGAAAAGGCCACGGTCTTATGTTTATGAATCCCCTCTTTCAACTGCACCAAGAATAGATCATTGTATTGCTTCTCTTTGACTTCCACAAAAAGCGATGATTCAACCCTATTTTGCACAATTACCCCTACTTCACTAGAGTCCGCAAGACAAACTCCCAAACTAGCCAATCGATGAACTTCCTTGGCTAATGGCTTTTGGTATGCCTCCAAGTGTGCTAAACTACTCATAGATTTTCGGCTAAGAGCATCTGCCACAACATTAGCTTTCCCCGGATGGTATAAAATATCAATGTCATAATCCTTGAGTAATTCAAGCCATCTTCTCTGCCTCAGATTCAATTCCTTCTGTTTGAAAATATATTGAAGGCTCTTATGATCCGCGAATATATCCACATGGACCCTATATAAATAATGACGCCAAATTTTCAATGCAAATACCATTGCTGCAAGTTCTAAATAATGTGTTGGATAGTTCTTTTAATGATTCTTGAGTTGCCTAGAAGTATAAGCTATCACCTTCCCATGTTGCACTAATACACACCCAAGCCCGATTCTTGAAGCATCACAATATACCACAAATCTATCTATACCCTCTGGTAGAGTCAACACCGGTGCCGTAGTCAATCTTGCTTTCAATTCCTGGAAACTCTTTTCACAAGCATCTGACCATTGGAACTTAATTGCCTTTTGCATCAATTTAGTCAATGGAGAGGCAAGAGTAGAAAACCCCTCCATGAACTTTCTGTAATATCCAGCTAAGCCTAAGAAACTGCGAATCTCTGTTGGAGTTATAGGCCTCGGCCAATTCTTCACAACAGCAATTTTCTGAGGATCAACCTTAATTTCTTCATTAGAGACAACATGATTTTAGAATATGACCGACTCGAGCAAAAATTCACATTTTGAAAACTTTGCATATAATTTGTGCTGATGCAGGGTTTGCAGAACTACCCCGAGATGGTCAGCATGGTCCTCCTGACTTCGTGAATATACAAGAATATCGTCAATGAATACTATTACAAAGGAGTCGACGAATGGCTTAAAAATGCGATTCATAAGATCCATGAAGACTGCTGGGGCATTTGTTAGCCCAAATGACATCATCAGAAATTCAAAATGCCCATACCGGGTCCTAAAAGTTATTTTCGGAATATCCCGCTCCCTGATCTTCAATTGATGATACCCGGATCTTAAATCAATTTTGGAGAAGTACCTAGCACCTTGCAATTGGTCAAACAAGTCATCTATCCTTGGCAGCGGGTACTTATTTTTGACTGTTACCTTATTAAGCTGCCGATAGTCAATACACATCCTTAGTGACCCATCTTTATTTCTTACAAAAAGGACCGGTGCGCCCCAAGGCGACACACTCGGCCGCATGAAACCCTTTTCTAACAAATATCTTAATTGTTCCTTTAGCTCCTTCAATTCTGCCGGTGCCATTCTGTAGGGTGGAATAGATATAGGATGTGTGTCTGGCATCACATCAATACCAAAATCAATCTCCCTGTCTGGTGGGATCCCAGGGAGTTCATCCGGAAAGACTCCCGGAAATTCATTCACAATAGGCACAGACTCAAGTGTAGGTGCCTCAGCATCGGTATCCGTAACCCGGACCAAATGGTAAATACATCCCTTGTTGATCATCTTTGTGTCCTTAAGGTAGGAAATAAATCTACCCTTTGGCACCATATCATCACCCTTCCACTCCATAACTGGCTCATTTGGAAATTCGAACCTAACAGTTCTGGTTCGGCAATCAAGCTTGGCAAAACATGAATAAAGCTAATCCATACCTATTATCACATCAAAATCGACCATTCTCAATTCAATAAGATTGACCACGGTGTCCCGACCATGCAACGTGATTACACAATCCCTATAAACCCGCGCGGCTAAAATATACTCACTAACCGGAGTAGATACAGAGAACGGATCATAAAGCTATTCTGGTTCTATCCCAAATTCCATAGCAACATAAGGTGTGACATATGACAAAGTGGAACCGAGATCAATAAGAGCATATACATCATGAGATTGGATGGTTAATATACCTGTGACAACATCTGGAGAAGCCTCTGAATTCTGGCGACCCCTCATAGCATAGAAACGGCCAGATCCTCCCAAACTCTGTGCTCCACCCCTAGCTGCACCACGCCCTACGGGTGTTGGAGCGCCTCGAGCTGGAGGAGGTGTTGCGGATGTAGTAGCTGCAGAATTGGCTGGCTGTGCCATGCCTTTGCCCGCACCCTGGCGGGACGAACGACAATCCCTCTGAATGTGACCCCTCAATCCGCATCCGTAGCATATGGGTAAGTCCATGTAGCATATTCCTAGGTGCATCTTTCCACAACGAGGGCATGGGGGCCTCCTCTGCTGCTGGAATCTACCACCATGACGACCCTGCTGATATGAGCCCATGTTGCCCTAATTGGGCCTAAAACGGCTCCACTGCTGCTGCTGACTGGGACCTGATGGCGGTGCACTAGCCGAAGACTGAGCAAAGGACTGGGATGGCCCTGACGACCCTCCCCTGAATGTTGACTTGCCACCACCAGAAGAACCACCAATGTTGCCCGCAGACCGGGCCTTATTACTACCCTCTTGCTCCATTTTGTTCCTTAATTTGCGGGTCTCTGTGGCTTGAGCGAATGCCACCATCTTTCTATAGTTCATAGAAGAATTCAAGGCTGCTGTAGCAGCCTCATTAATTACCAAGGGACTAAGGCCCTGTACAAATCGGCGAACTCTAGCCTCCATAGTGGGCAACATGTAAATAGCATATTTAGACAGGTACGCGAATCTCATATGGTAATCCCACATACTCAGGCTACCTTGCCTCAGGTTCTCAAACTCAGTAGCACGAGCTGCCTTAGTCTCGGCAGGCAAGAAATGATCAATGAAGGCATCGACAAACTCACCCCACCTTGCTGGAGAGCTCCCTTCTTCACGGGACTCCTCCCATAGTTCAAACCAAGAATATGCCACCTCTTTCAGGCGGTAGAAGGCCAATTCCACTGCCTCTGCCTCAATAGCATACATGACTCGGAGAGTCTTGTGCATCTCATCAATGAAATCTCGGGGATCCTCCTCTGGGTTAGTACCCGTGAACACTGGAGGATCCAACTGGAGAAACCTGTTCACCCTGGAACTAGTAGAATCCCCTAGCTGACTGGAAGAAGTAGGTGCAACATTTGGCCTCTAGGCCTGGGAAGCCACTATTTGAGCCAACATCTGTATGGCTCCTCTAAGATCAACATCAGAAACACCAGAATCAGAAGCTGGAACTGGAGGTGGAACTAGTATATCAGTTGGAGGGACCGTTGCACCCTCAGTAGGTGTAGGGACAGGTGCGGTCTTATCAGTTGTAGTAGAGTCAGGCAGTGTAGTAGCTGGAGGAATATTCTCACTCCTCGGGTGCTCACCCGCATCATCAATTATAGGATCAACTGTCACTCCTGGGGTGACATTGGCTCTTTGGCCAGTTCTTGCCTTCTTCTTAGGTGCCATGTACTGAAAATTAGAGCAACGCATGAGTTAAAGGAGGAACAATCTTACAACCAGCTTTATTGCACGATCCAGAATATGAAAGAAGGGTATTATTCCTAAATAAACAACCCTCCTGCCCAGAAATTATCTTGCTAGTTGTCCATTTCTACATAAAATTCGAAAGTGAGGGTTAGGGTGTAGAATCTTTCCTCTAGGATGAAGACCTAGTGAGTTTCCCTTCTTAATCTTCCAAAACTTGGTCAAGAATTGAAGAACAATTATTGAAGAACACTTTCTCACTCTAGGGAACCCAAAAATAGGGTCGGATTTTAAAAACCCAAAAATAGAGCTCCGGAACGGTTCTGCGGTCACATATGCGACCGCATATCGGTCGCATAATTGTTGACAAAATGATCAAAAATATGTATGTGTATGCGGTCACTATGCGGTCGCATAGTCGACCGCATAGCTGCTGCCAGATTTGGCCCTCTCTTGCTCACTTCTGCGACCATTATGCGGCCCGTAGAGTGATTATGCGGTCGCATAATGAACCGCATAAATGCGCTTTTCTGCCAAATTTTTTTTTTTACTTTCCGGTACATTGTTCAACCCAAAAAATCTGAGCCGCGAAGAATTTCTACAATTCTCAAACACGTAAGCCTAGTCCGGCACCATGAAATATTATTTTTTTTGCAAATTTTATCGGGCTTTACACTTAAGTACTTCGAAAGTTTCCGAGGTATATATATATATATATATATATATATATATATATATATATATATATATATATATATATATATATACACACACACACACACACACACTACATGGCATCTTTGAATGAAAAGTGGTGGGATGGTAAGTATTCTTGTTTTTGTGATCCTTGACCATATTGTAAAAGACCCCACTTGTGACAATATTGTAAAAATATTCCTAGGACTGAGTTGTGTACACCATCTCAATCTTGTACTATTTGTGGTGGAAATTGGAATAATTGTCCAAAGTGTTGTTATCCTACTCCAATCCTTTCTTAGGATGATTTTAATAATTCTTGTGAGTTTGACAGGAGTAACGAATTAGATAATGTGGAATACGATGTTCGCATTCTTGATATGCACAACAAATTATTAGAGGAATATGGAGGTTTTTGCGAGAAAATTACAAATGAGATGCAACACTTTATAGAAAAAAGAGCTGAACTGGGATAAGAGATCGACCAATTTGGCAGTTCTATTCGCGACTTGGAGGCTCAATTGAGTGCAAAGGTTGATGCGTGTAACGCACAATAATTTAGTGATGAGTTGTATGAAGTTGAAAAAGCTCTTCTAGGCCAAATTGAGGAGCTAAAACGAGAATATCAATCATTGGACCATCTTCTTGTTGATTATGCTGAGGTTGAGAAAGTATATATTATTGAGGATGTCAAAAATAATAGAGTTTTGGAGTTGGGGCGTGTTGGTCCTCATTCTAAGCATTTTTCTAATTTATATTTTGATGGAGACATAGAGATTGAACCTTTCGAGATATGTATATATGAAGAACAAGACCCTTACATTCTAAATTTTGCCACATCAAAAAGGCAAAACGACATACCTCACTTAAGGGCCAAGAAGTGCAAGATGCGATATCTGTTGCTTAGTTCCTTTATTTTCATACTACCACCCCAGGAACGTAATAGTAAAATTGATACAAAATTGGGGGCACAATTCATATCTTCAAAGTGGAAGAAAAAGTGGTGAAAGTGATGGCGTTGTGTTGCGACGTTACATCAAGCGCTTGTTGGGAGACAACCTAATTTTATTTTTTTATTTTTACTTTTGTTTATTTATTTTACTGTGTTATTTTTTTAGTGTTATTTTTGTATTTTGTAGGAGTAGGAGCATGAAATAAATGCCAGTAGGCGTGTGCAAAAGCAAGCAGGTCATTGGAACTAAGTGTGGGGTGCCAGCACAAAGGACCATACCTGGGAGAAGTCTGAGTATCCCATGAGCTGCTAATACTTCGGCCTTTGACCTACCAGTGAGTTTCTTTTACCCTCTATTTATTTATTATGTGTATTGAGGACATTGCACAATTTTAAGTGTGGGGTGAGGAGATTGTTTGGATGATTTTCCGTGCTATCCTAGTTTAGTTGTAGTACTCTTTCTTAGTGTACTAGTTTTTGTGTAATGAAAAAAAAATGAAAATTAATTTTTTTTTATAGAAAACTTGGACTTTTCCCGACGATGGATTTTGTGGACAGCTTTCTTGAGGGATTAAATCCCAATAAAAAATCTAAAAATATATTATTTTTGTTCTAGTTAGATAATAATCTCCCTTGATTTTTCTTTGTGCATCAGTTCTTTTTCAGGGGATGTAACTTGAACCGGTAAATTTTTATTTTTTATTTTCAGGATTTGATTTTTTTAAGGAGTAGAAAAAGAGGGAAAAGAAAACCTTTTGTTAGTTGTTAGATACTAGCATATTTAGGCCTGAGCTTGAGTAGTACTTTCCTCTGAGTGCTTGAGTAATGAAAAAAATATCAGACTTTCTGACACCTAAGCTCAGGGTTGTGACTCTGTATATAGCTTATTCTTATTTTGTTGTTCTCTATAATCATGTCTGTCTTAGAGTAGAATTGATCCATCTTGATTGATACTTGTGCCATTTGGGGTGAGAATCTCTTACATATATTTTATGTTTTGCATCTTAGTCTAGAACTTGCCATGCATGTTATTGAAGCGAAATAAAAGTGTTGCTCTGTTTAGAAGATGATAATAGGCTTTCTTTGATATGTCTTGTGAATTTTAGCCTTTTCAAATATTGTACCACTAGTTAGCCATTTGAGCATGTAGCCTTTTGTTTGGAAGCCATATTTTGCCTTGATTCTTTTGTTGAATCTCTAGTTTTTGCACCCTACTTCCTCGAGCATTGTTGCTTAGACTGTGATATTAATTGATAAATTTAAAGAAAGGGATGATTAAGTGAAAACTGGTGACCAACGATAGCTGAAAAGTGATGTAAAGGCCCTCTAGAAAAAAATATGAAAAAAAGAACGAAAAATTGTTGTAAAAAAAATAAAACGTTCTTGATATGAGGGAAATACATGTGAAACAATTGATGAATGGAGGGCTGAAAAATAAAGTAAGGGGTAGAAAATAATGGACGATGAAGTCTAAAAGTGCAAAGTGCTTAGGGAAGTGTAAGTCACTATTATATAATTTTCCTACCCGTCCCCTAACCAACATTTCAACCCATTAAAGTCCTATTTGATTCTATTCGAGCATACTTAATTAGTAGAGATGTACATAATGGGCAAGCCTATGGTTCTTTGTGCATACATGTGAATTCGTTTGTGAGTGCGAGAGTTGTTCTTTGATGCTAAGTCCTTAAATTATATTCATTCTTTGATTTGAGTGTATGAACTATTTATTCTTGTGAGGGCACTTGTTTCATGATAGATAGGTGATGTTATTAGCTTTATTTGACAGAGTAGGTGAGCGAGCTAAAATTTGGTGAGTTAGAGTCCCTCTCTAAGGTTAGAAGGTTAGGAGTTTGTTGTTTGTTTGTGACCTGTGTATCTTGCACGATGATCAGGAAGTGTATATCTGATGGTTTGAGTTGCTATAGAGCCTAATTGCTAGTATCAACCGAAGTGGTGGTGTTTCTAGGCTTGATTTATTGAGAGTGATTTTAATGCTTACTCGAGGACGAGCAAGAGTCTAAGTGTGGGGTGTTGATGTTTGGCCAAAAAATGCATATATTTAACCATTGTTGCCTCACATTCTAGTATTTTTAATCGATTTTTGTGTATTAATTATATAACATTGTGCTTAATATTATATTTTAACTATGTAGGAATAAAGCAGTGTGAAGATGACGAGATTTGGAGCAAAATTGAATAAAATACGGAAAAAAAGAAAGAAAATTAAAAGAATAAAAAAAGGGGGACACCCTTTGGTGTTTGTCCCCCCCAAATGAAAGACAAAAAAGCGAAGGAAATACATTCCAAGCAAAGAATTAAAGAAGGCAAAGAAAACGTACCTCGCAGCAAAGAAAGAATTGGAGGCGGAAAACATACTGGTTTCTGTGCCAGGGCCAGCGCTAGGCGCTGGTCTGGACACTGCGGTTGCGAGATTTTTCTACTTCATTTGGGACAAGGTTATTTCGGCCCTACATGATCCCAACTCGTAAAAAAGGGGTCCTAAACCTAATTTGGAGGATATCTAACATACTTTGAAGGAGAATTCACGTGGAGGAACACACACCACGCTTGGAGGAGGCTTCTAACTAGTTTATCTTCTCTTCCATTCCTTTAATCTCATAGTTTATTAATTCTAGAGTTTTGGGTGCTATATGAACATTGTAGTTTGAAGCTTGAATTGTTCTTATTATTTTATCATATTGGTTTATTTATTCAATCTTGCGCTTAATTATTTGATTGCTTGATCACCAATTAAATACTATCTACGAATCTAGGATACGGTGTTTGTATGTTAGAATCAGGTTTTGTAGAGGAATTCAGAGGTTGGAATTTGGTTTTAAGGCTCATTGACTAAATAAAAAGGAGGATCTTCAGTCTGGCTCAAACTAATGGTCTCAACTGGGTTGTGGTGGCACTGGCAGGTGCACGAGGTGTTAACCAGTGATTTTGGATAACTCCGGAGCAGTCCCTAGCACGTTCGAGGACGAACATATATTTAAGTGAGGGAGAATGTAATGACCCGACCGGTTATTTTGAGATCTAACGCGTCGTTCGGCGGTTTGAGGCCTTGAGTAGCTTCACTTCAGGTATTATGACTTGTACGTGTGGTCGGAATTTAATTTCGGGAAGTTCGGAGTTGATTTGGAAAGAAAAGTCTAATTTCGGAAGCTTTGAGTTGGAAGAATTAACTAAGGTTTGACGTTTGAGTTAACGACCTTGGAATCAGGATTTGATGGTCCCAATAGGTTCGTATGCTGATTTTGGACTTGGGCGTATGTCCGAGTTGAGTACCGGGTGGTCCGGAAGTATTTCAGTGCTTATTGTGAAAAGTTGGCATTTGGAAGGCTTTAGAATTTCCTAAGTTTGGTTTGAAGTGGACTTTGGTGTTATCAATGTCCATTTGATGTCCCGAGCCTTGGAATAGGTTCGTATCATGATTTGTGACTTGCACACAAAGTTTGGCATTATTCCGGAATGTTTTGGTATAGTTCGGACGCGTTCGTCGAAGTTTGAAAGTAAAGAAGTATTTCGATCGTCGATTTATAATTTTGATGTTGTTTGACATGATTCGAGGTTTTGACTAAGTCTGTATCATGTTGTGGGATGTGTTGGTATGTTTGGACGGGGTCCCGGGGGCCTCAGGTGCGGATTAGATTGGAAACGGATCGAGTTTGGACTTGGAAGAACTGCTGAAGCTTAAGGCTTCTGGTGCGATTGCATCTGCGAGGTTATGGCCGCAGGTGCGAGACCGCAGAAGCGGCCAGGGGTCGCAGAAGTGGTAGGGAGAGAGGTTGGATGGGATTCGCAGGTAAGAGAAATTTGCCGCACTCGCGGACTCGCAGATGCGGTCGGAGAAGTGCCGAAACGGAAGAGGTCTGGGGCTGGATGATCGGAGGTTGCGGGTGCTGTAGCGCACCTGCGGAGCCGTAGGTGCAGTCATGGGCGCGCAGGTGCGGAGTGGTGCTCGAGCTGGGGGGTCCGCAGGTGCAAAGGATTTCCGCAGAAGCGGATGCGCACCTGCGGTTGGATGGCCGCAGAAGCGGAAAAAACTGGCCTTGGGGGAAACCACATCTGCGAGGAAGCTTCTGCAGAAGCGGAGCCGCAGAAGCGGCTACTGTTCTGCATGTGCGAAGGTCGGACTGGGCAATGTGTTTTTTTATAAAACGGGAGTTTGGCTCAATTCCACTTCATTTCGTCCATGGGAGCCGATTTTGGAGTGCCGTCTTCGTCATTTATTATGGGGTAAGTGATTTCTTCACATTGTGAGTTAAATACATGGTTTATATATGGATTTAAGCATGAAAATTTATAAAAATTTGAGATTTTGGGTGAAAACCTAGAAATTGGTATTTTTAAATTTTGACCACGAAATTGGATATGAAATTTAGAATAAATTATATATTTGAGTTCGTGGTGTTATGGGTAAAGTTTATCTTCAAAAATTTTCAAAATTCGAGCACGTGGGCCCGGGGATTGATTTTATTGACTTTCGAGCAAAGTTGGAAATTTTTATAAATTGCTAAATTGTAAGCATTGGAGTATGTTTTGATTGAATTACACGTGGTTTGACTAGTTTCGAGACGTTTGGTTTTGAGTTGAAGTGTTAGAGAGGCATTGGAGCCGGTTATGGAACTTCGGAGCGAGGTAAGTCTCATGTCTAACCTTGTGAGGGAAAACTACCCCTAGGTGATATTCATTGTTATTTGCAACTAGTTGTGGGTGCTACGTACGCACGAGGTGATGAGAGTCCGTACGTAACTAAAGCATGTTTATGTCCGGTTAGACTAGGACTTTATCATGTAATAATTGAATTATTTGAACTAGTTCTGCTGACTTAATTAATTAAAGTTATAACTGAATTTGATTTAGAAATAAATATATGTATACTAGGCCGAGCCTTAACACTTTGAGTTGTGGGCGATTTATTTGAGAAATGGTAAAGATTATATTCATTTTGTGCTCATGTACTGTATTGTAAGCATGTGTCTCGTAATCCAGTAACTTTCTTCCTTTCTTGTGGAGCGGTCCGAACGCCCCGGCAGTATAATAGATGCATCTATGGTTCGTGCCACTCGACCCTCGGCAGTGTACACATTATTCTGGATCGGGCCGAACAACCTCGGCAAAATCATAGGTTATATCGCTAGTAGTCCGAAAATTCACGAGATAATATTTCCACTGATGTGCGACATTCTATATGGTATTCTTTATTTATTTGATATTGGAACTTGTCATTTTTTGAGTTGTTAAGGTAGAATATAAGATCGAGAAATTTATACTTTAAAAGAAATACTTGGAAGATTATGTAACTTACAGATTTACCCCACTATCGTTGTGCACTTCATATCTGTTATGAATTATTATATTTCTTTATTGGACCTCTAGTAAGTGTCGATGTCGACCCCTCGTCACTACTTCTCCGGGGTTAGGCTAGATACTTACTGGGTACGCGTTGATTTACGTACTCATGTTGCACTTCTGCACTAAATGTGCAGGATCTGACAGGTTCATTTGGTGATCATCTTGGCGCGTTGGCGCATCTGTTGAGGAGACTTTATGTGAGTTGCAATCCAGGCTACGCATCACAGTCCACCGAGTCTCCATCGTACTATTTATTTTATCCCGTCTTATTTACATTCTGGACAGATGTTGTATTATTATTGTACTCCTTAGAAAGTGCTCATGCACTTGTGACACCAGATTTTGGGGTTATACTAGTTGATGCTTAGGGTTTCGTATATTATTATCGCCTTTCATTTCTTTTATAAATTACAAATGTTGTACGTTCTCGTGATTTAGAAGTGTAAATCTCCTTTTCTTATTAAAATTTGTGATTTCGAAAGTAATAAAATGGGTAATTAAATTGGTAAATCACTATTGGCTTGTATGACGGCGGCGTTAGGCGCCATCACGACCTATAGAGGATTTTGGGTCGTGACATCAATAATCAATAGAGAATTAAGAGAGAATTATAGTAGAAGAAGAGAGCAAGTTGTGAGAAAATATGAAGAGAAAGAGGGGCGGAGCTATTTATAGTTTTCAAAATCCTAAATATATATATTTTTAATTATTAAGGGTGGAGGACTACTTTTTTTAACAAAGAAGGCCAAAAATGGCCATTTGTGCCGAAACTAGCCGTTGTCCAACGGTCTCCTTTGAATTAGATCGTTGCCAACGGTCACATTAAAAAAATAAATTGCAACGGTTACTAGACTGGAGTGCTTTTGTTAGGGAGTATTTTATCCCCCAATGTGAGATTTTCAGTGCGAATTCGAATTTAGTCGGATCCCAATGCGGGTATCGGACACCGGACACCGGATGAGAAACCAAAAAAAAAATACGAACCCCTTTAATAAAATACCGTTCGTCTTTTTTACCTTTTAAAAGTTAGTTACACTAGACAAAATAGTTATTTAATTATTCTCCTATTACTAATATTTAGGAATAAATATTTAATTATTTTTCTAAGTTTTAGGATTTATTTTCCTTTCTTTTAGGTTTAAGAGTCCTTACTATTTTAGCCCGTTTTCATAGATATATTATTTAAGGCGGTTTCACCTTCATCAAAGCAAGCTAAACAATGATTTGGTAAATTCGTCCTTCCAGTTTTAAAAGTATTTACAAAAAAGGGACTTTAAGTTGGATATTACAATTAGTTTAAAACTCAATGAATTATCATTTATTTTTTTAAAAAGTTATGACTTTGAATCTAATTACGAAATTATTATGAAAGTTTGACCATCTTAATTAATATTCCTTATGTTCCAATTTATGTAGCACTATTTTCTTTTTAGTCAATCCTAAAAATATCACATTTTCTTATTTAGATACAATATATTTCTAGCACTTTTACTTTATCCTTAATAAATTAATTTACAGCATCGCAAATATTTATGGTAACCACAAACTTCAACAATTCTCTTTTTTCCTTAAACTTAGTACTAGATCAAACACTGCCATGTAAATTGAGAGGAAGAGTGTAATGAAAGCCTTAATTTCTTCATATAGGAATGCTATATTTCCATATACTCCAGTCAAAAAATATGAAATAATTCATGATAGCAAGTAGTATAATACTTAATTTGCATTGAAATAGAAGATCTTGGACTTTGAGCTATTTTGGCCGAATTCAAACACTTTATGCCTTCATTCAAATGTAAACTTAAAGATACATTTTGAAATTTTTTGAAAATTTGAAAAACCGCAAAAAGCTATTTTTTAAAATTTTCACTCAAATCACTCACAAAATTTCAAAAATAACTCAAACTGAAATTTATGTCCTTAAATAATTCTAAATTTCAAATACCATTTTCGCTTCAAATTTTTTTTCACGTCCAAACGCCTACTTAGTTTGCATTGAAATAGAAGATCTTGGACTTTGAGCTATTTTGGCCGAATTCAAACACTTTATGCCTTCATTGGAATATAAAATGAAATTATAAAAATACGATAGATTTTAGCTTTTGTCATTTATTTTGGATTATATCAAAGTGAAAACAATCGCCGGCTAAAAATTCTTAATATTTTATAATAAAAGAAGTACCACTAAGTTAAGAACTTGAACTTTGAGGTTCGCTTTTTCAGTGATTACATCACTTTAAAATATAGTAATAATACAATAGTGATCTGTTTGGAGTCTAAAAGATCCGTTTTTAATAAAATTGATTTTTTTGATTAAATACTGTTAATTTTTCTCAATATTCTTTTATTACCAGAATATAAAAGGATCTTTTCAATGTTAATTCTAACGAAACATAAAAGATGAATAAATTGTTATTACAATCATATTATTAATTTATTTATAATATATCATGTTAATTAATCACACAAGAAATAAAATAATCAAATAACTTCGTGAATTGGAGGTAAAGCTTAAAATCACAATAAGACATCTGAAAGTATATGGACAGGAGTTATTCTTTTATTAAGTTAGTGCACCGATCCGATCGAAAATGACCATTGACATTCCGTTCGGTGGTTTGAGATCTTGAGTATCTTCATATGATGTATTACGACTTGTATGCATGGTTGATTTTGATTTTCGGAATGTTTGGGATTGATTCGGAAGAGTAATTCTCAATTTTGAAGTCTTAAGTTGGAAGAGTAGACCAAGGCTTGATTTGTGAGTAAATGACCTTGAATTTGTGCTTTGATGGTTTCAATAGGCTCGAATGATGATTTTGGACTAGGATGTATGTCTGAATTTGTATTTGGAAGTTCCTAGGATGATTTGGCTCTTTTTGTCAAAAGTTGGCAATTTGAATGTTTAGAAATTTCGTAAGTTTGACCATGAGTTGACTTTGTGGCTATCGGGTTCGGATTGTTATTCCAGGAACTTGAATAAGTCCATTTTGTCATTTGAAACTTTTGTGCAAAGTTTGGTTTCATTCAGAGTTTATTTGATAAGATTCGGACGCGTTCGACGAAATTTGAAGGTTTAAAAGTTAAGAGAATGATCTTGATATTTAATTTATGGTTTTTGATGTTATTTATGATGTTTCGAGATTTTGAATAAGCTCGGATAATGTATCTAGACTTGTTGTTATGATTGGACGGGGTCCCGGGGGCATCGGGTGTGATTCGGGGTAATTTCGGACCATTTTGATGATGTTTGGAGTTGCTGGTTTCTGGTGTCTCAGATGTTCTTCGGATCGCGAAGGTCGCATCGCGTTCGTGAAGTGTTGGCAGCTGGAATGCGCGTTCGTGAAGGGTAGGAGGCGTTCGCGTAGAGGAAGAGTTTGGATACTGGAACTTTGTTCAACGCGTTCGCGTGGTAATGCCGCACTCGCGAAGCTTTTGAATATTGGTCATCGCGTTCACGACTCGGGCGTCGCGTTCGCATAGAAGGGTCAGTGAGGTGGTCGTGTTTGTACTTCGCGATCATAGGGGCTCTGTCGCAATCACGAAGGGTATCCCGGGGCAAAATTTCATAAGATGTTATTTTGGGACTTTGAGCTCATTTTATCATACTTTGAGATATTGACCCATTTGTATTAGGTAAGTGTTCTTGACTCGGATTTGATTATTATTCATGATTATATCTTTGATTTTGGCATTTGATTGGTGAAACTAAGAGAGAAAGTTGGGGGTTTGGCAAAACTTTTCTAGAGTAAAAATTTGAGATTTGAACCCCGATTTGGAGTTGGTTTTGGATGGAACTTGTATATTTGGACTCGTATTCGAATGGGTGTTCGAGATTTGTAAGTTTTGCCGGATTTTGGGATGCGGGCATGAGTTGAATTTTCGGTTGACTTCGAGTATTTAATTACATATTCGGCCTTTATCACTTGGGTTTGCTTCTTACGACACTATTTGATGTTATTGAGCTGTTTTTAGCTAGATTCGAGCCATTCGTAGAGCGATACACGTGGGAAGATATTTTTGGAGTATTTATTTGACTTGTTTGAGGTAAGTGTTTTGCCTAGCTTTGGTTGAGAAAAGTTTTTGAAATTATTTGCTACATGCGAGGGTTATGTATATATGAGGTGACGAACGTATATACATGTGTCATAGGTATTCATGCTCGTGGTAGATTCTAGATTACTTTATGCCTTGTTTAGTTGTGTGTTCTATTTGATTATATGTATTATTCAATTAATTGACCACGCGAGCGCAATAAACTAGGCTAGAGTTAATGTTAATGCTATTGGTGCCTTAGTTTGAACATATTGAACTTATCTTGAGATTTATGCAAAACTTTCCTCGGGGGTAGATACACGTATGTTATGAACACACATCTGTACATGTTCTTGTGTTGTGCCTTGATTGGGAAGTGTACACTCTGTGACACATATGTGATCCTTTGTATGACTACTTGAACTTGGTTGCTATAATTGATTTAGTTGTAGTCATGTTATATATGTTTGTCACGACCCAAATCCCATAATAGGCCGTGATGGTACCCAACGATGCTGTTAGGCGAGCCAGTGCATGTACCTCCAACTTAATTATCCATTTTAACTTTTAAAATTAGAAATTTCATAAAATAGATATAATTGAATTTCGAACTCATGGAAAAACATATGTTCTTCCTTACCAAACTTACCGAGTATGAATAAGACATAAAACAAAGTGATAATGATATAAGGTACAACTGTAAACATCCACTAGAAGACCCCCAAAATTTGGTGTCACAAGTGCATGGGCATTTACTAGAATATACAATGCTACTACAACAACTGTCTCGAATAAAAAGTAGACAGAATACAGTAAATGAAATAGATGGGGACTCCATGTGCTGCAGGTCGTAACATAGAGTGCAACTCACCACAAAGTTTTCTAAGTAGCTGCACCTATGTGCCAAAATGACCACCAAATGTACTTGTCTGATTACATGCACAATTAGTATAGAAATATAGTATGAGTGCATAATCAACGCGTACCCAATAAGTATCTAGCCTAACCTCGAAGAAGTAGTGACGAGGGGTCGACATCGACACTTACTAGTGGTCCAATAAATCAAGAACAATAAAAGTAAACAGCTAGGCAGCATGGCAAGTAAAATAGTGAGGACAAATATATGTACATAAAAATGATCCTCATCAGACGAGTAACCATAAAATCCTCGAATACCGAATATTACCTCGAATGGAATGTATGTCAGGTCAAATTCATTAAATTATCACGCCTCAAGTCAGATCGATTCATAGATATTGTCACGCCCCAACCTCGGGAAGCTCGACCGACGCTCAACCGAGTGAACCCGGCCGAGCAATTCTGTTAGATACTTTCTACCCAATTCACCCATGATCAAGAAAAGACGTGATTTCATTAATTATACAGTAGGAAGCTCATTCATACAATCCTAAATCGTTTCATTAGTCATTGCGCTTTTAAGTCTCAAAATACACATTTCTTATAGTTCGAATGGAACAAGTTATCAGACATAACATAACTTGTTTAACATTTCCAATACCCATATACAACCCACATAGTGTCTACGGAGCCTCTAAAGATACAAAAGAAAGTAAAAATGATGTCGGCAAAAAGGCCCCGGCTATACCTCAAAAGTGACCACAATATAAATAAAAGGTACAATACATGACCCCGGAATGAAATGGGGCTCACCGAGTCCGCTGAGAAAAGGATGCAACACTATCTGTGATCAACATTATCTGCTAGGGAACAACCTGCATCCATTTAAAGATGCAGTGCCCCCGGCAAAAGGGACGTTAGTACCGTCGAATAGCACTAGTATGTAAAGCTAAACACCAACTCAATAGAATGAATAATAATAATACAAGAAGAATAGTCAAGAATTCAATAAGGGCTTCAAATAATATTAGAACAACAAGTTAAGGATCATATATGTTTTCAAGTCAATTTTCATATTATTAGGTTGGGTGATCTTTAGTACCGATATTCCATAATTCACAATACCTCTGTATTCTTACACGGAGTCCGATCTAGACTCGATCGGCTAGGTCATCTCATTTGAGACATTACCACAATTTCGTTATAATTTCCAGCACAGTACCACCATATGTGCGGCAGGGCATCCGATCATGGCTCGATCGGCTAGGCCATCTCATTTGAGACATCAACCATTTTTTCAATTTCATCCAGAATACCACCGTATTCTTACACGGAGTCCGATCTCGGCCCGATCGGCTAGGCCATCTCATTCGAGACATTACCTTTTTCAGTTAATCATCTCACATCGTACTTCTTTCATATACTTTCAATTCATTGGCACTAGTGATTACGATTACAAAGTCATTCTTGGCACTTGGCCATATTTTATAGTTCTAGTCCTTTTTTTCCAAATTCAAATATCATTATCATTATCATTATCCACAACAATAAGGCTTCCCATTCAAGATATTAGATTCACACATGAGCAATTTGAGAATGTTAGGCACATAGAGGCTTTTCATGCAATTTGGCATAACAACCTTTATGTCGATCTTGACATGAAGTCTTAACATTTCTAACACATATTCCATATTTTGAACATATTCTCAAATGAAAAGATGACATGATGAAGCATTTAGAATAAACATTGAACAAACATCCTTCAACACAACCACATTAGGAATATCCAATTCAATAATGATCAAGGACTTACTCCAATTACATGAACACTATGGGATTCGATTCTAAGAAGAAGGGGGTTTAGCCAACATACCTTAATTGTGCTTCTCAAACTCTAAAATGACCTGGAATTTCTAGCAACTTCAATCTATTTTAGAAATATAACAAGTTGGACCAAAATTAGGAAGATGAACATGGTTTTAGCTCATTTGAGCATATTATCAAACACTAGGTGTGCATCAATGTTTTAGGGCCCTTTTTGTGGAAGATTCCATCATTCCTGAACCAATTCTCTATTGTGTTTAGCTCACAATCTTCCCACATACTATAAGGATACATGCATGCAAGGTAAGCACTCTCATCCCCATGAATTACCTTACTAATGGCCCATTCTAGTTACATTTTGAAATTAAGAGTTTGGGTGATAGAATCTTACCTCCTAGGAAGAAGACCCAGGTGCCTCTCTTGATAATCTTCAAGGTTTTAAGTGAGTTTTGAAGAGCAATTTGATGAAGATCACTTCTCCCTCTAGGACCCTCTCTCTCACTCTAAAAATATCTGAAAATAAGCTCAAAATGGTCTATGGGATGTGTTTTAACGGAATAGGGTCGGGTTTAAAAAATCGCAAAATTGAAGCTCCGGAACAGGTTCTGTGGTCGCATATGCGACCGCATAGTGGTTATGCGGTCCGCGAAATGACCGCGAAAATGGGTGCCAGAACTAGAAAGAAACTGACCTGGTTTGCGGTCACTATGCGGCCCGCAGACCTGTTCTGCGGTCGCATAATGCACCGCAGAACGGTTTTGCGGTCACATAGTGCACCGCATAACCTCTCTCCGAAAACTCCTAAAGCGGGATATGAGACAAGAGTACGGCTCGCAAAATTGTTATGCGGTCGCATAATGGCTGCGAAATTGAAATAAAAAATGCCCCAGAAAACTGCCCCACTCTGCGACCAGTCAGCGGTCCGCAGAGTGGTTCTGCTGCCGCAAAATGGGCCGCAGAAATGTCTACTTCTGCCCAACATTTTCCTTCAACTCCCTAGCACACTTTTCAATCCAAATTATTAAACTCTACGCCTACTTTGGCATCACGGAATCTGAATTTTTAGGAAAAATTTTACGGGGCCTTACAGATATGCTCACTCCTTATTGAATATTGCGCACGTTTCTGCCGAAGCGAATGACTCGATCCCATAAGAGTGATGGTATGATATCCTGTCGTGGCGTACGACCCGATCCTATAAGAATAGTATACTCTGCCGAGGCGAATGACCAGATCCCATAAGAATATGTACTCTATCGAGGTGAATGACCCGATCCCATAAGAATATGTACTCTGCCGAGGCAAATGGCCCGATCCCATAAGAATGTGTTACATGATACTGCTGAGGCAAATGACCTGATCCCATAAGAATACTGCTGAGGCGTTCAGCCCGATCACATTAGAGTATGAAACTTTAACGGGTCATTGACGATTATATGTGTGAGTTGTAAAATTCAAGAAAACTTTAGGACGAATACGCACAATGCTGAAGAAATACGTAAAGGGAAATACAATTTCTACGGCTAATCAAGTAGCCCGTCAAGTATATAAAAATAGCAAGTTCGATACTCTATGCAAGTCTTAGGCTAAAATGTAAATCAAAAACATCTAAACAGACAAGGATAACTCAAGTAATACAGTTAAAACATGGTGTGAGTCTAAGTCTATCTAAACATGATCAAGAAGCTAGAATGCACACTGACATTCTCCACCTCATACGTGCGTAGCTCCCATAACACATAGAACATAAAAAATATAGCATCTACAGGTTAAATTCTCCCTCACAAGGTTAGACAAGAGACTTACCTTACTTCAAAATTCGATAATTGCCTCTAATGCCTCTCTAACACCTCAAGCCAATGCCAAACGGTCATAAACTAGTCAAAGAACGTGAAAACCAATCAAAATATACTCAAAGACTCATAATTTAGCATTTAAAAACAAATCCCAACTCCACACGAAAAGTCAACAAAGTCAACCCCCGGGCCCACGTGCCAAAATTTTAAAATTTTCAAAGAAAAACATTATCTATAGTACCACGAACTCAAATATATAATTTATTCCCAATCCCATATCCAATTTTCGTAGTCAAAATCTAAAAATACCATTTTTAGATTTTCTTCCAATATCCCCTAATTTCTACCACTTCTCATGTTAAAATCTATATATAATCCATATATTTAACTCACAACAAGTGGGAATCACTTATCTCATGATAGATGATAAAATTGGCTCTTCAAAATCGGCTCTAATGGAAGAAGTGACATAAAATGAGCCAAGACCCGATTTGTTGACTTATACATTGCCCAGGCATCCTTCTTTGCGATCGTGGAAGCTCCCTTGCGATCGCGGAAGCTAAGTCTGCCATTGCCCAAATTCATCTATCGCGATCGCAGACACCCAACCGCTATCGCGGAGCATCACCCCTTCAAAACTACGCATTTGCATAAGGCCAATCGCGTTCTCGATTGCCAAAATCTCCCCAGACATGAGCCCTCCTTCGTATTCGTGATCAGTCAGACGCGTTCACAAAGGGCAACCTGCCCAGTTCCCACACTTCACGTTTTCGACTCTTCTATCGCGTTCGCGTAGAACAAAATCCACTGGCCCTCAATTCCTTCTCCGCATTCGCTACTCCCCTGTCGCGATCGTGAAGCACAAAATGGTTTCCAACAAATTCCTTCATCGTGATCGCGGACATCCTCATGCGATCGTGAAGCACAACACCAACACCAGTAACCAACAACAACAAAACACTTCAACTTGGTCTGAAACTATCACGAATCACCCTCGGGACCCCGTTCAATCATAGCAACTAGTCCTAATACCTTATCCAAACTTATCCAAAGGCTCGAAATGCCATGAATAGCATCAAAATCACGAATCGATGATCAAAATCCTCCTTTTAACTTTCAAACCTTCAAACTTCGCTGAACGCGTCCGAACATCACGACCAAAATTCACACATAAGTTCGAATCAATAAAATGAACCTATACAAAGTCCCAAAATACAACTCAGAGTCCTATAACACCAAAGTCCACTCCAAGTCAAACTTAGCAAATTTCAAAACCTTCAAAATGCGAACTTCGGATAATAAGCATTGAATCGCTCCCGGACCATCCGATATTCAACCTGGACGTACGCCCAAGTCTAAAATCACCTCACAAACCTATAGGAACCTTCAAATCCCGATTCCGAGGTCGTTTACTCAAAAGTCAAATCTTGGTCAACTCTTCCAACTTAAGGCTTCCGAATTGAGAATTTTCTTCCAAATCAACTCTGAACTTCTCGAAAATCAAAACCAACTACACATGTAAGTCATAATACATAATGTTAAGCTACTCAAGGTATCAAACTACCGAATGACTACTAGATCTTAGGACAACCGATCGGGTCGTTACATTCTCCCCCACTTAAATATATGTTCGCCCTCGAACGTGCCAAGAACCATTCCAAAGTTGCTAAGAATCACTGTATAACCCTCGTGCACCTACCCGATCCATCACAATCCTTATGAGCACATTAGCTCTGCCCATACGGAAGATCCTTCCTGCTACCTTAGCGTACAAGCCTTAGAACCAAATTCCATTATCCGAAATTTCATATAAGATCCAATTTCTTGCATACATACACTGTATCAATCTCCACAAGTTGTACCAAAATATACACATACACACAAGTTGTAACCATACGATGCATCGCATAATTCATATGCCCATAGTAATATCTTCCAACCACACTAGCTGCAATTTCTGAACCTGATACCGGTAATATACCTCATGATACATAAAGATCATGTTCCAACCTTGCAATAATGCAATGAAAAAATAGAGGTACAGACTCTCATAACCATCCGTCAAATCAATAAACTATGTGATTCTACTATTCGACAAGAATTCTTGCCACATTCTGAACTGATTAGCGGCATTCTCCCTCCAAACATACATTATACAAATCAGTTTGTGTTGATTCTAGGTCCAACAACCTCATATCACCCAATACAAGTTGTTCGAGCAATAAGCCACATCAAACACCGTCTAAAAAATCTTATATGACGTCATCAAGGAGAAAATAAGTGTAACGATCTGAACGGTCATTTTGTGTATTTGTACCCCGTTACCCCTTTTGATGCTTCACATATGCGCATTTGTGATTTTATGACTTACGAGGTTGATTGATTTCGTTCCGGGAGAGTTTTGGGTGGATTTGGACCCTTTGGTTCATGGCTTAGAAGCCTAAGTTAGAAGTGATGACCAAACTTTAACTTTTACGAAAACAACCCAGAGCAGTATTTAGATGATTCCGATATCTTCGTATCATGATTTTGGACTTGAACGTATGCCCGGAATCGAATTCGAAGGCCCATAGGTTAATTTGTATTATTTTGCCAAAAATTAGCAATTTGAGGTTTAGAAGTTTAACCGTAGGTTGACTTTTGGCTATTAGGTTCGGAATTTAGTTTTGGGACTTGAAATAGGTCCGTTATGATATTTAGAACTTGTCTGCAAAATTTGGTATTAATTGGAGTTGATTTGATAGGATTCAGACACTTAGTTGCAATTCTAGAAGTTCTTCAACTTTACTTTGAAATTCATGCGTTTTGGTATACGATTCGTAGTTCTAGATGTTATTTTTATATTTTGATCGTGCGAGCAAGTTCGTATGATTTTGTAGACTTATGTGGATGTTTGTTTGGATCCCCGAGGGCTCGGATGAGTTTCGGATGTGATTCGGAATATTTTGGATTGAAATTGTAATTATTGGTGTGCGGTGCTTTGATATCGCAATTGCGAGCACCAGCCTCGCAGTTGTGAAGTGGACAGGGGATGTTCTGATATCGTAATTGTGATCTTTCCCTTCGCATTTGCGAAGTCAGTAGTCTTGGGTTTGGGTCGCATTTGCGACCACTTCGTTGCTTTTGCGATGGTAGCCAGCTTCGCAATTGCGAAGCATTTGGTCTCCTGTTTATTCCGACACAAACATTTGATATTTTTGTTAACTTTCAAATGATAAAATTAACTTATCATTTGAACAAGAAATAAGATAAAAATAAAAGGACTTTATTTTATTTCTTCTATATTTAAAAGTACATAAGTATTCATTTGCTAAAGTAAAAACTGCCAATACATGTGGCTAACTTGTACAACTTATTTCTACGGGGTTGATCATGCAGTCCCTGGTCCTGATGAAACATTGATCCCGATTTTCATGGCACTCTTGGTGTCTTATCAGATTTTATCCCCCCCCCCAAGTGCTAGAATGCGAAGCATGCGAATTCGAACACTGAAAGTTTTGCTTCACCGGTGGAAATGACTTATGAATGGCTAAATAATCCCTTTTTAGTGATGGAAGGCAAAGCTTGCCATCGAACCAAAGGTTATTTAACCATCCATATAGTCATTTGTCATCGATGTGAAAATTTTAGCGCCTTAGTGTCTAAAGGTCTTTCCTTTTGCCGATGACGCTCCCTTCGTAGTATGCTTTCCGTTGCTGCCTCATAAAAAACCTTGCCAGAAAAACCCGATTGGGACAAAAACTGGTCGAAGAAAAAAAGAGTGCAGTACATACTTTCAGTATTGGTAGCATTCGTCAGCAATAATACCTTTTGAGGTGAGTCGCGTTCCAATTGCTGGGCAACTTGACTCCATCTTGATTCTCCAACTCATACGACCCTTTACCTATAATAGCTGAAACCTGGTAAAGACCTTCCCATGTTGGATCCAGCTTTCTGGCGTTGACTTCCCGAGAAATCTGAGTCACTTTTTTCAAAACCAAATTTTCTACTTTGAAGTAGCAGAGATTGGCCCTTCGATTATAATATCTTTCCATCCTTTGCTTTTGAGCCACCATCCTCACGTACGCCAAGTCCCTGTGTTCGTCTAGCAAGTCTTGCCTCACCAGCAGTGCTTCATTATTTGCTTCTTCATTTATTCGGAAAAACCTTAAAGTTGGTTCCACTACTTCCATCGGTATCAAATCTTCTGCGCCATATACGAAAGAGAAAGGTGTTTCTCCCGTGCTCGACTTGGCCGTTGTCCGGTATGCCCATAGTACACCCGGTAGCTCTTCGGGCCATTTGTCTTTAGCAGCTTCTAGCTTCTTTTTAAGGTTATGGATAACCTCATTTGTTAATTCCGCTTGTCCATTAGCACTTGGATGGTATGGTGAAGATGTAATCCTCTTGATTTTCAAATCTTCTAAAAAATTTGTGACTTTTGAGCCTATGAACTGCAGCCCGTTGTCAGAAGCAATCTCCTTCGGTATTCCGAATCGACAAATTATGTGATTCCATATGAAGTCAACCACTTCACGCTTACCGATCTTCTGGTAAGGACCTGCTTCAACTTATTCAGTGAAGTAGTCAATTAAAACTAAAAGAGCAAATAAAGTTGTTTAATTGAGAGCAAAAATAAAATATAGCTTATGAAGGGTGTGACACGTATATATTTGAAAACATATAAAAACTAGTGGAATATATGAAGCAGGCTGATAATTGACTACAAATGTATATTTTTAGTGTATTACTTGCCTTACATTTTGGTGTTTTAATGATAATATATCCAAGTTTGGGCTTAATTGTGTCATTTTTATGTGTAGTATCATTGGAAAAGGAAAATGAGTGAAGGTTGCACACAAGGATGTAAAAAATACACAAAAAGAGCACGAAAAGGCAAATATCGGAGAAGCACAGGAACAGGCACCAGGTTAGGTGACGCCTGGCTCCTAGCGAGGTAAAGCAGGCGATAAGGTAGGCGACGTGAGGTTCGTAGCTCGCCTCTGGTGTCACGGCACAAATCCCACCATAGGCCATGATGGCACCCAACATTGTCATTAGGTAAGCCAACAACTTAACACGCCGATCGGTAGTCCATAACACATTTTGAAACAGGTGATGAAATAAATAAGCGAAATTTCTCTATTTTTATAGAAAAGTACTAATATAATATTTAATGTTCAAACGTGATCGAAATATAAATTTAAACATAATCAAAGAAATATAACCAAGAATGAGAATCTAAATCCCCAAAATCCGGTATCACAAGTGCATGAGCATCTACTAGGAAATACAATACTGTCACGACCCAAACCGATGGGCCACGACGGGCACCCGATACCTTACTCAACCGAGTACTAATGTAACGTATCTTTCTTATTACATCATCATATACACATAACATACGGGCCTAATAGGCCAACATCATCATTTATAAACTCAAAACATAGGCCGACAAGGCCGTACAATCTTTCACGTACACGACATATGTCTACAAGCCTTTAAGAGTACATAAATATCATAAAGGTCGAGACAGGGCCCCACCATACTAATCAGTATATGCCCTAATCATACTGACCACATAAGCAACTTCGGAACAAATGGAGTGCACCAACATCTTTCGCTGAGCTGATCACCTACTTGGAGGACTCTCGACCTGTCTATCAAGACCTGCGGGCATGAAACGCAGCGTCTCCAGATAAAAGGGACGTCAGTACAAATAATGTACGGAGTATGTAAGGAATGAAATTCAGTAAATAATAGACATGAGAGAAACATGGAGTAAAAGACTCGACATGTACGTCTGCATAGCTCTATGAATTATTTTATTTTTATAATGTCATGCATATGCATATAAATGTCATACCATTCATAGGTATATGTGTTCATAACATCATCAAGCCTCTGAGAGCATCCCATCATATCATTTCGGCCACTGTGGGCAAATCATCAACGTATACCAGTTGATCAGGTGGTGGTGTGTATATAACGCCATAATCTTTTTCCATATCCCATATACATATATACGCGTACATAACGCCATCTGGTCATGGGTCAATGTATATATATAAATGCATGAAATGCATAAGAAATACGTTAATAATATTTTCTCGGAATGTCATAAAAATAATATGCCTTAAGAAATACATTAATAAGATTGTCTCAGAATGTCATAAAAATAATGTATTTGGCGGATAAATTTTATCAAATACGTAGTTTTCTAAGACCCATGAACAAAAGATATAATAATAATTCACATGGAGAATCAAGAATATAGACACCCCTAATATTTCGATGAATATAGTCGTTTATCGAAACTGTGCGTTTGCTCGTTTCTTTCAGTATCCCTTGGGTCATGCCAAAAAGAAAGAAAGGATAGCCTTAACATACCTTTAAGGCCAACTTTCTACTTGTATCTATGAACAATCTCTTCCATGCCTCAATCATAATCACACAGCATGCCGGCTATTTTGGTAAAGCGTTGTAACAGAAGTTATTTAGAGGCTTTAGAGCATAGTGCTAGAACGTTTTCAAAGGTGGTTAATGTTCTTTTGCTTTGTATGATGTAAGGTTATTGATAATTGAATGAATTATACTAATATTCTGGTAGTAGTATAGAAAATGAGATAGTTTTACTTGTTTCCAAGTGCCATGATTACGTGTAACTCTTGTTGACACATGTGTTATACTTTAGATCCATTATGTTGTCAAGCATCCACGTCCACCTATTTGTCAAGACCAATGAGTCACAATGACTTAACTCCTTACTGCCATGTTCTTGGCTTAATAATCTTATCCAATAGTTTTCAAGACTTACTTAGTCATTATTTAATCCTTACTTGCTGCTACGTTTTTGCCTCTTAGGCTTATCCAATCCAAGATCCTAATTAAGTATTCACTAATTATTAATCTCCCACTAAAATTAATAATTATCCGATTATTCATATAATTAAGAATTATCTCAAATTACATAAAATACTACTCACTTTAAATATACTTTATACACCTTACTATCATAGCCATATGGTACCTTATATGGTACTAGTTCATAAATATCGGGTATTATCGCTCGGCCCGTATTTTATCCCAAATCGACAACCTTTAATGAAACTCATTTTCTTCTATTTGTTTACTTTCTCTCCTTCAAGAATTTACTCACCATGTGTTTGAAATAGCATAATGCTTATTATCTCAAGAAAATCTCATTCCCGAACTTACGTCGATTAACTTACGATGAAACTTTAACACACGAAAATGCGGGATGTAATATCTCATTTTCGAGTTTCCATCAATTTATTTATGGCGTACTTTCACGTACGAAAACATAGGGTGTAACATCATTCCCCCTTTGGAACATTCATCCTCGAATGTTGACTGATGCACTTATTATTCTCATAACCCATAGCTCTTGCGAATACTTTAATACTCTTCTTGCCATTTAGGTAACTGTTCTGCGAATAAATCCAAAGGCCAGTGCATTCCCTCCTTTAGACCTCCTTCCCACACCATGGCTTGTAATCAGAATCCTTCCAATCTCGTAATTGTTGCTATCTTCTATCATGCAGCCTATACGATACTGACCTTGTAAGTGCGCCTATGCGGCACCTCTCTCCTTTTTCCTCTAGCTTTTAGCCAATCTCTAGGCCTCACTTTGTATACATATACAGAGCTTGATAAAATGTCTCTCTGGGCATCTATAGGTATACTGAAGTTCTTCGCTCGATACTTTGTTGAACTTATGAATATTGCTATACCTTATTTTATAGATCTGTTTATCCATCCGTATGACTTTACTGCATCTAGGTGGGTCATACTATACCATAACTCCTACTTCGATTTATTGTTACTGAGGTCTGCTACCGATCTCCAAGTTACTTTTGTTACTTATCCCATATGTATAAATCTAAGTCCTTTAATGCTTTCTCATCACTTTTTCATCTTAAGAATGACGGCCTACTGTCACCTCATACTTTTGTCCGTTTACTGTTGATTCACTTTAATGTTGATGTATCATCTACCACTGATAACTTGATCTCTTATGTAACACTGCCGCTAGGGCTGATACTAACCGTATTTTATAGCATCCCAATATGACTCACCTTACATGGGTATTTTAATCCCATACAATTCATGAAATCCTCTTCAAGTCATTACTCCATCGAAGGCCTAAACGTCATCCTTTATCTATTACAACCACACCCTCATTCTACTCTAGATGCTATTAGTCTTAGATTCCTTTGAGTCCATTCAGGCTATGCTGAACTTTCTATAACTTAGAGAAACTATTAGCTCTCTTATTTTCATGCGCTTAATCTCGAGGACTTATCCATTCTCATCACCTTCTTACTCCCCCTTTCTCCTCCTTACTCCTGTCATAAAACTTCGTTGTTTTACTATACTTTAACTTGCGACCTATACATATCTATTTATACTATTCACAACCTTCCTTCAACTTGCTTGCACCATAGATTTCATTGTGTTATTCTGGAACATCAAGCGAGACATCACATCATCTCTAACTCTTCTTTGCTCTCTTGACTAGATCTTTCGGTACCTAGAAACCATAGGCTGGAAGATATGTATGCTATTGTCGATGCCGCTATTATTCCTGGATACTGAATCCCCGCGTTTCTAGCCTTTTATCCGAAGTCTGGACTATTCACAACCTTCTACATTTGAGTATCTCGTACGTTGTTCACTTTTACCTTACTTACCTTAAAAATCTTACATTACATCTTCTACCTCTTTCATGGCCTCTCTTCCATATAGGTATGATTCACATCCACAATTTGGAGCTCTATTATAATACTCGCACCTCCTTACACAATCCGGTGAGAGCTCCATACTGATTTCTTATGAGGTTGGTACCCTTCTAACTGGCTTTATCATGGGGTCATTATAGAATATGGTTGTTGTACTCTCTTGTACCTCTAATATTAAGAGCGATTCTGCAATGTTCTTAATATAATTTCTATAATTGTCTAGGGCCAATAATCATACTCATGATTCACTTGGTTGATGTAACTCTTTAGTTTCCTCTTCCTTCTGATCAGCCTTTATGTAGGCTTAAGCTATTTTCTGATCTGCGACTTATGGAATTTAGTTATTACTTTAGCCTTTCATGGATGCTATGGAAAACCATGATACAATCTTGTAATTATTCAATCCTTTGTCTATGACCTGGACCCAATTCCTTTTTTTAACTCATACCGAAGTCTTTTACGGCTGATCATTAATTGAATAATTCCTTTCGTTCTATTTGAACTTTCTTCAAATGTAAGCAATTAATTTTTCTGGTCTTTTTGCCCCCTTGTTGCTTGCATACTTAGCTTATCTGAGCTTAGGTTGAAGCCTTCTTCCTTACTTTCTCAACTAGTCTTTCATTGTAGTATTTAGGGAGGATCCTATGACTCTTGTAAAGTTGTGAGATTATTACATTGTATACTCGACGGACCTTTTGATGTCCTTCCTTGCCTATAATTATCCGCAGTTACTTACTTCCACCCCATTGTGCTTTGGTTGCTTCTGAACTTGATATTTTGACTGACTTCCCAGTGGCACTCTCTTTTATCTCGATAACACTCATATGGTACCTTTAACTACCCCAACTCCTATCTAAATATTTCTCAATGATCACAATGTCATAACTGCGAGGTTGAATTCACTATATTGGGTTTTACTATGTTTATCTTACATGATCTACTGACTCGTCTGTAACCTCATGTTTAGCCATAAGTAGGCTCTTCCTGATCAATTACTAACTACTCGTTGGCCCATTCTCATCTCAATATTTCGCGTAATCTTTCTTGGGTTATTTCCTTTGCCTTAACTTACGTCTCGCACTAGCTCCTTATTTATTAATAACAGCTCGAGCAGGAATCCTTCCTCTCCTTGACGCCATGCTTGCACAATATTCTGGAATCGTAGCATAACTATAGAATTTGGGTAAGTGCCATCTTATTCCTTTTTCATTTTTATCGCATTTTTCCTTTACAATTCCATAGTCACTAGAACCACTTTATTCCGACTTAATGCCACATCACTCCATATTATTTCCCCCTTTAGGGGAGTACTAAGAGTTGAAGCCATGAGGATCTACCTGTAGATATTTTACCTCTTTATCTTTGGCATCTTCTCACATCATCGATGGCCCTTACTCGCCTTGCGGTAATCCTTCTGTATCAAAGATAATAAAATTCCTTACTCACGAGGGCGACACTTAGCATAACTGGCACATACAGTCCCTTAAGCTTAACTTTGCTTGCTTTAGCGAAACGTCTTCCTGAATGACCATTCTCTGAATTTCTCATGAATCTTCTTCTGTTGTCCATTCTATTTTCGTCGGAACACAATCTGAAATTCTTATGATGTCGACCATTATCAAACCACTCAGTCCCTAATTCATGTTTAGTTTATCTTATTCACCAATCCATATTGATTTCTATTACTCTGGGGTCTAACTTCTCCTTCTGGTAATCAAGTTAGAGTCACGAATTTATTTCTCAAAATGAGGATAAAACTTTATGGACTATACTCTTTTGTTGCCTCCAGGCCTGGCACCTCTCATCTTTTCCTTCCCTTGATTATAGACTATGTAATATTGTCATTTCATTTTTTTTTCTCCACCGTTGTCATCCATGTATCACATCTTACTCATAATATTTCATTAACTCTCTTCTTATTTCCCGCTAACATTTATGCCTATCACTTTATTCTGAAAACTTCAACAAGACATTCGTTTGCTTTTAGCTCCCCTTGCCCCATATACTGGATCCTCGGGTTGCCTAACATTCTTCCTTTACTAGGGACCGGAGCCATACTAAGGTAATAGTTATCCCTTCCAGGCTTCCACTGCTTATCTTTGTAGTACTCATATCTAGTTGTACTATTTTAGGGTGCACCATCAAGGTGTCTCAAAAGGAGAATTATTAGCACATTTGCAATATACTTCGGAAATGTCAACTAACGCAAATAATCCATCCACCATTTTTGGGTTATTCTAACCCCGGTCGAGCCCTGATATCTCGTCCTTCTCTTAAACCATATTTGTTAGCTCCCATAGGGCATAACTGAGATCTGTGTGGCTAATTGTATATATCTCTGTTACTGTTGAAGGTAGCTCATAATGCTTATATTTCTCTTCCTGAATTGTAAGTAATGATAATCTTTACTAGCTGAGTACCTCGTGCCTCTCTTCATCTTACTTCTTTTACTTTGTTGAAACTTGTATCTAGTTTCTGATTCTCTCGTTGCTTTTTACCATATGGGTGGATAGATATTCATGCCTTAGAGCTCCCTTTCCAGAAGCTCACACGTCTTGGTACACACATGATCTGCTGGAGACCTCACATTTACTCATCATAAACATGATACAAAATCGAGTTCCTATGAATCAACTCTTCCACAACCGCATTCAATCCCTTACCAATCATATTTCTATATGTAGGCATCGTCGTATTATGAATAAGATAGAGTTTAGGAAATTGAGTTCTTACAACTAAGCTCTACCACACGATCTAGAGTAAGAAGAAAGAGTGACAATCTTAAATACCCTGTAGCCTCCTGCTTATAAGCATGGTGCACGACATACCCATAAACAAGAGTCTACAAGACAAGACTCTAGTAGACACGGTTTGTAGACTCCCTAGGACAGAACTGCTCTGATACCACTTTTGTCACGACCTAAATCGATGGGCCGCGACGGGCACCCGGTACCTTACTCAACCGAGTACCAACGTAATGTATCTTTCTTATTACATCATCATATACACGTGATATACGGGCCTAATAGGCCGACATCATCATTTATAAACTCAAAACATAGGCCGACAAGGCCGTACAATCTTTCACGCACGCGACATATGTCTACAAGCCTCTAAGAGTACATAAATGTCATAAAAATCGAGACAGGGCCCCGCCATACTAATTAGTACATGCCCTAAACATACTGACCACATAAGCAACTCCGGAATAAATGGAGTGTACCAACATCTTCCTCTGAGCTGATCACCTACTTGGAGGACTCTCGACCTGTCTATCAAGACCTGCAGGCATGAAACGCAACATCCCCAGATAAAAGGGATGTCAGTACAAATAATGTACCGACTATGTAAGGAATGAAATTCAGTAAATAATAGACATGAGAGAAACATGGAGTAAAAGACTCGACATGTACGTCTGCATAGCTCTATGAATTATTTTATTTTTATAATGTCATGCATATGCATATAAACGTCATACCATTCATAGGTATATGTGTTCATAACATCATCAAGCCTCTGAGAGCATCCCATCATATCATTTCGGCCACTGTGGGCAAATCATCAACGTATACCAGCTGATCAGGTGGTGGTGCGTATATAACGCCATAACCTTTGCCCATATCCCATATACATATAATATACGCGTATATAACGCCATCTGGTCATGGGTCAATGTATATGTATAAATGCATGAAATGCATAAGAAATACGTTAATAATATTTTCTCGGAATGTCATAAAAATAATATGCCTTAAGAAATACATTAATAAGATTTTCTCAGAATGTCATAAAAATAATGTGTTTGGCGGATAAATTTTATCAAATACGTATTTTTCTAAGACCCATGAACAAAAGATATAATAATAATTCACATGGGGAATCAAGAATATAGACACCCCTAATATTTCTATGAATAGAGTCGTTTATGAAAACTGTGCGTTTGCTCGTTTCTTTCAGTATCATTTGGGTCATGCCAAAAAAAAAAGAAAGGATAGCCTTAACATACCTTTAAGGCCAACTTTCTAACTTGTATCCATGAACAATCTCTTCCACGCCTCAATGATAATCACATAGCATGCCGGCTATTTTGGTAAAGCGTTGTAACAGAAGTTATTTAGAGGCTTTAGAGCATAGTGCTAGAATGTTTTCAAAGGTGGTTAATTTTCTTTTGCTTTGTATAATGTAAGGTTATTGATAATTGAATGAATTATACTAATATTCTGGTAGTAGTATAGAAAATGAGATAGTTTTACTTGTTTCCAAGTGCCATGATTACGTGTAACTCTTGTTGACACATGTGTTATACTTTAGATCCATTGTTGTCAAGCATCCACGTCCACCTATTTGTCAAGACTAATGAGTCACAATGACTTAACTCCTTACTGCCACGTTCTTGGCTTAATAATCTTATCCAATAGCTTTCAAGACTTGCTTAGTCATTATTTAATCCTTACTTGCTGCCACATTTTTGCCTCTTAGACTTATACAATCCAAGATCCTAATTAAGTATTCACTAATTGTTAATCTCCCACTAAAATTAATAATTACCCGATTATCCACATAATTAAAAATTATCTCAAATTATATAAAATACTACACACTTTAAATATACTTTATACACCTTACTATTATAGCTATATGATACCTTGTATGATACTAGTCCATAAATATCGGGTATTATCGCTCGACCCGTATTTTATCTCAAATCGACAACCTTTAATGAAACTCATTTTCTTCTATTTGCTTACCTTCTCTCCTTCACGAATTTACTCACTATGTGTTTGAAATAGCATAATACTTATAATCTCAAGAAAATCTCATCCCCGAACTTACGTCGATTAACTTACGACGAAACTTTAACACACGAAAATACGGGATGTAATATCTCATTTCCGAGCTTCCATCAATTTACTTATGGCGTACTTTCACGTACGAAAATATGGGGTGTAACAAATAGATTCACCCACGGGTGTGGAATATAAAATAGAGAGGATATAGTAAATGAATAAGACGGGGACTCTGTGTGCTGCGGATCGTAACATGGAATACAGCTCACCATAAATTCTCCTCAACAGCTGTGCCTATGTGCCAAGATGACCACCAAATGTATCTGTCTTAGTATCTGCACAATTAGTGCAGAAGTGTAGTATGAGTACTTAAATCAACGCATACCCAATATGTATCTAGCCTAACCTCAAAAAAGTAGTGACGAGGGGTCGACATCGATACTTACTAGTGATCCAATAATCAAAGTATAATAAAAGTACACAAGTATGAGGCATAGCAGGTAAAAGCAACGAAACAGATAAATGTGCATAACACATTCCTCAACAGAAGAGTAAATACGAAGTCCTCAAATATCGGATACTATCTCGAATGGAATACAAAATGGTCAACACCAGATAAAATATCACATCTCAAGTCAGAAAGACTCATAGATATGCTTACTCCTTATCGAGTATTACGCACGATACTGCCGAGGCAAAACTTTGACGAGTCATTAGCCTCACTCATGAATATATGTGTGAGTTATGAAATTGAAGAAACGTTTGGACAAATACATACAACGTGGGAGAAATACGTAAAAGGAAGTATAATTTGTACGACTAATCAAGTAGCTCGTCAAGTATCTACAATAGCAAGATTTGATACTCTATACAAGTCTAGTGTCAGGCTAAAATATAAACTAAGGCATTTAAACATGCAAGGATATCTCAATTAATATAGTTAAAGCATGGTATGAGTCTAAGTCTACCCGGACATAATAAATAAATTACCATACACACAGACACTCGTCACCTCATACGTGCGTAATCCCATAAGACGTAGCACACAACAAATATAGCACCTACGGGGTAAATTCCCTCTTACAAGGTTAGACAGGAGACTTACCTTGCTCCGAAATCTAATAACCGGCTCCAACGCCTCTCTAACACCTCAAACCAAAGCCAAACGATCTGAAACTAGTAAAATAACGTGCAAACCAATAAAAATATACTCAAGGACTCGTAATTTAACAATTAAAAACAATTTCAAACTCCATTAGAAATAATTTCCAACTCCACACGGAAAGTCAATAAAGTCAACCCCCGGGTCCACACGCAAATTCTTTGAAGATAAATATTACCCATAGTACCATAAACTCAAATATATGATTTATTACCAATTTCATGATCAATTTCGTGGTCAAAACTCAAAAAATATTATTTCTAGTTTTTCCCCTAAAATTTCACCATTTCTACAAATTTTTATGTTCAAATCATATATAATCCATATATTTAACTCGCAGTGAGTAGGAATCACTTGCCTTGTGATAGATGATGAAAATACCTCTCCAAAATCGCCCCAAAATCGGCTCTAATGTGAAAATGAGATAAAAATAAGTTAGGTCCCGATTTGTAATTTTACACACTGCCCAGACGTTACCCATCGTGATTGCGATCCAAAGCCTCGTGAAGCAAAAGCACATCTGCCGCCCAAAATGGCCTACGCGATCGCGGAGACCAACTCACCTAAGCCCGCTTCAACCCTAATGCAGAGCTCGACATGCGAACGCGAAGTCCCCACTCAGGACACTATGAGAACGCAGATCATCACCCGCGATCGCGGAGAACAGTAGGCCCCATCTACGAATCACCCTTCGTGATCATGACCTTGCATCCGCGATCGCGATGCATACCAAACACACCAGAAATCAACAGTTGCAAATCAAAGGAAGATGGCCTGAATCTATCCCGAAACATATCTGAGGCCTCCGGGATCCCATCCAATCATAGCAACAAGTATCCATATCTTATACAAAATTATCCAATGGCTCGAAACGCCATGAATAAATCAAAGCCATGAATCGACGATCAAAATCCTTCTATTAACTTTCAACTTTCAAACTCCGCCGAACGCATCCAAATTTCTGATCTAACACCACATGCGATGGCCATGGATCATCCTCTCAATAGGACCGTTCATAGATAGTCGGCGCTTTTAGTCATAGGCTATCGCCCATTCCTGATAGTCGCAGCTCTGCCCATTCCCTATTCCATTAAAGAATGAATGATAATTGATCTGACAACAGTTGGGCAAAATCCATCTCTTTCCATCTCTATGTTCGCTAAACTTGCTTCCTTTCTTGCTTTCTTAGAAATTTCGGATCACGATCAAACTTCACACACAAGTTCCACAACCAAATGAACCTATCCTAGGTCCCGGAACACCATTCGGAGTCCGATAATACCAAATTCCACTCCAAGTCAAACTTAGCTAATTCCAAAACTTTCAAAATACAAACTTCTGACAATAAGCGCTGAGTCACTCCCAGACCATCCGATACTCAACCCGAGCATACGCCCAAATGAGAAATCACCTTACAAACCTATAGGAATCTTCAAATCCTGATTCCATGGCCGTTTACGTAAGAGTTAAACCTTGGTTAACTTTTCCAACTTAAAGCTTCCGAATTGAGAATTATTCTTTCAAATCAACTCCAAACTTCTCGAAAATTAAAACCAACTACACATGAAAGTCATAATACATAAAGTAAAGCTACTCAAGGTCTCAAATCGCCGAACGACATATTAGAGCTCAAAACGACCGGTCGAATCGTTATACTAGGCCAGGCCTCGCGAGCTCTGGGGCCTGAACACTTTCCTATTCCGCGCATTAAATGTTTTCACTCGATTTTTGGACTTGAGACTCTGAACCTAGCATATAAATACCCCTTAAACGTAATTAGTGAAGAGTTGGTCAATTATTTTAAGGCAGAAAAGGCTTAGAAACACAAACGGAGCACATAATTCATCGATCCTTCCATCCTTCATCTAGTATTCCTAGCTTTTATGTTTAAAAACAATACTTTGATTGTTATTATGACCATGAGTCTCTAAGAACCTCATTATTCTGGGGTTATGGGTTTTTATTGACTATTGTTGTTTGACAGTTGATTATTTTACTTGAGTTATCATATTAATTTGTTTATTTAATTTTGCACTTAATTATTTTACTGCGTAGCCAACAGTAGAATACTATCTGCGAATTTATAGTTGAACTCGAAAGTGGGAACTATAAATTACATATAAGATTGAATAGAGTAAGTTCTTGAATCCGGACATCGGAGAATAGATTCGCAATTAGGATAAACATACTCTAGTTGCCTTACTTGGTTAGTTTTACAGGAAATATACATGTATTCTTATTAATTATGATTCTATAGACATATAATATTAGATTGTCTTGAATAGGCGAGCGAAGCATCGAAAGAACTTCGAAGCATAATAAACCCTGTTAACCAATAAATTAGATAAATCAGGTAATTAAATCAACTGGAAGAACGCAATAGGAGAGACATTAATCCCATAACCCCGGAATATTTTTATCTCATTGAATTCTTCCTAAGTGTTTGCTTATTTGCTTTGCATCCTTGAATTCTTGCTTGTTTCGTAATTTCGTAGTCATTTTTAGTAGTAAAAATCACAATCGCCTTCTTCATAACTGCTTAGGCAATTAGCTCATAAGTGGTTTAGATTGGACGATAATTAATCATAAATCCTCGTGGGACGATACTTTCTCATCACTTTATTATTTGTCGACCTCGTATACTTGCGTGTGCATTTGGCCCCAACTAGGGGCGGTTCAATACTATTGGGGCTTAAAGCCATACTTCCATAAGAGGCCTTTAACTTTTTTCCTAAAAAACACTTTCATATATATTATTTATATGAAATCTAATTAAAAATATCAAGAAAAATAATTTTTAGATGAAAACTAATACTAAAACGTTGGGATAGAAGAACCTGATCCAATAACTTGATGTGAAAATAAATATTTGTTGCTTCAATATACTTCTTGTAGGCTTAGTTCGATAGACAAAAAATACAGAACAATAGGATCTCTTGGAGGCACAAAGGAAAAATATAATAGTAGAAGCAGTAACGTTTGATGAGAAATGAAAAAGATTAAAAAAGAAAATTGAATATTGTGGAAACCAAGAAAGGAAGTGGTGTTCACATAATATTTAATGAGAAAAAGATTAAAAAAAGAATAACAACTTGATTCCTTCCATAAATTTTGGATTTACACATTAAGGGCTCATTTTTTAGGAACATAAATATTTTTCCTTTCCAGTTTTTACTAATATATATATATTATATAACTAGTGAATTTGCCGCGCGTCACAAAAATAAATTAATGAATATAAAAAAGTCCTTTATAATTTTAATTCTGTAGTTTGGAAAACATTGTAGTGCATACAAAGATTGTTTCAATTAGCTCCAAGACTCTTCATATAATTATTTTCAAAAAAACTAATTTGAAGGGAAAAAAGGGATGATAATTATAAATGTGTTTCTTAGCGATAAATATGTAGACACAAATCCAATTTTTTTGACACATTACGTGAAAAAGAAAGTATTGTACGATTTGTTCCTTTTATTTCTCTTTCCTTCTTTTCTTCTTTTTCTCCCTCTAACTTATGTTTTCCTCCATCACTAAAAAAAACTTCTTTTTTGTTCTCCTTATTTTCCTTTGCAACAAACATCTGAATAAATCTGCAAACTACACTCTTTCATATAAATACACATGTACAGTCTCTATATTGGTATTTTTCAAAAATTGTTGTATTAATGATAAACCAAAAAAAGGAAAAATTAAAAACATGAAAAGCAGAAGAAGACACAAATCCAAAAAATTTGACACATTACGTAAAAAGAAGATAGAAATGTATGAATTGTTATAAAATAAAGACTGTAAAGTAAAGATAAGTATAGGGATAAACTGATATATTATTCAAACTTCAAACCTGTGTACATAATGAACTGAAAACTTCTTTATTTATAGAAGAAAGGAAGCAGCTGCGAGGTTTTCAGGAAGCAGCTGCAAGGCTTTTCTTTAGCTGCTTGTAAGCTGTCTCCATGAGTTGCTTGCAACCTGCCTGTTTAATAAGAAGTTGCTGCAAATCATTTTATTGAGCTGCTTGTAACCTGCCTGCATTAGCTGCTTGTAGATAAACTTCAACAGAGTACTAAATGGATAATCTTTTTTAGGAAGATTATCTATAGCAGAGTAATAAATGGACATCTACAATACAATTATTTTCATAACACTCCCCCTTGGATGTTCATTAAAAGGTATTGTACCTCGTTAAAACCTTACTAGGAAAAATTCAGTGGAAAAAATCCTAGTGAAGGAAAAAGAGTACACATATTTAGTAATATGCATTTCTAGCTGCCTCATTAAAAACCTTATAAGGAAAACCCTGTGGGGAAAAACCTTAGTAAGGAAAAAAGAGTACATCGCGTATTTTACTCCCCCTGATGAAAATCTTGTTTCAAATATTTGAGTCTCCGCATTCCAATCTTGTATACCATCTTCTCAAAAGTTGAAGTTTGCAAAGATTTAGTGAATAAATATGCCGGATTGTCACTTGAACGAATTTGTTGCACATCAATGTCACCATTTTTCTGAAGATCGTGTGTGTAAAATAATTTTGGTGAAATATGCTTCGTTCTATCTCCTTTTATAAATTCTCCCTCCAATTGGGCTATGCATGAAACATTGTCTTCGTATAAAATTGTGGGTCTTTTCTCACATTCCAAACCATATTTTTCTCGAATAAAATGAATTATTGATCTCAACCATATGCATTCCCTACTTGCTTCATGCAGAGCTATTATTTCACAATGATTTGAAGAAGTAGCAACAATAGATTGCTTTGTGGAGCGCCATGATATGATAGTACCTCCACATGTAAACACGTACCCGATTTGAGATCTAGCTTTATGGGGATCAGATAAATAACCTTCATCTGCATAACCAACAAGATCTGCACTATCTTTGTTAGCATAAAACAAACCCATATCAATAGTTCCCTTTAAATATCGCAATATATGCTTAATCCCGTTCCAATGTCTCCGTGTAGGAGCAGAACTATATCTTGCTAGTAAATTAATAGAAAATGCTATGTCAGGCCTTGTAGCATTAACAAGATACATTAGTGCACCAATTGCACTGAGATAGGGTACTTCGGGACCAAGGAGTTCCTCATCCTCTTCTGGAGGTCAGAACAAATCTTTATTCACATCAAGTGATCGAACAACCATTGGTGTACTCAATGGGTGCGCTTTGTCCATGTAAAAGCATTTTAAGACCCTTTCTGTATAGACAGATTGATGGATAAAGATCCCGTCTGCTAAATGTTCAATTCGCAGACTAAGACAAAGTTGTCTTTCCAAGATCTTTCATCTCAAATTCTTTCTTAAGATATCCAATTACCTTTTGGAGCTCTTCTGGAGTTCCAACAAGATTTATGTCATCAACATAAACAGTAAGGATAACAAATTCTAAAGCCATTTTCTTTATAAAAATACATGGACAAATAACATCATTTATGTAACCCTCTTTCAGCAAATATTCACTGAGGCGATTATACCACATGCGCCTGGATTGCTTTAAACCGTACAAAGATCTTTGTAATCTGATTGAGTACATTACCCGAGATTTTGAATATGCTTTAGGAATTTTAAATCCTTCAGGGATTTTCATGTAAATTTCATTATCAAGTGACCCGTATAGATAAGTTGTAACCACATCCATTAGATATATTTCAAGCCTTTAACGTAAGGCTAAACTGATGAGATATCGAAATGTTATGGCATCCATAACGGGTAAATATGTTTCTTCATAATCGACTCCAAGTCGTTGTGAGAATCCTTGTGCAACAAGGCGAGCCTTGTATCTTTTAACTTCATTTTTATCATTCCTTTTTCGCACAAAAAGCCATTTATGACCAACTGGCTTTATACCAGTAGGTGTTTGGACTACTGGTCCAAAGACCTCTCTTTTAGCAAGTGACTTCAATTTCGATTGAATTGACTCTTGCCATTTTGGCCAATCAGATCTTTGTCGACATTCTTCGACAGATCGGGGTTCAAGATTCTCACTATCTTGCATAATGTTAAATGCAACATTATATGTAAAAATATTATCCACCACTATTTCAGATCAATTTAAACTAATCCCATCACCAATAGAACTTATTAAAAGCTCCTCACTCACTTGAGTCTCGGGTTCATTGATTTCTTCAGAAATCTCAGAACTAATCAGATCTTGGGTCTCTTCAGGAGATCCCTTCATAATATCATTTTGATCATTTGTCGATTTTCTTTTTCTAGGATTTCGATCCTTAGAACCCAAAGGCCTACCATGCTTCAGGCGTGCTTTAGGTTCACTAGCTCTCATTCTAGTAGATAGTCCTGCTGGGACATCAATTCGGATAGGCACATTCTCTGTAAGGATATGTGACTTAGTTATCCTTTTCAAATCAGTAAATGCGTCTGGCATTTGATTTGCTATATTCTGTAAATGGATGATCTTTTGGATCTCCTGATTATATATAGGGGTACGTGGATCAAAGTGAGATAATGATGAAACTTTTCATACAATTTCTCTTTTGATTTCCTTTTTCTCTCCCCCTAATTCTGGGAAATTTGTTTCATCAAATCGACAATCTGCAAATCGAGCAGTAAATAGATCTCTCGTCAATGGTTCAAGATAGTGGATAATATAGGGTGATTCAAACCCAACATATATTCCTAACCTTCTTTGCGGGCCCATCTTACTGCGCTGTGGTGGTGCTACTGGCACATATACAACACATCCAAAAATTCATAGATGGGCAATATTTGGTTCATGACCAAAAACTAATTGTGACGGAGAATATTTATTATAATGTGTCGGTCTGAGACGGATAAGTGATGCTGCGTGCAAGATAGCATGGCCCCAGACAGTAGTGGGCAATTTTGTTTTCATAAGTAGTGGTCTTGCTATCAACTGCAGGTATTTAATAAATGACTCTGCAAGGCCATTTTGAGTGTGAACATAAGCTACAGGATGTTCAACTTTTATTCCAACTGATAGACAGTAATCATCAAAAGCTTGTAATGAGAATTCTCCAGCATTATCAAGGCGAATAGCCTTTGTAGGATAATCTGAGAATTGTATCCTTAATCGAATTAGTTGGGCTAATAACTTTGTAAACACCAGGTTGTGAGATGATAGTAGGCACACATGAGACCATCTTGAAGACGCATCTATTAGGACCATAAAATATTTAAACAGCCCACTTGGCGGGTGAATAGGTCCACATATATCTCCATGTATACGTTCTAAAAAGGCAGGGGATTCAATGCCAACCTTCATTGGTGATGGTCTAGTGATCATTTTGCCTTGATAACAAGCATCACAAGAAAATTCATTATTTGTAAGAATCTTCAGGTTGTTTAATGGATGCCCACTCAAATTTTTAGTAATTCGTCTCATCATTATTTATCTAGGATGGCCCAAATGGCCATGCCAAAGCACAAAAGTATTTGAATCTACAAACTTCTGGTTTACGATAGAGTGTGCTTCAACTGTACTAATTTTTGAATAGTATAAGCCAGAAGATAAAGTTGGTAGCTTTTCAATAATGCATTTCTGGCCAGAAATATTCTTTGTAATACAAAGATATTCCATGTTCATTTCATCTATTGTCTCAACATGATACCCATTTCGGCGGATATCTATAAAACTCAATAAGTTTTTTTGGGACTTGGAGGAGAACAATGCATTGTCGATAATAAGTTTTGTTCCCTTAGACAGAAATATAATGGCTCTTCCGGAGCCTTCAATCAAACTTATATTACCAGAAATTATTGAAACATTTGCTTTTTCCTTATGCAAATAAGAAAAGTATTTCTGATCCTTGAATATGGCATGAGTTGTTCCACTATCAATTACACAAATATCTTCATGATTGGTCTTTGATCCAAACATAATTTGAGAATTATCCATATTCTTCAAAATGCATAAATAAAATATATTATAGTAAACATCATTATCAAAGCATAACTTTTATTTATGTACAATAATTACATAACCATATTATCTACTACAAACAACCAAAATTAAAATATTTATATTTTTACAGATTCACTACCAATCACATGACTTGTTTCTCCTTCTGGGAGTGCAAAGTAATTAGCTACATCCAAGTGCATGAAGTCTAAATTATATTCAGAAATAAAATTTGCTTCAGCATTTTTCTCTGTCTTCTTCAGGGAGGCTTGATACAACTCAACCAGGTGCTTTGGCGTGCGACATGTACGTGACCAGTGCCATTTTTCTCCACATCTATAACATGCATTTTTTGGCTTTGCTGCTTGCACCACTGCTGGTGGTGAGGAGGGTTCTTTGGTGCATTATTATTACCACGATTAGAGTTTCCTCCCCGACCACGGCCATGATCACGACTGGGGACACGTCCTCTTCCACGCTTAGGTTGGTGGAAGTTCGTCTCATTCACTTCAGGGAATGGACAAGAACTGGTAGGTCAGCTTTTATGGTTTTTCATTAATATCCCATTATGTTGCTCGGCTACAAGAAGATGTGAGATAAGTTCAGAATACTTTTTGAATCTCATCTCTCGATATTGCTGCTGCAGGAGCATATTCGAGGCATGAAAACTGGTAAAAGTTTTCTCCAACATATCATGATCAGTAATATTATCACCACATAGTTTCAATTGTAAAATAATTCTGAATATAGCAGAATTATACTCACTGATAGATTTAAAATCTTGTAGCCTTAGATGAGTCCAATCATAATGTGCATGTGGAAGAACGACCATCTTCAGGTGGTCATATATATTATTCAAATTATTCCACAGTATGACTGGATCTTTAACAGTAAGATATTCTATTTTCAGTCCCTCATCAAGGTGATAGCGTAGGAATATCATTTCTTTGGCACGGTCTTGGTTTGATGCCTAATTTTTATCTTTGATGGTGTCTGCTAGACCCATCGCATCAAGATGAATTTCAGCATCAAGCACCCAAGACATGTAGCTTTTGTCCGATATATTCAGAGCTACAAACTCAAGTTTAGAAATATTTGACATTATTTAGAAAAAAAAAGTTCGTACCTATGATACTTTCAAAGTATTTTCTCGAGATGGTAAAGTCTTGTGCTGATAACGTATTATAAAATAAAGACTGTAAAGTAAAGACAAGTATAGGGAGAAACTGAAATATTATTCAAACTTCAAACTTATGTACATAATGAACTGAAAACTCCTCTATTTATAGAAGAAAGGAAGCAGCCGCGAGGCTTTTCAGGAAGCAGTTACAAGGCTTTTCTTTAGCTGCTTGTAAGCTGTCTGCATGAGCTGCTTGCAACCTGCCTGTTTAATAAGAAGTTGCTGCAAATTATTTTATTGAGCTGCTTGCCTGCCTGCATCAGTTGCTTGTAGATAAACTTCAACAGAGTACTAAATGGATAATCTTCTTTAAGAAGATTATCTATAGCGGAGTAATAAATGGACATCCACAATATAATTATTTTCATAACATGAATTTTTTCTTTTCCTTTTTCCCTGTAATTTCTCTTTCCTATTTTTCTTCATTTTCTTCCTCTAATTTATGTTTTCCTCCATCACTAAGATAAACTCCTTTTTTGTTCTCCTAATTTGCCTTTGTAACAAACATTTGAATAAATTTTTAAACTACACTATTCCATATAAATACACATGCACAATCTTTATAAAGGTGAGATTGCCGTTAAACATAACCAATTGAAAAAGAAAGATTATACATGATCAACATCCGCCAAGATTTCAGGTTATAAATCTGTCTCCTGAACCAAACATAACCAAATATATTAGGATATTGCCCCAAAAGTGAGATTATCATTCAATCTGAGCAATTGAAAAAGAAAAATTACACATGACGAACATCCGTCAAAATTTAAGGTAGCATACATGTCCTCTGAACCTGAAAAATAACCAAGTATGTTAGGATATATTTTTGAAATTTGTGCAACAAAGATTATGCTATCCTATAAAGCTATAAGAATTTTTTAATACACATGCAATCATAGAAATGAGTACAAAAAAAGTGAGTGAATGAAAAATCAATAGTATAGTGGGAGAATTGGGTGTTGGGGAGAAAGATATAAAGATGATTACAAATGAAACGGCAACCACATTAAAATATGAGTTAAGTAAGAAAATAAATGGATATGTTTAAATGAGGAAGGGGAATGAAACTAATAAGGAGAGGAGGCGTTAGGAATAGAAGAAACATTTCGGCAAAGAGTACAAATGATAATTAAGAGAAAAGGAGTTAAAAAGGGAGAAAAGATAAATAGGATCCTTGGCCAAAGAGATGTGCCAAGTCATCTTCTCTTTTTCCCTCGTTATCATTTCAACTTTCATATAATTATTGTTTAAGTTTTTTCAGTTATCACATTAATTGAACGAAATGGCTGGAAAAAATAGAGTATTTGATTGAGAAAATAAGGGCAACAATAATAACCTAGTAAAATTTCACTAGTGGGGTCTAGGCAGGGTAGTGTGTACGCAAACCTTACCCCTACCCCGAAGAAGTAGAGAGGCTGTTTCCGAAAGACTCTCGGCTCAAGAGGACAAAAAGACAAAAGGAGATAATATCAGTATCACCACAGAAATCATAGGAAAAATAGGAACAACATGAAATCCAGAAGTAAGATGCAAAGTAAAAGTGATAGCTAGTAAATAGGTCCGACACTGTAATGCAAAATAGTAAGACACGACATTGCCACTAGCTAGCTTAGACAAAAACTCTACTAGACTAGTCTCATAACGGTACGAAGTATCACGACCCCAAATTCCCACCTTCGGACCGTGATGGCGCCTAACATTTCACTTGCTAGGCAAGCCAACGTTAGAATAATATTATCCATTTTTAAAATAATTTTAAATTTATTAATAACAAGGAAACAAATGCGGAAGCAAAGTTTGAAATATAGTGAAATAATCCATCAAACAACGGTGTCTAAATACCATCCCACAATTGGTGTCACAAGTGCACAAGCTTCTAGAATAAATACATATAAAGGTCTGAATAAAATAAAGCTGTCTGAAAATAAACACACAGCCAAAGTAAAATAGACGGGGACTTCAGAACTGCGGACGCCATGCAGTTATGCCTCAAATCTCCTCTGAATAACTGAAATCCGAGCAAAACTATGGTACGCCGCTGGGACCAACTCCAAAATCTGCACAAGAAGTGCAGAGTGTAGTATCAGTACAACCGACCACATGTACTGGTAAGTGCTGAGCCAAACCTCGACGAAGTAGTGACGAGGTTAAGGCGGGTCACTTACATTACCTGTACGCAATATTAGAAACAACAACAATAATGGAAATAAATCAAGTAACTCATTTATAATAATCGAAGCCAACTCAGCAGTCATAACCAATTATCATTTCCATCAATTCAGTTGCAGCGTGCAACCCGCTCTCATAATATATTCACATTTAATTATGTTACAGCGTGTAACTCGCTCTCACAATAAATTCATTTTAATCAAGTCTGTTATGGCGTGCAACCCGATCCTCCAATATTGACTTTTAATAAGTCTGTTGCGGCGTGCAACCTGATCCTCCAATATGGACTTTTTAATAAGTCTGTTGCGGCGTGCAACCCGATCCTCCAATATTGACTTTTAATAAGTCTGTTGCGGCGTGTAACCCGATCCTCCAATATGGACTTTTTAATAAGTATATTGCGGCGTGCAACCCGATCCTCCAATATTGACTTTTAATAAGTTTGTTGCGGCGTGCAACCCGATCCTCTAATATGGACTTTTTAATAAGTCTGTTGCGGCGTGCAACCCGATCCTCCAATATTGACTTTTAATAAGTCTGTTGCGGCATGCAACCCGATCCTCCAATATTGACTTTTAATAAGTCTGTTGCGGCGTGCAACCCGATCCTCTAATATATTCATTATAATCAATCATGTTGCGGCGTGCAACCCGATCCTCCAATATTAACTTTTAATAAGTCTGTTACGGCGTGAAACCCGATCCTCCAATATATTCATTATAATCAATCCTGTTGCGGCGTGCAACACGCTCCTCCAACATATTTATTTACCAATCAATTCTTATAGAAGAAATTCCCCAATAAATGCAATAATTAATATAAAATCATAAGACAACAAGCATACAATAATTATGATTTAATTATGAAGCAAACAATGACAAATAGTAAATTAGTATGGAAATCAGGGAGCAAATAGGCAGTTTAATATTTAATATGCTAAATGTCAAATAACAATTAAGGCACATAATTCAAATAACATGTAACAATTAATGCAGGAATTCAAGAATTAATATTTTGACAAGGAATAAGAGAGAAACAATTATTATAGTAATTAATTTATGATTAAAAAACAGTTTATGATTTTTCAAGTAAGCAGGCAAATAATTAATTTGACGACGTATAGACACTCGTCACCTCGCCTATACGTCGTTCACATGCAATTCACATAATAAATAATTTAAGGGTTCTATTCCCTCAAGTAAAGGTTAACCATGACACTTACCTTGCTTTGAAAATTTCAATCAATTATTCAACCATAGTTTTTTCTTTTAAATTTTCCTCTGAAAGTTTCAAATCTATTCACAAACAATTCGATATATTCAATATGAATCATAGAAATTAATTCCATATGAATTTATAAATTTTTCGGATAAAAATTCGAAATTCATTAAGATATTTAGCAGTGGGACCCACATCTCAAATCCCGAAAAAACTCGCGAAATCCAAACACCCGTTCCGATATGAGTTCAACCATACCAAATTTGTCCAATTCCGATATCAAATGGACCTTCAAATCTTAATTTTTCGTTTTTGGAAAGTTTTACAAAAATTCTAATTTCTTCCATCTAAATCCGAAATAAATGATGAATATAGATATGGATTTGTGAAATACAATCATTATATGATAAAGAACACTTACCCAGTTCAAAGTCGTGAAAATCCCCCTTGAAATCGCCCAAATCCGAGACTTAAAACTCAAAAATGAGTAAAAATGGCTAAGACCCGATTTTATATATTCTGCCCAGCATTTTCGCATTTGCGGGCTATATTTTCGCACCTGCGGTCTCGCATTTGCGAGACAAAGCTCGTATTTGCGAAGTAGGGCTGCTAGGCGAAGTTTCGCACCTGCGGATAAAACGTCGCACCTGCGACGTCCGCTTCTGCGCAAAAGGGCCGCACCTGTGAAGACCGCATCTGCGATAGAAGTCTCGCTTCTGCGAGCTCGCACCTGCGGTCAAAATTCTGCAGGTGCAATTACACCAGAACTCAAAATTTCAAATTTTGCTTACGTCCAATTTTTGTTCCGATTTCGATCCGTTTCACTCTCGGGGTACTTGGGACCCCGCTCGAATATACCAACAAGTCCCGTAACATAATACGAAGTGACTCGGGGGTCTAAAATCACGCCAAACAACACTGAAATTACAATTCACACTCTGATTCGAACTTTGAGTTTTAAACTTTCAAATTGTAAATCTCGTGCCAAAACATATTAAATGAATCCGGAATGACTTCAAATTTGGCACACAAGTCATAAATGACATAACAGAGCTGTTCAAATTTGCAGAATCGGATTCCGGCTCCGATATCAAAAAGTCAACCCCGTGATCAAACTTGGAACATTTAGCCTTTAAATTGCTAGTTCCGTTAAATGGTCATAACTTGAGTTAGGGACCTCTAAATTAAATTCCGGGCATACGCCCAAGTCCCAAATCATGATACGGAGTTACCGGAACTGCTAAAATACCGATCCGGGTCCGTTTGCTAAAATTGTTGACTAAGGTCAACTCACTTGAATTTTAAAGCTATATTTCTCATTTTAATCCATTTTTCACATAAAAACTTTCCGGAAAATTATACTGACTGCGCACGCAAGTCGAGGAATGATAAATGGTGCTTTTCGAGGTCTTAAAACACAGAATTACTTATTAATTTTAAAGATGATATTTTGGGTCATCACACGAAGTAAGGCAAGACTCAACTACCTCCTAACCTACAACCCTAATACTCGACCTCCACATCTTCTTATCACGTGCCATGTCCTCAGAAATCTGAAGCTTCGCCATCTCTTGCCTGATCACCTCTCCCCAATACTTCTTCGGCCGCCCTCTACCTCTTCTCGTGCCCTCCACAACTAGCCGCTCACACCTCCTTATCGGGGCATCTGGGCTCCTCCTCTGTACATGCCTGAACCATCTGAGCCTCGCTTCCCCCATCTTGTCATCAATGGGAGCCACGCGCACCTTCTCTCGAATATCATGATTCCTAATCTTATCCATCCTAGTGTGCCCGCACATCCACCTCAACATCCTCATTTTTGCTACTTTTATCTTATGAATATGTGAGTTCTTAACAGGCCAACACTCAGCCCCGTACATCATGGTCGGTCTAACCACCATTTTATAGAACTTACCTTTGAGTATTAGTGGCACTCTCTTGTCACACCGGACTCCATATGCTAACCTCCACTTCATCCATCATACCCCAATACGGTGTGTGACATCCTCGTCGATTTCCCCTCCCCCTTGGATAACCGACCCAAGGTACTTGAAGCTGCCTCTACTTGGGATGACCTGTGAGTCAAGCCTCACATCCACGCCCACTTTCCCCGGCTCAGCGCTGAACTTACACTCCAGGTATTCCATCTTCGTCCTGCTCAGCTTGAAACCCTTAGACTCAAGGGCCTGTCTCCAAACCTCAAATCTCTCGTTAACACCGGCTCACGTTTCATCAATTAGAACTATGTCATCAGCGAATAGCATGCACCATGGCACCTCCCCTTGAATATGATGTGTTAACGCGTCCATCACCAAGGCGAATAAGAACGGACTGAGCGCAGAGTTTTGGTGTAACCCCATAACAATCGGAAAATACTCAGAGTCGCCTCCTACTGTCCTTACCTGAGTTTTAGCCCCATCATACATGTTCTTAATCCCCATAATGTAAGGAACCGACACACCTTTTGCCTCCAAGTATCTCCAGAGAATTTCTCCAGGAACCTTGTCATATGCTTTCTCGAGGTCAATAAAAATCATGTGCAGGTTCTTCTTCCTATCTCTGTACTGTTCCACCAATCGCCTAACAAGGTGTATAGCTTCTGTAGTAGAACGACCTGGCATGAATCCGAACTGGTTGTCGAAAATGAGAAAATAAGAGTAAAGACCCAAAAAAGGAGAAAAAAGATAAATATGATTCTTGGCTTTAGAGAGTGCCAAGTCACCTTGTCAAATGCCCTCCTTTATATATATATAGAGAGAGAGCGCGCTCCCTTTAACAACTTCATAAGCCATAAAATCGCCACAAAGACTTGAGGCTTGTTTATCACCTTTCAATTAAATGTAATTCAGCTCATTATGTAAATGAATCATCTATCTTCTTCTCCTTCTTCTTATCCACACAATAGATTAAAGCTTTAAATATCTCCGATGAGTGATAACGCATCATTAACCAAATGAAACTATAAACAAAGCAGAAATCTATTACAAACACATTCTTTTGGTTGAATTTTTACTAAAAGGATGAAGTAGGTTTGCTACTCAATTATCCATGATAGACATGAAACATAGCCTTGGGTTTCAAATTTATATTTGTTCTATATATAGGTTCGACCTCAAGCTACTGGTTGCAAATTACCTTTGCATGCTCTAATTTTCAAAGTATAATTCCATGCTAAAAATTTCAGAATGAATAATAAAATGTAAGGGAAATACCCCTCCCGCCTTTTTCTTTACCTCGAGAATGTTAACAAAGCCAACATCAAATGAGAACATGGTGAAATTGTTATAAACAATTCTTAGCTAGGGATTATTTACCCAAAAAACGGATAGCAATTGAATTTATACGCGATTTTAAGGATATGTGGATTAATTCAATACAAGTGATCAATAACGTTAGATTAAGCAAAATAAAGACGTTATAAATGGACAAACCAATGATGAGAGTGATTCTGAGCTCGGTTAATGGCTTAACGAGGAACATACTTTCGGTCCCGAGCTTGCACTTATGAAAAACTTATAAACAAAAATAAAAACTTTGAATAACTTTTAGAAACAGAGAGAATAGAAGTAAATTGCCTTGGTATGCGTGCTACAATGTGTCAATTGAATAATAAACTTCCCCTTTATATAGTAGGGGATTTTTGCCCTAAGTACAATCCTAAGAAAGGTTAAAATCTTCCCTTTCGCTAATCACTGATTTTCTGCCGATACGGGTCGAGATTCACGCCGTGATATCCGGTTGAGAACGGACATTACAGCCCTTTGTTAGTCGTGTGCGGTTGTTTGGTAATGCTCTCCGAAGTCTTGGGACTCGAACCGGACCTGGAAGATGTGGTCCCGATACCTCCGAGGGTAGGTGTTTTGCTCGAGCCCCGATATGAGGGGCTCCTCGCTCTGATTCCAATTCCTTACAGTAACATCACTGCTTCGTTTGCCTCACCGAGAAACCAGGTTACTCAGTGGGATCGATTTTACCCCTGTACAGATAGTCCCCTCGTTTCTCAGAGAGTAGGCTTGCTGAAACGATGGGAAATGATAGATGTTCTCCGGTTCCTTCCTTCGTACGTTATGATGAGGGAGCCGAAACGTCCCATCAATCGCGTCGTTCTGACTTCGAACACGTGTCACTCATCGGCTGGTTGCCCCCGAATGTGAAGCGTTGGTTGTCTCCCTATAAAAGGTTCCCCCATTTGTTCTTTTTCTACTTTTTGACTAAATTATTACCTTCGAGCTTTCCATCCATCATCAAACCTCCTTCAAACCTTCATATCGCCATCCTTGATCTTCAATTTTCATAGTGATTTCTAGGTTTTTACCCAGATTTTATTTAAATCTCCATACTCTATTCTTCATCTTCAAAATCCATTTTTTCCAAAACTTTGCATTCTATCTTCAAATTTTCAAACCTCTCTCGGATAACAATGGCCAAAACATCGAAATATGTTCCTCAACAAGTTGCCTCTTCATCTTCTCAACTGCTCGTCGGTACTGAGGCGGTTTCCCCTAAAGTAGTTGCCCTCGAAACGGCTTCTCCTGAGGTGGCTGCTAACGAACCGGCCGTCGAGCCTCCCTTGAAAGTGTTCATTCCCGGGGGCTGCTCAATTGCAGACGACTGTAAAGTCGAGAAACCCTCATACAAACAGGAGCGGGGTGAAGAAGTATCAAGGTACATATGCTCCATGAGTGAAGACGTTCTTCCCATAGTTCGAAAGGACTACAATTGGGAGGGCAAGGAGGTAGTAGTCCCCGGGCCCAAGTAGGGCTGTGCATAATTTGGTAAATACCGAATTACCGTACCGAAACCGAAAATTTTGGTATTCGGTATTTTGGTATTTGGTTTAAGTTTTAAAAAAAAATTGATATTAGGTATGGTATTTAGTATTTTAAAATAAAATACCAAAATACCGATACCGTACCGAAATATATACTATATTACACAAAACACATATTATCAATTATAACATAAATATAAAAAAATCTAAATTTTTACTTTCCTTTATTCTCTAAGTTCATCAATTAACTCTAAACAAGTAACAAGACATTTCTAATGATCAAATTTATTCTTTTATATAAAGTTTACTCTATGGCTCTATGCACTGGTTAGTATTCAAACCGAATAAACCGAAGTTACCGAACCGAATAAACCGAAACTGAAAGTAGAAAAACCAAACCATACTGAATTTAATTTGGTACGGTATTGGTATAGAATGTTAAGAAATCGAATATCGAAAATACCGAACCGAAATATCTAAATACCGTACCGTACCGTACCGACCAACGAACACCCCTAGGCCCGAGGACGTCGTTACTACCCATGTGGAGAGGTATTTAAGTGTTTATACTTACCCCTTCACACTGGGTTCGGTGGACCTAGTCATTCTAGGTTTTTGTAAGAGATATGAGGTATGCCTCGGGCAAATCCATCCATCATTATGGAGGATCATAATATTCCTCCGCTACTTCATGAACAAGATCAAGTCTTATCGGTTCACGATCGACCACCTACATCGATTATACAGTCCCCTGAATGCTCCGAGGGGTACTGATCAAGCTTACTCGCTGGGCCACCAAGCCCCCATTTTCGAGTATCGACGAAGATCGAGACAGGGGCTGGAAGGGACGCTTCATTCGAGTGAAGATCGCGGATTTGATCCCCCCCTCCGAATACATGTCTTTCCCTGAGAAGTGGAATATGGAAGTGCAATCTCTCTTTAAACGTCAAAATTCATTTTCTTCAATTTAATTCTTCTCATTCATGCTTGTGGTTGTGCAGCTGTCGCCCGGGTTCCGAATGCGATTCCCCGGCTAAAGGAACGGATCGAGGGCATCTGTACTCAAATGTCGTACTTTGAATGCTCGTGGCATGGACTCTCGAAGGGCCGATGGGAGGGCCGTTCTCATGGTAAGGCCTCCTTTTGAATAGCCAATACCATGTTTCTATCTTTTATTATACTAACTCCTCTTCCCTTTTGTTATTGCAGGTTTGCCAAAGACCACCGAACTTAGGCCTTCAGAAGGGGACAAGGATGCTCCCTCGTCCGTTAATCCCTCCATCTCTGCCACGGAGGAAAAGAAGAAAAGGAAGAGAAAACCTTCGGGCTCCCTGGGCTCTGAGGTGAAGAAACCAAAGAAAAGGGTGGACCGCAAGCCCAGGAGGGGCTCCAATTCCCAGGGTGCCGGATTCCGACTCGCTTCTCCGGCTTAGAGACGAGCCGGAGGATGAACCTATTTTTCTTACCCATGGTACGACTTATCCCAGGGAATCGGAGGCATCCAAGGGGGAGACTCATGAGATCGACCCCCCTCAAACTCAAAATATCGATGTGGATACCCGTAGTGAGACCAGGATACCGGCTCTGCTCGAAAGGAAATACCCGGTATAATTGAGATCTCGGGGACGCCCTCCTACACTGAGTCCATGCTCGAGGAGGCCCAAGCGAGAAAGGAGAAGTCCAATGAGGGGGTCCATGGTGCGGACGATCCTCTTCACTCCTTTTTTGATGGTGTGGACTCGTCTGCTTTGGGAGACTTCTCTAGGTTGGGCGGCCTGGAAGTTCCGAAGAAGGACATATCCTCGAAAGCTAGCGGGTCGAGTTCGAGCCCGAAATTGATCAACCAGTTCCTCACTCCGAGTGTGGATCCCGGTCGCAAGAGATCGGTTATGCTGACCATCCCGAAGGATGCCCGATATTTGTCTGCTCCTGTGGGGGTAGCTAGCTACCTCTGATGCCTGGTGACCGAGGAGGACCAGGAAAAAATGAATGAGGTGAACGTGCCATGCCTTTTCAATGAGGCGCATCAGGCACTGAACCGGGTAAGGCATCATTACTTTCCATTGATCTATTATTATCCATGTTTAATATTTCTCACATTTTTTGCCTTTTTGCAAGCCTAGGTACTTCATCATAAGAGTTTCCTTCGGTACCAGGTTAAGGTCAATCAGTTTGAGTTCGAGATCAAAGAGCTTGACTAAAAAAGGGACATGTACAAGCTTCTCAGCGAGCAGCAAGAGGGGGTCGCCAAGAACCTCCATGTCGAGCTGGATATAGCTCAGAAAGAAGCATCGACCTTAAGGCAGGAGCACACCGACTTGGTGGAAAAGGCAAAGGTTTTTGAAGTTAGAAACGAGGGTTTGATCGCAGTGGCTAACAACAATACCTCGTAGGTCCAGCAGAATATCGACTAGATCAACCAACTTCGAAAGGAGATGGACGAGATCCAAGCAATGGCCGACTGGTGGAAAAGCAAGATGGACATGCTGACCTCAAAGAAGGAGACCGCCCAGGCCAAGCTATCTTCGGTGGAAGTTCAACTTCGGATGGAGAAGGAGAAGGTTGATAAATGGGATCAGCAAAATGAAGAGCTCCGAACACAACTGAATGTGATGCGCTTGGTAAAGAGCTCAAAATAATGAAGTCCAAGTTGTATACAATCTCGACTGATGCCAACGAGATGGTGGCTCAATACAGAACTGATGTCGAAGTAGCCGAGGCTCGCCTAAAGATCACTGCTGAGTACCTGAGGCGGCTATCCTGAAGGGAGACCCTTGAAGAAATTCATGCCCGAGGCTTTGACCTGTCTTCCGAGATCGAGGATGCAAAAAGACTTAAGGTCGAGGCGAAGAAGCTAGCTGAACCCGAAAGTAAGGAGGTCTCCAAAGAATTCGAAGGCCGCGATGGTTTTGGTGATGAATTGGGCTCCGGCGAAGATCAGGCGTAAATGCCTTAGGAATTTTTAGTTTTTGTATTCTGTACATATTTTTTGTTCAATTCGAGGCCATTTTTGTTGGGCCTTTGTAAAGATATTCCGGAATATACAAACTTTCCCCCTTTTGGCAATTTCAAGTCTCTACTCTCTTAGCATCTTTTTATAATTGCGAATATTTCTAATGCCTTAGAACATAATCAGATGTAGTAATAAGTCATTTATTTTTCGGAGGTCCGAACAAAATCTGACCTCAATGCAATTTGTGCTCGAAACGTTTGAAAACTCGAAGTGACCAGAAGTTTTCCCAAGATGCTTAAGTGTTCTTAGATGATACCATTGCCGAGGGTAACCTTTTAATAGGTTTAAAGTTTTGTTTAAGGCCTTACGTTATGATTACAGGCTTCGGACGTCTCCGAACCATTTTTTAGGGTGGCCGTAGCCTTTTAGGTTTAGGCACTGCCTAATAGGTTTTGTGTCTCCGGGTTTTGATAACCCGAGCTGCCCGACCTTATTTCGGACGACAGTCCGCGAGTGGGGGTAGCCTTTTGGGCTCGAATAAGGGTGGCCCTTGGGATCGATAATCCCCGGGTAGGAATAGCTTTTAGGCTCGACACTTTTTAAGAAGCAAAAGTATGTAATAGCAAGGTAGAAACTTCCTTTCATTTCTGTGTGTAACGTACAAGATTGAAAGCGTTAAATGCTTGTATTATGGATAAGGTGGCCTATGCGGGCACGGTTCACTTGACCGTTTGGCCCTTACAATAAATCCTAACCACCGAGCCTAGACTATTTAAGCATAAAATTTCCTTCCTTCCTTGCTAAGAAGCTCAACCCGAGGGTGATGGACCCCAGTATTCGAGGTCGATATTGAGAGGGCTCAGATACTGTTGATGAGACCATTGAATCCGATTTAAAACCGGTCTTCGATTCTAAGTTAGCACGATTTACTATTGCCTCGTTAAAAATCTTACCAAAAAATCCATTTGGGACAAAACCGGTTCAAGGGAAAAAGAGTGCAACGCGTGCTTTCAGACCTAATAGTCACATTCTCCTTTGGTTGTTGCTTGCAAGTGTTAGCCCGATTCGTAATATTATAAAAAAGGTGAATGAGGTCGTACCTTAGTAGTAGTACCGCTTTAAGTGCGTCACATTCCAGTTATTCGGTAGTTGTGCACCATTTCCTACTTTGAGTTTGTACGAACCCTTACCGGTAATCCCAATGACTTGATATGGTCCTTCCCAATTCGGTCCCAGTTTTCCTTCTTTCAGGTTCCGAGTGTGCAGTGTTACTTTTCTTAACACCAAGTCCCCGATATTGAAGCATCAGAGGTTGGTTCTTTGGTTGTAATATCTTTCTATCCGTTATTTTTGGGCGGCCAACCAGACTAGCGCGTGCCTCGCGCCTCTCATCTAATAGTTCCAGGCTCGTGCTCATGGTCTCACCGTTTGATTCATCGATCGCATATCGGAACCTGAGGCTCGGTTCTCCCACTTCGACCGGTAGTAGTTCTTCGACGCCGTAGACTAACAAAAATGGAGTGGCTCGGGTACTAGAATTTTGTTACGCCTAACCTCGGGAAGCGCGACCGGCGCTCAACCGAGTGAACCCGGCCGAGCAAGCCTTTTAGATACTTCTACCCAATTAACCCATGATTAAGAAAAGATGTGATTTCATTAATTATACAGTAGGAATCTCATTCATACAATCCTAAATCGTTTCATTAGTCATTGCGCCTTTAAGTCTCAAAATACACATTTCTTATAGTTCGAGTGGAACAACTGATCAAACAAAACATAACTTGTTTAATATTCCTAACACCCATATACAACTCACATAGTGTCTACGGAGCCTCTAAAGATACAAAAGAGAGTAAATATGGTGCCGGCAACAAGGCCCCCGGCTATACCTCAAAAAGTGACCACAATATAAACAAAAGTTACAATACATGACCCCGGAATAAAATGGGGCTCACCGAGTCCGCTGAGAAGAGGATGCCGCACTATCTGTGATCAACACTGTGTGCTATGTAACCACCTACATCCATTTAAAGATGCAGCACCCCCGACAAAAGGGACGTTAGTACCGTCGAATAACACTAATATGTAAAGCTAAACACAAACTCAATAGAATGAATAATAATACAAGAGGAACAATCAAGAATTCAATAAGGGCTTCAAATAATAGTAAAACAACAAGTTAAGGATCATATACGTTTTTGAGACAATTTCCATATTATTAGGTTGGGTGACCCTTAGTACCGATATTCCACAATTCACAATACCTCTATATTCTTACACGGAGTCCGATCTCAGCCCGATTGGCTAGGCCATCTCATTTGAGACATTACCACAATTTCATTATAATTTCCAGCACAGTGCCACCATGTGTGCGACATGGCGTCCGATTACGGCCCGATTGGCTAGGCCATCTCATTTGAGACATCAACCCTTTTCACAATTCATCCACAATACCACCGTATTCTTACACGGAGTCCGATCTCGGCCCGATCGGCTAGGCCATCTCATTTGAGACATCACCCATATTCTATCTGTCATCTCAATTCATATTTCTTTCCCATACTTTCAATATAATGGCACAAGTGGCCCCAAATATAAAGTTATTCTTAGCGCTAGGCCGTATTTCAAAATTCAAGTTCTTTTCCACATTCCAACATTTTTATTATCAACAACAATAAGGCTTCCAATTCAATATATTAAGTTCACATATGAGCAATTTGGGAGTCTTAGACACATAGAGGCTTTTCATACAATTTGGCATAACAACCTTTATTTTGATCTTGACATGAAGTCTTAACATTCTTAACACATATTTCACATTTTGAACATATTCTCAAACGGCAAGATGACATGGTGAAGCATTTAGAATAAACATTAAACAAACATCCTTCAATACAACCACATTAGGAATAACCAATTCAATAATGATCAAGGACTTACTCCAATTACATGAACACCATATGATTCGATTCTAAGAAGAGGGGGGTTTAGCCAACATACCTCAATTGAGCCTCTTAATACTCTAAGTTGTTCCGGACTATTAGCAACTTCAATCTATTTTAGCAGTATAACAAAAATTGAAACCAAATTAGAAAGATGAACATGGTTTTAGCTCATTTGAGCATATTATCAAACACTAGGTGTGCATCAATGTTTTAAGCCCTTTTTTGTGGAAGATTCCATCTTTTTACAACCCATTATCTATCACTTTTAGCTCACAATCTTCCCACATACCTTAGGAACAAAGAAATGCAAAGTAAGCACCCTCATCCCAACGAATTATCTTACTAATGGCCCATTCTAGTCACATTTTGAAACTAAGAGTTTGGGTGATAGAATCTTACCTCTTAGGAAGAAGACCTAGGTGACTCTCTTGATAATCTCCAAGATTTTAAGTGAGAATTGAAGAGCAATGTGATGAAAATTACTTCTCCCTCTAGGACCCTCTCTCTCACTCTAAAAATATCAAAAAATATGATCAAAATGGTCCATGGGATGTGTTTTAACGAGATAGGGTCGGGTTTAAAAACCCCAAAATTGAAGCTCCTGAACGGGTTCTGTGGTCGCATATGCGACCGCATAGTGGTTATGCGGTCCGCGAAACGACCGCGAAAATGGATGCCAAAACTGGGAAAATAACTGACCTGGTCTGCGGTCACTATGCGGCCCACAGACCTGTTCTGCGGTCACGTAATGCACCGCAGAACAGTTTTGTGGTCGCATAGTGCACCGCATAACCTCCCTCCAAAAAATTCCAAGGCGGGATATGCGACAAGAATGCAACCCGCGAAACGGTTATGCGGTCGCATAGTGGCCGCGAAATTGGGCATAAAAAATATCCCAGAAATCTGCCCCACTCTACGACCAGTCTACGATCTGCAGAGTGGTTCTGCAACCGCAGAATGGGCCGCAGAAATGCGTTCTTCTGCCCAGCATTTTCCTTCAACTCCCAGTGCATTGTTCAATCCAAAAAGTCCGAACCGCAGCTTGCAAGCTTGTCGCGAATAATTTTTACTATTATTAACCTCTACACCTACTTGGCATCACGGAACCCGGGTTTTTAGGAAATGTTTTACGGGGCCTTACAAATTTAAGGTTGTACGGTATGTCCACAAGACTTCGGGCAGAATTTCCTTCCATTTCCCTTTGGCATCGATCAACCTTTTCTTTAGGTTTTGAAGTATGGTCTTGTTTATAGACTCTGCATGTCCATTCCCACTAGGGTGATAAGGTGTTGACAAGATCTTTTTGATCTTATGGTCCTCGAAAAATTTGCTTACCTTGTTGCCGATGAACTGCTTCCAGTTGTCATGCACTATCTCGGCCGGTATTCCGAACCAGCATATTATGTGGTCGCAAATGAAGTCGACGACTTCTTTTTCCCGGACCTTCTTATACTCTTGAGCTTCGACCCACTTAGAAAATTAGTCAGTAATAAACAGTATGAATTGAGCCTTACCGGGTGCCCAAGGTAGGGGACCGACAATGTCCATTCCCCACTTCATGAACAACCAAGGTGACAAGACCGAATGTAGCAGCTCTACAGGTTGATGGATCATTGGTGCATGCCTCTGGCAGCCGTCACATCTCAATACAAAGTCCTTCGCATCTTTCTCCATGTCGATCCAGTAATAGTCGGCTCTGATTATCTTACGAACCAAAGATTCTGCCCCCGAATGGTTTCCGCAAGTGCCTTCGTGAACTTTTCTCAAAACATATTCGGTGTCTCCCGGCCCTAAGCATATGGTGAGTGGGCCATCGAACGTTCTTCTGAACAGAGTACCTTCGGATAAGCTAAACCTGGCCGCCTTCGTGCGCAGAGCACTCGATTCTTTAGGATCCGAGGGAAACATCCCAGTCTTCAGGTAGTCTATATACTTGTTTCTCCAGTCCCAGGTTAAACTTGTTGAGTTTATTTCGGCATGGCCTTCTTTTACTACCAATTTCATGAGATGTACGACCGTTCCTGAGCTGAATTCATAGTCATCAACCGATGACCCCAAGTTAGCCATAGCATCGACTTCACTATTTTGATCTCGGGGTACGTGCTGTAGGATCCATTTCTTGAATCGATGCAGCGTTACCTGTAATTTGTCCAAGTACCTTCGCATTCGTTCCTTTTTTACTTCGAATGTCCCATTGACTTGATTTACCATAAAGAGGGAGTCACACTTAGCTTCGACCACTTCGCCCCCAGGCTTTTAGCCAATTCGAGACCTGTAATCATGGCCTCATACTCGACCTCATTGTTAGTCAATTTCACAGTTCTAATAGATTGCCTAACTACGTTACCCGTAGGCGGCTTCAACACAATGCCAAGTCCGGACCCCTTTGCATTCGAGGCACCATCCGTAAAGAGGGTCCAGATTACTGAGAAAGTCCCCGAGGTTAACAACAATTCCTTTTCGACTTCGGGTATTAAGGCCGGCGAAAAGTCAGCCACGAAGTCTGCCAAAATTTGAGATTTGATGGATGTTCGGGGTCGATATTCGATATCGTACACGTTAATTTCTATGGCCCATTTGGCCAATCGGCCCGAGAGCTCGGGTTTTTGAATTATGTTCCTTACTGGGTAAGAAGTCACGACGTATATGGGGTGGCATTGAAAATATGGCTTTAACTTTCTGGAGGTTCTTAGCAAAGCGAGCGCCAATTTTTCTAGGTGAGGGTACCTTGTTTCGGCCTCGCTTAGAGTTCTATTAACATAATAGATAGGAAATTGCGTACCTTCCTCTTCCCGGACTAAGACTCCACTTACCGCTATTTCGGATACCACTAAGTATATGTACAACTGCTCGTCTTCCTTCGGAGTATGGAGAAAGGGTGGACTCGAAAGGTATTGTTTGAGTTCTTCCAAAGATTGCTGGCACTCCGGGGTCCATGAAAAGTTATTCTTCTTCTTCAATAATGAGAAGAACTGATGGCTCTTATAGGAGGACCTCGATATGAACCGGCCCAGGGAGACTATGCGCCCGGTTAACCTCTGAATGACCTTGAAACTGTCCACCACAGTGATATCTTCTATATCTTTGATTTTGTCAGGATTGATCTCGATCCCTCGGTTGGACACCATGAATCTAAGGAACTTTTCGGATCCGACCCCGAATGCGCATTTCTCCGCATTCAGCTTCATATTGTATTTCTTCAGTATGTTGAAGGTTTCTTGCAAATGTTTCAAATGGTTCTCTACTCACAGGGACTTAACTAACATGTCGTCAATGTAAACTTCCATTGATTTTCCTATTTGTTCTTCGAACATCCGGTTAACTAGGCGTTGATAAGTGGCACCGACATTTTTAGTCCGAACGGTATTACGTTATAATAGTAGATGCCGAATTTAGTGATAAAGGAAGTTTTTTCTTGATCTCGGAGGGAAAGGCTTTTGGACAAATTTTTTGGAATCCAGGCCTTTCAATATCGGGGGTGCTCCTGGGATTTGATCAACCCTGGAGTTATAGGTCTCCCATTTTTTGTCGTTGGCTTTGATCTTCTTTTCCCCCGATTCCCCCTGCTTTGTCAGTTCCTCAAGCATCTTTATTATTTCGGGGTTGGTCCTGGGTTCAACTTCACTAGCTTTTCTGTGGTTGGTTCATTTTTTCGGATATTTTTTCGGGATGGTTTGGGCTCAACTTTACTAGGGGCACGGCTTTGGTTCTGTAGCTGGGCTATCGCCGCTTGTTGAGCTTGTAACATTTCGAAGATCACCCGCAAATTGATCCCATCGCCTTCACCATCGTGCGTACCCCGGGCTATTGATCGGGCTCCTCCGCGAACGCTGTTCTCGGGGTCGGTAGGTAAGTTTGCGTCGATGGCCACATGTGAGTTGGCATCGATTGGGTCTGTGACCGGAACTCCGTTGGGGTCAACAGGGGGCACCTCATTGCTGGGCACTATATTGTTGTTCTCACCATGGTGGCCAGACTCAACATCAATGTTCAAGTGGGCAGATTGAGAGTTTGACATTCTTAAATTAACCTGAAATTAAAATCTGAAAGAACAAGCGTAAAACAGAGTGTGTTATGGAAATTTGTATCAAATTACCACTATTATCCTTAGCCCCACGGTGGGCGCAAAATTGTTTACCCTAAAAAATGGATAACAATTAAATTTATACGCGGTTTTAAGGATATGTGAATTAATCCAATACAAGTGATCAACGACGTTAGATTAAGCAAAATAAAGATGTTATAAATGACCAAACCAATGATAAGAGTGATTCCGAGCTCGGTTAATGGCCTAACGAGGAACCTGCCTTCGGTCCCGAGCTTGCACTTATGAAGAACTTATGAACAAAAATAAGAACTTTGAATAACTTTTAGAAACAGAGAGAATAGAAGAAAATTGCCTGGGTATGCGTGTTACAATGTGTCTAATGAATAATTAGCTTCTCCTTTATATAGTAGGGGAGTTTTACCCTAAGTACAATCCTAAGAAAGGTTAAAATCTTTCCTTTCGCTAACCACTGATTTTCTGTCGATACGGGCCGAGATTCACGCCGTGATATCCGGTTGGGCACGGACATTACAGCCCTTTGTTAGTCGTGTGCAGTTATTTGGTAATACTCTCCGAAGTCTTGGGACTCGAATCGGATCCGGAGGACGTGGTCCCGATGCCTCTGAGGGCAGGTGTTTTGCTCGAACCCCGATACGAGGGGCTCCTCGCTCTGATTCCGATTCCTTACGGTTACGTCACTACTCCATTTGCCTCACCGGGAAATCAGGGTTCTCAGTTGGCTCGGTTTTACCCGTATACAGGGATCAATCAATTTTTTTTTGTTTAAAAAATAATCCATCATATTCACGATAAAAAAAGCTATATTCTCTTTACATTCACGACGTCTTTTGTTCTAATTCTTACACCATCACAAACAATAGTCAAATATAATTTTTTTATTTTTTGAATTACTTCAATTTTCTCTTGCTTTCTGTATCTCAAAAAATTGTTTACCTAAGAACGAAGATTGTATAAGGAATCAAGCAAGAGATGATACCTTAATAGATAAATTGGACAAAGAAGCAGAAGGGAAATTACTATTTGATTGTCATCAATTCCCCTGACGATGTTAATATGATCAAGCTTGTTGTGAAGGTAATAATGGTTCTGGCTTATGGCAGGCTTAAATAGACAAATACATTCACAATATAGATGAAAACTTCCAGGCAGCAAAAGGCAGAAAATTTCTAATAGTGACGAAAATTAAACTTGCAAAAGGCCACATTCACAAGAGGCAAAATACAGGAAAAAACGAAAAGTGAAATTGAAAGAGCATACAACACTGTGATTTCACACTAATTTCTTGATCAATTCAAAGAAAAAAATCTTCTAAAGCTTCTTCCTCTTCTTCGATTCAGAAACATAAAACGTCTTAATAATACTCAAACCTAAATAATCGATTTTCCCTCATATCTGGAAAAAAATTCAATAAAATCTTGATATAATACTCAAACCTATATTTAGTTCATCTCTATCACTTTATTCTTATACATGCGAGTAACTCTTTCAGATAATTAATCAAATATGTCGTAATCACATTAAATCTACATGATATAAACTCTTGTATGCATTATTAACCAAACGAATTATAATTTTCCTAGTGCAAATATAGGGAGTGACGAAGTATCAAGTGGATAATGATGTAACATGCAGTCTACTCTATCCTACATCAATTGTACACATAAGTTGCTCTAATTGTATGAATGGAATTTAGGAGGTTAAAAAATTAAGCACAAACCTGATAACCATAAGTACTCTGAAACAATCAATAAAACCGGTCAGATGAACAAAAGGTGAATTGTAAAATAAAAAAAAAAACAATCAGGAAAAAAGAGAGGAAAGAAGTAAAAAGTAAGATACAAAATGAGCGAAAATGCAACAGAGCACGGCGGAGCCCCGGGAATAAAAATAACTTTGATAAAGCATGCATAACTTGGTTTTTGAACAACTTTCTTTTTACCATGCTTTGATGTGTCCCCATAGAGATGTATATGTACGCTGATTGAGAGCTTCAAAAAATTGGATCAATTCCCTGTTGCAAATGAATTTCGGTAGCCAATGCAACATTTAATAAGGATTGTTTTTGAGTCTGATTAATTTAGCGTAGGTTACAAACGGTATTTAAGGTGGTTTATCGTATCAACTTTCGTATAATTATTGTTTAAATTTTTTCAGTTATCACCTCTGTTTTAAAAGGCGTTTCTGGGGCGAGGCATACCAAAAACGCACCGGAGCGATGGTGTGGGCTCAAGAGGTGTACGCCCCGTAATTTGGGGCGTACGCCCGGGCGTTCGGGGCGCATTTTTTTAGTAAGGAGGAAGCCCTAGAGACTTTTTCAAATTAAAACAAAATTTATTGAATTAGTCCTTCATATAATACCTAAATTCTCAAAAGTCAGTTTGGTAATTACTCAAAAGGTTTAAAAAGGAACTCAAAAGTATTAAATTTAAAAGTAAAGACCTTTTTTATTGATTTAAGCCCTAATTCATGGTTTTCTCAATTTTTTTATCTTGTCCACTAGTCTGCTAATATCTCCCAAAAGCAACGAATATTTAATTTTTTTTACAAATAGAAAGAGAACTACATTTTTCTTCATAGCAGCAAATTCAAAGTTCAAATTGCAGGTTAATCATCATTTTTGTTCCTCCATATAGAAAACTTTATTCTTTTAGACTCAAATTACTTGTACTTGTACGTAACGTATAATAGATTGTTTTGATTAGTTTTGTGTGGGGATGGAGCACACATATATATAGTTTTCTTCAATTTTTATGCAATTTTACCTGTTTATAAATATTAACTGTCATTATATTATTTTATAAACTATTAAAAATTAAATACCTATGGCGCTTACGGAACTCCCGCCTCGGGACTTACACCCTGCTGAAACATATGTAAAACGCCCAACCTTACGCTCACACCTTTTAAAACACTACTTATCACATTAATTGAACGAAAATACTTAATTAAAAAGAAATTATAGGGTAAAAAGTGGGCCCCTAAAGTTGGGGGCCTAAATCTTGGGCTTCAAAGGCTTTACCCAAAAGCCGGCCCTGGCCCCAACAACAAAAGAAAGTCTGGCTTTTAAGGGTATTAATGTCATTGCATATATTCTAATCCTAAATTATCTGCAAGTGAACACGTTACATGCAGCAACAGTCAACACCATTGTTTGTTGTCTCTTCGGCTGGCTCTTTAGCCGCCATGGCAGCAACGCCGCTTGAGTCTCTTTGAATCTTAAATATCTTTCGTTTCACTCCTTCATCTATGTTACGACTTTAAAACAGTACTTTTTCCTTAAGCAACATCATATTCATTTTCCACTCCTCCCATTTGGTTGACGAGAAATTGTAAATGAATTCTAGTTCAACCGTTCATCATCCCGTTCTTTGAGCAGTTACTTTCCTATTTCTGGTGTTTTTTCAAGCGGATATATGGCTACTATTAATGAGATTGCATGTTTTACCTACCTCGGGATAACTAACGCTGTTTCTCCTAGACGACGTCGTTTGGTTGTTCCTCAGACTTGGTTGAAATTGAGGAGTCAATCATGTTCAAAGGTTCTGGGTGCAGATTGTAGTCAGAACCCTAGTTTTGTTACTCCGAGGAGGAATAAAATCTGGGAATTTAGATTGTATAATTCTGTTGAATTGGATAGGTTTGTGACAAGCGACGATGAGAATGAGATGAGTGAAGGTTTTTTCGAGGCAATTGAGGAATTAGAACGAATGACAAGAGAACCGTCAGATGTTCTTGAGGAAATGAATGAGAGGTTATCGGATAGAGAGTTGCAGTTGGTGTTGGTGTACTTTGCGCAAGAAGGGAGGGACTCATGGTGTGCTTTGGAGGTGTTTGAGTGGCTAAGGAAAGAGAATAGAGTCGATAAGGAGACAATGGAGCTGATGGTTTCAATAATGTGTGGATGGGTGCAGAAGTTGATTGGGGCGAAGAGTGAAGCCAGGGATGTAGTGGACTTGCTGGTGGATATGGACTGTGTAGGGTTAAACCCCAAATTTAGTATGGTTGAGAAGGTTATTTCTTTGTATTGGGACGCAGGTGAGAGGGAGGGAGCTGTGTCTTTTGTGAAGGAAGTGTTGAGGAGGCAGATTGCATACTCACATGGCAATGGAGATGGTCATAAGGCTGGTCCCACTGGTTATCTTGCCTGGAAAATGATGGTAATTCTTATATACTCATTGAGTTTAATGCTAAGCACTTGTTAGCAGTAAATATTTGGTGTATTTCTCCCATTAAAAAGGTGATGTCATAGAGTCCTGGCTTTGACTCTTGATTAAAAGAAAAAAGAGTCCTGCCTTTGACTATCTTGTATTCTTTTCTAGTCCTTCAGTTTGGTCATGTTAATGTCATGCTATCTTATGCTTAGTGACAAGTACTTATCTCCAGTTACAATCAAATCCAGCTTAGGATTTCTCTTCCTAGCTGTGTAATATGGTATTGGAATGAAACAAATAACCCCCATGATATTAATAGGACAGTTTCGTATGTATTCATTCTATCGTCGTGCATCCTTATTGTGAGAAACATGTGTGCCTTGTTGTGCCACTTGAAATAAGATTACCTGTGGAATGTTTGTTGGCAAAATTTTTGAGTCACTCTGATTGGATGGGTTGTGGCAGCCAAATTCATGAATTATGATTTCCAAATAAAGTTTGACGATTAATGTTGACGGGGGACTCTACTTTTTTGCTACGGGATCAAGGGTCACTTCGCTGGAAGTCCAGTAACAGCCTATGGCCACTGGTAGTTGAACCCAATAGGAGATTTACTGTGAAGCTTGCCTTACACAAATTTCACATCGAAATGGGAAAAGAAAGTTAGTACCATATAAAGGCGAGTGCATGGTTCTAATTGTTGAAGTGCTTTTGGGTTAAAGCTTAAGAGAACAAAGTCGTGAGGCATAATTGTTGGGCCAGAGTGGACAATATTTTAGCAGTTAGGCTAGACCATGACAAGTGGTATCATTGCCGGTACCTCCTCTAATATGGTGGTGGGGCAAACTCAGCACGACGTTGAGTAACATCTATGAAGTGCTGGCGGTTGAATTCTCTGTCAAGCTTGCCTTAGGCGAATTCCACGTCAAACTGGGAGGAAAAGTTGGGGACCATGTAATGGCAAGTACAAGAACCCAACCATTAAGGCGCTTTTTGGGTTAAAGCTCAAAGAGGAAAAAACATGAGGCCCCAAAGGTTGGGCTAGAGCGGACAATACTTTGCAGTTGGGCCTGGGTTGTGATAGGTCCTAATGCTGAAAGATCAAAATTGTTGCACTAGGGCAAGTGTGGTTGTAAAGTACCGAAGCTGCAAGAATTTAAAACAAAAGAATATAACAAAACCTGTAAATGCTTGTAGTGATAAAAAATGACTACAAATGTTTGGAGTTAACGAGATCTTGATAAAGAAATTGAAAAGAAATGAATTATTCGACAGGTTATTGTTGTATATGTGTTATTAATGGATGATAGATGAAGGATGTTGTATGATCTCCATCATATATACAAAAGGTTGCGGCGTTTATGGGTTCGTACCACCTTCATGTTGTGATCTAGATTGTACATTTCAGTGCTGTAACAGTAACAGTTTTATGCTCGCTTGGTTTTCTCCTCTTTATACCTTAGCTTTCTTATTCTCATATTCAGTTGACATATCTGATCTTGTACGGAAAGACAATTACTTGTCCGATCAATGTGAGATAAACAAACCTTTACCGGTGGGTCAGATACGATAATCCGTTTTACCCACTTTCTGAGATGGATGTTGGGATTAGTCCATATAGACAACTTGCTATAAATGATGTTGATCCCCTAGTATTTTTTTGGGCAATATTGGGCCAATTCATTCTCCATCAAAATATATGCCGATCCGAGTTTTCGTCCGTCAGTGCCAAGGGAGCATGAAGCAAGTAGGATCAATGATATCCAAAGATATGGGGTACGTTTGTCGAATTCAATGCCAGGTACTATTGTACTAGTAGTGCGGAAAGGGCTTCGAATGCCAATTGTGCAAACTCATCTAAAAAAAGCTCAAGAAGACTCGATCGGTGCGTTTTCAAGAACCAAATATGGACGTGTTACCTAAGACTGTTGTTCACTCACAGAATGTATTAGTAAAAGAGTATCAAAACCTAGGGAATTATCCATAATGTCCTCTGACACAACAAGAATGTGGGACTCTATTGATGAAATTTTGAAAGTGAGCTTGCATAGGTGCTCTATGAAAAAATAAGTACATGTTTAATGACATTGTTCTTGTGTATTGGTGTGCTTTTCAGAACATATGTGCCCCTGGTCATAGAATCGGGGAAGGATCCAATTGATGTGCTTTTTTGAACATATGTGCCCTGATTTCTTGATCCAACCTATCTTGATAGTAAGAACCATGCATTATTTTGTTATTCATATCATAAGACCGTGTCAAGACGAAACTATATACACAGCAAAAAGCTATGGAAGATGAAATCATGAATGCTTAGTATGTATTTAATAATCTTTAGATGAAATAAACTAGGATTATTTCACCAATTATTATGAGCCATACAAGTTGTATCCTTAAAACTTACTTAAAACATTTATTTTTATCACAAAAAATGATGCATGTTACATATTAATTTAGTTCACTCGAAGAACTTGATGAAAATAAAAATAGTAGATGTTTGGTTGAATATTTTTGTACCAAATTAATTTTTTGGCTTTGATACGATCTAAACCAAATTAAAAAACCCTCAAAACCTTAAACCTTAAATACTTTTTCAGTCAAAATAGATAGCCCCGCCGACACTTTTGTCAATACCACATGCAATGTAGCTAGCAATATTACAGTGAATGAATGAAAATCTACCAAAAATTTGAAATCCGAGACCATATAGAGCAATGCTTAATTTGCCAATTATCTAATTTTTTTTTATAGCACTCAATCCAATTCTTCTCAGCTCTCCTCCTTTTCTATTTAGATAATTGGTGAAATAAGAGGGACCTCCAGCTGAATAGTGTTTAGGGTTTGAGGTTTTTTTTTGGGGTGGGGGGTGGGGGGATTTGATATTACCTATTCAACTTGGTATCAGAGCCAAAAAATCAAATTTGGTAGCAAAAATATTCAACTGACTGTCTATTGCTTTTCTATCTATCAAGTTCGGGTTCAAGCCGGGACGTTCTACTATGGAAGCTATCCACCTTATCAGGAGGTTGGTGGAACAGTACAGGGATAGGAAGAGGGATTTGCACATGATGTTTATTGACCTAGAGAAGGCGTACGACAAGGTCCCTCGGGACGTGCTTTGGAGATGCCTGGAGGTGAAAAGGGTGCCGGTAGCGTACATTAAATCGATAAAAGATATGTATGATGGAGCTAGGACACGGGTCAGGACCGCGGGAGGTGACTCAGAGCTGTTTCCGGTGGTTATGGGGTTACACCAAGGATCTGCGCTTAGCCCGTTCTTATTTGCCCTGGCGATGGACGCCCTGACACACCATATTCAAGGGGAGGTGCCATGGTGTTTGTTGTTCGCTGATGATATAGGCGATGGATGCCCTGACACACCATATTCAAGGGGAGGTGCCATGGTGTTTGTTGTTCGCTGATGATATAGTTCTGATTGATGAGACGCGGGAGGCGTTAATGAGAGACTGGAGGTTTGGAGGCAGACCCTGGAGTCCAAAGGTTTCAAGTTGAGTAGGACAAAGACGGAATATGTGGAGTGTAAGTTCAGCAGCGTGACGGGGGAAGCGGACATGGTAGTGAGGCTCGACTCACAAGTCATCCCCAAGAGAGAAAGTTTCAAGTACCTAGGGTCAATCATCCATGGAGATGGGGAGATCGACGAGGATGTCACGCATCGTATTGGGGTGGGGTGGATGAAATGACGGTTAGCATCTGGAGTCTTGTGTGACAAGAAGATGTCACCGGAACTCAAAGGTAAGTTTTACAGAGCGGTGGTTAGACCGGCTATGTTGTATGGGGTTGAGTGTTGGCCAGTGAAGAATTCACATATCCAGAAGATGAAAGTAGCCGAAATGAGAATGTTGAGATGGATGTGTGGGCATACTAAACTAGATAAGATAAGGAATGAAGATATTCGAGAGAGGGTGGGCGTTGCCTCCATGGACGACAAGATGCGGGAAGCGAGGCTTAGGTGGTTCGGGTACGTGCGGAGGAGAACCATAGATGCCCCGGTTAGGAGGTGTGAGCAGTTGGCTTTGGCAGGGACGAGAAGAGGCAGAGGGCGGCGTAAGAAGTATTGGGGCGAGGTTATCAGGCAGGACATAGCGCGACTTCAGATTTCCGAGGACATGCCTCTTGATAGGAACATGTGGAGGTCGAGCATTAGGGTGGTAGGCTAGGGGGTGGTCGAGAGTTCTTCCTTCTTTGTACCGGGTAGTCTGATAGAGTTTTGTTTAGGTTTGTTAGCGGTCTATGTTGTGTTCATATTGTTGTTTTGCATAGTTTTTGTGTTATTGTTCTTTCACTTATTCGTTGCTGTTATTATCTTTCTTGCATCTTTTGTTATTACAGGTCTTTTCTTTTGTTTCTCTCCTGATATTATTGTCTCTTCTGTTGAGCCAAGAGTCTCCCGAAAAAAACCTCTTTACCCTTTTCGGGGTAGGGATAAGGTCTGCGTACACTCTACTCTCCCCAGACCCCACTAGTGGGATTTTATTGGGTATGTTGTTGTTGTTGTAAGTTCTTAAGATGCACTAAATTAATATGTAACATGCATCATTTTTTATGATAAAAATAAATATCCCAAGTAAGGATAATGACTCAAAGCAATTGGTGAAGCAATTGTAGTTTATTTTGTCTAAAGACTAATAAATCCATAATAAAGACTTATTTGATCTTTTGTAGCTGTTTGCTATGGATATAGTTTTGTCTTGCCATAGTGTAAGGAAAATTTCAAATATTATGATGCGAATAATGAGATTATGTATAGTTTTTACTATAAAGATAGACTGGATCAAGAAATCAATGCACATATGTTCAGAAAAGCATACAAATTGGATCCTTCCTCGATTCTATGATCAAAGACACAAATGTTCAGAAAAGCACACCAATAAAAAACACACAACAAGAGAACAAAGTCTTTAAACATGGACTTATTTTTATATTGTATGTATAATATGTGTTATATATAGGTCTTTTGTAGTTGTTTGCTATGGATATAGTGGTCTTGCCATAGTGTAAGGAAAATTTCAAATTTTATGACGCGAATAATGAGATGATGTATAGTTCTTACTACTAAGATAGACTGGATCAGGAAATCAGTGCACATATGTTCAGAAAAGCATACAAATTGGATCCTTCCTCGATTCTATGATAAAAGGCACAAATGTTCAGAAAAGCACACCAATCAAAAACACACAACAAGAGCACAAAGTCATTAAACATGGACTTATTTTTATATTATATGTATAATATGTGTTATATATGGGTCTTGCTAATCTACTATCGGTAGTAGGTTAGCAACTTAACTCTGCATCCATTTTTGGATTATCCAAAATATCCTCACTCTTTCATTAACTATGGGGGCTTTTTATTTTTTTTAACAAAAAATTAGATCCAAACCAGCCCTTTCTTTATCTTCTCTCTCTTCGATCCCCTCCCCCCCTTCTACCGCCCACTTTTTCTCTTTCATTTCACAAGCCTTCTTTTTAAATTTTTACTTGTCCATTCTTTGTTTCTCTTCTCAACATTTTTGAAGAGATTAGCGATATAATCACTAATAAGGGATGAAACCTTTAAGTTTCTATGCCTTCAATTAATTCTCTCTCACTTCCATAATACAAGAAAATATGGCAAATAATGAAGAAGATCAAACTCTTATGGTGTTCAATTGCAGAGAATGCTTGATTTCAAAGGGGGATCACGAGTGATCTTAGAGGCTCCATTGCTGTTGAAACGTCTTCTTCTTCCCTAGGTCGTCCTAAAATCTCTATCATGAAAACAAAATGCAGTGATGAACGCGGGTTTAATCAAACATATTATAGGGGTTTACCAAAATTAAACATACGTTTTAGTTTTTAGAGATTAGACCATGATATCCATTTACTTTGATAATGCTCATGAGAATCTAATAATCTTAAATAGGGTGGGAAAGAAGAGAAGCAGAAGAGAGAGATAGAGGGGAGAGAGAGACTCATTAGGGACTAGGGAGAGGGAGGCTGGCAGTACCAAATATGTTGGATTTACTTTTTGCAAAAAGACGGAAAATCCTCCCATGTTAATGTACTCCAGTATACTGTTAAGGGTATTTTTGAGAATTCAAAATGGGTATAATTGTCAATAAGAGACGATGCTCATGGTAATGTTTAGATCGGTGAATAAGTTGATTGAGGCGAATAATGAGGCCGGGGTGGGTGGGTGTTGTACACCGGCTCATGGAGATGAACTGAGTTGATTGAAGCCCAACCTTACGATATGTTAACTAGGTCATATCTTCATATTGGTGGGTGTGAGGGAGGAAGCTGTCTTTTCTGTGAAGGAGGTGTTGAGGGTGCAAATAGCATACTCAGATGTGCATAAGGGCTTGTCCTACCAGTTATCTTGTTTGCAGGGCAGGACACACGTAGGCTCAAGCAGTGACACCGCTTAGTAGGAGAAGTTTACTAAATATGCATATGTAATTAATTTGCAGAAACAAAATATGGGATATGCACCAACTGCTTGATACAAGCTGCTCCATAGCTCGCCTGGTCGAGCACCTCTCTCTTCTAATTGAGGTCATGTGTTCAAACCCCGCCAATTTTACATGCATGTTGATTGAGATATTTTTGCCTTATCTGTGCTTAAAAGCATATATGTTAGCAAGGATTGAACCATTGACCTCTCGGATGGTAAGGACAAAACCTATTGGCATGAGTCCAAATTGTGTGATGTACGCAGAATAATTTATCTTTTTCTGCTGCTTCCATTGTAAGTGGTAAGAATACACATCTTCTTTTTCGGGATGAAGTTGGTTAAGACCAATTTGCAGAATCAAATAAATAATAAGCTTTTGAGTGATTATTTGGTTCGTTATATAGAAAAAGAATTATTTAGTATTATTCTTAATGAGGATAATTATGAATGTTTCAAAAATAAAAACTCGTCGAGGAGATAGCAATATACTTGAACTTTTTTATATGATTTGAATTTTGTTTTTAAAATATGATCTCACAGCAGTGATTTTCTTATCTGTTCACTCCTTTAAATATCGACACCGCTTATGAAAAATCCTGCTTATGCCCCGGCTTTCCTGGAAGGTGATGGTAATCCTGATATAGTCATTAACCTTTTAGTTAGCTAGGTGGAATTGTGTTGTTAAAAAGTTATGAGAATATCTTTCCTAACTTTTAAATTTAGAATGATTATATGTATAAAGTAGAAAATTTAGTGATACAGTGATAAAGCACTCTCCATTAGCTGATAGGTAAGAGTCTGAATGCCATTTGCTGTGTGCGATACTAATATATATGCTTATATATTCCATTTTACAGGTACATATAGTGTGTCATTCTTGATCTGCAATTGGTTTGTTTTCACGTAGAGATCATCCAACTATTGCATTTGGGTAATTTAGGAAAAGTACAATGTATTAATTATCATTTACTATTAATTTTGCATTCGTATTCTGAACTTTTCTCCATGGGGGGTATGTTGAAGCTCCGAGACTAGAATACATGTAGACTAGGAATATGATGTGAACCTAAGCTACTATTTTTTTTCCGACTGCTGATGGTGGACAAACACAGACGTGTTTTCTAATCCCGAATGGTAGAGTGCACCAGAAGCTACTGAATTTTTTCTATCTTTTACCAGAAAACTGCTCTAAAAATTAATCAAAAAGTCTATGTAGTTTAAATGTTCATAAACTTTAAACAAGCCGTGCACTTTATCTTTAAGGGCGAAAAACATATCATTCTTAATTAAGAAATTTGATTAGTCCCTTGCCCATCTCTTTTCACTCATATCCAAAGTGTACCCTATTTTGTCCAACTTAGCCGCTTTCCTCACCGTGCCACAAAAACCTCCCGCACAGCCTTGCCGGTCATATTTCATGCAACTTGCAATAGCAGTTCAGCCAACCCAACAAAGCCAAGTTATCTGGTTCTTCATATGTCACTTGCTTCCATTGCACCCCTTTTCTACTCTTCTTCCTTTCTTTTTCTTTGCTCTCTTCAAGAAGGCACTGAATGAGTTTGATTGAAGGGTGAAGAAAAAGGTGCTTGATGTGCTTTCTGGGTATGTGAAGGTTTGCATGTGACATGTGAGTGGCATAAGAATATGCAGGTGATGAGGCAAAAAAGCTACAAAGAGATGGGGGTGTGTGGAAGGAGGGAAAAGGTCCTCAAAACTCTTCTTTTTGTGTCCTATAATTCTTCTGTGAAAACTTCGTTGCTCGCATAAAACTCGTAAAAATTTTCTCCTTTAAGAAGCCATGTTTATATTGCCTTTATGGCAAATTACGTAGGAAGAGTGTTTTTCTCCATTTTGGCATTTTCAAAGGGTTTAATAGGTTGGATGGCAGGAACTTGGTATTGGCGTAAACAGGACATGGTCAATGTTCAATTAACTCTGATCTGTTTTTCCCACACCAAAATGGAAAAGAATACCAATAAAAGTTGAGAGGAGAGCATATAATGTAGGTGGAATTTTTCCTTAATCCTTAATGGTTGTAGAACTCCTTAAACTATTGACATGTTCTCTATCGGTATTTTAGATCTTTCACTAAAATGTGGTTTCTTTGGTTACTGTTACTCATCAATGCTGGTATTGGATTCAGCATGTTGAACTACTTCACTGTGAATTTATTGCTCCAAACTCTGTTTTCCAGTTAAACTGCTCTTTATTTTATTTTTGAGGAAGTGACATGGTCCAATATCTTATTATATAGCAGAAAGAAAGAGGTTAATACCCATTAGAGTGGAAAAAGGTCGGGTAGTAACTTCAGGTGTGGTACACACACACTCACATATATAATTTTAAAGAAGTACCTGCTTTTCCTTTTCTTTTAAATATAGACGAACATTAGTGTAGTATAGACTTTCAGAGACTCACTTTCTTTATAGACACCATCCCTTTTTTTCATTTTCCAAGACTTGCTTGTGTCTATCCTGGTTGAATTGTCCAAATTTACATGCATAAGTTAATTTGCTTCTAATATTGCTTAAGAATCTTGTGACCAGGAGAGCTCTCTTCTTCAATGATGCCGAAAGAGACTTTTGGTGAATATCAGCATCATTTACAAAATCATATCACCATTTTGGGATATCATATCTCTGGTCTAGGGCATCTCCTTGTTCCCAAGGTGTGGATATGATCTAATATTAGAAATATCTCAGATCTCGCTTCAGAGATTCTTTGGCAAATAAGAAAAAAATTAATTAAGAAAACTACTTAATCCGTTCTAGTTTATGTGAACCTATTTCCTTTTTGGTCCGTTCAAAAAAGAATGACCTCTTTCTAGATTTGAAGATAATTTTACATAAACTTTCAATTCTACCCTCAATTAGAAGCTTTTATAGTCACACAAATACTTTGGCATGTTTAACACCACTCGCCTCAAAAGATTTATAGCCACATAAATGTTATGGCTTATTTAGGACCATAAATTTTAGAAGTCTTCATTTCTATCTTAAATTCCGTTCTCAGTCAAATAGGATCACATAAATTGGAATAGAGGGAGTAGCATATAGCATAGTGCAACAAATGTTTTATGCAGTAAAGCATACCATGCGGGATTCCAAATGTTTTATGATTTCTGACATGAATTCTAGAGATTTTGAACAAAAAAAGTTTAAGTTTGAAAGACCTGAAGGTCTTGAGGACCAACAGAGAGATGAGAGATATATGTAGAAAATTTCTCTCACGCTGTAACCCGGTATCAAATGAAATGAACAACAAAAAAAAGTTGTGGTTGTGATTCATTACCTTATTTGCCAAATAATCTCTTAAGTGAGATCTAATTCCGAAAATGGTTCGTATACATGATTTAGAACAAGGAGATCTCTCGAACCAAAGACATGATTCCAAAATGGTGATCTGACTTTGTGAATGATTCTGAAATTAACCAAAAGTGTTGAAAGAGTTTCGTTCAACATCATTGAAGAAATAACTCTCTTGGTTATGAGATTCTTTAGCAGTAGTAAATGGAGCTCAAGTATCTGAGCAAGAAAGATACTTTGGAATTGACAATACATAAAGCAGATTAGTTTATGCGGGTAAATTTGGACAATCTGACAAGGATAGATACAAGCAAGTCTCGGGAAACAGAGAGGATGGTGTATAAAGAGAGTAAGTAAAAGTCTCTGAAAGTTTAATTCATGTATTTGGAAGTCTATACAACACCAATTTGGGTATATAATTAAAATAAGGAAAGCGGGAGAATCTTTAAAACAAACTGTTAAGATACTAGAATTTATTTATTTTTAGTCATAGAGTTGAACACATTTTTTTCATTGTATACACTAACATTTTATCAATGTATATTATTTCAATAACAAAAACAATAACAATAAGAACTGATGGGAAAAGCTTCTTTTAACTTTGTTAAAATTTGTTCGATAATTAATGATCTATAACAGCGAAAAGTAGAAAAAAATATGCGAACAACAATGTTCAAATTTAAATATAGTGCATGGGCCAATCCTAACTAGTTAAATTCTTTGAGGCTGGACATTTGGTTTTAAAATATTTTCTAAAATAGCTAAAAAGTTCAGTTGATGATGTCTTTTAGTTGTATAAGTTATTTGAGGAGTGAGAAGGTAAGAGGATTTTTCTGTTACTAATACGCAGTGCATTTTGTGCAAAATAAAATTTGTATACTCTTGGGGGGATTCTTTAGATTGAAGGGCTGTGATGCAGAATTTTCCTGCTTCCAGGATTTGCTTTGCCAAGTTATATCCATGTCTTATAAGCTTTGATCTTCCTGTCAGGAGGAGGGGAATTACAAGGATGCAGTCAAATTAGTTATTGACATTCGAGATTCTGGGTTGAAGCCAGAAATATACAGCTATTTGATTGCAATGACAGCTGTGGTAAAAGAGCTGAATGTTTTTGGAAAAGCTTTGCGCAAATTGAAAGGTTTCGCCAAAACTGGTGTCATTGCGGAGCTTGATTTAGAAAATCTAAGGCTCATTGAAGAATATCAAGCAGATCTGTTGGCTGAGGGTGTGCGATTGTCCAATTGGTTGATTAGAGAAGGAGGTCCTTCTCTTTTTGGGGTGGTTCATGAGAGGCTTGTTGCAATGTATGTATGTGCTGGGCGTGGAATAGAAGCTGAGAGACATTTGTGGCAAATGAAGTTAGTTGGCAAGGAAGTCAGCGGAGATGTTCATGACATTGTCTTAGCAATATGTGCTTCCCAGAAAGAGCCGGAGCTAGGCTCCATCTCAAGGTTGCTCACCAGAATGGAGGCTTCAAGCTCAGTACAGAAAAAGAAAACATTGTCATGGCTGTTGAGAGGTTATATTAAAGGTGGACATTTTGAGAATGCTGCAGAGACAGTAATTAAGATGCTTGACTTGGGTCTGTATCCAGAGTTTTTGGACAGAGCAGCTGTGCTGCAGGGACTAAGGAGAAGAATTCAACAATCTGGAAGCTTGGAAATTTACCTCAACCTTTGCAAAAACCTTTCAGATGCTAGTTTGATTGGTCCATGTCTTGTATATCTCTACGTAAAGAAATATAGATTGTGGATAATAAGGATGCTATGACCAACAAGAAAATATACAATGAAATATATATACATAACATTCTATACTAGTATACTATATATATATATATATATATATATATATATATATATATAGTCCCTCAAGTTCAAGTTCAATTTCGTATATAATGTACATGTAAAACTACTCCACAACTTCCTACGTCGTGAGAATGAAAAATAAACTATGCCCTATATTTCAGTTTATTACTTTTCGAGCTGCCTACTATTTCTTGTTTTTCCTTCTCACAAACTAAACCAGGTACTTACAACTTAATCATGGACCCCCTGCAGAAGCATCTTTAGGTGGGGTCGTTATGTTATCCATCATGCTGTAGTTTTCAAATGAAGTGATCCTGTATCTTTTTTTAGGGGCCATTAGTGCTATATTCTAAATATATAATCGTTGTTTATCTGGGAGCCTATAGATGAATCTTTTAGAATTCATTAGGTAAGGAAAAATAGTACGTTATTTTGCATTGCTTCTGGTTTTCTGGTTTTGTACTAATCGGAGAAAAAAAAAAAACAATTTCTTTTTTGATAAACTGGAGTACTTTTGTTAATACTAACATTGTCTGGAAATGTTACAAGGCATTTTTATTGCCGAAATCAGACAACTTGGTGCAAACACTACACTAATTAAGGTTCCAACTTTATCCATCAGAACAGTGGCTTCGACAAACTTAGAGGGCGTTTGGCTAAGCTTATAAGTTGGTCAAACTAGCTTATAAGCATTTTTTGGCTTATCTACGAGTTTGGTAAAGTTAAAAGTGCTTATAAGTAAAAAATAAGCCAAAAGCCATAAGCTGGTCACCCCCACCTTATAAATTTTTAGCTTATAAGCACTTTAAGTTTGACCAAACTTTTTACTATTTTATCCTTAAAATATTTTTTTAGAACAAAACTCTTGCATCGATACTCACTGCCTCAAGCACTATTTCAACCTAACTCCCCCTCCCCCGCCTCTTCAAGTCTGCAATGCTCATTGACTATTTAAGATAAGCAAATTCTCTATTCCTTTGCATATTTATATCTATGTGATTGTGTATTAATCTTTGAACTGTATGTAATAAATGAGAACATATCAAATTTTTGGTATGTTGCTTTCTAAGTGTTGTGGTGATAAAGACAATGTTTATTTCTTTTCAAATATTTTGTCCTATTTAGGTTTATTTTTTGCTGAGAAACTTTTCTCAATTTATTAATTACTATAACTTATGATTATATGCTTATCATAAAATAAATTATATTTATCATAAAAGTTATCTTATCTAAGCACAATTGTATTTAAAATAAAATGATAATAGAATATTTTGTATTTGGAATCTAAAATTTTGAAGAAATTACGCCCTTATAAGTGTAAACACTTCTAAGGTTATTTAAGTCATTTTAACAGAAAAATAGCTTATCAACACTTTTTTATTAAATACTGCAGCAACTTATTATCAATTTCAACACTTGTATCCAAACACGTAACTGCTTATTTATTAAATCAGTTTCAGCACTTAAAAGTGCTTTTCAGCCCCTAATGCTTATCAGCTACTTCAAATCAGCTAATCCTAACGGGCTCTTAGGTGAAACTGGAAAATGTATTAGCCTATTCATGAATGACTTGCTTGGAAGCTTATTGATAGAATTACGGATCATCTTTTACTTTAGGCGTCTTTCAATGAATGGCCTTCTAGATACTAGAGAGTTACATAAGTACCTTTGACAATCATAAATACAATCTGAGCGAGTGACACGACATCTATTATCTACTTAGAATGGATGTAATTTGTTAGTTAATTAAAAAAAATCTGAAGATCTCAAAGTAAAATGTGATTTGTTTTTAAACCATTCTGGAGCTTTGACAAGCTTTGGCATTTCTTTTTCCAAGTCACGGTGGAGGTTTGACAAGCCTAAGCTAATAATCAATGAACTGTGGACAACAATGACATTAGGGGTATATTTTGACTGGCAAGTTTGTGTTCGGCATAAGAGTTAGAGCTCGTCCTTGAAGCACATTTGCTAATGTTTGCCTCTTAAGTAATAAAGTAGATTACTATCTCCACCAAAGTAAATCCTTTTGGACTCAAGAGACCAAAATAGATGCTAAAAACGGTGAACAATTTATGTAAAATATCCATTGAACTTAAAATAATTATCTTTTTTTATCCATTTGAAAATTAGTTATATCCAATTAAAACTAACCCAGTTTACCCATCTATTTGACTTAGCTTGGCTTGATTTGGCTTGACTTGGTTTAGCTTGGCTTGGCTTGAATTGGCTTCGCTTGGCTTGACTTGATTTTACTTGACATGGCTTGGTTTAGTAGCTTCTTTGACTTCATTAACCGCATGGGCATGGGTGGATAAATAGTTTCTGCCGCTTGGGTATTTGCCAAAGATTCCCTACCCCAATAAATTAAACCCCATCTTCTTCCCCAGGCAGATACGAATCCAAGAGGCCCCCTCCAACAACAACAACAATAACAACACCAAACCCAGTGATATCTCACAAAGGGAGGTCTGGGGAGGGTAGAGTGTACGCAGACCTTACCCCTACCTTACGAAGGTAGAGGTTATTTTCGATAGACCCCCGATTCAAGAGAAAAAAACTAAAAAGAAAGCAGAAATAACAAGTAGTAACCATAGCAAGTAAATGTGATATAATAACCGAAGCGAAAGAAACGACATATAGTAAAAGAAATATGCAAATACTAAGAAATGAAAATACGAGACTAACGCTAATGAGACCGACATATAAATAAGATACGCCCGTTTAACCACTACTCTTCTACCCTAATTCTCAACCTCCATGTCGTGCTTAGTCACCTCTCCCCAATAGTTCTAAGACCTACCTCTACCTTTCCTCAGCCCCCCCTCCTAGATCCAACCTCTCACACCTTCTCACTGGGTCATCTATACACCTCCTCCTCACATGCCCGTACCATCTCAATCTAGCTTCCTTCATCTTGTCCTCTACGGGTGCCACTCCCACCTTTTTCCGAATATCAACATTCCTTATCTTATCTAATCTTTGTTGATACCTAATTTTGCCCTCATATTTTTATAAATGTCATATATGCTTTGAATATCATTCCTGCACCATCACCAATTTACAAAGAGTCATACAAGTATTTTCTATAATTTTTCATAATTAATTTTCTTACATTTAAATTACTTGAATATTTACTAATTACCCTTTCAAACTATTTTGTGATGACTTAATCATCTAAATTTATTATTTGTATCCCCATATAGGTTTCATAATTTTATATAGTTATATCTGTATTTTTAGGCTATTTATATAATTTTACAATAATAGCCTATATGCTATGCATAATTATATTTTTTCACATCATTTGTACCAAATAGCATTTTTATATTTTTATAATGTTAAAACTATTATTTTAAAGCATTTTACTACATAAATAATATTTTATTATTTTGTTAATTACTTCTTATAAATTATTTTTTGATAAATTTTCATATATTTAAATTATGGCCCAGCTTTAATATGAATTTCAGGCCAAAATATTTGGCCCACTTCATTTTGCCTTCAGCAGCCCAAACCAAAGACCCTTATTACTCCAACCTGGATGGGACCCCGCTGACCCGCCCTATCTCTCTCTTTAAAATCACAGCCGTTGATCTCTCAAGGTCAACGGCTCACAACACCTCCCCCTTATATCCTTATAACCGCACAACCCCAAACCCTAACCCACTTTTTAAAATCGTCCGCCCCTATACTCTCTCAAAATCTCTCCTCACCTCACAAACCCTAGCTGCCACCCCAATTCTTCTCTGAATCCAACTCATCCATGGATTCTTACCATGATTTACTTACCTTTTCCGGATTATACCGCTATTACCTGTGTAAATATGGTATTACTTAGTACATGCCCATTTTTGGCAAGTACCAGTCTCTGAATCAAAAGGAGATCAGCTTTACTCTCCAAGATCTGGATGATATTCCGTCCGTATACGTTCATAGCAAGGCTATGAGGATTTGATTCACCAAGATCTCCGGCCAATTTCTGATCCTAGTCAAACTAGGGTTTACCTGGTTTCTTCTCCTAATCTGATTCTAAATTAATTTTTGCATGTTCTTCTTTCCTTGTTTATGTTCGATTGACTGTATTTCCTTATTTGTGTGTTAATTTTTATTACTATATAAACCCATCTCCCAACTCCCCTAAGAGAGACTTTTGAATCGCAAAAACTACTATTTTTCTCTTATTCTTTCTTGTCCTATTCTATTCTGAGGCTTAATCTTTTGGCCGACTGAAAGCCAAGGCCATCGAAATTTAATTCTCGAACCTTTCTCAGTGTGAGCACTGCCCGGGGTTCATTTGAAACCCTTGAAAACTTTGACACACTGAGATTCCTGGGTTCTACTGCTCGTTTTGCTATTGACATTGAAGTGTTGCTGAAATTACTCCCCTTGTTTACTTGTTCATCTGTAACTGGTAATGTGGCTATGACTCTTGCAATTTTATTTTTTTTCTTCTCGTTTGAATTCCTGCTCTGTATATCTATGCCTCTGAGATTTTATGAACCAACGTGCTATTGTATGCTTTGAAGCTATTCTTTGAGGCTCTATGACTTCTAGTAATCAAACTTGCCTAATTGATGCCTTGGTTCTGTTTCTTCTTAAGTCTGTTGGCTCTAATGTGTGTGCTCGAATGTTTATCATTGTTGTTTGGTTCGAGTGTAGCATCTTGCATGGTTTTGTACTCTTAGGATAAGTTGAATCATGCCCAGGACCTGTTCTGATTCCTGTTAAGGCATTTATATGCATATTAATAATGTTTTATAGTTAACTCCTGATTATGTTATTAGCCTACGCATGCTTTCCTTGCTACTTGTGGATTAATGCGTATCCCCTACCTTGTCCTGTACCTTTGTGATAAATCCATGCATGTGTTTCAGACCTGGTTAAGTCGTTCCTGTCCAACCTGCTGAATTCCTGATGTTATATTGGTTAGCTAAAGCCTGTTTTCATGCCATTTAAGCTTTAATATATGTTTGGAACTTATGTAATCCTGTGCTTTTCAACACTGTCTGGGAGCTTAGGAAACCTCATAAACAGTCTCTCCTTTCCCATATAACCAACTAGTATCAGGTTCAATACTAGACTATCTTGATTCTGAAGATTGACATGCTTCTCGTATTATGATTAGTGCTCATCATGCTAAGATTTCCCTGTTCCATTAAGCAGTCACTTGATAATGAGTTTTGCTCTGTTAAGTTGTTCTTTTCATTGGTTTTCTATGATGAACATTCTATGTGTTGGCTGTACTTTGTTTGCTTCTTGCCTGGATCTGCTAGACCTTCATCTAAGGTTCCCTAGATTGACTCTGAATCATGCTTCCTTATAGAAACTCTTTAGAATGGTTTACTATCCTATATAGTCAAATAGGTCACTCTCAAACTTGTCACTAGAACTATGAGCATAAATTTGCCTTATATGTGTCTTGTATGCCTTCCAACTTAGCATGATTTTGTTAATATACCTTGACCAGAGTTGCTGCTAGTTTCACTTTTAAGAACTGAGTGTTTAAGTTGTTCAATTAATTCTATGAGTCGTTTGTTACTCGTTTGGTCAAGTTTGGCATCCATTTGTGTAAGTAAATTATTTGTTGGGCCTGGAAGGGGGCCATATGTATTGTTGGACTCGGTCACAGGATTCAAGGGCACTCTAGTTGTTTTCATATGAGCCTGTGGTTTGGGCCTACTGCTTTGTCCGGGAGTAAGGCTATTGAAGGCCTGGGATATCCAGGTTACATTGTATTGGGCCTGTGATTGCCTTAGCGGGATTGTACTTGTTTTAGTCTATAGTTTGTCATCTTTAAGTATGTATTATTTCATTCTGGGTCTGTAATGATTTATAAGCTGAATGATGGGGAGATTAATAAAAGGGGGCTGGGGTATTCTATTGCTTGCATAAAAGGGTAGAAAGCATGCCTATAGATCTTTGTGTCATATTTGCTATTTCGTTCAGCATGCCTTATATGTTATTTCGTTTAATGTGCTGCACACTAATAGAAATCATACCTATAGGAATCACACACACACTTTACTTAACTTGTAAATAAATCATGAGATAAGACAACCCCCAAAACGTGGCTCTATGTGCACTACTACACGCTTTAGATAGCATGCCTATAGGATACAATAACACATGTTTGCTAATATCCATCTAGATACCATGTCTATAGGGTTTCAATTAATCAATCAATCGACTGCTTCTATTACTCTTAGTACGCTGCTCCTTTAGATAACATGACTATAGGATCTTAATCAACTAATCAATTACTTTGTTACTTCATCGCATTGCCACACTTAGACGACACGCCTATAGGGATAAAGTATATAAAATCAATTTAAGTTGTTAACTACTAGAAATCCTGCCTATAGGACACTGTCGTCTACCTAAGAAACATGTCTGTAAAATCAACATTGGTAATTCAGAGTTCTGGGATCGTTCTACTGCCTCATTAAGCAGATAACTAGAGATCATACCTATAGGTTTGTAATGCCTTTAATCTGCAAAATCCGTTAGCCTAAAGTTGCAACGCTGCTTATACACTGCTAGAAATCAGAATCGCCTAGAAATTATGCTTATAGGACTTAACAAATATAATGTGTCTTAATCCTGAAAACTGTCTATTGCTGAATCTACCCGTGTGCATCTGTTGTTTATATGTGGAGGCTAACTTAGGCCTCTGATTGTCCTTATGTGAAGTCTTGATTATTTTGAATGTCGCCTAGTTTTATCATTTTGAGCAACCTAGGGGAAGTCTAGGACCACCCAAATAGAGATCCAAAGCCTCCTGGATCATAGGCCTGGGACGGGTAGTGCACGCATAGGGTCCGTTTTAGAATTGAATTAGAGCGCCTTTAAGTAAACAACTTCAACATAGTAATTGGGTAGCAGGAGATGATAGTTTGTTCCCGTTGAATAAATGAGCAATCCTTACCTTAAGGGGGTTGCGAAGTATTATTTATGTTGCATGGGGTGATCCTTAGGCTAAAAAACTTAGGACCCCCCTTTTTATGCACTTGTTATTCACACTGTCATTTAACATAGATCAATGTAGTCATTAAGATTTGTTTTGATTCTCATGCATTATAATAAGACTCTTCGACTTCTAAATTTACCTTTATTTATTTGATCACTTAGCCTAATTACATAATCCACATAGTTTAAAGTTTGGTCGGGACCCACAATTGTGGACCTCGAAGAGTGCTTAACACATTCTCTTTGAGGTAACTTGATCCCTTACCCAATCTTTGGTGACACAGACTAGTCAGAAAGAGTTACTCACAAATAGGTGCCCTAACGCACCTTAAAAAATCATTAGGTGGAGAATCTTCTCTTTTAATACCTCCTTTAAAAGAGTTGTCACATGTCGAAACCCGCTTTCGCGAGAAAATTGGGCGCGACAACATGGCGACTCTGCTGGGGACATACTTAGGCTCTTACCACAATGAACTTGACTTATGTGGATTACTTTCCTTATTTGTTTTAAAATATTATGACATGCACATCCCTTAGTCTACTCACCTTTGTTTGTTTTAAACTGCTACGACATGCACATCCTTTTCCTTATTCACCTTTATCTGATTTAAATTGCTATGACATGCGCATCCCTTCCCTTCTTCTCCTTTATGCGCTATGACATGTGTGACTTCCTTCCAGCTCCTTAATCTTGTCTAAGAATGCTATATTATGACTCTCCCACCTCTATTTCCCTACCTGCTTCATTACGTTCTCGCATATTTTAATGAGCTAAACTGACTTCTCTCTTTTGTCTTTCCTTTCTTTTCTTTTCATGTTCGCCTTTACTATGTTATTTATTTCTTTTTCATACTTTTATCATGCAAATACTTGGCAATATGTTATTATTTCTGCATAAAGCATGCTCCGCATCATACTCCACTCATGCCAATTATCAACATAGAGGCGCTTGATGAGTGTCCGCGCTTTCTTGAAATCATCCTTTTTAAATCGAAAAGGCTTATTTGCGGTAGACTAGTCGATCAGCAGTGCAGTCGATGGTCCCGTGCCTTTCCCTCCCAAGTTGTCCACTTGGGAATACCTGTCTAGACCCGTCTAGAATCCCCACTCCAATTTGAAATGTACATGCATCATGCCGAACCTAGTACGGGTTGAAGCATTATTAACGCAACAACCCGCTTAGAAAAACCTTGTCCAAAGTCCAATGGGATTTCTGTAATCCCAAAGGACACTATCATGTTATGTGTGTTACTTAGAGAAAATGTGCCAACATGTAGATCATTATTATGTAAGTAGTCAAATCTGGAGGGGAAAAGGGCTAACTGTTATTTGTTTGAAGAAAATGAAGCACGAAATCCCCAGGTTTGGTATGGTCCAGAATATCCCGCCTTTGATACTTGACTAGTGGAAAGACCTTGCACCTTGTGACAAGAATCATGTGAGGAGAGTACTTGGTAACCTGTCATCTTTGCTGAACGTTCAACCAAATAGGGAATTGATCGAGGCCGCTACCATATTTTGGGATGAGAAGCGAGCTATTTTTCGATTTGGCAATATAGAAATGACTCCTCTCCTAGAAGAAATAGGAGGTTTCGCCAAGTTACCATGGGATAATCGAGGACTACTAATACCAGAGAATCGCACTCCTCGCAGTTTTCTAAAAATGTGGGTTTTAAGAAGAATGATGAACTACTATGTCTGAAGAAATCATACATCCCCTTTGATTTTCTTTACGAGCGCTATGGGCATAGCAAGTCATATAGTCTTCATCATGATGAACTAGCCATTACTTCTTTAGGATGGGTGCATCGCCGAATTTATGTTTTCATTGTCTGCTTCCTGGGTTTGTTGATCTTTCCAATGAAAGGGGGAGGAATTCATACTCGCTTAGCCATGGTCGCCAGGACCTTAATGGATGGTATCGAAGGAAAAACTTATACTATCATCCCAATGATCTTAGCTGAGATGTACCGTGCTCTAGATCGGTGCAAGAATGGGTTTAGACACTTTGAGGGTTGTAATCTATTGCTACATGTCTGGATGTTGGAACACTTTCAGAGGGGTGAGTATCGTCAACAGCTTCTGTGAAGGCCACTAAATGACTACATAGCCAACCATCACCCAAAGAAAATGATATTCATTCCAGACATGTTTGCAAAACCTAGAAATGCTGTAAGTTGGGTGCGTTTCTTCAGCAATTTGACAGACGAGCAAGTGCATTGGATGTTTGAATGGTTTCCTGGTAGTGAGGTCATCATCAGATCAAAAGGAACTACTCACTTGGTACTGATAGGGCTACGAGGCATCTACCCTTACGCTCCTATAAGGGTAATGAGACAAGCTAGAAGAAAACAAGTCATGGTTTCCAACATGGAACCAAAAGATCATTGTGGAAGGAGAAACTATTGAGCCAGACAAGTATCACGCCGGTCATATGTACTACTATCTATCATGGCTGGAAGACGACGTAGTTGGGGATGTCAAACCAGGAGTCAATCTGAAGGATATGATCATAGATGAGGTGGCTAAGGCACAGATGAAGTACAAGAGGCTACGCAAAAGGGTGTTCGAGTCTGAAGCTAAACATGTGAAGCAACACAAAGTGAACATGGAGGCGATAAGGGAATGGAAGAAGATTGCCACTAAGTCAATGGAAAGATTGGAATACCTGGAACAAGGACTGATGGAGCTAGAAGGGAGGATGAGAAAGAGACTTTCGGATTGTTAAGGCATGGACGACGATGAAGGAAGAAAGCTGGCAAAAGCTTACTTATTGCTGGATATGCGCGATCTGGGAAACATGATTGATGGGGTCAAGAGAGCCAAGCACGGAGAAGGTCCTTCAAGGACCAAGTAGATTAGGAGATGATGTTCTTTACTACTTTCTAGCTTAGACTAGATTTCAATATAATAAGGCTAAATGCCATTAGTAACTTTATTATATTATTGTCGATTTAGTAAAAGATTGTTTTGGCTCATGTTCGCATTAATGAAATGAAGAAAACGTTGGTACCAATTTTCTCCAAGTCTATGTGTCGCTTAGGCCTACCTCGGGCAAAATGAGGTCCCCAAATTAGGACGCGAATTATTGCATGACTTTGTGAAACATGTTTAAATATTACGAACACTCTTTTATTTCACCTTACTGACTTAGTTACCTTTTTTTTTCCTTCTTTCTTTCTGATTATTCCCAATCCCAAAGGTTGGTCCGTGCATACTGGCATCATCAGCATACCACACTAGATCCAGAGGTCCTCCACCTCCTCTCCACCTAGCGACTCGAAAAGCAAAAGCAAGGGAAAGGGGAAAATGGATGATTTAAGTGGTATCAGGAAAGACAACGCTGCTGTGGCAAAAAATGTTGAAACTTCAGATGGTAGAAGTACTCTGGGGTAGAATGAGTTGGTCTTACATTTGGAGCAGAAAATCCTGGAACTACAGGGCGAGCTTGAGCAGGTTCGAAATCTGGAAAACCTTTCCCTTACTCTCAATGTTCTCGACATCAATCAGCAAAACTCGACTACCCAGAACCAAACACCACCACAAAACATACAAAATCAGAATCCACCACCTATAGTTCCGAATCCTCCCGCACAACACCAGTATCATAATCCCACACCTCCCTAGAACCTCAACCCATCACCAATGCCAACCCCTCAATAACACCACCATCATCCAACTCAATACCTGCAAACTACTACTTATCACACTCCCCAAAATTCACCACAACCTACTCCCGATCCCCAAAACTCGACCAACGACCACCTATATACCCAAGTTCCAGGAACTCATCAAAGCAATTCGATATATGTGGAAACCTTACCCTATACCCCGTAGTAAACCCCATACATACCCGAACCAACCGAGAAGGACCTGTTCATTAGAAACATTGTGGAGGAACTCAAGAAGCTCACAGGGAGAGTCTAGAGTGTTGAAGGGGGGAAATGCATTAAAGTTCTAAACTATGAAGACCTGTGCATTCAGCCGAATGTGGAACTGCCAGAGGGTTATAAACCTCCCAAGTTCGAAATGTTTGATAGTACTGGTGATCCGAAAGTGCATATGAGAAAATACTGTGACAATCTTGTAGGAGTGGGTAAGAATGAACAAATCCGCATGAAACTGTCCATGCGAAGCCTTACATGAGACGCTTTGTCTTGGTATATTAGTCAAAACCTAAAGAAGTGGGTTAATTGGGTAAGTATGGCATCAGATTTCATGGACAGATTCAGGTTCAACATGGAAAATGCGTTAGACATTTTCTACATTCAAAACCTCAAGAAGAAGCCGACAGAAACCTTCCGCGAGTATGCTACTCATTGGAGATCAGAGGCCGCAAAGGTAAGGCTAGCACTTGAAGAAGAACAAATGAACAAGTTCTTTGTTAGAGCACAAGATCCGCAATATTATGAACGATTGATAGTTATCGAAAATCACAAGTTCTCAGACATCATAAATTTAGGGGAAAGAATAGAAGAAGAAATCAAGAGTGGGATGTTAACTAATTTCGAGGCGCTACAGGCCACGAATAAAGCTTTGCAATCAGGAGGTATTTCAAAGAAGAAAGAAGTGGGTGCCGTGATGGTAGCCAGGGCCCTAAGTCTCCCCTCACATACCAAACACCTCCACCCACATATCAACTCTCACCCCCAAAATACCAATACCCTGCCACAACCTACCATACCTATAACACTCTACTTGCATATTACCATTCACCTCCACCCGCTCGCCAAAGCTACCCAAAGCCACGTCCAAATTTCGCCGCGCAAGGTATTTAAACATTGCCCTCATCATTGCATTAAGGCTAAGCATTGCCTTGCTTTGCATGAGACTAAACATTGTCTCTACTCTTTGCATGGGGCTAAAACAGTGCCCTCACCTTGCATGAGGCTAAGCACTGCCTCCATATTGCACAAGGCTAAGCACTGCCTTTCCTCGCATGAGGCTAAGCACTGCCTCCATATTGCACAAGGCTAAGCACTGCCTTTCCTTGCATGAGACTAAGCACCGCCTCCATTCTCTGCATGAGGCTAAGCACTGCCTCCACACCGCATAAGGCCAATCTCTGCCTCACCATTGCATAAGGCTAAGCGCTACCTTTCTTTGCATCTGGCTAAGTATTGCCCTCATCGCGTACAAGACTAAGCCTTGTCTTGTCTCGTTCTCGCATATGATTGAGCATCACCTGTTTCCTTTATCAAGCGATCGATATTAACACATACTTGCATTTTATGGGCTGAAACATCGCCACATCGTCCAAAGGCGCCATAGTCCAAAGGCACCATCCTCATAGCCTGTAGACATTGTCCGGAGGATCTCTCGAAATTGCATATCATTATTCAAAGGCGTCATAGTCCAGAGGCACCATCCTCATGGCCCGAGGACACCATTCCATGGCCTGTGAATCCCTTATCATACGCTTCATGGCCCATGATGTCATGGTCTAAGGACATCATCTTCATCGTCCGAAAGACAACTCTCATGGTCCGAAGAAAATATGCATCATGTTTAAATTTATGCAATAACCCCATATATTCGCGTGCATCGTGTTTTAAGTTTTGCAGGTAACTCGGTAGGTAACCGTTCTACAAACAGGAGTAATTCTCGCTCCGGTTTCCGTTCACAATGTTCACATCCATTGACTACCTCAAACGTAACCGATGATCAGCATTTGATTACCTTTTGTTCCATAACCGTTCAAATATCTGCCTTGTACATCCATAACGTCCAATTTGCATTCATAACCCCACCTAAAATTATCCGTTATTTACGACACTATCCTACCCGAAAGATCCTTTTTTGAAACATATGACCACTCTTATAACAACTTCATCAGTTTCGTTCGCCGTTGGATCTAGAACTACACACGACCTAATTACCGTAATACCAGAGATATGTAGGCAACTCAAGAACCATGGTTCGACCCCCATTTTTTCAAAACACATCATTCCTCACTCACTTCGGACAAAATTAGTCAACTCTTTCATCATTCCCGGGTAAAGAGGGGCAGCCGTTGATATCCAATTTTGCTCTCATATTTTTATAAATGTCATATATGCTTTGAATATCATTCTTGCACCATCACCAATTTACAAAGAGTCATACAAGTATTTTCTATAATTTTCCATAATTGATTTTCTTGCATCTAAATTGCTTAAATATTTACTAATTACCCTTTTAAATTATTTTAAGATGACTTAATCATCTAAATTTATTAATTGTATCCCCATATAGGTTTCATAATTTTATATAGTTATAGATGTATTTTTAGGCTATTTACATAATTTTGCAATAATAGCCTATAAGCTATGCATAATTACATTTTTTCACATCATTTGTGCCAAATAACATTTTTATATTTTTATAATGTTAAAACTATTATTTTAAAGCATTTTACTATATAAATTATATTTTATTATTTTGTTAATTACTTCTTATAAATTATTTTTTGATAAAGTTTTGTGTATTTAAATTATGGCCCATCTTTAATATAAATTTCAGGCCAAAAGCACGCCAAAATATTTGGCCCACTTCATTTTGCCTTCAACAGCCCAAACCAAAGGCTTTTATTACTCTAACCCGGACGGGACCTGACTGACCCGCCCCAACTCTCTCTTTAAAATCACAACCGTTGATCTCTCAAGATCAATGGCACACAACACCTCCCCCTTCTCTCCTTATAACTGCACAATCCCAAACCCTAACCCACTTTTTTCAACTGGCCATCCCTATACTCTATCAAACCTCCCCTCCCCTCACCTCACAAACCCTAGCCGCCACCCTAATTCTTCTCTGAATCCAACTCATCCATGGATTATTACCATGATTTACTTAACTTTTCTGGATTATACCACTATTACCTGTTTAAATATGGTGTTACTTAGTACTTGCCCATTTTTGGCAAGTACCTGTCTCTGAATCAAAGGAGATCGGCTTTACTCTCCAAGATTTGGACGATATTCCGTTCGTATACGTTCATAGCAAGGATATGAGGATTTGATTCACCAATATCTCTAGCCAATTTATGATCCTAGTCAACTTCTCCTAATCTGATTCTAAATTGATTTTTGCATGTTCTTCTTTTCTTGTTTATGTTTGATTGACTGTATTTCCTTATTTATGTGTTAATTTTTATTACATTACAAATCAATCTCCCAACTCCCCTAAGAGAGACTGTTGAATCGCAAAAACTACTATATTCCTCTAATTTGTTCTTGTCCTATACTATTCTGAGGCTTAATCTTTTGGCCGGCTAAAAACCAAGGCCACCGGAATTCAGTTTTTGAACCTTTTTCAGTGTGAGCACTGCCCGGGGTTCATTCGAAACCCTTGAAAACTTTGACGCACTGAGATTCCTAGGTTCTACTACTCGTTTTGCTATTGACATTGAAGTGTTGCTGAAATTACTCCCCTTGTTTACTTGTTCATCTATAACTGGTAATGTGGCTACGACTCTTGTAATTTTATTTTTTTTCTTCTCGTTTGAATTCCTGCTCTGTATATCTAAGTCTCTGAGAGTTTATGGACCAACGTGCTATTGTACGCTTTGAAGCTATTCTTTGAGGCTCTATGCCTTCTAGTAATCAAACTTGCCTAATTGCTGCCTTGGTTCTGTTTCTTCTTAAGTCTATTGGCTCTAATATGTGTGCTCGAATGTTTGTCACTATTGTTTGGTTTGAGTGTAGCATCTTGCCTGGTTTTGTACTCTTAGGATAAGTTGATTCATGCCCAGGACCTGTTCTGATTCCTGTTAAGGCATTTATATGCATATTAATAATGTTTTATAGTTAACTCCTGATTATGTTATTAGCCTACGCATGCTTTCCTTGCTACTTGTGGATTAATGCGTATCCCCTACCTTGTCCTGTACCTTTGTGATAAATCCATGCATGTGTTTCAGACCTGGTTAAGTCGTTCCTGTCCAACCTGCTGAATTCCTGATGTTATATTGGTTAGCTAAAGCCTGTCTTCATGCCATTTAATCTTTAATATATGTTTGGAACTTATGTAATCCTGTGCTTTTCAACACTGTCTGGGAGCTTAGGAAACCTCATAAATAGTCTCTCCTTTCCCATATAACCAACTAGTGTCAGGTTCAATACTAGCCTATCTTGATTCTGAAGATTGACATGCTTCTCGTATTATGATTAGTGCTCATCATGCTAAGATTTCCCTGTTCCATTAAGCAGTCACTTGATAATGAGTTTTGCTCTGTTAAGTTGTTCTTTTCATTGGTTTTCTATGATGAACATTCTATGTGTTGGCTGTACTTTGTTTGCTTCTTGCTTGAATCTTCTAGACCTTCATCTAAGGTTACCTAGGTTGACTCTGAATCATGCTTCCTTATAGAAACTCTTTAGAATGGTTTATTATCCTATGTAGTCAAATAGGCCACTCTCAAACTTGTTACTAGAACTATGAGCATAAATTCGCCTTATATGTTTCTTGTATGCCTTCCAACTTATCATGATTTTGTTTATATACCTTGACCAGAGTTGCTGCTAGTTTTACTTTTAAGAATTGAGTGTTTAAGTTGTTCAATTAATTCTATGAGTCGTTTGTTACTCGTTTGGTCATGTTTGGCATCCATTTGGGTAAGTAAATTATTTCTTGGGTCTGGAAGGGGGCCATATGTGTTGTTGGAATCGATCACCGGATTCAAGGGCACTCTAGTTGTTTTCTTATGAGCATGTGGTTTGGGCCTGCTGCTTTGTCCGGGAGTAAGGCTATTGAAGGCCTGAGATATCCAGGTTACTTTGTATTGGGCCTGTGATTGCCTTAGCGGGATTGTACTTGTTTTAGTATATAGTTTGTCATCTTTAAGTAAGTATTATTTCATTCTGGGCCTGTAATGATTTGTAAGCTGAATGATGGGGAGATTAATAAAAGGGGACTGGGCTATTCTAATGCTTGCATAAAAGGGTAGAAAGTATGCATATAGATCTTTGTGTCCTATTTGCTATTTCGTTCAGCATGCCATATATGTTATTTTGTTTAATGTGCTGCACACTAATAGAAATCATGTCTATAGGAATCACGCATACACTTCACTTAACTTGTCAAACATGTTGGCTCAAGTAATTGCTATGCTTTTTTCCATGTGCACTACTACATGCTTTAGATAGCATGCCTATAGGATACAATAACACATGTTTGCTAATATCCATCTAGATACCATGTCTATAGGGTTTCAATTATTCAATCAATCGACTGCTTCTATTGCTCTTAGTACACTTCTCCTTTAGATATCATGACTATAGGATCTTAATCAACTAATCAATTACTTTGTTACTTCATCGCATTGCCACACTTAGACGACACGCCTATAGGGATAAAGTATATAAAATCAATTTAAGTTGTTAACTACTAGAAATCCTGCCTATAGGACACTATCGCCTACCTAAGAAACATGTCTGTAAAATCAACTTTGGTAATTCAGAGTTCTTGGATCGTTCCACTGCCTCATTAAGCAGATAACTAGAGATCATACCTATAGGTTTGTAATGCATTTAATTTGCAAAATCCGTTAGCCTAAAGTTGCAACGCTGCTTATACACTGCTAGAAATCAAAATCGCCTAGAAATTATGCTTATAGGACTTAACGACTATAATGCATCTTAATCTTGAAAACTGTCTATTGCTGAATCTACCCGCGTGCATCTGTTGTTTATGTGTGGAGGCTAACTTAGGCCTCTGATTGTCCTTATGTGAAGTCTTGATTATTTTGAATGTTGCCTAGTTTTATCATTTTGAGCAACCTAGGGGAAGTCTAGAATCACCCAAATAGAGATCTAAAGCCTCCTGGACCATAGGCGTGGGACGGGTAGTGCACGTATAGGGTCCGATTTAGAATTGAATTAGAGTGCCTTTAAGTAAACAACTTTAACATAGTAATTGGGTAGCAGGAGATGATAGTTTGTGCCCGTTGAATAATATGAGCAATCCCTTCCTTAAGGGGGTTGCGAAGTATTATTTATGTTGCACGGCGTGATCCTTTAGGCTAAAAAACTTAGGCCCCCTTTCTTTATGTACTTGTTATTCACACTTAGTCATTTAACATAGATCAATGTAGTCATTAAGATTTGCACTGATTCTCATGCGTTATAATAAAGCTCTTCGATTTCTAAATTTTCCTTTATTTATTTGATCACTTAGCCTTATTACATAATCATTATAGTTTAAAGTTCGGCCAGGACCTACAGTTGTGGACCTCGAAGAGTGCTTAACACCTTCTCTTTGAGGTAATATGAGCCCTTACCCGATCTTTGGTGACACAGACTAGTTAGACTGAGTTACTCACAAATAGGTGCGCTAACACACCTTAAACAATCATTAGGTAGCGACTCTTCTCTTTTAATACCTTCTTTAAAAGAGTTGTCATATGTCGAAACCCGCTTTCGCGAGAAAAAGGGGCGCGACAATCTTGTATGCCCATACATCCATCTTAGCATCCTCATTTCTGTTACTTTTATCTTCTGGACGTGGGTATTCTTAATAGGCCAACACTCTACCCCATATAGCATAGTAGGTCTAACCACCACTCTGTAAAACTTACCCTTAAGTCTAGGTGGCACCTTCTTAAGCGAGCCTCCATTTCATCCATTGTGCTCTAATACGACATGTGACATCCTCGTCAATCTCACCATTACCTTGTATAATAGATCCGAGGTACTTGAAACTCCCCTTTTTAGGGATGACATATGAATCCAGCTTCACTTCCACATCCGCATCATTTGTCACGTCTCTGAACTTGCACAAGTTCTATGTTTTATTTCTGCTCATCTTGAAACCTTTTTGACTCCAAGGTTTGTCTCCAAACCTTCAGCCTCGTGTTAACACCACTTCGCGCCTCGTCAATTAGTACTATATCATCTGCAAATAACATGTACCATGGAACCTCCTCTTGAATGTGACGCGTCAGAACGTCCATCACCAAGGCAAATAAAAATGGGCTAAGCGCGGATCCCTGATGCAAGCCCATCCCGATAGGGAAGTGTTCCGAGTCCCCTCCCATTATTCTAACCCGGGTCCTAACGCCATCATACATATCCTGGATCACCCTAGTATAAGCTATGGGCATACCTCTAACCTCCAAATACCTCCAAAGAACCTCCCTCAGAACCTTGTCATAAGCTTTCTCTAGGTCAATAGACACCATGTGCAAGTCCTTCTTCCTATCCCTATACTGCTCCACTAGTCTCTCGATAAGGTGAATGACTTTTGTAGCCGATCGCCCTGGCATGGATCCGAATTGATTCTCGAATACACTACTCCTTACCCTAACTTCCACCACCCTCTTCCAAACTTTCATGGTGTGACTTAGCAGCTTGATGCCCCTATAATTAGTTGAAATTTTGGATATCCCCCTTATTTTTGTACACCAGAATCATTGTACTCCACCTCCATTCTCCAGTCATCTTCTTCGTCTTATAAATTACATTGAACAACCTAGTAAGCCACTCTAAGCCTACTCTGTATGCAGTCTTCCAAATTCCACTGGGATCTCATCTAGCCCGGTCGCTCTACCTCTGCTCATCGTGCGCATAGCCCCTACAATCTCTTCAACCTTGATACAACTACAATACCCAAAATCACGACGACTCTCGGAGAACTCCAAGTCCCCCAGCACGATGTCCCTATTCCCTTCACATTCAAGAGTCCTTGAAAGTACATCCTCCATCTACGTCTAATAAGTGCATCATCCACCAATACCTTGCCATCATTGTCTTTGATGCACTTTACTTGGTCTTGGTCACGAGCCTTTTTCTCTCTCATCTTGGATAGCCTGTACAACTTCTTGTACCCACCTATGGCCCCCGGTTCTTCATACAACCATTCAAACGCTGCATTCTTAGCCTCTGTAGCGGATAGTTTCACCTCCTTCTTAGCTTTATTATACCATTCCCTATTCATACTCCTTTCTTCCTCGTCTTTGCTCTCCACTAGCTTCAAATACACTGCTTTCTTGGCTTCAACTTTATCTTGGACTTGTCCATTCCACCACTAGTACCCTTTGATGACGTCTAAATCTACTACTAAAAAGTAAATGGACACGGTTTCATGTAATATAATTTACCCAACTATGAGTCGGGGTTGAATCTCACAGAGAATAATATGTAGGCAATTAGGGGTGTAAGAGAATTATCACTTATTATGCTAAGCCAAACACTTAGAATGGTTTTGAGAAAATATTTATAACTAATTACGAAAATATAAACTAACCTAGAAAGCAAATAAAATGATCAATGGCTATAAGCATGGATGCATTGGGAATTACACTCAAGTAACGATCCAATATATTTTACGATTTTACAACTATGAGCGAGTTTATGTTAATTAGCCTCAGGTAATAATTTTATATTAGCTTCTTCCGAAGACTAACAAGACTTCCTAATTGAATTATTCCTAAAACAATTAAGAGATTAAGCTGACCCGAATATGGCTACAAGTAGTTCAATCCTATCCCTAGGTACAATCTATAAAGTGAGGGTTAACGCCTCAAGTTCTTGTTAATTAATCTTTCCCAACCCCAAATTATCTTTCCCAAAATTAATTCGAAGTGAATGGGCGAGTCCTAGGGTTAGCTAATCCCTTTGGAAACATTAAAGAACAAGAATAATTAAAGAAACAATAACTCACTTCATAATAAATAAAAATCATTCAATACATAAGCACAACAAAATATTTAATCCACACTTTAAATATGAATATTCCCATAAACAAGATTTAAGTATTGGAAAAAATACTACACACTTAGATATTCAATACAAAGCAAGAAAATGAAGAAATGAACATAAATGAGCAAGAAATTGTCAACCAAAAGTTTCAAATCTTCAAGACCCAAGTGTGTGTGCAAGAACTCTAGCTCCAAAACTTGTGTTTTCTCTCAAGAGATGTTAAATATGTCCAGAGATATGCCAAAGATATTTTACAAATGAGCTAGGTCGTGTATTAAATGGCTTGGGGATAAGAATGTGAAATTCCATTTCTTCCCAGAATCTGCCCAGAAAATGTGCTATGCGATCGCATAGAGAGAACCGCGATCGCGATGAACAACGTCTGCAAAGCTACGCGATCGCCTAGAGACAGACGCGTTAGCGTAGAATGTTTGACCAGTGCTGACCAACTTTACTTCTTGGCGATCGCATGACTTCAACCGCGTTCACATAACTTCTTTTTCCTAGACTTTTGCGATCGCACAGAGCAATAACTGGCAGCAGTCCATTTTTCCCAATTTAACACATTTTGACTTGTTTTCTTCCGTATCTTCTCCAAATCATATGATACCTGAAATATGCCAATAAACCTCAATAAATATCTTAGTTTCTCAACAAAATCATACAAAAGTCTAAGTATCAAGCTTAGACTTGTCCACTCCACCACCAGTCCTCTTTATGTCCATTAGGGTAACCCTTCGAGACCCCTAACACCTCTCTAGCAGCTTTCCGAATGCAATTTGCTGTCGAGGTACACATATTACTCGTGTCCCCGCTACTCCTCCAAGCCCCCATTGATTGCAACTTCTCCCCTAATTATAGGGCGATCTCCTTAGTCAAAGCTCCCCACTTGATCTTTGGTTGGCCACACGTGGCCCTCTTACTCCTCCTCTTAATCTTCAAGTCCATAACCAAGAGCCTATATTGGGTCACTATGTTCTTGCCCGGGATAACATTGCAATCGGAGCATAGACCTCTATCGCACCTTCTAAAGAGAAGATAATCAATCTGGGTCTTGGCCACCATACTACGAAAGGTGACTAAATGCTCCTCCCTCTTCTGGAAATACGAGTTAGCTTTAACAAAATTAAGAGCTATGGCAAAATCCAAAAGTGAAGTACCTCCTTCGTTTCTATCCCCAAAACTGAAGCCGCCATGCACTTCGTTGTACCCTCCAACAGATGCCCCAATATGGCCATTGAAATCTCCACCTATGTATAGCTTATCAAAGTGTGGAATCCCTCGTACAAACTCGTCCAGATTCTCCCAGAAGTGCCTTTTAACCTCCTCGCCCAAGCTCGCTTGAGGTGCATAAGTACTAATAATATGAATATTCCGTCCTCCAACAACTATCTTAATAGTCATTAGCCTATCATTCACCCGGCTCACATCTACCACTAAATCCCTGAGTTTCCTATCAACCAAAATACCTACCCCGTCCCTACCCCTTGCACCTCCTGAGTATCATAGTTTAAACCTATCTACATCCCGAGCCTTAGTACCCATCCATCTAGTATTCTGGACACAAGCTATATTGATCTTCCTATTCAGGAGAATCTTAGCTAACTCATTAGACTTCCCCGTCAATGTCCCTATATTCCAGGACCCTATTCATAACTTAGAAGTACCCTTGCCCCCTCGCCCCCCACTCCCCGCTCCACCCGAGAAAATGACCTTATTCTACCATTATTTACCACTACCACTATAGGAATATTAAGTAAGCCCTACCACAGTATAAGCTAATAGTCTAAATGAAATAAAAATGCCTAGAGCTTAAGGCACTAATTATAGGCCAAGTTAAGAAAAAATAAGTAAGTAATGTTCTTACTAAAGCACTAATTCGACTAAGCTAGACAAAGCAACAGGGGAAATATACAGAATACAAGAATTAGAAAGTAAGTACAAGCAAGCGTACAGAATACAAAAATCAGAAAGTAAGTACAAGCAAGCCAAGAACCTACACAGAATGGGTGCACCCTAAGGCTAAAAATACACCAATATACCCTAAAAATAAGCCAACAAGCACTGAACTATACGATGGTAATTTATGCACTTTGCAAGAAACAAGACAAAAAAAATCAGAAAGCAAGTAAGAGCAAGACAGAAAAAATCAGAAAGCAAGTAAGAGCAAGATAAAAACCAACACAGAATGGGTGCCCCTTAAGGTTAATAATACACCAATCTACCCTACAAATAAGCCAACAAGCATTGAACTATACTATGGAATTTTGTGCACTTTGCAAGAAACAAGACAAAAGGAAATTCAGCGGGCCGGAGGTACTAACTCCGGAAGAAAAGAACCTAGTTATGGTCTGCAACGTCGTATCATTGCTGGACACCTGGCTTTGCCCATGCTGCCACGTGCCTCTTCTGCCGCTAGCCTTCGCCGACGCATGTGCCTCACACACTTTTTCTCCGGTATCTTTGGAACATGGGACTCTTGGGGACACAACTGCATGAGCAATAGCCAAGGATGGAAGGGAGAATAAAAGAAAAGGAAAAGAAGAAGAAGATGAGGCATCACAAATCTGAAGGCGCCTGCAACCTTTAAGATGGAAGGAAGAGAGAATAGAGATAGAGGGAAGAAAGAGAAAATGGGAGAGAAGGAACAGAGAGAAGAGGGGAGGGAGGAGAGAGAGGAGCAAATAGATAAAAGAAGGGGAGCACTTACCTGGGTTTTCTGTCGGGCCGCCCGTGGTGGCGCAAGAGGGGGGAGGGGAGTGGCTGTAAAACGGCGGTGGTGGCTCAAGGAAGGGAGGGGGGGGTGATTTTTGTTACCAGCAAGGAGAGAGAGAGAGAGAGAGAGAGAGAGAGAGAGAGAAAGAGTCAGCGAGGAGAGAGAGGAAATCAACACTAGAAAATTCATGTGTTGGAATTCATTTTCGTCCCCAAGAGGTCCTCTCCCCCTTTTCTAAATTATTTTTTTTCCATTGGAGCCCACAAGGGCCCACAAAAGGCACGTGTTACCATTTTTCTTTAAAAACAAATGCAAGATTGAAGGTATATTTGTGGCATAAAATAAGATTTTAGGTCGAATTGGAAGAAAAGGAGGTCCAAATTCACATTCAAACTTTTCAAAATATTACAAAATATAAGTATTTCACAAAAATAAATTTCGTATAAATTGTATACATTATGTGTATTACGTGTAATTCGTGTTTTTTTACTAATTGCTTTTTTAAAATTCTAGAAATTTTAAAAAAATCGAGTTTTTTTAATTCTAGAATTAAAAAAGAGTATTATTTGTAATTATGTGTAATTTGTGATGTTTGGTGGTATTTATCATTTTTTTTCATTTTTGTAATTTATGCAGAATTTATGATATTTATTGATTTTGTTGAAAATATTTTAATTGGAGAAAGTTCTGAATTTTTTGTTTATTAATAATATTGAATTTACTTTGTGTAATTAAATGTAAACAATTATATGTTAAATGCTAAATAATTATTTGTTTGCTTGCCATAAAAGTAGTCCTTTGTTGTATTTCGGTTGTTGAACTACAAGTATGATCATATAATGATTAATTAAAACACGATAAATTAAACTAGTAAAATATTGTAAGTTTCTTTGACCGGCGAATAAAAATTTGAATAGTTGTCAGTACAAATGAGACTCTACTGAATTTTTATCATTAAATCTAAAAAATGAACGGATAAATCATTATGAATTAAATAAACGATAAATAATGCGTCATATCAAATAAATAAATAAAAAACTTAATATATTCGAATATGTTAAACAAGTAAAATATTGTAGGGTTCTTTTATTGATGAATAAAAAATTGAATAGTTGTTAGTACAAAGGAGACTCTGCTCAATTTTCATCGTTAAATCTAAAAATTAAACGTATAAACTGTTATGAATTAAATAAACGATAAATAATACTTCATATCAAATTAATTAATAAAAACATTTCAAGATATCCCGATAAGTTAAACAACTAAAATACTGTAGGGTTCTTTGATTGACAGATAGAATGTAAATAGTTGTCAGTACAAAGGAGACTGCCGAATTTTTATTGCTAAATCTAAATAACTAACGTATAAACCGTTATGAATTAAATAAACTATACATAATACTTCATATCAAATTAATTAATAAAAAAATTTCAAGATAACTTATTAATAGTTATGAATTAAATAAAGGATAAATAATACTTCGTACACTTAGGTAATACTCCTTACAATCTCAAACAACGGTAATAAATAAATCTTTTGTTATGAAAAAATTAAGATAACTTCATACGTTTAATTAACATTATTCAATGTATAAACATCATCATGGATCGTCTGACTGTTCATCCCGGACCCGTTTCACATGAGCTAGTTATGCTACAGGTGGGCCATAGATCTTTGCGTATATGGGATGAAGATTTACTTAGTTAGAACTTCCGCCCCCGATGTATTAATAATTTTTGGGAGCTCATCAACGAGCACCCACTACATCACCGCACTGTCGCGTGCCTGACTCGGACTGCTTTTTACCGAGTTGTAAAGGTCGACCAGTTACAGTTCGACTGGCCATTGACTATGGCTGCATTGGCGAGAAGTTGTGTCCTTGCTCCTCACTAAACTGTGGAGATACGTTCAGATCAGGCCAGACTCTTACATGCGGAACCTGTTATGATAAAACAGCTCCAAAAACACCTCTAGATGGTTGAGTGTTAGCCGTATTTTGCGGAACATTAGTCCGGTTGACGTCTTCAGACTTTACATATATTTCTAGCATGCTTATCATAAGAAAATCCCTGTGTTCATCCAGAGTCTTTAACAAATCTTGTAGATTTTTATCATTATTGATGTTAAACTCGGCAAAACAAGCCACACCTTATGGAGTAAGCGAATACAGATATATTCCAGTTACCTTAAGATTCATCGAACCTTTACTCACACTTATTCTTTTACAAATCAGAGATACCAATGTGTGGTACTCCAATATGAGTGGCAACTTAACAATACTTTATGGAGAAAAACTATAGTGTACCAAGTTATTCTCTACCACAGTCTCGCTGCCCCAGTATAACGTAACCCTAACTCTTTGCTCATTGATCATTGTAGAAAGATTCAAAGGGAACTTTGTATAGATTGATGAAGATGAAGAGAAATATAAATGATGTTGAAGAACAAAGGCAAATTGGCTCAAATTTACTCAAGAATAATTTCTTCAAGAATGGACGTCCGACTTAAGTAAGAAACTATAAGTGCCTTTGGCACCTGAAAAATATGCATATGATAGGTGCTTTGTCGTACAATTATCAGAGTTGTGATTTAACAAGTTAGAAAAAATGAGCATATAGTGCACGTATTACATGCGCTATATCGATGAATTATCATGGCAGTAATTCGGATAACTAGAATATTTGGATAGGGAAAAAGGAAGTGTATAGTGCATGAATTATATGCGCTATATATAAATTGGTTCAGCCTTTTTTTGCACCTATTTTGATTTCCTGACCCCAAAAAAAGTGTTACCTTGGTTCCGGAATTGATTCTCAAATCCAAAGGTCTTTTGTCTCTCGCGTGCAAGGTGATTTTATTTAAAGCACTTCTTATGCAATGCCTTTCTATTTTTATGACTAGAAATTCTTTCTTTATTTTTATACGAAATTATTTTCTAGACTTTTAATCACTCTGAGTTAATTGTAAAATAATATACATGTTTACCCTTAAAACGGATAGCAATTAAATTTGTACGCGATTTTTAGGACATATGGGATTGATTCAACACAAATAATCAAGAATGTTGGATAAACGAGTTAAAGACAAAATAAACAATCAAACCAGTCGAAATGTTACGGACTAGCTCGAACATAGGTTCAACAGTGATTTTGCCCTCGATCAGACCCTTGGTTCGAAGCCAATTATGAATGAAGAATAACAATAAAGTAAGAACTGTGCAATAGCCAGAAAGCAAAAAAATGAATACGTATTGCCTTGGTATGCATGTTACAATGTGTGTTATCAAAGAAAAAACTTCTCCTTTATATAGTAGGAGAGTTTCATACCTAGTACAAGTCTAAAAAAGGTAAAAATCTTCCTTTCGCGTTAATTACTGATCAGTAACCGTCATCGAGCGAGATCCGCACCGTCATATCCGGTCGGTTGTGGATATCACGACCCTCTATCTATAACCGTTCATTGTATTTTCCTGTCACGCCCCGATCTCGGGGAGTGCGACCGACGCTCAACCGAGATAACCCGGTCAAGCAAGCCTATACAATGCCTTTTACCCAAACTTATCCGTGTTCAAAGAGAAGATATATTTCATTAATTAGACAATGAGAAGGTTACATGAACCGTCTAAATTTCATTACCCTTAGTTACATCATTAACAAGTTTCAAAATACATACACTTTCATAGTTTGAAGTGGAACATGTGATACAAATACAACATTTTTAGTTTGACTTTCCCAAAACAAAGGTACCACCCACACTATGTCTACGGAGCCTCTAATAGATATAAAAGAGTAGCATGATGTTGCCAGCAACAAGGCTCCGACTATACCTCAAAAGAATATAGATTGAGGACAAGAGATACAAGACCCCGAAATAAAATGGGACTCACCAAGTCAGCTGAGGAGAGGGTGTACTGCTATCACTGATCAATACCGCCTACATTGGAATCACCTGCGCCATCAAAGATACAGCGTCCCCGGTAAAGGGGACATTAGTACATATGAAATAGTACTAGTATGTAAAACTAAACACCCTCTCAATTGAACGAGTAATAGTAAAATGAGAAGGAAATATGAAATCAAGGAGAGCTTCAAACAGTATCAAGGCATCAAGTTAGGAGAAAAATAATTTTCAAAAAATTTCAATATTTTTAAGTTGGGAGATCTTTAGTACTGATACACCACCGTGCTTTTAGCATGGAGTCCGATCTCAGCCTGATCGGCTAAGCCATCTCACCCCGAGACATCCAATCACAACACCACCATGTGCATGGCATGGCGTCCGATCTCAGCCCGATCGGCTAAGCCGTCTCACTACAATGCCGTGTGGGTCGACATCACATCACATCTCACTAGAAATAATCTCATCCCATGTAAGGGGTAATATCTTAACACATTAATCTCATCCCATATAAGGGAAAACAATCTCATCACATCAATATGGGAATTTACCCCTCAAACACTCCTACATAGGCACGTGTAGTTTTGGGGTTAAGTTATTTCGACCTACCCTTCCTCGGTGATTAAACGATACTCCCAAAGCATTTATTATTTAGAGAATTTATAACTCATTTCATAATATTTCACACATATTTCCATTTCTTTGGCACTAGTGGCCACAATTGTACTATCATTCTCGGCACGTCGACCGTATTTCATATTTCATACTCACCCCTATAACTTTCAAGCATTACCATGGATTATCATCAATAAGAGAATTTCAAATCAAGATTTTAAGTACACATATGGGCAAACAAGTGTCTTAAGCACATTGAGTTTCTCTTCCACAATTAGGCATACTAACTTGCAATTAAAACATAATTTTTAAATCACAACACCTTTGGTACATTGATCATACTAGATTACAATCTCAGAGAAAATTATGATATGATAGGAACATTTGGAACACATTTTGAGTACATACATCTTTCAACACAACTCTTATTTTAGAATAATCAAATCTATTAGGAAGGACTCGGAACATGAGAAGTAAGAAATTGAGCCAATCGTAGACGCAACTTACGAGGACATCATGAAAATCAATTCTACAAGAGAAGTTTAGCCAACATAGCTCGCTTGAGCTTCCTTAAATTACTACAATATTTCGGAAATTCTAGCGACTTCAATCTATTAGAAACATGACAAATTTAAACCATAATTAGGAAGATATTTGGGATTTCAGCTCATTTGAGTATTTTATCAAGCACTAGGTGTGCATGAAGGTTTCAAGGTTCTCCTATGGTGGATTCCTTCATCCCACAACCCAATGTTTACCCATTTCAGCTTAATAACCTTCCCACCGACCTTGATGATACATGCATGCATAAATAATACTCAAGAATCACACTTCTCGTTACCTACTTTCAGTCTAATCCCGAAATTGAGGGATAGGGAGTAGAATCTTACCTCTTGGGTGAAGACCTTGTGAGTTTTCCTTGTTGAATTTCAAAGCTTGAGCAAGGGTTGATTAACAAAGTGCTTGGGGCTTCCTCCTCTCTCTCTCTAAAGCACTCCCCTCACTCTAATATGGCAGATTTTTGCCTTCTAAATGAGACCCAATGGCTTTTAATCAAATGGGGTCGGGTTTTAAAAATATGAAAATGGACTCTCTGAACTCAACTCTGCGTTCGCAGAGTGCACCCCAAATCAGTTCTACAACCCGCAAAATGGACCGCAGAAACGGTCCCAAAAACTAGGCTGGTCTGGTCCAGTCTGCGGCGAGGTCTGCGGCCCGCATATCAATTATGTGGCCACAGAATGGACCGAGAATCTCCCTCCAGAATTCTTCATGCTGGCTCTGCGACGTATGTGTAGCCCGCGAAACAATTATGCGGTCGCATAGTTGACCGCAAAATGACCTCCAAAATTGGCCATTTCTCTGCTTCATTCCGCGGCGAATATGCGGTCCGCGAAGTAGTTCAGCGGTCGCATAATGGACCGCAGAAACATCGAGTTTTAGGTGAAATTTTTACGAGACCTCATATCCTCCCCGCTTAGGATCATTCGTCCTCGAATGAGGGTCAAAATTCGCCATTGGCATCCAATGTGACCCAACTGTTACTTCACACACCAGCAGTTCTAAATTTTGACTAACTCCCTAAATTTCCACAACATTCTCAGAGTCTCCCCTGTAATTGGGCCTATCCACCTACTAGAGAATCCCAAAAACAGTCCTAACATCATAATCATAACACAACGATGTAAAATAACATGGAAACAATACCGACCACAATGCCATAAATATTATATTACCAAAAAAGGAGTATCCTTAACATAAGCTGTACGGGGGAAACATAATTTGTAGAAAGTTAGCTTTTAACATTTGTTTATGGACACAACTACATAGCTATTCAAACAAATGAGGATACTTCTTTTTCGTCTCTTCCTCGGCTTCCCAGGTGGCCTCTTCGACCTGTTGGTTTTTCCATAACACTTTCACAGAGGCGATCTCTTTGTTTCTTAGCTTTCGGACCTGCCTATCATGAATGGCAACTAGAATCTCTTCATAAGTCAATTCCTCATTAACCTCAATAGTCTCATCCGGAACAATAAGCGACGAATCTCCAACCACCTTCTTCAACATGGATACATGAAACACCGGGTGCACCAAAGACATCTCTAGAGGTTGTTCAAGCCTGTAAGCCACCTGACCAATCCTCTAAATGATTCTGTACAGTACGACATACCTCAGACTTAATTTTCCTTTCTTACCAAACCACATTATACCCTTCATGGGGGAACTTTCAAGAATACCCAATCATCCTCTTGGAACTCCAAATACCTACGATGTACATTCGAATAGGACTTCTGACGACTATGGATAGTTTTCAATCATTCCTTAATGATCTTAACCTTCTCCATAGCCTGATGCATGAGGTCTGTCCCTATCAACTCTACTTCCCCAATCTCGGACCACCCAATGAGAGATCTACATCTCCTGCCATATAGAGTCTCGAACAGCGCCATCTGAATGCTTGCATGCTAACTATTGTTGTAGGCAAATTCTATGAGTGGTAAATGATCACCTCAGCTACCCTTGAAGTCGAGAACACAAGCGCGCAACATATCCTCAAGTGTCTGAATAGTTCGCTCTGCTTGCCTGTCGGTCAGTGGATGGAAAGCTGTACTAAGATTCACCTGAGTACCCAACTCTTGCTGAAATTTCTTCCAAAAATTAGCTGTGAACTGTGCCCCTCGATTTGAGATTATAGAAATTGGAGTGCCATGCAACCTGACTATTTTCTTGATATACAACTGAGCATACTGTTTTGCTGTGTCAGTAGCCTTAACAGGTAAGAAGTGTGCTGATTTCGTGAGTCGGTCCACAATCACCCAAATCGAGTCGAACTTGTGAGGCGTGCGTGGTAGTCCCACCACAAAGTCCATATACATCATCTCCCATTTCCACATCACAATTTCTATGTTCTGTGCCAACCCACCGGGCCTTTGATATTCGACCTTTACTTGTTGACAATTTGGACATCTTGCCACAAAGTCCGCTACATTCCTCTCCATATCATTCCACCAGTAAACTTTCTTAAGATAATGATACATCTTTGTAGAGCCTAGGTGAACGGAATATTTAGAAGTGTGAGCCTCGATCATGATTCTTTTCCGGAGACCATCTACATTAGGAACACATAATCGCCCCTGGTACCTTAGTGTACCATCATCTATGCCAAGAGAAAAAACCATGATCTTATGTTTGTGAATCCCCTCCTTCAACTATACCAACAATGGATCGTCGTATTACTTCTCCTTGACTTCCACAACAAGCTATGATTCAGCCCTATTTTGCACAACCACCCCTCCTTCACTAGAGTCCGCAAGACGAACTCCCAAACTAGCCAACCGATGAACCTCCTTGGCCAACGGCCTTTGATATGCTGCCATGTGAGCCAAACTACCCATAAATTTCCGGCTAAGAGCATCCTCCACAATATTAGCCTTCCCCAGATGATATAGAATATCGATGTTGTAGTCCTTGAGTAGCTCAAGCCATCTTCTCTGCCTCAGATTCAATTCCTTCTGTTTGAAAATATATTGAAGGCTCTTATGGTCCGTGAATATATCCACATGGACCCCATACAAATAATGTCGCCAAAGCTTCAATGCAAACACTACCGCCGCAAGTTCTAAGTCATGTGTGAGATAGTTCTTCTCATATTTTTGAGTTGCCTAGAAGCATAAGCGATCACATTGCCATGTTGCATCAATACACACCCTTCCCGATTCTCGAAGTATCACAATATACCACAAACCCATCCGTACCCTCTGGTAGGGTCAACACCGGTGCCATAGTCAATCTTGATTTCAACTCTTGGAAGCTCCTTTCACAAGTATCTGACTATTGGAACTTAACTGCCTTCTGCGTCAATTTAGTCAACGGAGAGGCAAGAGTAGAGAACCCCTCCATAAACTTTCTGTAATACCCAGCTAAGCCTAAAAACATGCGAATCTCTGTTGGAATTGTAGGCCTCGGACAATTCTTCACAGCTATGATATTCTGTAGATCAACCTTAATTCCTTCTCTGGAGACGACATGACCCAAGAATGTGACTGATTCAAGCAAAAATTCACACTTCAAAAACTTCGCATACAACTTGTGCTGATATAGAGTCCGTAGAACTGCCCTGAGATGATCGGCATGGTCCTCTCAACTTTGTGAATATACAAGAATATCGTCAATGAACACTATCATAAAGGAGTCAGAAAAGGCTTGAAGACTCGATTCATAAGATTCATGAAAGCTGCCGAGGCATTTGTTAGCCCAAAAGACATTACCAGAAACTCAAAGTGCCCATACCGAGTCCTGAAAGCTGTTTTAGGAATATCCTGCTCCCTGATCGTCAATTGGTGATATCCGGATCTTAAATGAATTTTGGAGAAGTACATAGCACCGTACAATTGGTCAAACAAATCATCTATCCTTGGCAGTGGGTACTTATTCTTGATCGTGACCTTGTTGAGCTGCCGATTGTCAATTCACATTCTCAGTGACCCATCCTTCTTCCTTACAAAGAGGACCGGTGTGCCCCAAGGAGACACACTCGGCCGAACGAAAGCCTTCTTTAGCAAATCCTTCAACTGCTCTTTTAGTTCCTTCAATTCTGTCGGTGCCATTATGTAAAGTGGAATAGATATAGGCTACGTGTCTGGCATCACATCGATACCAAAATCAATCTCCCGGTCTAGTGGAATCCCAGGGAGCTCATTAGGAAAGACTTCCAGAAATTCATTCATAACTGGAACAAACTCAAGTGTAGGTAACTCATCATCGGTGTCCGTAACTCGGACCAAATGGTAAATACACCCCTTGTTGATCATCTTCGTGGCCTTAAGGTAGGAAATAAACCTACCCGTCAGCACTACATCATCCCCCTTCCATTCAATAACTGGCTCATTTGGGAATTCAAACCTAACGGTCCTAGTTCGGCCATCAAGCTTGGAAAAACATGAATAAAGCCAGTCCATCCCTATTATTACATCAAAATCGACCATTCCTAATTCAATGAGATCGGCCATGGTGTCCCGGCCATGCACCGTGATGACACAATCCCTATAAACCCACGCGACCATAATAGACTCACCAACCAGAGTAGATACAGAGAATGGCTCATGAAGCTGTTCTAGTTCTATCCCAAATTCCATAGCAACAAAGGGAGTGACATATAACAAAGTGGAACCGGGATCAATAAGGGCTTATACAACATGATATTGGATAGTTAATATACCTGTGATAACATTTGGAGAAGCCAATGAACTCTGGAGACCCCTCATAGCATAGAAATGGCTGGGTCCTCCCGAACTCTGTGCTCCACCCCTAGCTGCACCACGCCCTACGGGTGCTGGAGTGCCCCGAGCTGGAGCAGGTGCTGCGGATGTAGTGGCTGCAGAACTGGCCGTCTGTGTCGTTCCCCTGCCCCACACTCTGGCGGAACAAACGATAATCCATCTAAATATGACCCCTGATACCGCACCCGTAGTATATGGGCTGGTCCATGAAGTAGGCCCCAAAATGCATCTTCCCACACCTAAGGCATGGGGTCCTCCGCCACTGTTGGAATCTCTCTCCAGGACGACCCTGCTGGTAGGATCCCCTGTTGCCCTGAATGGGCCTGGAACGGCTCCGCTGCTTCTGACTGGCCCCTGCTGGCTGTGCATTGACCGAAGACTAAGAAAAGGACTCGGATGGCCCTGACGACCCTCCCCTAAATGCTGTCCTATCACCACCACCATAGGAAGGACCACCAAAGTTTCCCGTGTACCGGGCCTTGTTTCTATCCTCTCACTCTATTCTATTCTTCAATTTGCGGGTCTCCGTAGCTTGAGTGAACGCCACCATCTTCCCATAGTTCATATCAGAATTCAAGGCAGCTGTAGCAGCCTCATTAATAACCAAAGGGCTGAGGCCCTGCACAAACCGGCTCACTCTTGCCTCCATAGTGGGCAACATGTAAATGGCATACTTGGACAGGCACGCGAACCTCATATGGTACTCCCACACACTCATGCTACCCTGCTTCAGGCTCTCAAACTCAGTGGCACGGGCCGACTTAGTCTCGACAGGCAAGAAATGGTCAATAAAGGCGTCGACAAACTCACTCCACCTCGCCGGAGGGCTCCCCTCTTCACGGGAGTCCTCTCACATCTCAAACCAGGAATAGGCCACCCCTTTTAGACGGTAGGAGTCCAACTCCACTCCCTCTATCAAAGTTGCTCACATAACTCGGAGGGTCTTGTGCATCTCATCAATAAAGTCCTGGGAGTCCTCCTTAGGATCAGTACGTGTTAACACTGGAGGATCCAACTGAAGAAACCTGTTCACCCTAGAACTAGCAGAATCCCCTTGTTGGCTGGAAGAAGCAGGTGCAACATTCGATCTCTGGGCTTGTGAAGCCACTATCTAAGACAACATCTGAATGACTCCCCTAAGATCCCCATCATAAACTTCGGGACCGGAAGCTGGGGCTAGAGGTGGAATAGCTACATCCTCAGTAGGAGTAGGGATTGGTGTAGTCAGAGCAGGAGTAGTAGAATCAGGCGGTGTAGTAGCTGGGGGAATATCCTCAGTCCTCAGATGCTCACCCGCATTATCTGGTATAGAATCATCTACCACTCCTGGGGTGGCATTGGCTCCTTGGCCAGTTCTTGCTTTCTTCCTAGGCACCATATACTGAAATTTAGAGCAATGCATGAGTTAGAGGAGGAACAGTCTTACAATCAGCTCTATCACACGATCTAGAACATCAAAGAAGGGTACTATTTCTAAATGCCCAAGTAGCCTCCTAATTATAGATATGGTCGACAACACATCGATTAGAAGGACTCTACTAGACACGGCTCTGAGACATCCAAGGACACTTTAAAACCTTAGGCTATGATACCAAGCTTGTCATGCCCCGACCTCGGGGAGCACGACCGGTGCTCAACCGAGATAACCCAGACAAGCAAGCTTGTACAATTCCTTCTACCCAAACTCACCCATGAAAAAAGAGACGATATATTTCATTAATTAGACAATGAGAAGGTTACATGAACAATCCAAATTTCATTACCGTTAGTTACGTCATTAACAAGTTTCAAAATACATACACTTTCATAGTTTGAAGTGGAACATGTGATACAAATACAACATATTTAGTTTGACTTTCCCAAAACAAAGGTACCACTCATACTATGTCTACGGAGCCTCTAATAGATACAAAAGAGTAGCATGATGGTGCCAGTAACAAGGCTCCGGCTATACCTAAAAGCAATATACATAAAGGATAAGAGATACATGACCCCGAAATAAAATAGGGCTCACCAAGTCTGCTGAGGAGAGGGTGTACTACTATCATTCATCAATACCGCCTGCTGTGGAATCACCTGCATCCGTTAAAGATGCAGCGCCCCTGACAAAGGGGACGTTAGTACATATGGAATAGTACTAGTATGTAAAACTAAACACCCTCTCACTAGAACGAGTAACAGTTAAATGAGAAGGAAACATGAAATGAATGAGAGCCTCAAACAGTATCAAGGCGTCAAGTTAGGAGAAAGATAATTTTCAAATAAACTTTAATATTTTTAAGTTAGGAAATCTTTAGTACCGATAAACCACCGTGCTTTTAGCACGGAGTCCGATCTCAGCCTGATCGGCTAAGCCATCTCACCCCAAGACATCCAATCACAACACCACCATGTGCGCGACATGGCATCCGATCTCAGCCCAAGCGGCTAAGCCATCTCACCACTATGCCATGTGGGTCGATATCATATCACATCTTGCTAGCAATAATCTCATCCCATTTAAGGGGAGATATCTCAACACATCAATCTCATCCCATATAAAAATAAACAATCTCATCACATCAACATGGGGATTTACCCCTCAATCACTCTTACACCGGCACATGTAATTTCGGGGTTAGGTTATTTTGACCTACCCTTCCTCGGTGACTAAACGATACTCCCAAAGCATTTATTATTTAGAGGATTTACAACTCATTTCATAATCTTTCACACATCTTTCCATTTTATTGGCACTAGTGGCCACAATTGTAATATCATTCTCGGCTCGTCGGCCGTATTTCATATTTTATACTCACCCCTATAACTTTCAAGCGTTACCATGGATTATCATCAATAAGATAATTTCAAATCAAGACTTTAAGTACACATATAGGCAAACAAGTGTCTTAAGCACATTGAGTTTCTCTTCCACAATTAGGCATAATAACTTGCAATTGAAACATAATTTTTAAATCACAACACCTTTGGTACATTGATCATACTAGATTACAATCTCGGAGGGAATCATGATATGATAGGAACATTTGGAACACATTTTGAGTACATACATCTTTCAATACAACTCTTATTTTAGAATAATCAAATCTATTAGGAAGGACTCGGAACATGAGAAATAAGAAATTGAGCCAATCATAATCGCAACTTATTAGGACATCATGAAAATCGATTCTACAAGAGGAGTTTAGCCAACATACCTCGCTTGAGCTTCCTTAAATTACTACAATGTTTCGGAAATCCTAGCGACTTCAATCTATTAGAAACATGATAAATTTGAACCATAATTAGGAAGATATTTGGGGTTTTAGCTCATTTGAGCATTTTATCAATAACTAGGTGTGCATGAAGGTTTCAAGGTTCTCCTATGGTGGATTCCTTCATCCCACAACCCAATGTTTACCCATTTGAGCTCAATAACCTTTTCACCAACCTTGATGGTACATGCATGCATAAATAACACTCAAGAATCACACTTCTCATTACCTACTTTCAGTCCAATCCAGAAACTGAGGGCTAGGGAGTAGAATCTTACCTCTTAGGTGAAGAACTTTGTGAGTTTTCCTTGCTGAATTTTAGAGCTTGAGCAAGGGTTGATGAACAATGTGCTTGGGGCTTCCTCCTCTCTGTCTAAAGCACTTCCCTCACTCTAAAATGGAAGAGTTTTTCCTTCTAAACAAGACCTAATGGCCTTTAATCAAATGGGGTCAGGTTTTAAAAATCAGAAAATGGTTCCTCTGATCTCAACTCTATAGTCGCTGTGTGCACCGCATATCAGATCTGAAGCCTACAAAATGGACCGTAGAAACGGTCCCAAAAACTTTGCTGGTCTAGTCCAGTCTGCGGCGAGGTCTGCGACCCGCATATCAATTATGCGGCCACAGAATAGACCGCAGAATCTCCCTTCGGAAATTTTCATGCTAGCTCTACGACGGATGTGCGGCCCGCGAAATGATTATGCGGTCGCATAGTTGACCACAAAACGACCTCCAAAATTGGCCATTTCTCTGCTTCACTCTGCGGCGAATCTGCGTTCCGCGGAGTAGTTCTGGGATTGCATAATGGACCGCAAAAATGCCCTATTCTGCAACAACTTTCTTCAACTCCCCAACACTCTGATCAACCCAAAAGGTCCGTACCATGACACCACAAAATTCTGGGTTTCAGGTAAAATTTTTACGGGGCCTCACATTTCTAAAGTCTCAAAACTCGTCCTGAGTCTGGGGTGCGTCGTTTTATCAGGTTCGATGGCGAGCTCTCTATTCACTTTTCACGGGCCTTGATACAAAGTGTTCCTAACTTTGATTTCTATCTTATATATTCAGGCTCTTACTTTATTTGATTCACTAGGAGATCGGGGTATGTGTTATCCCTGATTTCCACCCATATACAGATAGTCCCCTCATTTTCTAGAGAGTAGGTTTTCCGAAATGGTGGGAAACGATAGATGAACCTGGTTCCTTCCTTCGTATGCTACAACCGAGGTGACAGATAAGCTGAAACGTCCCGACAGTTCGTCGTTCTAACTTCAGACACGTGTCAATCACCGGCGGGCTGTGTTCGAATGTGAAACGTCGTGCGTTGACTATTTTCCCCCTATAAAATCTTTGACCCTTTGCATTTCTTACACTTTTCTATCCTAGCTTTTACATTCAAATTTTCTAACGGCTTTTAACTTTTTCAAATCCTCATACCCTGCTTCTTGAACCTTCATATCTTCATCTCTGATCTTCAAAACTTCATATTTGTTCTTGGATTTCCAACCCAGATCTTTATATCTTCATCCCACCTTCAAACCTTTATACTCTTTTCTTCAAACTCTCATACTTTTCCTTTGTATCTTCATACTTCCCTTCAAATCTTCATATTTTCCCAGATCATGATGGCTAAATCTTCCATGTTGGTGCCTCAGCAGGCTGCCCCTTCATCTTCCCACCCGGCCACAGATGCCGAGGTGGCTCCAGAGCCCCCCAAGAAAAGCATCATACCCGGGGGATGCTTTATAGGGGATGACTTCAAGGTCGAGAAGTCTTCTAGCCAATAAGACCGAGGCGAGGGAGCATCGAGGTACATATGCTCTGTCACCGAAGAAACCCTACCCGTAGTCCGAGTGGACTGTAAGTGGAAGGGTAAGGACGTGGTGATCCCTGGATCCAATGACGATGTAACTAATCACGTGAAAGGGTATTTAAATGTTTACACTTACCCCTTCATGCTCGCCCATGTGGATCTCACAGTTCTTGCTTTCTGCAAGAGTTACAAGGTGTGCTTTGGGAAAATCCACCCATCCTTCTGGAGGATTGTGATCCTCTTGCGCCACTTTGTAAACGACACCGAGTTTCCCTGGTTCACCCTCGATGACTTCCTCCGCCTGTACAATCCCCAAATCTTTCGAGGGGTACTGATCAAGCATGTCCGCCGAGCAAGAAAGTCTCATTTCTCGAGCATTGATGAGGACCGAGACCGAGGTTGACATGGGAGGTTTGTTCGGGTGAAAACCGAAGACCTGATTCCCTCGAGTTTCTGCCGTTCCCCGAGGAGTGGAACGCATCCCGTAAGTATTGTCTTTCTTGGGTATTTTTTCTTTTTTATTTATTTTTCTCATCACTTGTGTTTGTGGTCGTGCATCCGTTTCCCAAGTTCCAGATGCAATCCCCTGATTCAAGGAGTGGATCCTGGGGAATTGTAAGCAGATACCTTACTCTGAACGCGTATGGCACAAACTTTCGAAGTGCAAATGGGAGGCCCGTTCTCATGGTGAGGTTCTTCCATGAAATAGTTCCCATCACGCTCTTAACGTTATATTGATAACTTTTCCTTTTTTCTTGCTGGTCTGCCTAAGACCACTGAACTTAGGCCGCTTGACGAGGATGAAGATCCGTCTTTGCATGCCAAGCCTTCCATCTCAGGACAGCTCGGGGATACCGTGAAGGAGGAGAAGAAGAAAAAGAGAAAGTCCTCGGGTTCCCTGGACCCCAAAGGGAAGAGAAAGAAGAGGATGCCCACCTGGGCCCAGAAGCCTAAGAAGAATACCAAGTCCATGGTACAAAATCCTGGTTATCTCTACCGGCTTAAGGAGGAGCCCGAGGAAGACGACATCTTCGCCGCTCATGGATCAACCCCCACTGGGAGTAGGCAACGATCGAGAAAGGGGACCATGAGGTCGATCCCCTTCAGGATTGGGAACCGAAGGGGGAGATGGAGGCCGTGACCTCCCAGGAAGCCGCTCCCATTCCGAAGGAGGCTACCCGTGTCTTTGATATCATAGAGACACCTTCCTATACCTAGTCCATGTTCGAGGAGGCCCAAGAAGGCAAATAAAAGTCTAGTGAGGGAGTGCAGGGTTCAGATGATCCCCTCAACTCCTTTTTCGACGGCATGGACATGTCCACATTGGAGGATTTCTTTGAGCTGGGTCACCTAGAGATCCCGAAGAAGGACATACCCTCAGGAGCTATTTCGAGCCAAAAATTATTGAAGCAATTTCCCGCACCGAGCGTGGACCACATGCTCAAGAGAATGGTCGTTCTCATAGTCCTGGAGGATGCTCAGGTCCTATTTGCTCTGGTGGGTGTAGCCAGCTACCTCCGATGCCTGGTGATCGAGGAGGACCGAGCCAAGATGAACGAGGTGGGCACGTCAAGTCTTTTTAATGAGGTGCAAAAGGCACTGAACCGGGTAAGGCGCCAACACCTTTATACCCCTTTATGGATTCCACTTAAGTTTTGATGTCTCTTACTACTTTTATTGTTTTACAGGCCTCAGGCTTCACCATGAAAGCTTCCTCCGGTACCACTTTGAAATAAGCCATCTCGAGTTTGAGCTCAAAGAGCAGGTCCAGAAGAAGGACATATACTTGCTTTTTGGTGAGCAACAGGACGAGGCCCTTAAAGACCTTCCGATTCTCCAAGCCGAGCTGGAAAAAGCTCAAAAGAAGGCCTCAAACCTGAAGCGGGAACATGTCGACCTGGTTGAAAAGGTAAAGGTCTTTGAAGCTAAAAACAAGGAGCTAGTCGTGGTGTCTAACAACAAAACTTTGCAGGTCCAGTAGAAGATTGACCTGATTAGCCAACTCCGGGCAGAGATGGATGAGGTCAAAGCCATGGTCGAGGGTGGAAAGTAGGATGGACTTGCTGGCTTCAGAGAAGGAAATTGCGAAGGCGGAGCTGGCATCGATTGAGAACCAACTCCGGGTGGCGAAGGACAAAGATGATAAGTGGTCTCAGCTGAATGATGATCTCCAAGCACAACTGAGCTTGGCCGTCGTAGAACGGGATGCCCTCGGAAGAGAATATGCGGCACTGAGGTCCAAATTGGACATAACCTATGTTGATGCCGAGGAAATGGTGGCCAAGTACAAGGCCGATGTGGAGGCAGCCGAGATCCGCCTGAAGACAAAGACTGAATACATGAAGCAGCAGTCCCGAAGAGAGACCCTTGAAGAGATCCATGCCCGAGGCTTCGACTTATTGGTAGAGATAACAAAAGCTAAGAAGCTTGAGGCCAAGGCAAAGGAGCATGCCGAGCCTGAGGGTGCCGAAGGCTCCGAGGGGTTTGAAGGCTCTGAGGGATCTGAGGGCTCCGACGGTTCTGGAAACGAGTCAGGCCCCGGTGAAGACCAGGCGTAGATGCCTTAGTATATTTTTTTAGTTTTTTGTTTTTCCTTATGTATTTAATTTTTGTTTATTTTGAGGCCATTTTATTGGGCCTTTGTAAATATATTTTGGAATATATATATGAAATTTCCCCTTTCTGGAAATATCACGTCTTTACATTTTCATCATCTTTTATTCATGTATTGTCTTTGGTGCCTTAGCATAGAATCAGATGTAGTTCTGGGGCATTCATTTTTCGAAAGTTCGAATGAAGCCCGACTACGATGCAACTTTGTTTGCTCGTGGCTTTGGATCCTTGATGAGACCGTATGTTCCCAAGATGCTTAAGTGTTTTTAGATGATGTTTTTGCCGAGGGTAACTCTTTAGTAGGTTTCTAATTTTTTTTGTAAAGGCCTTACTTTTTGGTTACGGTCTTCGGACGTCTCCGAGCCATTTTTAAGGTGGCCATAGACTTTTGTATTTAAGCACCGCCTAATAGGTTTGGTGCCTCGGGGATACGGTAGCCCGGGTCATCCGGAATTTCTTCGGGCGACAGTCTCCGAGTAGGGATAGACCTTGGACTCATTAGTCACTGAGTAGGGGTAGCCCTTGGGCTCGATAGTCCCCGAGTAGGGGTAGCCCGTGGGCTCTAGGATCCAGAATCGAAGAAGCAAAAAATGCATAATAGCAAAGCGGAACTCTCTTTCATTTCTATGTGTGCAAAGTACATGATCAAAAGCGCATAAAAACTTGTGTCATGGCTAGAGTGGACTATGTGAGCACGGTTCATATGACCATTTGGACCTTACGTATTATCCTAATCACCAAGCCTTAGCTTTTAGCATACAAAGTTTTCTTTTTTCCTTGCTAAAAACCTTAATCCGAGGGTAATGGCCCCTAATATTCGAGGTCGAACTCATGAGGGCTTGGATACTGTTGATATGAAGTGAATAATCATTGACTCTGGTTTGAAACCAGTCTTCGAATCTAAGTTAGCATGTTTTACTATTGCCTCGTTAAAAACCTTGATGAAAAACCCATTTTGGGTCAAAATCGGTTCAAGGAAAAAAGAGTGAAATGCGTGCTTTCAGACCTATTAGTCGCATCCATCCTTGGTCATTTACCTGCAAATGTTAGCCCAATTTAACATATTTAAAGAGTAATTGAGTTCGTACCTTAGTAGTAGTACCGATTTAAGTGTGCCACGTTCCAGCTGTTTGGTAGTTATTTGCTGTTTCCCGCTTCGAGTTTGTACTAGCCTTTGCGGGTTATTCCGACAACTCAATATGGTCCTTCCCAATTCGGTCCCAGCTTCCCCTTGTTCGGGTTCCTGGTGTGTAATGTTACTTTCCTCAACATCAAGTCCCCGACTTGAAAGTGTCAGAGGTTGGCTCTTCGGTTATAATACCTTTCTATTCGCTATTTCTGGGCGGCCAACTGGACCAGGGCAGCCTCCCGCCTTGTCATCGAATAGTTCTAGGCTCATGATAATGTTCTCGCCATTTGGCTAATCTGTCGCATATTGGAACTTGAGGCTTGGTTATCCTACCTCGACTATTATTAAGGCTTTAGCTCCATAGACCAATGAAAATGGGGTGGCCCTGGTGCTAGATTTTGAAGTCGTTCGGTACGCCCATAGGACTTCGGGCAGGATATCCTTCCATTTCCCTTTCGCACCGGTCAACCTCTTTTTCAGGTTTTGAAGTATGATCTTGTTTGTTTATTCTGCCTGCCCTTTCTCACTAGGGTGATAAGGTGTTGATAGTATCTTTTTGGTCTTGTGATCTTAAAAAAATTTACTTACCTTGCTGCCGATGAATTGTTTTCCATTATAGCAAAATACCTCCGCCGGTTTCCCAAATCGACATATTATGTGATCCCAGATGAAGTCAATAACCTCTTTCTCCCAGAACTTTTTGAATGCCTGAGCCTCGAACCATTTGAAAAAATAATCGGTCATGAATAGTATGAATTGACCTTTAGCGGGTGCCCATGGTAGGGGACTGATAATGTCCATTCCCCATTCATAAATGGCCAAGAGGACAAAACTGAGTGGAGCATTTCTCCCGGTTGATGGATCATCGGGGCATGTCTCTAGTAGTCATCTGATTTCTGTACGAAATCTTTCGCATCTTTCTCAATCTCGGTCTAGTAATAGTTAACCCTAATCGATTTTTGAACCAAAGATTCTGCCCCCGAATGGTTCCCGCAAGTGCCTTTGTGAGCTTCTTTCAAGGCGTATTCGGTCTCTCCTGGTCCCAAGTATCTGGCTAGCAAGCCGTCTAAGGTTCTCCTGAACAACGCCTCTTCGACCATGCTAAATCTGGCAGTCTTGGTATGCATGGCTCTCGATTCTTTGGAGTGCAAGGGTAATTTTCCGGTCTTCAAGTAGTCTATATACTTGTTCCTCCAATCCCAAGTTAAACTCGTTGAGTTAACTTTGGGCTGGCCTTCTTCTATCACCGGCTTCATGAGCTACACCACTATTCCCGAACTAAATTCATCGGCATCGACCGACGAACCCAAGTTATCTAGAGCATCGGCCTCGATGTTCTGATTTCGGGAAATGTGCTGCAGGGTCCATTCCCTGAATTGATGCAGCGTTACCTGTAATTTTTCCAAGTACCTTCGCATCCGTTCTTCTTTTATTTCGAACATTTCATTAACTTGGTTTACCATAAGGAGGGAGTCGCACTTGGCTTTGATCATCTCGACCCCAAGGCTTTTAGCCAATTTCACACCTGCAATCATTGCCTCATACTCGGCCTCATTGTTAGTCAATTTCACAGTTCAAATAAATTGCCTAATTACATTTCTCGTAGGCGCCGAGGCCGGACCCCTTCGCATTCGAGGCACGATCCATAAAAAGGTTCTAGATTCCCAAGGTGGTCCCCGAGGTCAACAGTAATTCCCTCTCGATTTCGGGTATTAAGGCCCGTGTAAAGTCGGCCATGAAGTTTGCCAAAATCTGAGATTTTATGGCTGTTCGGGGTCGATACTCAATATCGTACCAGCTAATTTCGATGGCATATTTGTCCAACCATCCCGAGAGCTCAGGTTTGTGCAAGATGTTCCTCAGCGTGTAAGAAGTTACGACACATATGGGGTGGCAATGAAAGTATGGATTTAGCTTTCTATAAGCGCTTAGCAAGGCGAGCGCTAATTTTTCCAGGTGAGGATACCTTGTTTCGACCTCGCCTAGAGTTCTACTGACATAGTAAATAGGAAACTACATACCTTCTTCCTCCCAAACTAAGACTCCACTTACCGCCACTTCAAAAACATCCAAGTAAAGGTACATCTATTCGTCCGCCTTCGGAGTGTGGAGCAGGGGCGGACACGATAGGTACCATTTGAGTTCTTCCAAAGCTTGCTGGCATTCTAGGGTCCAAGAAAAGTTATTCTTCTTCTTTAACAGTTAGAAAAACTGATGGCTTTTGTCCGGGGACCTCGATATGAACCGGCCCAGGGCAACTATATGCCCGACCAGTCTTTGAACGGCCTTGACGTTGTCTGCCACAGTGATGTCCTCTATGGCTTTGATTTTGTTGGGATTGATCTCGATCACTCGATTGGATACCATGAACCCGAGGAATTTTCCTGATCCGACCCCGAATGCTCACTTCTCTGGCTTCATCTTCATATTGTATTTCTTCAGAATGCCGAAGGTTTCCAGCAAATGTTTCAAATGGTCCTCTGCTCGCAGGGACTTGTTACTAGGCGTTGATAGGTGGCACCGACATTCTTTAATTTGAACGACATTACATTATAACAGTAGGTGCCGATATTAGTGATAAAAGAAGTCTTTTCTTAATCGTCCGGGTCCATCCAAATTTGGTTGTACCCGGAATAGGCATCGAGAAAGCTAAGTATCTAATGCTCGGCCATCGCGCCGATCATCCGATTGATGTTAGGCAAAGAAAAATAATCCTTGGGGCATGCCTTGTTTTGATCTTTGTAATCTACATACATTCTTAACTTATTCCCTTTTTTAGGCACTACCACTATGTTAGCAAACCAGTCCGGGTATTTAACTTCCCGAATGGACCCTATTTTAAGGAGTTTGGATACCTCGTCCTTGATGAATGCATGCTTGACCTCGGACTCTGGTCTCCCTTTCTGCTTAACCGGATGGAACTTTGGTTCCAAATTCAGCTTTTGAGTGGTTACTTCCGGTGAGATCCCTGTCATGTCAAGATGGGACCAAGCGAAATAGTTTATGTTAGCTTTAAGAAAATTAATGAGTTTTTTTCCAGAGCTCGGGAGTTAACCCTGTGCCCAGGTATACCTTTCGATTCGGTAGGTGTTCGGTCAATATGACTTCCTTCAACTCCTCGACCGTCGATTTTGTGGCATCGGTATCATCAGGACTTATGAACGATCTCGAAACTCCATAATCATCCTCCTCGTCTACTCCTCACTCCTCCGGTTCGGTCGAGACTGACATTGGTGATTGCTATTTAATTTCTTCTTTTCTGGCCGGTTTCGTGTTCCTTGATGTTGAAATCACGGGCACCGAGATTACCTCGTTGACTGCGAACATTTCCTTTGTGGCTGGCTACTCTCCGTAGACCGTCTTGACCCATTCTGGCAAAGGGAACTTCAACACCTAGTGTAAGGTTGAGGGTACCACCCTCATGTTGTGAACCCACGCCCTTTCGAATAGGGCATTGTACCTCATATCCCCTTCAATCACGTAGAACTTTGTCTCTTGGATCATCCTGAAGGTGTTTACTGGAAGGGTTATCTCCCCTTTAGTGGTTCCGCATGCCATGTTACTATTCAACACCCGAACTGCCGGCACTATTTGGTCCTGTAACCCCAACTGCTTTACGACCCTCGATCTGATGATGTTGGCCGAGCTACCCGGATCAATCAACACATGTTTAACTCGAGATTTATTGATAAGTATGGATATTACCAGCGATCATTGTATGGTTACATGATGCCCTCGGCATCCTCGTCGCTAAACTAAATGGTTCCCTCCGGGACATAATCTCGGGTGCATTATTTTCCTTGTGATAGATATTTTCTGTGCTTTATCATTGGTCTTTGAGGGACATCGACCCCTCCAATGATCATGTTGATGACGTGCTGAGGCTTCTCTAGTTTGACCTGTTTGTTGGCGTCCCTATTCCTGAAGTGGGTTTTGGCCCGATCACTCAGAAATTCTCGAAGGTGCTCGTTATTGAACAACCGGGCAACTTCTTCTCTCAATTGTCGAAAATACTCGGTCCTGTGGCCATGAGTGCTGTGATACTTGTACTTCAAGTTAGGATCTCTTTGGGTAGGGTCTGATTGCAATGGCCAGGGCCACTTGGTCTCCTTGATGCATCTGATAGCTGACACGATGCTGGAAGCATCAACGTTGAAATTATACTTTGATAATCTTGGTGTTTCCCTACCCTCGAGCGACCTGTCAAAACCATTTTTTCTCATCAGACCTCGGTTAGCAGGCTCTCGATCGCCTCTCTTTTTATTCCTCATGGGCTGACGCTCAGACCCATTTCCCATTCGATCCACGCTCTATGGTTGGTACCGATCCCGGACCGGCCTTGGCTCATGATCGACGTCTCTCTTGGACCTGTCATCAGCCCTGATGGGATAAACAGACCTAGAAGGGGCTCAGAGTTGGTCGTCCTCCACTCTGATCTTTGATGGGTACATGTTATAGACGTTAGCTGCTGTGAAGCCAAGGAGCTTCGAGGGTTAAGTCCATGAGTAAATTCTTGAACGGACCAATCATCTGCGAACGGAGGCAAGTCCATCCGTTCCATATGGAACCTCGACACGAACTCCTTGAGCATCTTGTTGTCTCTTTGTTTAACTTTTTGGTCTCGACCTTGATGGCCCCTGCATGGGTCTTCACGAACGCATCAGCAAGTATAGCAAACGAGTCAATGGAATTTGGGAGTAAATTGTGATACCATATCATTGCTCCTTTGGACAAAGTTTCCAAGTCGTTTCCTTTGATTGCGCATGTATAAGAGGTCACATGCTCATTTGGATCCGTGGTTTCGGTATATTTTGGGATGTCGGGCATACTAAACCTCTTAGGGATCGGCTTTGGTGCCGCATTCGGAGGAAAAGGCTTCTGGATAAAATTCTTGGAATCCAGCCCTTTCAATATTGGGGGTGCTCCCGGGATTTGATCGACCATAGAATTCTATGTTTCCACCTTCTTGTCATTGGCCTCAATTTTCCTTTCACCTGATTCCACCCGCTTCATTAATTCTTCAAGCATTTTCATTACTTCAGGACTGACAACGAACTCAGCTTCACCCCTTCTCTCGGTGATCTGCTCATTCCTTTGGATGTTCTCCTGGGACGGTTCGAGCTCAACTCTGCTGAGGGCGTGGCTTTGATTAAGCAGCTGCGCTATCACCACTTGTTGAGCTTACAACATTTTGAATATTAATTGTAGGTTAACCCCATTGCCTTTGCCTTCGGGTGCTTCTCGAGCCGTTGGTCAGGGTCCCCCGCAAATGTTGTTTTTGGGATCAGTTGGCAGGTTGACATCGATGGCCACCTGAGAGTTAGCATTGAATGGATCGGCAACTGGCACTCCATTGGGATCAGCTGGAGGCACCTCATTGCTAGGCACCAGATTGTTGTTTTAGCCATGATGACCAGACTCAGCATCAACATTCAAGTGGGTAAACTGAGAATTTGACATTTTTTAAAATGACTTGAAATTAAGACTTTAAAGAAATAGTGTAAAATAGAGTGTGACAGGGCGATTTGTATCAAATCATCACTGTTATCTTTAGGCCCACGGTGGGCGCTAAACTGTTTACCCTTAAAATGGATAACAATTAAATTTTTATGCGATTTTAAGGATATGTAGATTGATTCAACAAAAATAATCAAGAATGTAGGATAAACGAGTTAAAGACCAAATGAATAATCAAACTAGTCGCAATGTTACAGACCAACTTGAACTTAGGTTAAATAATAGTTTTTTCCTCGATCGGACCCTTGGTTCGAAGCTAATTATGAATGAAGAACAACAATAAAGTAAGAACTTTGCAATAGCCAGAAAGTAGAAAAATGAATGTGTATTGCCTTGGTATGCATGTTACAATGTGTGTTATTAAAGAAAAAACTTTCCCTTGATATAGTAGAAGAGTTTCATACCTAGTACAAGTCTAAAAAATATAAAAATCTTCCTCTCTCATTAATTACTGATCCGTAACCGTCATCGAGCAGATCCGCATCGTGATATCCGGTCGGTTACGGATATCACGACCCTATATCTGCCGCCTATAATAATTCATTGTGTTTTCAGAAGTCTTAGAACTCGTCCTAAGTCCGAGGTGCGTCGTTTTATCAGGTCCGATGACGAGCACTCCGTTCACTTTTCACGGGCCTTGATACAAAAAGTTCCCAGCTTTGATTTCGATCTCATATATTCAGGCTCTTACTTCGTTTGATTCACCGGGAGATCAGGGTGTGCGTTAAACACGATTTCCACCCGTATACAATACAGTTGTAATTCAGATTGTTTAATATAATCTTTTTAACGACTCAGTCGGTCATTTTGTGTATTGTAGCCCCGTTCCCCTATTTATCGCTTCTTCCATACTCATTTGGAGTTATGAGAATTGCCCGGGTGGTTGGTTTGGTTGGGGGGATGATTTGGAGTGAATTGGGACACTTAGTCCTAAGGTTGGAAGCTTAAGTTGAAAGAGTTGACCAGAGTTTGACTTTTGTGTAGTCGACTTCGAAATGGAGTTTTGTAGGTTCTGATAGCTTTGGATGTTGATTTTGGACTTAGGAGTATCTCCGGATATTGGTTTGAGGTCCGTAGGTTGTTTTGGCTTGAATTGAAAAAAGTTAGAAAGTTGAAGGTTTAGAATCACCCGTATAGTGCTAAGTGATTGTGTGTGTAGTTTGTGGGCATTTGGAAGACAAATTGAGTATTCTGAGAGTGTGAGCACTTGAGAACACCACCGTGAAATCATACTTTTGATATGCATATTGACATGTAGGCATAGAGATGTACCATTCCTCATGCTAGTTGTACTTGACATATTCTTATCAGTGTTGGGCTTTAGTTGTTGAACTTGAAAGCATGTCTAAATTTCCTGTAACCTGAGCGAGCTAATTTTGAAAATTAATATGAGTTGTTTGTTGTTACTGCCATTATTATACATGTGTTGTCATTTTATTTGATTCAGACTGTCTTCTTCTTAGCTCGTCACTACTTTCAACCCAAGGTTAGTTCTGTTACTTATTGAGTACATGGGGTCGGTTGTACTCATACTACGCTCTGCACTTCGTGTGCAGATCCAGTTACATTGGGACGTGGTGACTGCTAGTTCTGTTCTAGTACCTGCTTGGAGACTTCAAGGTAGCTGCTATGACGTCCGCAGACCTTGACTCTTTTTCCTGTTATTTTCTTCAGTACTGTTCTATTACTCAGATAGTTGTACAATAGTTTCGGTTGATGTTGATACTTATTAGTGCTCATCTACTCGTTGGCACCAGGTTTTGGGATGGTTGTATTAGTAATCTAGTTTCTTTTATCAGATATTTATGTTATTTCCACTCTTGAGTTTATTAAACCATGTTTTATTCAAATGTTTAACTGTTATATGATTGTCGGCTTGTCTAGAAATTGTGTTAGGTGCCATCATAATAGGTTGCGATTTTGGGTCATTACAAGTTGGTATCAGAGCACTAGGTTACTTAGGTCTCACGAGTTATGAGCAGGTTTATTAGAGTCGTGCGGATCGGTACGGAGATATTTGTACTTATCTTCGAGAGGCTGCTGGACCGTTAGGAAACTTCGCTTTCTTGCATTCTCGTGATGCAGGTTTGTAATTCTAGAATCTGAACTTCTACTCTTCTATTCTCTCACAGATAGTGAGGACACGTATAAACGGATCAGGTGGACGGCCACCGATACCACCAGTTAGGGCCGCGATAAAGGCTGAGGTGCGGCTTGTACTACAGATAGAGCAACACCTATGGAGCCACCAGTTGCTTCAGCTGTGGAGAAGATACCAGATGTTGTTGAGTCGGTGGGACCAGTTCAGGCACCAGTTGTGCCCATTGTTATCCTAGGCCTTAAAGAGGCCTTAGCCCAGATTTTGACTGTGTGCACGAGCCTTGCTCAGGCAGTCTCAGTTCCAGCTGCACTAGCCACTTCAGAGGCCAGGGGAGGTTCTCAAACTCCTGTCGTCCGTACTCCAGAGCAGGTAGCTCAGGGACTCTAGACACCGGGGGTACTACTAGCCTAACTGATTACTGTTGCTCGAGCCCAGGTTGGCCTACCTTTGAGTGATGAGGAACAGAAGAGACTGGAGTAGTTTGGGAGGCTTAAGCCTCTAGAATTCAGTGGGGCATAGTCAGAGGATGCTCATGATTTTATAGATAGGTGCTAGCGGATCCTTCGCACAACGGGTATTTTGGAGATTAATAGAGTTTCATTCACTACTTTTCAGCTGACAGGGGTAGCCTATAGATGGTGGGAGGCCTATGAGTTTAGCAGGCCAGCCGATGCAGCACCGCTTACATGTCATGAGTTCTGGATTCTCTGCTTAGAGAAGTTTGTCCCACAGACTCGCAGGGAGGAGTTTCATAGGCAGTTTGAGCAGCTACACTAGTAGTGTATGACCGTGACTCAGAATAAGATGAGGTTTGCAGAGTTAGATCATCACGCGGTATGGTTGGTTCCCACTGAGAGGGAGAATATTAGGAGGTTCATTGATGGCCTCAACTATGGATTACACTTCATTATGGCTCAGGAGGTGGTGACGGGTGCGAGGTTTGACCGGGTGGTCAATATTGCTAGACACTTAGAGCTAGTTTGTAATCAAGAGCGTAAAGAGTGGGAGGCTAAGAGGCCTCATAGTTTAGGTGGTTTCAGTAGTGCCTCATCTATAGGACAGTCCGATCACAGCAGTGGTCGTCTTATAGGGCCGCTGAGATGGCTCGTCCGGTTCATCGTGGCGCATTAACTAGTCATGGTTCATATAGTGCTTATCCGGGTTAGTCATCTTTCAGTGTCCTCCCATCTCAAAGTTCATCCCATGCTCTATCAGTTCAGGGTTCATCAGTACCTGGTTCTTCTAATGGCTATTCTGGTTCTCGGGTTCCAGTTCAGTCCCCGCCGCCATTTGTGGATTGAGGTTGCTACGAGTGTGGAGAATTGGGACATGTGAGGACGTATTGACCCCGTCTTATGGGAGGTCCAGTTCAGCAGAGAGGTTAGGCTATGACTTTCGCACCAGTTACTTCACCACCCGCTCAGCCAGCTTGGGGTGGGACTCAGGCAGTTTGAGGTCGTCCTAAAGTAGGAGGTCAATCAGGCTCGATGCTCTTCTTTTCCCACCAGGCTAGATGCAGTTGCTTTAGATGCAGTGATAACATGTATTGTTTCAGTGTGCCACAGGGATGCTTCCATATTATTTGACCCCTGTTTCACTTATTCATATGTATTATCGTACTTTGATCGCTATTTGGATATGCCCTATGATTATTTAGTTATGTTTGTTCATGTATCTACACTGGTGGGTGATTTTATTATTGTGGACGGTGTGTATCGGTCATGGGTGGTGACTATTGGGGGATTAGAGATGAGAGTTGATATTTTACTACTTAGTATGGTTCATTTTGATTTGATTTTAGGCATGCATTGGTTGTCACTATGTCATGTTAGTCTAGATTTTCATGCTAAGACCGTGACATTAGCGATGTCAGGATTGCCTAGGATTGAGTGGAGAGATTCCCTAGATTATGTTTCTAATAGAGTAATTTCATATTTGAAGGATCAACGAATGGTTGAGAAGGGATGTTTGGCATATTTGGCCTTTGTGAGGGATGTTAGTGCTGATACTCCTACCATTGAGTCTGTTCCGGTAGTGAGAGACTTTCCGGATTTGTTTCTTGCAGACCTCCCGGGCATGCCACCCGACAAGGACATTAATTTTGGTATTGACCTGGTGCTGGGCACTCAACCCATCTCTAAGCCTCCGTATCGTATGACACCAATAGAGTTGAAGGAATTGTAAGAACAGCTTCAGGAGCTACTTGATTAGGGATTCATTAGACCTAGTGTGTCGCCTTGGGATGCGTCAGTTCTATTTGTGAAGAAGAAGGATGGTACTATGCGGATGTGCATTGATTACAAGAAGTTAAACAAAGTTACAATTAAGAAAAAGTACCCACTACCGTGCATTGATGACTTATTTGACCTGCTTCAGGGTGCTAGAGTGTTTTTGAAGATTGATTTGAGGTCTGGGTATCATCACTTGAAGATTTGGGTTTCGGATATTCTGAAGACGACATTCAGGACCTGCTGGTCACTACGAGTTTCTTCTGATGACTTTTGGGCTGACCAATGCCCCAACAACATTTATGCATCTGATGAATAATATATTCCAGCCATATCTTGATTCTTTTATCATTTTATTCATTGATGATATACTGATGTACTCACGTAGCCAAGAGGATTATGAGCAATATCTGAGGATTGTACTCCAGACATTGAGGGAGAAGAATCTATATGCTAAATTCTTCAAGTGTGAGTTTTGGCTTGATTCTGTAGTGTTCTTGGGGCATGTGGTATCCAGTGAGGGGATCAAGGTAGATCCGAAGAAGATTGAGGCAGTTCATAGTTGGCCCAGACCGTCTTCAGCTACTGAGATTCGGAGTTTTCTTGGCTTGGCCGAATGTTATCACCGTTTTGCAGAGGGTTCTCATCCATTGCTGCACCTTTGACTAGATTGACCCAGAAGGGTGCCCTATTCAGGTGGTCCGATGAGTGTGAGGAGAGCCCGCAGAAGCTCAAGACTTTCTTGACCACAACTCCAGTTCTAGTTTTCCTTCAATATTGGGTTCATGTACGGTTTATTGTGATTCTTCTTGGATTGGTATTGGGTGTGTCTTGATGCAGGAGGGTAGGGTAATTGCTTATGCTTCACGCCAGTTGAAGTCCCATGAGAAGAATTACCCCATTCATGGCTTAGAGTTGGTTTCCATTGTTCATGCATTGAAGATTTGGAGACACTTTCTTTAGGGTGTGTCTTGTGAGGTATTCATAGATCATCAAAGTCTACAACACTTGTTTAAGTAAAATGATCTAAACTTGAAGCAACGAAGGTGGTTGGAGCTGTTAGAGGACTATGACATCACCATTTTGTATTATCCCGGGAAGGCCAATGTGGTGGCCGATGCCTTGAGTAGAAAGGATGTGAGTATGGGTAGCTTTGCATATATTCCAGTTGGTGAGAGACCGCTAGCATCATATGTTCAGGTTTTGGCCAATCAGTTCGTGAGGTTAGATGTTTTGGAGCTATGCAGGGTTCTTGCTTGCGTGGTTTATCGGTCTTCTTTATATGAGCGCATCAGAGAGCGTCAGTATGAAGACCCTCATTTGCTTGTCCTTAAGGACACGGTGCAACACAGTGATACTAAGGAGGTTTCTATTGAAGATGATGGGGTGTAGCGGATGTAGGGTCAGATTTGTGTGCCCAATGTCAATGAGTTGCATGAGTTGATTCTTGAGGAGGCCCACAGTTCGCGGTATTCCATTCATTCGGGTGCCGCCAATATGTATCAGGACTTGAGGCAACACTATTGGTGGAAAAGAATGAAGAAAGATATAGTGGGGTATGTGACTTGGTGTTTTAACTGTCAGCAGGTGAAGTACGAGCATCAAAAGCCGAGCAGTTTGCTTCAGAGACTTGAGATTCCCGAGTGAAAATGGGAGCGTGTTACCATGGACTTCATTGTTGGACTTCTACGGACGTTGGAGAAGTTTAATGCAGTATGGGTGATTATGAAACGGTTGACTAAGTCTTCACATTTCATTCTAGTTATGACCACCTATTCTTCGGATCAACTGGCTCAGATTTATATCCGTGGGATTGTTCGTCTTCCTGGTGTGCCGGTGTCCATTATTTTTGATTAAGGCACACCGTTCACATCGCAATTTTGGAAAGTAGTGCAATAAGAGTTGGGCACACGGGTTGAGTAGCGTACATCATTCCACCCCTAGACGGACGGACAGTTCGAGCGCACCATTCAGATCTTGGAGGATATTCTACACGTATGTGTTATGGATTTCGGGGGTTCTTGAGATTAGTTTCTACCGCTTGCTGAGTTTACCTACAATAACAGCTACCAATCGAATATTCAGATGGCTCATTATGAGGTCTTATATGGGAAGCGGTGTCGTTCTCCACTTGTTTGGTTTGAGCCGGGAGAGGCTAGGTTGTTGGGCACTGATCTAGTTAGGGATGCCTTGGAGAAAGTCAAGTTGATTAAGGATCGGCTTCGTACCAGTCTAGACAGAAGAGTTATGCGGATCAGAAGGTTTGTGATGTTGCATATATGGTGGGAGAGAAGGTATTACTCAAAGGTTTGCCCATGAAGGGTGTGATGAGGTTCAGGAAGAAGGGCAAGTTGAGCCCTCGGTGTATTGGCCCTTTTGAGGTGCCTGAGAAGATTGGAGAGGTTGCCTATAAGGTTGCATTGCCACCTAGTCTATTGGGGGTTCACCAAGTGTTTCACGTTTCTATGCTCCGGAAGTATTATGGTGATCCGTCTCGTGTTTTGGACTTCAGTACAGTTCAATTAGATGGGGATTTGACTTATGATGTAGAGCCTGTGGCTATTTGGGATCGGCAAGTTCTAAAGTTGAGATCAAAGAATATAGCTTCAGTGAAAGTTTAGTGGAGAGGCTAGCTAGTCGAGAAGGCTACTTGGGAGATCGAGCGGGAGATGCGGAGCATATATCCACACATATTTGAGACTCCAGGTATGATTCTAGACCCGTTCGAGGATGAACGTTTGTTTAAGAGGGAGAGAATGTAATGACCCGACCGGTCGTTTTGTGTATTGTACTCCCGTACCCCCATTTATCACTTCTTCCATACTTATTTGGGGTTACGTGACTTTCCGGTATTGTTGGTTTGGTTGCAGGGATGATTCAGAGTGAATTGAGATACTTAGTCCCAAGGTTGGAAGCTTAAGTTGAAAGAGTTGACCGGAGTTTGACTTTTATGTAGATGACTCCGGAATGGAGTTTTAATGGTTCCCATAGCTTTGTATGGTGATTTCGGACTTAGGAGTATGTCCGGATATTTGTTTGGAGGTCCTTAAGTCGTTTTGGCTTGAATTGGTAAAAGTTAGAAAGTTGAAGGTTTGGAAGGTTGAGAAGTTTGACCGAGAGTTGACTTTATTGATACAGGACTCGAATTCTGGTTCCCGGGTTGGAGTATGTCCATTATGTAATTTATGACTTGTGTGCAAAATTTGAGGTCAATCGGAGTTCGTTTGGTATGATTCGACATTAGTTTTAGAATTTGGAAGTTCATTAGTTCATTATGCTTGAATTGGGGTGTGATTCGTGATTTCGATATTTTTTGATGTGATTTGAGGCTCCGACTAAGTTCGTCTTATGTTTTAGGAACTTTTGGTATGTTTAGATGAGGTCCCGACGGCCTCGGGTGTGTTTCAGATCAAGTTCGGACTCATTTTGGACTTGGAGGAGTTGCTAATTTCTGGGCATCTGGCTTCATCTTCCACGATCGCGAGGAGAGAGTCGCGATCGCGAAGGGTCGATTCTGGAAGGTGGGTTTTTGTTCAACGCGTTCGTGAGGTAAATGATGCGATTGCGAAACTTTGAGTGTTTGTGCAATGCGAATGCGAGTGTGGGGATGCGTTCGCGAAGAAGGAAGGGGAGGCCTGGGAATTTCACGCGTTTGTTCTTCGTGATCGCGTGTGGCTGTCCGGATCGCGTAGGTGTTAGTGACTGTGCATCGCGTTCGCGACTTGGTTATCGCGTTTACGTAGGAAGATTTTTGATACTGGAGAGTTTTGTTCTTCGTGATCGCGAAGGGTAATAACTGAGCAGAAGGTTTTAAAATCCCATTTCAAGGGTTAGAGTATTGTTTCATATCTTGAGATGTAGAGCTCAGTTTTGGGCGATTTTGGAGGAAATGCTCAAGATTTGGATCGGAGTAAGTGTTTCTGACTCAGATTTATTATTATTTCATGATTTCATCTTTGTTTTTAGCATTTAATTATAGAATTAAAGTGAAGAAATGAGGAATTTTGTGGAAACTTTTCAAAAAATGAAAAATGGAGGTTTGAAGGTCAATTTGAGGTCGGTTTTGGATGATTTTTTTATGGTTGGACTCGTAATCGAATGGGTGTCCGAAATTTTTGAATTTTGTTGGGTTACAAGGTACGAACCCGTGGATGACTTTTTTGGTTGACTTTTGATTTTGGTTAAAGATCTTAGCTTTAACATTTGAAATCAATTCCTATGGCTTTTATTGATTATATTTAGTTGGTTTGGTTAGAATCGGTTTGCTCGGAGGCTAATTCGTATGGCAAGGGTTTGTTTGAGTATTGAGTTGCGCACTTTGAGGTAAGTCGCATTTCTAAACTTAGAATTGGGGGTATTTATCCCTGATAAAGTGTTATTGGTATTGTGTTGGGGTGACACACATGCTAGGTGACGGGTGTGGGAGTGTGTACCATAGTAACCATGATACAAATGGAATTTTTGTACTAAGTTTCTATCAATTTTTGTTTTATCCGTGTAATCCTTACTTGTTAGAGTAATTGAGTTGTGATTCATGTTAGAAATCATGTTAGGCCATGTACTTATTCAGTTGTGACCTAATGAGTTTATTTTTATTGTTTTTGAGTTATCCGCTTTAACTGCAATTATGTACTCAGTCATAATTCTTCATTTGCATATCATATCTCAGTCTATGTTATCATTCACTATTACATTACATCTTATTATTATTTGGCTGAGTGGTACGAGCTTTGTGATCCCTTGAGACTTGAGAGATTGATGACTGAGGTGGGCCTAAGAGCCGAGTTGTGAGTGTTATTGTGAATCGGCTTGTACGCCGCAGCAGGCCTTATTGGATTATTTATTATTGTGGATCGGGTTGCACGCCGCAGCGGGCCTTATAGGCTTTATATTGCTTGGGAAGATTCCGCCCCTCTGGAGTATGACATACTAGTAGTGAGTGCAGGCACAGTGATATATATATATATACACGTGCTTTGGTAGGGGCATTGATGCCAGGCACCTGTACAATGCTAAGTGATTGTGTGTGTGGTTAATGTGGGCATTTGGCAGACATATTGAGTATTCTGAGAGTGTGAGCACTTGAGAACACTACCGTGAAATCATATATTTGACATGCATATTGACATGTAGGCATAGAGATGCACGATTACTCATTCTAGCTATACTTGACATATACTTATCACTATTGTACCTTAATTATTGAACTTGAAAGCATGTCTAAATTTCTTGTAATCCAAACAAGCCGATTTTGAAATTAATCTGAGTTGTTGCTACTGCCATTATTATACACGTGTTGTCATTTTATTGGATTCAGACTGTCTTCATCTTAGCTCGTCACTGCTTTCAGCCCAAGGTTAGTTCTGTTACTTATTGAGTACATGGGGTCGGTTGTACTCATACTATAATCTGCACTTCGTGTGCAGATCCAAGTACATCGGGACGTGGTGGCTGCTAGATCTGTGCTAGTACCTGCTTGGAGACTTCGAGGTAGCTGCTATGACGTCCGCATACCTTGAGACTCTTTCCTGTTATTTTCTCCAGTACTGTTCTATTACTCAGATACTTGTATTAGAGTTTCGGTTAATGTTGATACTTAGTAGTGCTCATGTACTCGTTGACACCAGATTTTGGGATTGTTGTAGTAGTGTTCCAGCTTTTTTTATCAGATATTTATGTTATTTCCGCTCTTGAGTTTATTAAATCATGTTTTATTCAAATATTTAGCAGTTATGTGATTGTCGGCTTGCCTAGCAAGTGTGTTAGGCACCCTCCGACATGTTGAAATTTTGGGTCGTGACAATATTTCTTGTAAATACGAGCAGGTAAAAGTGCATAAATGATCAGAAATCGGAAATTTTGGTAAAGATTGTTGTTCAGTGGAGCCTCCTCATACAAATAATATAACCGGTTGGCTGTGCTTCATCCATTTTAATCTGTGACAAGAAAACATATACACAACTATTCCCAACAATTGCCACTATCAACTGTCGTTTGGCTCTTTTGTACTGAGGAGTGAGGAGTGAGGAGTGAGGAGTGAGGAGTGACTCCTTTAATAAATGATACTCCTATTCCTGTGGATGGATTTGCACCCATACAATTTGGCTCTCTCATTTGTCTCTTTCCACATTTAGCTAACTCCACCTGCTATTACTATACTAGACCAGAGCAAAATGAGAAAAGGTCCTATTTTAAGACACCCCCCAAATCCATTTTGATTTTCTCCATTTCGTTATATTCTTCCTTTATTTTACCTTCTTTCTTCAACTGTTTATAAAAATGACGCTGACATGCTGGCCAGAGAATGACGGCGGCAGCTGACTGAGAACTGACTACCACACATTTGCTTGCCATTTTAAAGCAGAACCAACAAGCAAAATAAATTTGACTAGACACTTAGCCCACTCGTTCTTACCACCTCTGGTGCTCCTTTTTTCTTTTTCCGTTATAGTAGACCCTATTTCCTTCACACTTTAATTTATTTGAGTTGATTTTATGAGATAACGAGTAATTTTTGTTAGTTTACTACTCCCTTTCACTACGTGGAAAACTCGAATTACCAACTAATTTTACCAAACACCCAAAATTGTAGGTAAATTATAAACGAATTACCAATCAAAATCTTTTCATAAATTTAGGGACGGATTACTAACGGACTACCAACTAAAATTCGTAATTAGTGTTTGTTCACAAAAAGAAAAAGGGGGTTCTAGTATCAATTTGTTTCTAATTTTTTAATACAAACATAATTTTTCTTAACAAATAAATGAAAGGTACTATAAATTAATTCTTTTTCCAATATACTAAATTATATATGTGAGCAATATTTATCCGAAAAACGGATAGAGTTGAATTTGTATGTAGTTCTAAGGGTACGCGGTATAACTTGACACAAATCGTAAGAGTAAGTAAAAATATCGAATATTGACTATAAAGAAAAGATACAAATCGAGTTGAAAGGAAGATGATTTATAAACAAGCAAAAACGAAATTATGTATGAAGCTCAAAAGGATAATCTCTTAATATGGGAATGTATCAACAATATTTGAGTTACAGTGTATTAATGACCTGATTCCCCTTACAGGAATAATCGACATCCCTCTTATAGTGGAGGGATCATACTTTGGATATAATAAAAAATACATAGTGGGGAACCCATGATAAATCAGCTTTTTCCTAATTTTCGCCGAGATTCTCTTTCTTAGTGCGGCTGTAACGGCTCTTGTCTCTTGGCTTGATCTTGATCCGACTTGGTATCGGTCGGTTTCCAGGCTTAGAGCTCGATATGGGCTCGAGCTCGATATTAACTCGGGATCCGCTAATGACTCGGGCTCGATATTGGTTGGCCTCTGGCTCTTAAGCTCGATTCCATCGCTTCTCATCATAGTTCGATTTGGATTCGAGCTCGATAATGACTTCGAGCTCGGTATTTGATTTGTCCCTGAAACTCGAAACTCGTTTGTGCCTTCTTCGGATCTCATCTCGATATTATGAAGACTCTCTTCGGTCCATTATGTTCTTATCTCGACCAGTCGTACGAAGGCCGAAATCAGTTTCGACCGTATAGAGATAGTCCCCTCGTTTCTCGGGAAGAATGTGTCGAGAAACGACGTGATTTTTCAACGGCGCTATTAGATATATAATAATATTTGCACCGAGCCCGACCATGACGTACGTAATAGCTGTCCAGTCGGTTTAGTTTACCAAGCCATTTAATGCGTGTCAGACGATGGTTGGCCACTATTGATATTAAACCGCCATTGCTCAATCTATAAATACCCCCTTTTTTACCATTTATCAGTCACTTTTACATCTTCAATGTCCAAATTTTCTAAGTTCTTTCTCGCACCTTCTGAGTTCATCTATAAATCTGTGATTTTCACTGCAAAATCTTTCTTCTGTGATTTTCACGACAAAATATCTTTTTTTAAAAACCTTTGTCATCTCTTTTTATTTTCGATCTTTAAATCTAGAATGGCAAAAATATTTAAAATCGTTCCTCAAAAAGAAAAAACTTCTTTTTCACAGCCTACTGCCGATAAAATACCGGTGGAGCCACGACCTGAGGAGTGTGTGTTCTTACCTCTGATTTTAAGATCGACAAAGGCTCATCGGTTCCCGGTCGATGCGAGCTAGTATCGAGGTATATGTGCTCTATAACCGAGGGGCATCTTGAACAAATAAGGAAAGATTGCAACTGGGAGAACAAAGAAGTGGTAATCCCGGCTCCCGAGGAATATATTACTACTTATGTGAAAGGGTTTTTAAGTGTGTATACCTACCCTTTCAAGTTAGGCCCCCTTGACCCTGTTGTCATCGATTTTTGCCGTCAATACCAAATAACCCTAAGCCAAATCTATCCTTCTTTTTGGCGGATCGTTATTCTGATCCACTTTTTTGTGAACAAAATCAAGGGATGCCTTTCACCCTCGACCACCTTATTAGATTGTACAGCCCCCGCCTCTGGCGGGTTAATAAAACTCTAGCGCCGGGCTACCAAGGTACTGTTCTTGAGCATAGACGAGGACAATGATCGAGGATGGATGGGAAAGTTCGTTCGAATGAAGACTTAGGACCTAATTCTGGCCGAAAAGATGCCATTTCGCGAGGAATGAAACATGAAGCGTAAGTGTAATTTTGCTGTTATCTCCTATTGTTTTTCCCCTTCATTTCTTTCTCACCGATATCCCCTTTTGCGATGCAGTGGTTTCTTGGATGCCCGGTGCAGTTCCTAACCTTAAGAGCTGGGTACGGGACCTGGCTTCGACCTCTACATACGCCGAGCGCTCGGGGCGTGATTTGTTAAAGGGTCGATGGGAGGCCAAAAATCATGGTAAGCTTTTTTCTCATGTCTTTAATAGTTCGAATTAAATATTTTCCATATACTTAACCAATTTTCTTGTGTGTAGGCTTGGGCAAAGATGCTGTTTTGAGGCCCCCGTCTGGTGAGAAAGAGACGCCGGCCCCGGTCCCGAAATCGGTGAAGGACCATAAGAGAAAAATGACCTCTACTTCCGAGGATCCACAACCTAAGACAAGGGCGGCTCGTAAGTCGAGGAAAAATATCATCCCTTTGACCGAAGAATCAATTCAGTTTCTAAGGGATAAAGACGTGGAAGAAGAAGAAAACGACGGGTCCGTACTGGTGGTCCGAGTGAAGAAAACCATCGATGCCCCAAAGGCAGCTGGATCAAACTGAGGGGATATCAAAAAAGGGTTCGGGCAAAGTCCCCGAGTTGCTGGAGATCGAGGATTCCTCCCACCGAAGTCAACAAATAGTGGATATATCTGAAGGGGCTGGCCCTGAACATCTCCAAATCGAAGAGAACGCCCCAAGCGACTTACTTGGGGCAATAGTAATCAGAGACTTGCCTAATCTCCCCGCTTTTTCCGAAGGGGCGATTCGGGAAGCCCAAGCTTTGGGGACCCTCGAGGTAGGCCGGTCTCACGAAGGGGAGGACCCCTTCCGTGATTTGTTTACTGGTGTCGAGGATATTGCTGGCCCTAGTGATGTGTCAGGCCTTTTCTATGAAGTCCAACAAGCTCTGAATCGGGTAAGCTCTAACTCCCTTCGTTGGTACCACCTTTATGTTTGTTTTTATTTTCTAACTTCTTTTCTTCTTTCTTCGTAGGCCTCAGTGGTGCATCGAGAAGCATGTTCTCGATCTCGAGCTGAGTCGGTATGAGGCCGACCTCTGAAGGGTCATCGAAGAGAGAAACGCCCTTAAACTCCTCTGCGGGCAAAGGGAATAGGAAATCAGGCAGCTCCGAGCCGAGTTGGCCAAGGCTCATCAAGACCAAACCGACATGACTAAGCAGGTGATGATAATCTTAAAAACTCACGGGCTCGATTCTGGAACGATGGCTAATATTTCGATCTCACAGTTGCAGCAGAAGCTTGAGGTGATAGAGCTGCTTCGTGAGGTGGTTGATACGATAAGGGAAAAGACTTTGGGGTGGAAATATGGCATGGACCGCCTTGCTGCAGAAAAAGAAACTACTCGAGCCCAATTATTATCGGCCAAAAGTCAACTTCAAGGCATAAAGGAGAGGAGCTCGGTTCAAGCAAGGAAAATAGAGGAGCTCGAGGCTCGGTTGGCTTCTGAACTTGCTAAGGCCAAAGCTGAAGCAAAAAAAGCAAAGGCCGATGTGGATGCATTCGTGGCCGTCTATTAGGCCGATGATGAAACCGCTCAGGTTCAAGCGAGAGAGGCAGCCAAGACCGCTCAAACTCGAGCACATTGGATTGCTGAACTCGCCCGATGCCAATCTTGGAGGGAATCCCTCGAGGTGATCCATGCTTGAAGTCGATGCTGGAGCCTTGGCTTCCAATGATGATAATGATGATGATGGGAGCAAGAATGGATCCAAGAGCGGGAAGGAGCCCGATGGAGAAGAGACCACCCCCGGAGATAACCAGGAAACTTAGGGTTTTTTTTATTTTGGTTTATTGTGTAGGGTCCTGTTCGGGCGTTGTAAACACTTTTGTATATATATATATATAAAGATCTTTTCTTTCCCTGACTTGTCTCTGTTTTATAAGGCATCCCTTGTGAAGATTTTGTTTCATTTATGCCTTATGAAAGTTTTCATAAGTTCGAGGTTTTAGGCGCAATCTGATCGAATTCGAACCTAGTGTTCTTTGTAACCGAGTGAGTACTTGCTCGGACTCGAAGTAAGAGTAGCCCTTAGGCTTTTTGGTTGAGTGATTGCTCAAACGTGAAGTAAGGTAGCCCTTAGGCCTTATGGTTGAGTGATTGCTCAAATTCAAAGTAAGATAGCCCTTAGGCTTAGTAGTCGAGTGAGTGATTGCTCGAACTCGAAGTAAGAGTATCCCTTAGGCTTAGTGGTCGAGTGAGTGATTGCTCGAACTGGAAGTAATGTAACCCGTAGGCTTAGTAGTCGAGTGAGTGTTTGCTCGAACTCGCAGGGATATAGCCTGTAGACTTAGTAGTCGAGTGAGTGTTTGCTCAAACTCGAGGTAAGAGTAGCCCTTAGGCTTAGTGGTCAAGTGAGTGATTGCTTGAACTCGAAGTAATGTAGCCCGTATGCTTAGTAGTCGAGTGAGTGTTTGCTCGAACTCGAGGTAAGAGTAGCCCTTAGGCTTAGTGGTCGAGTAAGTGCTTGCTCGAACTCGAAGTAATGTAGCCCGTAGGCTTAGTAGTCGAGTGAGTGATTGCTCGAACTCGATGTAAGATTAGCCCTTAGGCTTAGTAGTCGAGTGAGTGCTTGCTCGAACTCGAAGTAATGTAGCCCGTAGACATAGTAGTCGAGTAAGTGATTACTCAAACTCGAAGTAAGATTAGCCCTTAGGCTTAATAGTCGAGTGAGTGCTTGCTCGAACTTGAAGTAATGTAGCCCGTAGGCTTAGTAGTCGAGTGAGTGTTTGCTCGAACTCGATGTAATGTAGCCCGTAGGCTTAGTAGTCAAGTGAGTGATTGTTCGAACTCGAAATAAAATTAGCCCTTAGGCTTAGTATTCGAGTGAGTGCTTGCTCGAACTCGAAGTAATGTAGCCCGTAGGCTTAGTAGTCGAGTGAGTGATTGCTCGAACTCGTAGTAAGATTAGCCCTTAGGCTTAGTAGTCGAGTGAGTGCTTGCTAGAACTCAAAGTAATGTAGCCCGTAGGTTTAGCAGTCGAGTGAGTGCTTTCTCAAACTCGAAGTAATGAAGCCCATAGGCTTAGTAGTCGAGTGAGTGATTCCTCGAACTCGAAGTAAGATTAGCCCTTAGGCTTAGTAGTCGAGTGAGTGCTTACTCGAACTCGAAGTAATGTAGCCCGTAGGCTTAGTAGTCGAGTGAGTGATTGCTCGAACTCGAAGTACGATTAGCCCTTAGGTTTAGTAGTCGAGTGAGTGATTGCTCGAACTCGAAGTAATGTAGCCCGTAGGCTTTTAATAGTCGAGTGAGTGATTGCTCGAACTCGAAATAAGATTAGCCCTCAGGCTTAGTAGTCGAGTGAGTGATTGCTCGAACTCGAAATAAGATTAGCCCTTAGGCTTAGTAATCGAGTGAGTGCTTGCTCGAACTCGAAGTAATATAGCCCGTAAGCTTAGTAGTCGAGTTAGTGATTGCTTGAATTCTAAGTAAGATTAGCCCTTAGGTTTAGTAGTCGAGTGAGTGCTTGATCGAACTCGAAGTAATGTAGCCCGTAGGATTAGTAGTCGATTGAGTGCTTGCTCGAACTCGAAGTAAGATTAGCCCTTAGGCTTAGTAGTCGAGTGAGTGCTTGCTCGAACTCGAAGTAATGTAGCCCGTATGCTTAGTAGTTGAGTGAGTGATTGCTCAAACTCGAAGTAAGATTAGCCCTTAGGCTTAGTAGTCGAGTGAGTGCTTGCTCGAACTCGAAGTAATGTAGCCCGTAGGCTTAGTGGTGCTCGACCTCGTTGATTTTTCGGTTGGTAGTCCCTGATTTATGGGGTAATGGTCGGCCCTTAAGCCTGTTTGCATAATAGATCTTGAAATACAAGAATTGTTCTGGGATATAAGATATCGGTAAAGAAGAAAATTTTCTTTGCAAGTCATTATACATGTGTTCATGTTTTGTGCCAGGGCTCAAGCCAACTACATGGGCATGGCTCGTTTGACCATTTAGCCCTTACAATTTTTCTTGTCAAGACCCTGTTGCCATGAAGTAATAAAGTAACTTCCTTTGTACCAAACTTGATAATCATCGTTGATATATTTGCTGACAATGCCCCCCAGTATTCGAGGTTGATTGTAAGGAGGCCTCGGATACTGTTGAATTGTTCCGAGTCAGCACGATCAATAGTTGCCTCATTAAAAAAACCTTGCCGAGAAACCCATTTGGGACAAAAACCGGTCTAAGGGAAAAAGAGTGCAACACGTACTTTCTGGCCTAAAGGGTTCGAGTTGAATAATCCATCCCCGTCTTTGGTCGAACACCTGCAAAGGTTAGTTTTAAAATATAATTGAATAGGGGAGGATCGTACCTTAGCAGTAGTATCATTTTTAGGCGTGACACATTCTAATTGCTTGGTAGTTGATTGCCGTTTATCACACCGAGCTCGTAAGATTTCCACTATACAGCCTGTATCGGTCCCTGACCGGCCTTTGTTCTCGATTGGTAGCCCTTTTAATAACGGACCCAGAACCCAACTGGTCGTCTTTGACTTTTATTTTGGATTGATACCGTTTGTGCACATCGGCCCAAGTAATAGCTGGGTACTCGATCAAGTTATGGTTCAGCCGCCGCGGAGCCGATGAGCTTCGTTCGTTTAGACCTTGAGTGAAAGCTTGAACAACCCAATCGTCTGTGACTGGTGGTAGATCCATTCGCACCATTTGGAAACGAGATACGAATTCTCTTAGCATCTCGTTATCCTTTTGTCTTACCTTGAATAGGTACGACTTCCTGGTCTCGACCTTTATTGCCACAATATGTGCTTTTACGAAAGAATCTGAAAGCATAGCAAAAGAATCAGTAGAGTTAGATGATAAATTATGGTATCATATCATTGCTCCCTTTGACAGGGTTTCACATAATTTTTTTAATAACACATATTCAATCTCATCGTCCTCTAGATCATTCCCTTTGATGGCACATGTGTAATAGGTGAAATGTTCGTTGGGGTCGGTCGTTCCACTATATTTAGGAATCTCGGGCATGCTAAACTTCTTAGGGATCGGTTTAGGAGCCGCGCTCGGGGGAAAAGGCTTTTGTATGAATATTTTGGAATCTAAGCCCTTCAATATTGGTGGTGCCCCCGGGATCTGATCGACCCTGGAGTTATATGTTTCCACTTTTTTATTGTTTGCTTCGATCTTCCTTTCTCCTGACTCTATTCGTTTTGTCAGTTCTTCGAACATCTTAACAAGTTCGGGATTAGTCCCCGATTCTTGCTCATTTGACCTTACTATAGTTGGCCCCGTTTTGTGGGTGACTTCTTGGGGAGGACTGGGCTTGAGCCTGGTCGGTGCCTGGGTTTGGCTCTGCAACTGGGCTATTGCTATTTGTTGAGCTTGCAACATCTCGAAGATCATACGCAAGCTGATTCCGTTTTTCTCAGCATTTTGGATATTTCGTGGTATAGACCGAGTTCTACCATGAATGCTGTTTTCAGGGTCGGAACGTTGGTTCGCCTCGATGGCTGCATGTGAATTGACGTCTATTTGCTCTTCGACCCAAGCTCAAACGGGATCGACGAGTGGCCTTCCACCCCCGGGGGTTAAGTTGTTGTTTTCATCTTGAAGGCCAGCTTTATTGTCGATAGGTTGGGCCATTAATTGAGAATTTATCGTTTTCAACCTGAAATCAAAGATACTTCCAAGAGCAAGTGTAAAATGGTGTGTTTTGTAGAGATCCGTACCATACAACCACTATTACCCTTAGTCCCACGGTGGGCGCCAAACTGTTTACCCGAAAAACAGATAGAGTTGAATTTGTACGTAGTTCTAAGGGTACATGGTATAACTTGACACAAATCATAAGAGTAAGTAGAAATATCGAATATTGACTATAAAGAAAAGATACAAACCAAGTTGAAAGTAAGATGATTTATGAACAAGCAAAAATGAAATTATGTATGAAGCTCAAAAGGATAATCTCTTAATATGGGAATGTATCAACAGTATTTGAGTTACAATATATTAATTACTTGATCCCCCTTGCAGGAATAATAGCCATCCCTCTTATAGTGGAGGGATCCTACTTTGGATATAATAAAAAATATATAGTGAGAAACCCATGATAAATCAGCTTTTCCCTAATTTTCGCCGAGATTCCCTTTCTTAGTGCGCCTGTAACGGCTCTTGTCTCTTGGCTCGATCTTGATCGGACGTGGTATCGGTCGGTTTCTAGGCTTAGAGATCGATATGGGCTCGAGCTCGATATTAACTCGGGGTCCGGTATTGACTCGAGCTCGGTATTGGTTGGCCTCTGGCTCTTAAGCTCGATTCCATCGCTTCTCATCATAGTTCGATTTGGATTCGAGCTCGATAATGACTTCGAGCTCGGTATTTGATCTGTCTCTGAAACTCGAAGCTCGTTTGTGCCTTCTTCGAATCTCATCTCGATATTTTGAAGACTCTCTTCGGTCCATTATGTTCTCATCTCGACCAGTCGTACGAAAGCCGAAATCAGTTTTGACCGTATACAAACATTATTGATAATAAAAGCTATTTGACTTCTCAAATAACAATTGTGTCTTATAATGGATAGAGTCTTGTTTGGGTCTGCAAAACGGTCGTTCTCTTTTCTCTTCTATTTTATCTTCACATTTTCCTTCTATTCCCTATTTCTATTTCCAAACATAGGGTTAATCTTTCATGATTATGTGTTTTATTTTTCAGGGTTCTATATCGGAAAAAATAAACTCACCATGTGGATCAGTTAAATCTCAATACGTGTAAAATAAATTACAAAAGAGGTGAAATATAACATGGGCAAAATTTGAAGAACACTCGGTGCTAGACATATTGGTACTGTAACTATTAATCTCGGAACTGATTATAATGAACTGCACCAAATTTGGTATGGAAAATCACTCATTAGTACGAATGGGAGGAGAATCAGCCAATCATAGAAAAATCGGGATTAGATATAATTTCCTCATAAGTTGCAGATTTTCAATGTAACGGGTGGAGAATACAGTTAATGCGTGCAACGGAAGAACGTGATATTAGGAGAACAGTTACGAGTAAATTCACTATTTAAATCCCCTCTTCCATTCAATTGTATCCACCTGACAAATTACTATATTATTCTCGTAATCAAAGCATTGTATTTCTGGCAATTCAAGATTCAAGATATACAAGAGAGGAGCTATTCTAATGAATAAAAATTCTCTTCCCTTTTATTTCATTATTTAACTATTTTGTTCACCCTTTGCGTTATTTCATAGTGTTCTTATTTGGATTGGTGAATTAAATCAGTGTTTTAAAAGGCATTTCTAGGACTCCCGGGACTTGCCTCTGGGCAGGGCACTTGCAAAACACCCTGGGTTCATGTGTGGGGCTTAGTTCTGTGAGGCTTACGCCCCATGCGCCTGACCGTGCGCCCTAAACACGCTTAACGCCCAACGCTCGGGGCTCGCCTAACAGTTCTAACGCAAATCACGTATCGAATTTCCTAATTAATATCGTTGACCCTCAAAATTCTTTAACAAATTAATGATAAAAGTTCTATTCATCGATAGAAATATGAAGATCGAGCATAACTCTAATAATGAGACATAGTATTGTGAATTTATATCTTGACTTGTTATTGGTCGTGTCTTAGTTCATATGTCTCTCCTAGTTATAAACTTTTATTAACTTGATATCTTAAACTAATTTATATTTATTCACGAATGAGTAATATTTTAATTATCGTAATAATAAGATTTATTGATTATTTACTTTTAGGAAGGTAAAATGTGGAGTTTGATCATTTTTTTTAAAAGAAATTGTAAGTTTTTAATTATTTGAAAGTTAAGATGTTATACGTGATTTGTATGCATTATTTATACTTAAGAATCATGCTAGATATTTTTATTCTACGAGTTTCTTTAATTTTCTTTTAATTTTTAACTTTTAATTTATATTTTATATTTTTTGTGTTATTATGTTATTTTATTAATTTATAAATTAAAATTTTTAAAGATCCATGGGGCTTACACCCCTGCCTCGAGGCTTACGCCTCTCCCCATATCAAGTAAAATGCCCCGCCTTTTAAAATACTGAATCAAATTAGTTGTTGGTGCCTAAAATACAAATTTAACTAATTTGACCTATTAATCTAATTTTAGGTTAAAGAGTTTGGTTCCGCTGCCGGGGTCCTAATAATCGTTCACTTATCTATTTATTTCCATTTAATATTTTGCAAGTAAATTATATATGAAATTAACCAAACTAATCAGCAGGAAGGCAATTGAGAGGTGATGCCAAGAAACACACCTGAGAATTTACCAAGTAATCTCGAGAAAATTTACAAGAAATATCTGCTAATGGGAGCGAGGAGAAATCGGGATTGAAAGATGAGTTGAAAAGTTTCATCACTCAGCAAATTGGGGAAGCATTGATAGTTTTGACAGGCAATGCAGTGGCTAGAACTCCACTTCCACAACCACAAGTCAATACGGCTGCAGAAAATCCAAATTTCGGACTTGAAAATTCTAAATGTAGGGAGGTGCCAAATAGTTCAAGAGCAGGCGGGTCAGGTACACCCGATAATGGCATTAACACGAACGAATAGAACACCCGAGTGTTCCACCAACGATTAAAGTTGTGGATACAGATAAATATTCACAATAGTCGTGGAAGCCTAGTACAACACATTTATCGATACCAAAGAAAATTAAAATACCTGATATACCTAAATATGACGAAACTTCGGATCCACTAGATCACATGATTGCACCACGGGAGTCAAAGGCAATAATTTGACCAAGCAAGAGATTGAATCAATACCGGTGAAGAAGTTTGGGAAAACCGTCACCAAAGGGGCATTAATATAGTATTCTCTTCTCCTTAAAAATTCAATTGATTAATAAAAAAGAGCTTGTAGATGCTTTTATCAAAGCTCATTCGGGGGTGCAAAAAGTGAAAAAAATGAAAAAAATGAATGCAAGCTATCTTTAAGCTACAACAAAAAAGTACGAAACTACTCAGAGAGTTTGTAGATTGCTTCCAACGGGAGAGGATACTGTTACCACTAGTGCATGATAACTGGGCAGCAATAGCTTTTGCAAGAAATTTGACTGAAAGAAGATCATAGGCGATGAAATGGTTAAAGGAGAGTCATTGAGAATTCCCTCTAACCACGTGGAAGATTGTTTACAACCGGTATAGCATGAAGCGCCGAATTGAGAAAGATACGGTGGTTCAATCGAAAGTCAGAAACAGGTTTGGAGATCAAATAAAAGTGATTCCTAGAAGATCTGAGTCTAATCAAAGGAGTCGGAAAAATAGGTACGAGCCTTATATTGGTCTATCACGACGGAATCACGGGCAAAAATCAGAACCCGTATCGTCTAATCAAAGATCCAGGAAAAAAGACGTTAATTTACCTTCATGAGCTGAAAAAAGATCCGAACACAACAAAATACAATAATTATCATTCCAAATCGATGTTGGTAGATTACAACTTTAATGTAAGTACATCCGATCTGATAGCGGTGTTGAGGGATATTGGAGAAAATCTATGGTGGCCCAAGGAAATGAGGTCAGATCCCACCAAACAGAGTTAAAGGTTTTGGTGCAAATTCCATAACAATCACGGAATGAAGATTTTGAGCTGAGCATGTATTATGTTTTCATGATTGATAAGCTAGAATAAATTGTGCTTAAAGAACTAGGTTTCATGAACATGTTACTATGCTATTTGACTGGTATGCAGATAGCTTATGCTAATGTTAAAGGAACCAGATTCATAGCAAACCAGTATAGAATGATGATCTGACTCAGAGTGGCCAAGTATTAATGCAAGTTGGGTTCCTTAGGAAAATTACGCACCAAAAGGAAACAAACTCACTTGTGGAATTCGTGTTTGAAAATGAGTCAAATTATGGAAATACTTGTGTTAAAGGAAAAATGTTGTAAAGCTGGAAACAAATAAAAACCAAATCAAAGTTGGAGAGGTTTTCCTTAATGGAAATATTATAGGTCTTGGAGCATTAATTGGAGATTTTCGGCCAACTTTACATCTATTTGAAGAGATTCTCTACAACTATTAAAGGGGCATTCTATTTGAACTAATTTTATAATAGGAATATCGGCAAGAAGGTGCTCTTGGAGATTCAAGATGCTTAACTAAAAAACTTGTTCCAAAAGATAAATTTATTAAAGTTCTTTAGTTGTTTAGATTGAGTCAGTTGTTCTAAGTTGTAACCTATTTTCTTTTGAGAAATGTAATCATAGATTAGTACATAAACTTTGAGTTTTTGTATTCACTTCCTAGACTAGAGTTAGTTTGAGAAGGGGAAGCTACAATTGAATTGATTATAAGGGTTAGGGTACTAGATTTATTCCCTTTGGTTATAGATTTGTAATCTAAAACTGCTCATTAAAGTTGGTGATGTTTTAAGGCAAATTCTACTAGGGTAGGTCGTGGCTTTTACTCCTTTAAACAAAGAGATTTTTCACGTAAAATCGCTATATGATTTAATATCCGTAGTTTACTTTTTTATTTGTGTCTATTAGTTCAGTTCAAGGAACCTAGTTCTTTAAAATCGCAAAAATCGGGCAAGACACAATTCAACTCCCCTTCTTGTTTTGAGTGAATTCTAAAATAACAATTGGTATCAGAACATGTTCTTTTATTAGAGGGTAATACATTGAAAGGATCTGCTATGGCTGCACCACCAGACTCAAAAGAAGGACAACCAACTGTTAGACCACCATTGTTTAATGAAAAAGACTATGGTTGGTAGAACTAGAGGATGCACGATTTTCTAGAAGGAGAAGACTTGAAGATTTGGGATATTATTGAAAAAGGACCTAAGCTTCCCATGTTGAATGACGACAAAGGTGTACCTATTGGACCAAAGCCAAGAGGTAAATATTCTGACGAACATGTCAAACGAGTGAAAAAGAATGCTAAGTCCAAAAGATCTTGGTGTGTGAAATTGGACCAGATGAATACAATAGAATCTTAGCATGCAAAGATGCAAGGTCTATATGGGATGCTTTGCAATGTGAACATGAAGGCACATCTTAAGTTAAACAGTCATAAATTGATATGCTAACCATGTAGTGTGAATTATTCAAGATTAGGGAAAAACTATTTTAGAGATGCATATAAGGCTTAATTGATCATTAATGGGCTGATATATCTTGGAGAAATTATCACCAGGGATAAAATTATGAGAAAAATTCTAAGTATACTACCACCTTCATGGGATATCATGGTCATGCAATTACTAAAGCAAGTAATCTCAATACTATGACTATTGATGATCTCATTGGAAACCTGAAAACTTATGAGTTAAAGCTGAATCAAGATCGTCTAGATTATCAGGCTGCAGAACCCCACAAGACCAAGAACCTGGTTCTTAAGTCCACTCAGAAGTAGGACACTAAAGAAGATGATATGGCACTACTTACTAGATATTTCCAACGAGTAATCAGGAAAGGTAGTTCTTCCAAACCTAAAGTCATTGAGAAAAATAACAGAGATGGATGCTACAAGTGTGGCAAAAAAGATCACTTTATTAGAGACTGCTCACTATGGGAAACTGAGTGGAAAAGAATAATCCCGAAAAAGCCAAACAACAGAAATGGGACCAGGTTCCTGGTGGTAGATTGACCAAAAAAACTAAGGATAAAATTTTGAAGAAGGCATTCACTGCCATGCAAATATCTTTTACTAATAAATATGATAATGAGGAAAGTGACATAGAGGATCAGTTAGTGATAGCCAAGGAAGATAGTGATTCAGAACCCGAAGATCTTCTTGCTCTAATGGTAAATTTAGACTCTGATATTGATGATGATGAAGAACTAAGGAAAGTTTTCAGGACATTAAGAACGACATTCATACTTGTACTGATCTCTTTGTCTAGTGTCCTGATTGATGCATATCAAAAGCTTTCTACTGAAAAGCAACAGTTAGTGGATAAATATGCATCACTTAGGTATGAGAATAAATATGTAGAAGTAAGTAAAGAAAACATGAAAATTTTCATTGCTGATATAAAGGTCTAGTTTCATACACTAAAAAGTGAAAAAGCAACTTCAGAAATTAACAACAAAAAACTCCTTGTGTGATGATCCGATAGGTCATTTTGAGTATTAGCCTTAAATGCTGTGTTTCAATTCCTCTCATAGCTTTATTTACGATTTATTGGTTTGCATGCATAATCCATGTCGTTTTCCAGAAAGTTTTTATGTAAAATTTTGAAGAAAGAGTAATTTTTGACTTAAAATGAGGTTTGAGTTGACCACGGTCAATATTTTTAGTAAACGACCTCGGATCGATATTTTAATAGTTTCGGTAGGTTTATATGATATTTTTGGACTTATACGCATGTTTGGTTGGGGTGTTGAGTGACCCGAGGGCATTTCAGCGCATTATGTGAAAGATTGTGAAAAATGAGTTTTTAAGTTGAGATCTTGAGTTTTAATAACCGATTCTTGTTATTTTGGTGATTTGAGGTAGCGAGCGAGTGTGTAGGATGTTATTACACTTGTATGCATATTCGATTTGGAGCCTGAGGAGTTCAGATGAGTTTAAGATGCATTACGAATTGATCCAGAATTGCTGCTGTAATCCTGTTTCTGCTGTTGATCTGCAGGTCTCGCATTTGCGAGGACCTGTTTGCAAATGCAAACTCCACTTTCTCGAAGTCGAGCTCACATTTTCGATAAAGGCCTGGGCATGGCAACTTCAATTTAGCTAGAGATTGAACCTTTTTCATTCATGGGTAGTTTTTAAAGCTTATTTTTAATTGTTTGATGGATAATTGACAAGATTCAGTTGGTTTGGAGGCTTGTTTGAAAGGAAACCCCATGATTGATTATTGATTTGGTTGTGAAAAAAGGTAAGTGTCGTGTTTAACTTTGACTTGAGGGAATTAGGACTTGTTTGGTCTATTTGCTAAATGAACTATGTGTAGGGATGACGTATATGCGAGGTAACGAGTGTATATGCACTATGATGGGGTAAAGCATGTGGGTTGGGATATTTACCTTTATGTTGTCATTTATTCCACATTATACCTCGTCTCATGCTTTGATTGCTACATGTTCTTACTTGTAATTCATGTCCTATTTATTATCTATCATTTGGTTGTTACCTTTTTCGGTTTATGCATTCTTCGTTCAATATCTGCTTACCTGCTATATGTTCCTTCCTATATTAATTGTATATCTTCATTATTTTATGTCTTTACTTACCTTTATTGTCTTTACCTTACTTGTTGCACTTTATTATGCTATATCCGATTGTGTTAGTCCTTTGGCTATTCTTGTGTTAATGATTTGTCGAGGTGTGTGAATATGAGATATTGGTTGTTCTTTGTTTGTACTAGTAGTTCCTTGGTGTTTTATACGCTTTAGCACCTTTTATGTTGAGATTCCGAAATTGGTTGTGTTGAGTTGTTAATGATAGTGATTTGATATTGGGAACGAGTTGCGCGCCGCAACAGAAATGAATGATATGACATGGGATCGGGTTGTACGCCACAACAGATATTGATATGATATTGGGATCGGGTTGCACATCGCATCAAATATTAGGAGGGTATTAGGATCAGGTTGCACGCTGCAATGGGGTATGGTGTGTTGTAACTGTTTGTAGTTGTGGTGTTCTACTTTTGTATTGTGATATGAGGTTATGAGTTGATGTTATTTTTGGCTCTCTGTTTGTTGACTTTTCGCGTCCCTTTCTTATGAGTTTATTCGCTTTCTCTATATTTTTGTTGTCTTTTATTATTATTCGTAGATGTTTATAATGGGTATCTTGTCATAGCCTCGTCACTTCTTCGTCGAGGTTAGGCTCGACACTTACAAAATACATGGGGTCGGTTGTACTCATATTATACTTCTCCATTTCTTGTGCAGATCCCAGTGTTGGTCCTTGCGGCACATAGAAGAGATCACTCGGATCCTACTTTTTCCGGAGACTTGAGGTAGAGCTGCACGACGTTCGCAGTTCCTGAAGTCCCCTTCTATATTTTTTTACTTTTTATCTTGTTTTAGACAGTTGTATTTTATTTTAGACCATATTTGTAGTATTCTAGTCCCTCATATATTGGTGACTCTAGATTTCTGGGATTAGTATAGAATGCATTACTTATGTATTTTATCTTATGTATTTATAAGTATTTCCTTTATTAATTATTAAGATTTTTCTTTTAAAATTGTTAAAATTGGATAATTCTTTAACGGATGTCGGCTTTCCTAGCAAGTGAATGTTGGTCGTGATAAATTGGTATTAGAGCACTAGGTTGCCTAGGTCTCACGAGTCATGAGAAAGCTTAGTAGAGTCTGGAGGATCGGTACAAGGACGTCTGTACTTATCTTATAGATGCTATAAGGCTTTAGGAAATTTCACCTTTTTTGTTTCTCTATCGTGCGACTTATTTCTATAATTGAGTTTGAATCATTCTATTCTTGTTCTATCACACATGGTGAGGACACACACAACATCCACAGTTGGTCAGGAGCCGGAGCCCTAGGTTGCAGCCACCAACCGGGGTAGGGGTCGGGGCCGTGGCAAAGCCAGAAGCAGAGGCAGAGCTCAGCCTAAGGTACGTGCGGTAACACCTATTGCAGAGCCTCAGATCGAGCAGGATGAGGAGGTCCCTATTCAGAACATGCCAGTTGGATCAGCTCAGGTTTAAGAGGGGTTTATTTCTACCCTCGTACTTTAGGACACCCTAGTTCGCCTGGTTGGCCATATGGAAAGTGTGGCCCAGGCTGGAGCATTTCCTATGGCACCAGCCATCCCTCAGGTTTGGGGAGGAGCTTAGACTCTTTCTACTCACACTCTAGAGCACATGGCTCACAGATATCAGACCTCAACAGCTCTACCAATTATGGTAACTCAGACTGTTGTTGCTACACAGTCCGGGGATAGGCCCGCGATGTTAGCTGAGGGGCTGTTGGACAAGTTTACCAAGTTGTTTTCCCCCTTAGTTTAATGGTTCACCTTCTAAGGACCCCATGATTTCTTAGACCATTTCCATGAGACATTGCGCAACATGGGCATAGTGGAGACCAATGGAGCTGATTTCATAGTGTTCCAAATGATGGGTTCTACCAAAGGATGGTGGCATGAGTATTTTTGGGGCAGACCATCAGGTTCCCCTTCTCTTACTTGGGCTCATTTCTCACAGCTATTCTTGGAGAAGTTCATTCCATTAACTCAGAGAGACTTTCGCAATCAGTTTGAGTGCCTTCAGCAGGGTAACATGATTGTCACACAATATGAGACAAGATTTATGGATCTATCAAGCTATGGGGCTATCCCGATCTCTACTGAGAGGGAGAGGGCGAGGAGATTTATAGATGGACTTACTTATTTCATTAGGCTACAGATGGCCAGAGAGACTGAGGATGATATTTCCTTTACATAGGTTGTAGATATTTCTAGGCGGATCAAGAGGATTCATGTCTAGGGTAGAGAGGCAGCATCTGAGAAGCGGCTTTGTAATTTTAGTGGTTTCAGTGGTGCCTCGTCTGGAGGCAGGGTTTGGCAGAGGCTATCCTACCAGTCCGGTTCAGTCAGAACTATACGTATCTCATGGTCCTTCAGGTGGTCACGGTGCGTATGGGTCTAGTTTCGAGCAGCCAATATTCAGTGCACTTTCAGCTCCTATTAGTGCACCATCGCTATAAAGTTACTACGGTGGTCATTTGGGTTATCAAGGACAGTCTCAGACTTAGTAGTTGCGCCAGCCGAGGGGTTATTTTGAGTGCGATGATATAGGTCATATCAGGAGGTACTGTCCTAGATTGAGGAGCAGCAGGCCATAACAGGGTACTCGTGCCATGATTCCAGCACCGGTTGCTCCACCGCCTGCTCAGCCAGCTAGAGGCCCAGCTTGAGGTGGAGGTTAGAAATCTAGAGGTGGAGGCCAATCAATGAGAGGCCATCCGAGAGGTGAAGGTTATATTGGTGGGGCTAAGCCTTGTTGCTACACATTTCCATAGAGATGCATCCATTTTATTTGATCTGGGTTCTACTTATTCGTATGTCTCATCCTATTTTGCTTCATATTTGGACGTGTCTCGTGATTCTTTGCTCCTGTTTATGTGTCTATGCCCACTGGGGATTCTATTATGCTAGACTGGGTGTATCGCTATAGTTTTCTCACTATTGGGAGCTATGAGACTAGGGTTGACCTTTTGTTACTTGATATGGTGGATTTTGATGTGATTCTAGGCATGGATTATTTGTCACCATATCATGTTATTTTGTATTGTCATGCCAAGACTGTGACGCTAGCCATGCTGGAGTTGCCTTGATTGGAGTAGAGAGGGACTCCTGGTCATTCCACTAGCAGGGTCATTTTATATGTGAAGGCTTGGCGTATGGTCGAGAAGGGGTGTCTGGCGTATTTGGACTATATCTGTGATTATAGAGCGGAGGTTCCTTCCATGGATTTGGTTCCAGTGGTACGTGAGTTCCCAGAGGTGTTTCCTACAGACATGCCAGCATGCCACCCAATAGAGATATTGAATTTTTTATTGACTTATTTTCGGGCACTCAATCCATTTCTATTCTACCATACCATATGGCAACAGTTGAGTTGAAGGAATTGACAGAACAATTGTAGGATTTGCTTGACAAGGGATTTATTAGATCTACTGTCTCGCCTTGGGATGCACCAGTGTCGTTTGTGAATAATAAAGACGGCTCTATGAGGATGTGTATTGACTACAAGCAGCTGAACAAGGTCATTATCAAGAACAAATATCCGTTGCTGAGGATTAATGACTTATTTGACCAGCTTCAGGGTGCCAAGGTGTTTTCGAAGATTGATTGGATGTCGGGCTACCATTAAGGGAAGATTAGGGCATTGGATGTCCCTAAGAAAGCTATTTGGACTCGATATTGTCACTACAAGTTTTTGGTAGTGTCATTTGGCTTGACTAATGCCCCAACAACCTTTATGGATTTGATAAACTGGGTGTTTAAACCTTAACTGGATTCCTTCATGATCGTACTTCAGACTCTAAGAGATCGTCAGTTATATGCCAAGTTTTCAAAATGTGAGTTCTAGTGAACTTGGTTGCCCTTTTTGGCCATGGTGTATCTTCTGAAGGCATTAAGGTGGATCTAAAGAAGATTGAGGCAGTTTAGAACTAGCCTAGACCTACTTCAGCTATAGAGATTCGGAAATTCTTGGGTTTAGCGAGTTATTATCGCCAGTTCGTGGGGGGGAGGTCATCAATTCCAGCCTCGTATACCAAGTTGACCCAGAAGGATTCACTTTTCAGATGGTCTTACTAGTGTGAGGTGAGCTTTCAGAAGCTCAAGACTGCATTGACTACAACCTAGTTGCCTACAGTTTCTGGATACTACACCGTGTATTATGATGCATCGCCTATTGGGCTTGGCGCAGTATTGGTACAGGATGGTACGGTGATTGCCTACGCATCTCGTCAGTTGAAGGTTCATGAGAGGAATCACCCTGTGCATGATTTAGAGTTGGCATCCATTGATAACGCGCTGAAGATTTGGAGGCACTATCTGTATGGCGTTCCATGTGAGGTCTATACCGACCATCGAAGTCTCCAGCACTTGTTCAAGCAGAAGGACCTTAATTTATGGCAGCGGAGATGGTTAGAGTTGCTGGAAGACTATGATATCACCATACTATACATCTGGGGAAGGCCAATGTAATGGCCGATGTATTGAGTAGGAAGGCTGAGAGCATGGGTAGTTTGACATATTTACCGGCAGTGGAGAGGCCACTAGCCATGGATATTCAGGCTTTGTCCAACCAGTTCGTGAGGTTGGATGTTTCGGAGCATAGCTGGGTTCTCGCTTAAGTTGTGGCACAATCATCATTGTTGGAGCATATCAAGGCTCATCAGCTTGTTGATCCTCACTATCTCGGTGTTTGAATTGTCAAAAGGTGAAGTACGAGAATCAGAAACCAGGTGGATTAACTCAGAAATTGGAGATACCGGAGTGGAAGTGGGAGTGCATTTCTATGGATTTTTTGGTAGGCTTACCATAGACCTTGAGGAAATATAACGCAGACTGGGTTATTATGGACCGGTTGACTAAGTTCACACACTTTATTCTAGTGATGACTTTCTATTCTTCAGAGCGGTTAGCTCAAATGTTCATCGGGGAGATTATCCGCCTGCACGACATTCCCATTTCTATCATTTATGACCGAGGCATGCAATTCACATCACATTTTTGGAGAGTCGTGCAGTGTGAATTGGGCACGCGAGTAGAGCTGAGTATGCGTTTGATCCTCAGACGGACGGACGGTCCGAGCGCACTATTTAAATATTAGAGGACATATTGCGGGCATGCTTTATGGATTTCGGGGGTCACTGGGACAAATGTTTACCTCTAGTGGAGTTTACCTACAATAATAACTATCAGTCGAGCATCTAGATGTATCCGTATGAGGCCTTATATGGGAGGCGATGCCGTTCATCAATTGGTTGGTTTGAGCCTGATGAGGCTTTATTGTTGGGTACTGATCTGGTCTGTAATTCTTTGGAAAAGGTTAAGGTGATTCAGGAGCGACTTTGTATGACTCAGTCCAGGCAAAAGAGTTATGCGGACCGGAAGGATCGAGATGTGGAATACATGGTGGGTGAGAAGTTTCTTCTCCGAGTGTTGCCTATGAAGGGCATGATGTGATATGGGAAGAAAGGCAAGTTGAGCCCGAGGTTTATCAGCCATTTGAGATCTTGGAGAGAGTTGGGGAGGTTGCTTATAAGCTTGCATTGCCTCCTAGCCTAGCAGGGGTACATCCAGTATTTCATGTTTCTATGCTCCGGAAGTACCATGAGGATAGGTCACATGTTTTAGACTTCAGTAGGGTGTAGCTTGATGAGGATTTGACCTATGAGGAAGAGGGAACTGTAATAGTGATTGTGATTGTGGTTGATGTCTTCGGGTAAGACAACCTAGCTGACTGGGCCGAGATCGCACTCCGTGCTAAAATCACGGTGGTATATCGGTGCTAATATCTCCCAACCTAAAATAATGGAAATTTACTTGACACTTATCTTGCTCCTAATTTGATGTTTTAGTATTGTCTGAGGCTTCCATTGATTTATGACTATCCTTCCTTGTGTTATCATCCGTTCTAACGAGAGGTTGTTTAGTCTTACATACTAGTACTATTCCATATGAACTAACGTCCTTTTTGCCGGGGGCGCTGCATCTTTAATGGATACAGGTGGTTCCGCAGCATGTGGCATTAGTGAGAGGGGAAGTTCCTAAGCTTATTGATCATTAACTCTTGCCCAAAGTTGAAGAATTCACAAGAAAATTCACTAGATCTTCATCCTAGAGGTAAGATTCTACTCCTTAACCCTCAATTTCGTGATTTTACTGAAAATAGGTAATGAGAAAAGCAATTCTTGGGTGTGGGAGTTGTCCATTATGCATGTATGTACTATCAAGGGTTGGGGGAAGAATGTTGAACTAAATTTGGTAGACTTTGGGTAGTGGGATGGAGTAATCCAAAATAGGAGGACCTTGAAATCATAATACCCACCCAGTGTTCGATAAAATGCTCAAATGAGCTGGAACCATAAACTCTCTCCTAATTTGTGTCAAATTTTGCTATATTTCTAAATAGATCGAAGAGGCTAAGAATTCCGAAACATTTTAGTAATTTAAAAAGCTCGAGGCGAGGTATGTTGGCTAAACTCATCTCTTAGAATTGAGCCCCACAATATCCTTGCAAGTCCCGAGTTGTTCATTATGAATTGATTATTCCGAATAAGCTTTGTGGCGAAAGATATATGTTCAATATGTATTCCAATGTTCTTGTTATGTTATATTCCATCTGAATGTGTTGAAAGTATGGGTTGCATGTCCAAATGCTATAACTTCAAGTCGTGATTCAAGCGAAAGCTATTGTGCTAAATTGTGTAAGAAATCTCAATGTGCTTAAGACTCTTACTTGCTCACATGTGTACTCAAGCCTTGAATAAAAATGCTTTGTTGTTAATAATCAGCGATGATATTTGAAAGTGAAAGAGGTGAGCAAAGCATGAAATATGAAATACGGCCAACATTCCAAGAATGATATTACATTTGGGGCCACTAGTGCCAATGAAACTAAGGAACATTTAAAAGACGTTGAAATGAGGTGTGAATTCTTTTAATAACAAACACTTTGGGGCGAGATTGATGTGATGAAATATTCCCCTTTCTGAGATGATTGCTAGAAAAGGGTGATGTCAATCCACACGGTATTATGGTGAGACAGCCTAGCCGGTCGGGTCGTGATCGGATGCCATACCGTACACATTGTGGTGATTGTGCTGAAAATTATGATCGAGTTAATGATTGGAACTGTGATAGTGATTGTGATTGTGGTTGATGTCTTCAGGTAAGACGTCCTAGCCGATCGGGCCGAGATCGGACTCTGTGGTAAAATCACGGTGGTATATCGGTGCTAGGATCTCCCAACCTAAAATAATGGAAATTTACTTGACACTTATCTTACTCCTAATTTGATGTTTTAGTATTGTTTGAGGCTTCCATTGATTTATGACTATCCTTCCTTGTGTTATTATACGTTCTAACAAGAATAGTTCTAGTTATACTAGTACTATTCCATATGTACTAACGTTCTTTTTGTCGGGGGCGCTGCATCTTTAATGGATGTAGGTAGTTCCGCAGCAGGTGGCATTGATCATTGATAGCAGTACACCCTTTTCTCAGCAGATTTGGTGAGCCCCACTTCATTCGGGATCGTGTATCTTTTGTCCCACATGTATTATATTTTGAGGTATAGCCCGGGACTTGTTGCCGGCGTAATCATAGTATTTTGTGTCCGTAGAGGCTCCGTACACACAGTGTGGGTTGTATATAGGTGTTGGGAAAGTCAAACTAGCCTTGTTGTATTTGAATCACTTGTTGCCATTTAACTATGACTGTGTATGTATTTTGAGACTATAAGATGAAGTGACTAATGGTAATGGAATTGGCATTGTTCATGGAATCCACTCAATATTTAATTAATGATATAAATGTATCTTCTCTTTATTCATGGGCGAGTGGGGTAGAAGGTATTGTAATGACTTGCTTGACTGGGGTCTTTCGTTTGATCACCGGTCGCGCTCCCCAAGGTCGGGGCGTGACAGTTAAGTTGATTCATGATCGGCATTGCACGACACAGTCTAGACAGAGGAGTTATGCTGATTGGAAGGTTCGTGATGTTTCTTACATGGTGGGGGAAAAGGTATTTCTCATAGTTTCGCCCATGAAGGGTGTTATGAGGTTCGGGAAGAAGGGCAAGTTGAGCCCTCGGTATATTGTCCCTTTTGAGGTGCTTGAGAGGATTGGAGATGTGGCTTACAAGCTTGCATTGCCGCCTAGTCTATCGAGTGTTCATCCAGTGTTTCATGTTTCCATACTCCGGAAGTATTTTAGCGATCTGTCTCATGTTTTGGACTTCAGCACGGTTCAGTTAGATTGGGATTTGACTTATGATGTGGAGTCCATAGCCATTTTGGATCGGCATGTTCGAAAGTTGAGGTCAATGAATATAGCTTCAGTGAAGGTGCAGTGGAGAGGCCAGCAAGTCGATGAGGCTACTTGGCAGACCGGGTGGGAGATGCGGAGAAGATATCCATACCTATTTGGGCTCCAGGTATGATTCTAGACCCGTTTGAGGACGAACGTTTGTTTAAGAAGGGGAGCATATAACGACCCGGCCGGTCGTTTTGAGTATTGTAGTTCCATTCCCCCATATATTTCTCATTCTATGCTCATTTGTTGTTATGTAACTTACCGGGGCAGTTAGTTTGGTTCCGAGGATATTTTGCAATGGATTGGGACACTTAGTCCCACGATTAGAAGCTTAAGTTGAAAGAGTTGACCGGATGTTGACCTATGTGTAAATGACTCAGGAATGGAGTTTTGAAGGTTCCGATAGTTCCGTATAGTTACTTTGGTCTTAGGAGTGTGTTCGGATATTGATTTGGAGGTTTGTAGATGATTTTGGCTTAAATTGGTGAAAGTTGGAAAAGTTAAAGTTTGGAGAGTGGAGAAGTTTGACAGAGATTTGACTTTTTGGTTACCGTTCTTGGATTTTGGTTCCGGAAGTTGGAATAGGTCTATTTTGTCATTTATGCAGGTTCTAATGTTGAGATCCAAGAGTTTTCCTTCTGTGAAGGTGCATTGGAAGGTTAGCAGATTGAGGAGGCTACATGGGAGTATGAGTCTGATATGCGTTGTAGATACCCACACCTTTCTATCAGTCCTGGTACATTTCTATGTCCGTTCGAGCATGAACGTTTCTTTTAGAGGTGGAGAATGTGACGATCTAATAGATCATTTTCAATACTAGCCTTATATTCCATGTCCCGAGTCCTCTCATAGCTTCATTTAATATTTATTGATTTGCGTGCATGGTCTGTGTCATTTTTTGAAAAGTTTAATGTAAAATTTTGAAGAAAGAGTGATTTTTGACTTAAAATGAGGTTTGAGTTGACCACAGTAAATGACTTTGGTAATCGATCTCGGATCGGTATTTTGACAATTTTGGTAGGTTCATGTGATATTTTTGGACTTGTACGCACGTTTGGTTGGGGTGCTGAGTGACCCGAGGGCATTTTGGTGCATTATGTAAAAGATTGTGAAAAATGAGTTTTTAAGTTGAAATCTTGAATTTTGATGATCGATTCTTGTTATTTGATGTTATTTTGGCGATTGAGGTAGTGAGCGAGTTTTTAGGATTTTATTACACTTGTGTGCATGTTCGATTGGAGCCGAAAGGGCTCGGGTTAGTTTCGAATGTATTGTAGACTGATCCAGAATTGCTGGTGTTGTCCTGTTTCTAGTGTTGATCTGCAGGTCTCACATTTGTGAGGACCTGTTCGCAAATGCGAACTCTGATTTTGCGAAGTCGAGCTTACATTTGCGATAAAGGGCTGGGCATTGCAACTTCGCATCTGGGAAGAAGGGTCCGCAATTATGGACATGCTAGGATCGCTTTTGCGAGGCATTAGTCGCTTTTGCAACTGGTACTAGAATAGGCAGATTTGTAAATGCGAATCTTTGACCGCATTTGCGATGGAAGGGGGCCTCGAAAATGCGAGGTTTTTGTCGCATTTTTGACTTAAATAGGCTGGGGGCACCGTTCGTATTTTCGACCGGTGTCTCGCATTTGCGATTATCGTAATTGGAAATAAGAATTCGCAATTGCGATACCTGTAGCTGGGTAAAATATGGGAAAGCCGGGACTTAGCTCATTTACACTATTTTTCAACCCTAGACTCCATAGAGGCGATTTATTGAGAGCTTTTTCTTCCCAAATTCATTAGTAAGCACCTTTAACTAGTTTTCAATCAATTTCAAATATTTTCCATGAATTTTTAACATCAATGTTTTGCATTTCAATGTAGAAATTAGGGGTTTTGGGTATAATTTAGGGGTTTTATAAAATTTAGATTTAGACCTCAAATTGAGGTCGGATTTCAAAACAAATCACTTAACCGGGCTCGAGGGTGAATGGGTAATCGGAATTTGGTCCGAATCTCTATTTTGACCAAGCAGGCCAGGGCTTAACTTTTGTTGACATTTTCAATTTAGCTAAAGATTGAACATTTTTCATTCATGGGTAGTTTGTAAAGCTTATTTTGAATTATTTGATGGATAATTGGATAGATTTGGTTTGTTTGGAGGCTTGTTCGAAAGGAAAAGCCGTGATTGATTATTGATTTGGTTGCAAAAAGAGGTAAGTGTCGTGTTTAGCTTTGACTTGAGGGAATTAGGACTTGTTTGATGGATTTGCTACATGAACTATGTGTGGGGACGAAGTATATGCGAGGTGACGAGTGTATATGCGCTGTCATGGGGTAAAACATGCGGATTGGGCTATTTACCTTTATGTCGTCATTTATTCCACGTTATAAATCGTCACATGCTTTGATTGCTACATGTGCTTACTTGTTATCTATGTCCTATTTGTTATCTGTCATTTAGTTGTTACCTGTTTCGGCTTATGCATTCTTCATTCAATATCTGCTTACCTTCTATATATTCCTAACTGTATTAATTGTATATCTTCATTATTTCATGTCTTTACTTGCTTTTATTGTCTTTACCTTACTTGTAGCACTTTATTATGCTATATCTGATTGTGTGAATCCTTTGGCTATTCCTACTTTAATGATTTGTCGAGGTGTGTGAATATGAGATATTAGTTGTTCTCTGTTTGTACTAGTTGTTCATTGGTGTCGCTTTAGTACCCTTTGTGTTGAGATTGTGGAATTGGTTGCTTTGAGTTGTTAATGATAGTGATTTGATATTGGGAACAAGTTGCGTGCCGCAGCAGAAATGAAATGATATGACAATGGGACTGGGTTGCACACTGCAAAATATATTGATATGATATTGGGATCAGGTTGCATGACACAACAAATATTGGAAGGATATTGGGATCGGGTTATGCACCGCAATGGGGTATGGTGTGTTGTAATTGTTTGTAGCTGTGATGTTCTATTTTTGTACTGTGATATGAAGTTATGAGTTGATGTTATTCTGGGGCCCTCTATTAGTTGACCTTTGGGTCCCGTTCTTGTGAGTTTATTCTCTTTCTCTATGTTTTTGTTGCCTTTTATTATTATTCGTACAAGCTTATAGTGGGTGTCTTATCATAGCCTCGTCAATACTTCATCGAGGTTATGCTCGACACTTATAAAGTATATGAGGTCGGTTGTACTCAAACAACACTTCTGTACTTCTTGAGTATATCGTGGTGTTGGTCCTAGAGGCGCATAGAAGAGATCGCATGAATCTGACTTATTCAGGAGACTTGAGGTAGAGTTGCACGACGTTTGCAGTCCCTGAATTCCCCTTCTATCTTGTTTTTACTGTTTATCTTGTTTCAGACAGTTGTATTTTATTTTAGGCCATATTTGTAGTATTCGCTCATGTACTGGTGACTCCGAATTTCTGGGATTAGTATAGACTGCGTTACTTATGTGTTTTATCTTATGTATTTTAGAGTATTTCCGTTGTTGATTATTAATATTCTTCTTTTAGCTAAAATTGGTTAATTCTTTAACTGATGTTGGCTTGCCTAGCAAGTGAATTTTAGGCGCCATCACGGCGCCGTGGATGAGATTTTGGGTCGTGACATATTGGTTCTCCCATTGAAGAAAAGGAACTAGCTATAGAGATTTAAGAGAAACTAGAGAGAGAATTAAAGAGAGTCAACACCAATCTCTTAGTCGAATATGAGAAGGCTAGAGTGCTGCAAGAAATATGGATAAGGCTAAGTATGAATTGGAAAGAAATCTCAAATGGACCAGGTCTTCACAAATAATGTTTAGCATGCATGAGAATCACAATAACAATAAGAAATGATTAGGACATGCTAAGCCTAAAACTCCCTACAACCCTCGTAGCAAGTATGTTGATATTCCTGACAATCGCTTATGTACACACTGTGGTAATAACAGTCACTTTAATGAAACATGCATAGCTAGGATTAAATAAACTAGAAAAATATTGCACATGTTTAGAAAAAGAAGGATAATAAACCTGGTTCTTCTCTAAAAAGTGTAAGACTTCCAGTTTACACTAAAAGAATATGATTCATCCGTTTACTCAAAGAAAGGGAACAAAGCTAGCCTGACTTCCTAAGGCTAACCACTGAATATGTTTGCAGGCTAAGGTGAGGGGAAGCAAAAATTGGTGGTATGTTGATAATGCTTACTCCTTCCACATGAATTAAAAAAGAGAAAATTTTCTCTCACTAAATGCCTATGAAGGAGGGAGTGTGGTCTTTGGAAATGGTAACAAAGGTGATATAATCGACATAGATAAGGTTGATAAGTCAGACTCTTATATTATTAAAAATTTACATAATGTTAGATGTTTAAAGCACAACTTGCTGAGTGTTTCTCAAATTTGTGATAAAGAGAATCGGGTTCAGTTTACTTCTGGAAACTGCATGATTACAAATAAAATCTTTGGGAACCTAGTTCTCAAGGGAAAATGTACAAAAATATTTACAAAGCTGATGTCATGTCTTCACCTGAAAATGAACGGTCATGTTTTAGTGTAAGTGATACTAATTTCTTTTTGTGGTATAAGAGACTAGGGCTGTTAGTTTCTCATTGTCGAATAAACTGATTACTAAGGACCCGATTCTTGGTTTGCCAAGATCAAAATTTAGGGAAGATAAAATTTGTGATGCTTGTACTAAAACTAAACATGTTAGATCCTTATTCTAATCAAAGAAAGTTGTAAGTGCTTCTCGCCCTTTAGAACTGCTACACATGGATTTATGTGGACCTATGAGGGTTAAAAGAAGAGAAGGGAAAATGCATGTATTTTTGATTGTTAATGATTACTCTAGATTTACTTGGACCATATTTCTTGCAACTAAAGAGGAGACATTTGGTATGTTTGTAACTTTTGTTAAGAAATTGCAAAAGAAAATGAATACTCATGTTAGTAACATTACATCTGACAATGGAACTAAATTTAAAAATGCAAATTTTGGTGATTTTTATGTGAATAATGGTATTGATCACAATTTATCTGTATCTAGGACCCCACAATAGAATTGTGTTGTTGAAAGAAAAAATAGGACGCTAGAAGATATGGCTAGAATTATGTTGATTGATGGTAACCTTCCCAAATTCTTCTAGGATGAAGTTGTAAATATTGCATGTTATGTTATAAATATGTGCATGATTAAGCCAATAAAAAGACTCCCTATGAGTTATTTAAAGCATAAAACCTAATATAAACTCACCTAAGAGCTTTAGGTAGTAAGTGTTTTGTGCACAATGATGGTAAAGAGGCTCTAGGAAAATTCGATGTTAAAAGTGATGATGGTGTCTTTTTAGGTTATTCTCCACATTTTAAATCTTATAAAGTATTTAATAAAAGGACTATGTATGTTGAAGAAAGTATCCATATGATTTTGATGAAACTAACTACTTGGCTGAGAAAGGTACACATGCTTCTGATGATGGAGAATCTGGACTCACACAAATGTATGACAGTCAAACGAACCAAGAACTTCCAGGGATGCTGCAGAACAAATGCAAGAACCTGGTCCTTTGGAAGATGAGCACAATGTTCAACGAGCAGGGGGAATAGATCAATAAAATATTGCAGGAGTCGATGGACCTGGTCCCTCTACAGAACAAGAAGGAAACAATGGTACTTAGGACTCTCAAGTTAGAGCTTGGAAGCACTAGATCTCTCATCCACTCACAAATGTTCTCACACTTATGAATCTGGAATTGTAACAAGATCAATGTTTAGAAATATGATTGCCTTCACAACCTATATATCTATGATTGAGCCAAAGAACATAAAAGAGGCACTTTAAGATGCTGACTGGATGGTGACTATACAAGAGAACTTACCGAGTTTGAAATAAATAAATATGGTACCTGGTTCCCAACCCAGATGATAGGACAATCATTAGAACCAGGTGGGTATTCTGAAACATGCTATATGATCAAGGCAATATCACTAGAAATAAGGCAAGACTTATTGTGCAAGTCTACAATCAAGAAAAAAACATCGACTATGATGAGACTTTTACTCCAGTTGCCAAAATAGAGACTATTCGAATGCTCATTGCAATTGCATCATACATGGGATTCAAGTTGTATCAAATGGATATGAAAAGTGCTTTTTTGAACGGGTATTTAAAAGAAGAAGTGTTTGATTGTCAGCCTCCAAGATTTGAGAGCCACGAGTTTCCTGATCATGTGTACAAATTGGACAAAGTATTATATGGCTTAAAGCAAGCGCCTAGGGCATGGTATAAAAGATTGTCAAAATTTCTCTTGGAGAATGGGTTCTCACGTGGTAAAATTGACAACACATTATTTCTGTCAAAAAGTGGCAAGAGCTTGCTCATTTTCAAATATATATTGATGACATCATTTTTAGGGCCACAAATGAATCGTTGTGCAATGAGTTTCCTAATCTCATGGACAGTGAATTTAAGAGGAGTACAATGGGGAACTAAATTTCTTCCTTGTACTACAATTTAAGCAGACGGAAAAGGAACAATGATACATCAATAGAAGTACATCAAGCATTTGCTCAAGAGATTTGAGATGGATAATAAAAAATAATTTATACTCCCATAGAAACTACAACTAGGTTGGATATGGATGAACCTGGTTTCTCCGTTGATGAAATGAAGTATTGGGGTATGATTGGGTCCTTGCTCTACCTGACTGCAAGTAGATCAAATATCGTGTATAGTATGGGGCCGTTGTCACGACCCAAAATCCCACCTTGAGGATCGTGATAGCACCTAGTCCCTAGGACTAGGTAAGGCTAATATATGCTAAGTTATTAACAGCAGTAAATGACATACATAACTAAAAACGATCAATAGTTATACACTTCCCAAAACGGGTAGTACGGAGTCATAAGCTCTACTGAGTATACTAGAATATCAAATACATCGCTGTTTAGAGAAAATAAATAGACTGAAATAAAACTCCAGAAGGTGACTTTGAGGCCTGCGAATGCAATGGCAGGTATACCATGAAGTCTTTGTAGCTAATTTCCAACAACTAACTAATGACCGGCACACTTCGAGGTACTTGGATCTGTACAAAAATGTACAGAAGCATAGCATGAGTACACCATAGCGCTACCTAGTAAGTATCAAGACTAACCTCGGTGGAGTGGTGACAAGGTTCAAGTCAAGACACCTACTAGATATAATAACCTGTGCAAGGTATTAATATAAAGCTAACAGAGAAACAAATATCAATGTAAAACTAATCATGGAAGGATAACAATATAACGCTAGCAATGAAAAGTAGAATCAACAAATAACAACAAGAATAAGCATGTCATATTGCGGCAAGTAATCAGAACACAATTAAAGTACCAATGAAATCTATTAGGAAAACAAATGACACCAATAGTCAAACCATTCTATCGCAAGGTCTACACAAGCTTCACCCCGAGGTACCACACCTCATAATCACAAATCACGAGTCCCAAATCACGAATCATATTCGTATGGCATCTCGTGCCCACATTATCAATCACAACTGCATGAAAAACTCACGTGCTGCACGGATAACTCACGTGCCAATACCATTGATAATTCAGATCTGCACGGACAACTCACGTGCCACTAGTGACAATACCTCATATCTGCACGGACAACTCATCTACCACCAGTCCGATCCGCAAATAGAAGGCTAGTATACAAGAATATACGTACATGATTAATAAACATCAAGATTCATACTCCTGGACTGATATAGATAAAATGTTATAGTGTATGCTTGTGCAAGTGTACTATTACAGCTCAAGTTAACAAGTAAAATCAAATACACCGAGTAGCACATTGGAAACAACACAACAAAACCCATAATATGCATGGCATACACAAGGAAGTCACACCACCATACAAATATCATAAATAACGATGCCATAGGCCATCACAAATCATCCCCGACATAAGCCCCCTTGTCTCGCCGCGTGTGCAGCAATAAAGTAAATGGTCGCCTTGTCTCGCCACACACGCATCAATAATTATCCCACCTTGTCTCACCACATGTGCAAACCCGATATATATATTTAGCTCGCCTTGTCTTGCTACATGTGCAAATGTCAATAATAACAATAGCAAGAACAAATCACGTGCAAATACCCCGACAATCCTCTCAACAATTCCATATGTTCCAAAAACACAACAACACAATATAACAACTCACACCACACGTGCCCATATGCCACAACATTTCCATAACAACAATACCAATACCACTGTAATAACTAGCCCATGGCTCAACAACACTGAGTACAACAACATTAACAACAACAATAACACGAGAGTACGGGAAGTAAATAACCACAAGAATTACAACAACACAACGAAATAGAAGAACAAACTCACAACGAAAGAGATACTACGTAAAATTGACTTCAAATAAGAATAACTCAACAATAAAGTGGTAACATGACAATAAAAGAGGTAACAACTTCAAGTAAAACATATAAGAGTAGGCTTGACAATATAAGATAGAACATGTAACAACAACTTCAATTAAATTCATGTAAGATACCTAAGAGTCTAAACCGGACAATTTCCACATGTAAGGGTGTGTACACTCTCATCACCTCGTGTACACGTCTTCCATGTAATTCAAATAGTAAAATCAAATCAAATCCTACGGGGTAGTTTCCCTACACAAAGTTAGGCAAGATACTTACCTCAACTAGGCCAAATCAACACTCAAAAATAGCTTTTCCTTTAAAAGTTTCCTCCGCATGACTGAAATCTAATAAAAAATGACTTAATATCATCAAACAATGCAAGAGAAACCAATTACAATTAATAAAGCTATGAGCTTTATACAATTCCCCAAAAGTCAATAAAAGTCAACCCCGGGCTCGCCCGGTTAAAACCCGGGTACAAGGGTAGATCTCGACTACCCATAACCCCACAAGTACATATATGTATTTTGTTTTCAAATCCGAGTTCAATTTGACTCTCAAATCCAAAATTTTCAATTTTCAAAACATAGACAAAATTTCCCAAAATTTATCTTAAATCTCATATATAATCATGTAATATAGTTGAAAGTTGATCAAAATCACTTACCCAATGATTGTAGGTGAACATCCCCTCTCCAAATCGCCTCCTACCGAGTCTAGGGTTCCAAAATATGAAACATGAAGGCAAACCCCGTTTGCCTAGAGGGTTCGCAATTGCAAACCCTTGCAATTACGAAAAAGGACTCGCAATTGCGGCACCTGATAGCCTTGAGGAATGTCGCAAATGCGACACTGACTTCGCATTTGCGAAGTATGTTCCTATCGCAAATGCGACCACCTGATCGCAAATGCATACCTACCCAGTCTCAGCCTTGTTTCGCAATTGCGAGTGAGGCATCACAAATGTGATACCTGCCCCCTACTATTAACCTTGCAATTGTGATGCTGGTGCTTGCAATTGCGATAAGTGGAGCACCAACACACCAACAACCAAAAATGAGTTCAATCCAATCTGATACACGTTCGAAACTCACCCGAGCCCTCGGGGCTCCAAACCAAACATCCACCCAAGTCTAAAAATATCATACAAACTCGCTCGGACATCAAAACGCATGAAATTCAAAAGCAAACTCAAGAATCACCACTAAGCGTCTGAACCCTATCAAACCAACTCCAAATTACCCCAAATTTTTTAGACATGTTCCAAATAGCAAAACGGACCTATTCCAAGTCCCAAAACTAAAATCCGAATCCAATAGCCATAAAGTCAATCTATGGTCAAACCTAAGGGAATTCCTAAACATCAAATTTCTAACTTTCGGGAAATCAAGCCTAAACAACCTAGGGAGATCCTAATTCAATTCTGGACGTATGCCCAAGTCCTAAATCACAATACGAGCCTATCTGAGCCATTAAAATACCATTCCGGAGTTGTTTTCAAGAAAGTCAGACATCGGTGTACATTTCCAACTTAAACTTCTAAAATAAAAATTATTCTTCTAAATCAATCTCGAATCATTCGAAAACGGAAACGGATCATGCAAGCAAGTCATAATACACAATATAAAGTCACACACGACCTCGAACCACTGAACGGAATGCTAAAGCTCAAAATAAACTGTCCCCCTCTTAATCAAACATCATCCTCGAACGTGTCAAGAGTCGTTCCAAAGCCATCAAATCACTATATAAACTCACCACACACACACACACACACACGGGTGATCCCACGTCACCCAAATACACATAAGCTCAACATAACCATATGAACCGAAGATTATTCCTTTCACTCATACCGATAAGCCTTACAACAAAATTCCAACATCCACCAAAGACGTGATTCTCACATAAACACACTGTATCAATCTCAACCAGCTGAGACAACTCATGCGCACACCCATAAAGTATAACCGCACGACGTAACACATCACCCATATGCCCATAGCAACAACTCTGACCACAATAGCTGCCCATTACCAAAACCGATACTCGTAAATAGCCTCATAATGACTAGAACCTTGTTCCAAACCTTTACAACACTAATAATGATTTTAAAAATGTGTGAAAATCATAACTACTCATCCGACTAACAAGGCACACCAAATGCCATCTGGGCACATACATCACAATCCAAACCCAATAAGCATAACTCGAATATAACTGGATTTGGAAAGAGAAACATATGAGAGAACTATCAATTAGGTCCAATAGGTACAACTCCCGTCGGTACCATACTACGAATCAATCCTATAAGGAAGAAGCAAGACACAAGCAACGACCACAATAAATCATACCCTAACATAACCCCATCGCAGCACATAGCCCAGTCCAGATGCGCCTATCCATAAAGAACACAAGGTTCCCATCCTCCACTCAGAATCACAAGTAAGCGAAACATCCCGAGAACTAAAAACCTTCTACTAACTCAATCCCATAGAACAAAACCACAACTTATAACAGACTTCCCACACCTGTAGAGAACCTATATCACAAGTCGAGGCGAAACCATCTAGAAATCACATCAAAACCTAATGTATTAACTAACAAAAAGTCCACCCAAGGCTCATGCCCCTCAATAGACCCCAAACCAGAATTACGGACACAAGATATCATAATAGAACTCCCCAACTAGCGTGAACACATAAATAAGTATAAGAATCAAGAAACACAGCTATATATGAATCAAGGTAGGGTGAATCTTACCAATAAATTGGACTTGATCGAAATAATACTAATGCATCTCTATAACCAACCGAAACCATAACTATAATGGCATCATCTGGTGCAACAGCCTCAGACCAATAAGGAAAAGCATAACAACTAGCTGGGCCTCCCTCTCTAGGACGCCCTCTACTTGCCTGTCACATAGCCTGAGTACCCCTCTTTGGTACGCCTGCTCAAAGTCTGGGACAATCCCTCACCATGTGCCTGGTATCCCCACACTCAAAGAAACCCCTCCGCTAACGTGGCTGTGGAAGCTGCCCGGAATGAGTACTCTGGGACCTATAGATATTTGAAGCACCACGTGAAACCTGAAGTGGAGACTGAATTGGCTGACCCACAGAACCTCTAATATGATACGTCCAACCTCCAAAATAGGGATCAACAGATCCTCCCGGTCCATGAGGCCTCTTAGTCTCCCTGTCCTCCCTCTCTAAATCGTGGATGCACTCGATCCTCCTAGTGATATCTACCACATAATGAAATGAAGTAACAGTCTCCAATTCCTGTGCCATCCCAAGTCTGAGACCATAACTGAGCCCCTCGATAAATCCGCGGACTCTCTCTCTAATAGTAGAAACCAAAGCATGTGCATGATGAGATAACTCACTGAATCTCATAACATACTCAAACACAGTCATAGCCCCGTGCTGCAACTACTCAAACTCGGTTCGCCACGCATCCCTGAGGGTCTGTGGGACAAATTCCCTCAAGAATATATCCGAAAACTTAGTCCAAGTGAGTGGCACTGCATCAGCTGGACTACCCTCCTCATAAGCCTGCCACCACCTATATGACCCCCTGATAACTAAAATATAGTGAAGGCTACTCCGCTCACCTCCATAATACCCATGGTACGGAGAATACGATAGCACTTGTCTAGAAAACCCTGCGCATCCTCAGTAACTACGCCACTGAAAGTAGGAGGATCATAATGCTTGAACCTCTAAAGCCTCTTATGCTTCTCCTCTGATGCCTCTAGCCTGGCCTTAGGCTGAACCGAAATAATGGACTGTGCTAGCATAACACCCGGAACATGATCATTATGGACCCACTGCTCTGGAGTACGACCGCGGGGGACAGAGCTCCTCCCCTAGCCTGTGATGTAACTGATGCAACCGGAACCAATCCTGCCAGAGCCAATGTACCAAACATGCTCAGGAAATGTTCCATAGTCTCCTGAAGTCCAGGGGTAGTAACAGGCGCCTCCGGTGCCTGTCCCCCAACCAGAGCTACTAGTGGCTCCTCAACTGCTGCTCTGGCAAGTGCTCTAGTTGTAGTATGTGCTCCTTCTCGACCTCTACCTCTACCCCGGCCTCTAGCAACACCAGCTTTGGGGGCATCATCATCATTAACTGCAGCTCGTGTCCTCAGCATCTATGAGAGAATAGAATGACAAAGACTCATACTCCAAAATAAGTAAATCTGCACGATCGAAATGAAGCAAGTAGAGTTTCCTAATAGTTCTGTAGCCTCTCAAAGATACGTACAGACGTCTCCATACCGATCCGCAAGACTCTACTAACTTGCTTATGGCTCGTAGAACCTATGTACCTAAAGCTCTTATACCAACTTGTCACGACCCAAAATCCCACCTTGAGGATCGGGATGGAACCTAGTCCTAGGACTAGGTAAACCTAACACATGCAGAGTTATTAACAAATTTAAACCATTTAACCATTATACATGAACTAGTAAATGACATACATAGCTAAAACCAATTAATAGTTATACACTTCTCAAAATCGGTAGTACGGAGTCATAAGCTCCACTGAGAGTACTAGATTATCAAATACATCACTATTTGGAGTAAAACTTAGAAGGTGACTCTGAGGCATGCGAACGCAATGACAGGTATCCCTTGAAGTCTCCGTAGTGAATCTTCAACAACTAATTAATGATCGACATGCTCCGAGGTACCTGGATCTGCACAAAAATATGCAGAAGCGTAGCATGAGTACACCACAGCGGTACCCAATAAGTATCAAGACTAACCTCGACGGAGTAGTGACGAGGTTCAAGTCAAGACACCTACTAGACATAATAAACTGTACAAGATATTAATATAAAGCTAAAAGAGAAACAAATATCAATGTAAAGCTAAACATTGAAGGATAACAATATAACACTAGCAATGGAAAGTAGAATCAACAAATAACAACAAGAAGTAAGCAGGTGATATTGTAGCAAGTAATCAGAACACAGTTAAAGTACCGGTGGAATCAATTAAGGAAAAAAATGACAATCAAATAATCAAACCGTTCTATCACAAGGTCTACACAAGAATCACCCCGAGGTACCACAACTCCTCATCACAAATCACGAGTCCCAAATCACGAATTATAATCATATGGAATCTCGTACCCACATTATCAATCACAACCAGACGGACAACTCACGGATGCACGGATAACTCCCGTGCCAATACCATTAATACCTCAGATCTGCTTGGACAACTCACATGCCACTAGTGACAATACCTCATATCCGCACGGACAACTCACGTGCCACGAGTCCGATCCGCAGACAGAAGGCAGGTATACAAGAATACATGGTGCATGATCAATAAACGTCAAGATTCATACTCCTGGACTGATATAGGTGACATGTTACGGAGTATGCTTGTGCAAGTTTTCTATCACAACTCAAGTCAATAGGTAAAATCAGAGACACCGAGTAGCACATTGGAAACAACACAACAAAACCCTCAATATGCATGAAACACACAAGAAAGTCACATAACCACACAAATATCATCAATAACAATGCCCCCAGTCCATCACAAATCATTCCCGGCATAGCCCCCTTGTCTCGCCGCGCGCGCAACAATAATGTAAATGCGCACCTTGTCTCGCTACACACGCATCAATAATTATCCTACCTTTTATCGTCACATGTGCAAACTCGATATATATCTTTAGCCCTCCTTGTCTCGCCGCATATGCAAATGCCAATAATAACAATAGCATGGACAAATCACGTGCAAACACCCTGACAATCCTCTCAACAATTCTATATGTGCAAAAAACACAACAGCACAACATAACAACTCACAACACACGTGCTCATATGCCACAACATTTTCATAACAACAATACCAATTGTTGACGATCAATTTTGACCCTCCCTTTTAAAATTAATTAATTTATACTTAATAATTTACAATAAATGTGGTGAAAATATTTTCTAATCAATAATACTTATTTTCATTTGAATATAATAGGAAATGAATATTAAATAGTGATTAAATTAATAATTTAGTATTAAAAATTTATAAAAAATATTATCCTTACTATTTTGAAATTATAAGAATCACTTCTATATTTTGATACACAAGTTTTATAATTAATTTAATAAATTAATCATTGATTCTTAATTAACTCGCTTATTATTTAAATTAATCTAAAATTAGTTTCGTAATTTAGTAAATAAAGTGTTTTAATGAATAATTAGTTAATTACAGTTATTTATAGTGTAAGTGATGATTATATTTTTATCACATTTAAATAAAATTAATTAAGCTTATTAGGTTAATTTTAAAGGGGTTAAAACACTAAAAGGCTATAATTGCAAATGCTCAATTAAATAAATTTTGATTATTTGTTAAATTAAAACCATCCCAAATACAACCCCCCAATCCCACCTGACCGGTTCAAAATTTCCTCTCTATTCCACTTTGGCAATTAGCCCCAACAACTGAGAACCAATCAAATTGCATCACGTCACCCCGCAATCTCACTCACAAAACAAACACACTCAATCTGGGCCGTCGATTCAAACCATCGACGGTCCATGTTTATTCTCGCCTTTTTCCATTATTTTAAACTCTGTGCAAGATTGTATCCCCACCTTTGGATCACACAGATCCAATGGTCCCTGTTTTTCCCCATTAACATTTTCTTTAAAACCATATGGCCTGATTTAACAGGGCCGTTGATCAAATGATCCAACAGCCCATATCCCATCCCTCAATTTTAACCTTACCAAACATCTAAACCCTAATCATTCCCTCCCATGAATGGCCTCCCATCTTTCCCAAAACACTCTCTTCTCTCTCATCCTTTCAACCTCCATCAGTCCGAAGTCCTTGCACAAATATGTGCAAGGTCACAAAATTAAACCTAACACCACTCAATATGTCTCTTAACAATTCCATATATGCCACAAAGACAACAACATAATATAACAACTCACATCACACTTGCCAATATTCCACAACATTGCCATAACGGCAATACCAATACAAAAACAATACATAGTCCACGACTGAACAACACTGAGTATAACAACAACAATAATAACACGAGAGTACGTGATGTAAATCAGCACAAGAATTACAATAACACAAAGAAACGAAAGAATAAACTCACAACAAAAGAGATAACATGTAATAATGACTTCGAATAAGAATAACTCAATAATAAAGATGTAACATGAGAATAAAAGAGGTAACCACTTCAAAACATATAAGAGTAGGCTTGACAATGAAAGATAGAACATGTAACAACAACTTCAATTAAATGCATGTAAGACACATAAGAGTCTAAACTGGTTAATTTCCACATATAGGTCGTGTACATTCTCGTCACCTCATATACACGTCTTCCACATAATTCAAATAACATAATTAACCCAAATCTTATGGGGTAGTCTCTCTCCCCCCACCACAAAGTTAGGCAATATACTTATCTTAACTAGGCCAAATCAACACTCAAAATAGCTTTTCCTATAAAATTAGCCTCCGCTAGCTCAAATCTAACAAAAAATGACTTATTATCATCAAACAATTCAAGAGAAACCAATTACGATTAATAAATCTATGATCTTTATACAATTTCCTAAAAGTCAACAAAAGTTAACCCCGAGCCCGTCTGGTCAAGAGCCGGGTCCAAGGGTATATCTCATCTACCCATAATCCCACGAGTCCATATATATATTTTATTTTCAAATCCGAGTCCAATTCGACTCTCAAATCCCAAATTTTTATTTTTCAAAACTTAGACAACATTTCCCAAAATTTCTCTTAGATTCTCATAAATTAGATGTTAAATCTTATATATAATCATGTAATATAGTTAAAAATTGATCAAAATCACTTACTCAATAATTGTAGGTGGCTATTAAAGCTAACCCCCTGGCGAACAACCCTAGCTCTGGCGAAATAGGCGTTTCCTAGGCGATTTCGCAGTGAGCTCCTCCCATGGCCAATATGGCCAGCAGCCACCCACCCTTAACGACTGGTCTTCCTCACCAAGCGACAATACCATCTCCTAATCCTAATCTAAACACTTCCCAGCCCCTAGACTTCTCCAATATTTTGAAGCCAAGTTCATTCAATATGCCCATACACGTAAAGCCTAGTTCAAAAGTAGCTGAATCTATTCCAATTAAACCAATTCAATTTTTACATGGAGAACCTATCGTTAAGTGGACAAAAGTAGAAGTAAATCACAAGAACATAATCGAAGGTCTTCAATATGCAGTGATTGGTAAGTTTTCATACGGTTGGCCCGAAATACAAGAGCTACGTAGAATAATTCCTTCTTAATGTGGAGTTAAGGGTGAATGCAATGTAGGTTTCTTGAAGGATAGACATGTTCTAATTAAATTGTCACTATGGGAAGATTATTTGAATTTCACTTCGAAGGGAGCTTATTTCTTGAAAGCAAAAGATGGGTACTGATATCAAATGCGTCCTTTGATTTATGAGGCTAAGTTCAAGTTTGGTGAAGAACCTCCTTTGGCAATGGCATGGATTTCATTTCTTAATTTATTTCTTACTTATTTTGTAAAGGAATGTTTATTTTCCTTGGCCTCAGCAGTAGAAAAACCTTTACATCTAGATATGGAAATAAACAAGGCCAAGTTGTGCAAGAGTGAGAGTACAAGCTGATCTTTTAGTTGAGCTACCTAAGGGTGTACGTATGAACATTATGAATGAAACTACTGGGGAAACAAGGTCCGAATGGGTCAAGATTTGTTATGATTACATTCCTAACTATTGCAAGGAATGTAGGTTACAAGGCCACAATGAGGAAGAATATTGGAGATTGCATCCAGAATTGATGGATGATAATAGTAATTCAAAGCAAATTGGGCATGTCAACATGGAGCAAGAGCAAGTTGTGGTTGATGATAAGAAGCCAGATAAATTGAACAACATGCCACCACCAGTTATGTTACTAACTAGTGGCATTGTAGTTGGGTACCCACATGGTAGATGGACTGAATTAAGAGACAATAGACCAAAGAAGAACAATGAGGCTAAGTCTAAGGAGGAGAAGGGCAAGGAAGCAACTGGAAAGGAAGTTACTAATGTGGAGCATAATACAAGTGTTTCAGTGGAAACTACTAATAAGTTTTCCCTATCAGAGGAAGGAAAAGTTGAAGAGAAGATATGTGTGAAGAAGGAAGCAATTTTGGAACTGAAAAACAAGTTGAAAAATGAGGCAAAGAAGGCAAGAAGTACAAATTCCACAACTACTGGGATTGGTAGTCCAAAGAAGAATGATGCTCAAAGTGCGAGTAAGGAGAACATTCCAAATCTTAATGTAATTAGGATTGAAGAGGAAAATAAGAAGGAGTCTACAATTCAATGGGTACATAGAAAGTTTGGTACGAGCAAGGAGGAGTTGAAACAGCTCAATGTGACTGTAAACCACTCGTGTCAAGAAATACCATCACAAACTATTGATGATTCTGCCATGAACAAGGAGATTAACAATGAAGTAACTTTTGCTAAGGCTTTATGGAGTGGTGAGGTGGAATATATAGAGATGAATTATGATGGAAACAATGCTGAAAAGATTTCTCAAGGAGGAGGAAACGACAACCAAACATCTGACCTAATTACTGCTACAGTAAACCCTAGTCTACTAAAAACTAGGGTTGGGATAAATGAGGGTACTAACAAAAAGCAGGCTAATTTATCAGCTGGATATGATAAAGAATAACAAGAACAAGCTGAAATCATTGAAGGATCATCAGTTGAAGCTTCAGCTAGTAAGCATACCAATGGAACAGTAAACCCTAGAGGTTCTGTGAAGGTTTTTGATAATGTTGAACGTGTTCCGATGGATTTTTCAGGTAGTGGTTAGGATGAGAATATTAATATTAAGGTGTTAGAGGATACATTGTAGTCATACCATAAAACAGATGAAGGCAAGGTGATGGAAACCAATGGAATAATGATTTTACAATCGCAGCTATAGAAACCCTACGTTAGGATCAATATATGATCTTCAATTTAGGGTGATGTAGGAAGCATTGGGGACTATGAGGAGTGGGGTCTCTAATTCCAAATAATGTCTATGGATAATGCATTAGTATGGAATGTGAGGCCAATCAATACTCAAAAGGCTTTCAACATGTTAATTAACCTTTATAGAAAGACAATTTCCATCTGATTGGTCTTATGGAGCCTTGACGAGATATTAACAAATTAGAGCAATATAGGAGAAAATTGGGAATTCACACTGCCTTAGCAAATATGAATGCGAAGATCTAAAGATTTATTGATGAAGATATTGACGTAGAAGTGATGATAGACATGGAATAACAACTTACTCTCAAGTTGTTTCATAGAGTTTTGGATAAACATTTGATTGTTACATTGGTGTATGCAAACTGTGATGCAATAGAGAGAATTGAGATTTGGGATTCTTTGTATCACTTAGCTTGTGACATGGAATTACCCTGGCTAGTGGGAGGTGATTTTAATATCATTCTGACTGAAGAGGAGAAGTATGGAGGCTTGCCGGTTTATCTTAGTGAAGTGCAAGACTTTGCTCATTGTATAGACATTTGTGCTCTATATGATCTTGGTTTCAAAGGGAGTCTATACACATGGTGGAATGGGGGTTAGATGATGCTTGCATTTTTAAGAGGTTAGATCGGTACCTGGATAATCAACAATTCAAGGACTTGTTTCTAGCTTTAGAGGTTGAGCATATTATTAAATATGGCTCAGATCATACTCATCTCCTATTATCATGTAATATGAATGTTGTTCAATTGAAGAAACCATTCAAGTTTCTTAATTTTTGGACAAAACATGAGACATTTTTGGATGTGGTGAAGGAGAATTGGAAGACTGATATTATGGGAAACCCTTTCATTATCTTTCAACACAAGCTAAAGAATGTGAAGAAAGCACTGGCGGTTTGAAGTAAAGTTACTGTTGGAGATATTTTCAAGCAAATAGCAGCACTGGAGGATATTATTAAAGTTCATGAGGTGGAGTTTGAGCTCAATCCAACTGCCAACAATAGAGCTAAACTTCATAAGGTTCAGGCTGATCTCACAAGGTATTTACATTTAGAGGAGGAGTTCTAGAGACAGAAGACAGGGATGCAATGATTCCAAGATGGTGATAGAAACACCAAATTCTTCCATGCTCATGTTAAAGGGAAGAGGAAGAGACTGTAGGTAACAAGAATTTTAGATAACAATGGGATTTGGTTTGAAGATCAGTATGATATGGCACAAGGGGCAGTAGAGTTCTTCAAGGCTCAATGCACTGAAGATAGGGTGTCTACAAATTTTGATATTGTGAATCATATCCCAAAGATGATCACTGAAGAGCAGAATGATAATCTCTAGGCAGAACCTACCTTGGAGGAGGTGAGGAAGTCTGTCTTTGGGATGGTGAGAGTGCAAGTGGGACGGATGGTTTCACCGGCCAGTTTTATCATGTATGCTAGGAAGTAAGCCTTCTTTTGTGGTGCTGAATTGCCTAAGTTCATTACTCACACAAACATTGTCCTATTGCACAAGAAGAAGAATGTAGCAACCTTTCTGATATGAAGCCAATTAGTTTAAGTAACTTCTCAAACAAGATCATCTCAAGGGTGTTACATGAGAGATTGGTGGAGTTACTTCCTACCCTAATTTCTCCAAACCAGACTGGTTTTGTTAATGGTAGGAGTATAGTGGATAATATATTGTTGACTCAAGAAATAGTCACTGACATTAGAAAGATAGGCAAGCCATCAAATGTAGTGATCAAGCTTGACATGGCCAAAGCTTATGATAGGGTGTCCTGGCTATTATTGACAAAAGTATTGAGATAAATGGGGTTTGGTGAATTCTTCAATGATTTACAGGATGGTATCCAATAATTGGTATTCAGTGCTATTGAATGAGCAAGCTAATGGTTTCTCCAAATCAACAAGAGGAGTAAAACAAGGTGATCCTCTATATCCTACTTTATTTATATTGGCTGCTGAGGTGTTAGGGAGAGATTTGGATGATTTATTTGATAATCCAAACTTAATTAGATTTGGGATGCCAAAATGGAGTAAAAATATCAACTATCTTTCTTATGCTGATGATACAATTATCTTCAGCACATCACATTATGGAGCAGTACAATTAATTATGAATGTGTTGGAAGATTTTGAAGCTGCTTCTGGGAAAAAGGTGAACAAGCAAAAATCATCTTTTTATATGCATGAAAATGCACCTCCGGAAGAAGCCAACACTGTGCACTTGATCACCACTTTTCAGAGGCATCCTTTCCCTTTTACATATCTTGGATGCCCTATCTTTTACAGTAGAAGGAAGAAGGAATTCTATACAAGTATAATGCTAAAGGTGCAGGAGAGGTTACATTCTTAGAAGGGCAGGCTTCTTTCTATAGGAGGAAGGGCAGTTCTTATTGCTCAAATATGTGATAAATGAATTTCATAGAATGTTTGCAAGATTCTTTTGCAGTAATTCAGGAAATGGAAGGTCAAGACATTGGGCATCATGGGAAACAATGTGCTTGCCTAAAGATGAAGGAGGAGCTAGCTTTAGATCTCTTCATGATGTGTCTAAGGCTTTATTTTCTAAGTTGTGATGGAACTTTAGAACAAAAGACACATTATAGACAGAGTTTATGAGGTACAAATATTGTAAAAATATCAATAAGGTGTTAGTACCTTGGAGAAATGGATCTCAAGTATGGAAGAAGATGACGGAGATGAGGGATCTGCTTGAACATCAAATATGGTTGTAACTGAAGAGAGGAGATACAAAATTTTGGTATAATAACTGGACTGGTCTTGGTGCACTTTACCATGCTACTGGCTCAGATCATTGATGTAATGAAACAATAACTCATGTTGGGGATGTGATGACAGATGAAGCTTGGCATGAGAAGATGTTGAGGGAGATCCTACCAGATGACATAGCTGATCACATTATGGAGAAAATATCACCACCAATTAGTCCGGAGTTGAAGGATAAGGCTTATTGGAAACTAGAATCCAAGGGAAAATTTTCAGTGAAGATAGCTTGGCAATACATAAGGAAGAGAAAGCAGGAGAATAGGCTATATAAATTTATATGGGTGAATGGACTACCTTTCAAGATATCTTTATTCATGTGGATATTATAGAAAGCCAAACTACCATTGGATAATTACATGAGAAGGATGGGAAACTATCAAACATCAGAATATTGGTGTTGTAGAAACCCTAGTGAGGAAACCTTAGCTCATATTTTCTTGAGATCTCCAGCAGCTATGTTTGTATGGAAGTACTTTTATGGACTAGAAGGGATCAACATTGATGGAAAGAATATAACGCAGATGATAAACGAGTGGTGGAGGAAGCCAGGAAACACAAGTTTGAGGACATCATATCAAGCCATTCCAGCCTTGATTGCGTGGCATTTGAGGAAGAAAAGAAACTCAGGAATGCATGGGGAGGTTGTGTCTATTCATAGGTTGATTTTCCTGATTTCTACTTACCTTCATAAACTATTGAAGATGAGGAGAATAGCTTTCACAGGAGTGACACCAAACTGGCCATGTTTACATAACAAGCTACACCAACATATTCCAAAATTGAAGTATATAAGGGTTCTATCGCAACTACCTCCAGATGGATAGTTGAAATGCAACACACAGAAGTGTAAACACCCCCACCACAATGGTGGAATTATTAAAATCACATTAGAAATTTCGCTCATTCTCCTCTCTCTAGGACTGATGTGATAGTAGCGCCGCCACTGTTCAAGCACCATAACTCCGCCGTCCGGCGGTGAACGTTCACAAGATTGGTCTCAAAAGAAGCTCCTACCCTTTGCGCACAATCCCCAATTGGTTTCATCCTCAAAATCGTACCCAATTGCTACAAATCTGATGATTAGCGTCACAGTTACTATAACGTTTATAGAAGCTGCCATGGCTGCCATCGTCTCTCCCCAGCTCTAAGCTGTGGGAGAGTCCATTCAAAACAATAGTGAAACACATCCTAATCATAATCCAAAACAATCATATGCATCGCAGCTCATACCAAAACAATCTGCCGCAAAATCGTCAAAGGTCGAGCTATATCCAGTAACGTTTGAGCATGGAGAACCAACTATAGAATTTACCATGGATGAGGTTAATGAGTTTACAAGAGAAGAAGGACTGCATCAAGCAGTTTTAATGAAGTTTTCATACGGAAAACCTGAGCTACAGGAATTTAGAAAAATGTTTTCATCGCAATTCGATGTTCAAGGTCGCTGAAATATTGGACTGCTGGAATATAGTCATCTGTAGGTTAGATTTGATCTCAACAACGATTATGTTCAGTTCTTATCAAGATCAACTGGATATGTCAAGGCAAAAGGTAATGAATTCTTTTTAAGAACTTTTCCATGGACGTTAGGATTCAATCCAAAAGAGGAAACGTCCATGGCAGTTGTGTGGATCTCTTTTCCAAGTTTGCCGCCTAATGTTTTTGCGAAGAGGTCGTTATTGTCTATTGCTTCAGCTGTGAGTAAAGCTCTTGATGTGGACAAGGCAATACAAGAGAGAACTAGACCTAGTGCAGCGAGGGTAAAGGTTATACTTGATCTTTTGGACAAACATCCTAAAAAGGTTAAGCTACTTATTGTGGACAGAATTTCGGGTAAAACTATCGTGCATTACCAGGAGGTGGTGTATGATAATCTTCCTACATATTGCACTTATTGCAAGTATCAAAGACATGATGAAAATGTTTGTCGAGTGATGAAGGAAGAGGAAAAGACCAAAACAATACAATATCTTTGGCTTTAGAATCAAAGTCATATATATTCTTTCACATGGAGCACTAATAGTATATTTACTTTAACAAAGTGGTGCACTTTTAGTCATAACACTGAAAAAAAGCCCAAAAACATACATTATCTTTGGCTTTAGACTCAAAGTCATACATATTCTTCCACATGGAACACTAATAGTCTATTTAGTTTAACAAAGTGGTACACTTTTAGTCATAACATTAAACACATTTTATTTTTTAACAGAAATCTAAGATCTGACAAAATATCTGTTCCCTTTATTTTCTTGTTTACCGAAAGAAATAAAGATGACAGATTTATCTAGATAGCAAATAATAAATATACATAGAATTTATTTACTATTTATCTATTTACTATACGTATTATTTTTATTTTATGTTTATTTACTATACGCTGACTCCCATAAAATAAAAAAATCTAATAAATATATATTACGTATATTTATTTTAGTAATAAAATTTATTTTATTCTCAGCAATGATTTTACGTATATTTATTTTATGTCAACGTATAGTAAATATTATGTATATAATAAAAAATCTAGATACCATTTGAGGTTATCTAGATAAAAATTATTGCAAATAAAAATTAACGGTGTTTAACATTTCTTAGTAAAATGTATATTTTACCTATAGTAAATAGATAAATAATAAATAAATTCTATTTATATTTACTATTTGCTATCTAGATAAATCTGTCATCTTTATTTCTTTCGGTAAACAAGAAAATAAAGAGAACAGATGTTTTGTCAGATCTTAGATTTCTGTTAAAAATTAAAATGTGTTTAGTGTTATGTCTAAAAGTGCACCACTTTGTTAAAGTAAATGGACTATTAGTGCTCCATGTGGAAGAATATGTATGACTTTGAGTCTAAAGCGAAAGATAATGTATGTTTTTGGGATTTTTTTAGTGTTATGACTAAAAGTGCACCACTTTGTTAAAGTAAATGTACTATTAGTGCTCCATGTGAAAGAATATGTATGACTTTGAATCTAAAGCCAAAGATCATGTATGGTTTTGGGCTTTTCCTCGATGAAGGAACAAGCAGGAAAGGAGGTGAGGGCAGAGGAAGTAACAGTTGGCAGTAATCTGCCTGTTGTAGAGGTTCAATTTTGACAAGTTACAAGGTGATGCTAGGGACTATCTGAATGCCAAAAGAATGAATCAAAGAGCTATGGTAATAGCATGTGGTAAGCTGGTTGATGAAGCAACAAAAAAAATTTTGGTCGAGCAACAGGTTTTGTAAAATGAAGGAGGAAAACAAATTGTTAATTTGAACAATGAGAAGGTGATGAGTCGAGTAGCTAATGGTATATCAGTATGTGAGACCTCAACGATTGATAAGGGTCCATCTAAATCTACACGAGATGTTCCTGCTACAACAACCTTAGCAAGGATCTTTAATGCTGTGAATCCAGTTGTGCAAGCTTTTGATAAGGCAAAGGATCGAGCTGGTGGTGGTTTGTCAACTGATGCAGGCCTACCAAGTTATGCACTTTTGAATGAGGAGGACTTAGCTGGGCCAGGAGTGTCCAGTAGTACTCAGGCTGCTGGTGCATTGAATGCAAATGGGAAATCTAAGGTGCAAGGTATTGTCACTACTACTGCTCTGAATAGGGATGCTGCAAGGGTTAATGCAATGGAAAAACATGGGCATCTTCAGCAGATGATAGATTCTAGTGCATTAGCTGCAGCAGTTCAAAATAATGCAGAAGTAGCAGGTGCACAAGTTGATACATCTGCCAATGTTGAATCAGCTTTACAAGCAGCTCGTATAGATGTTGTTGTCGCTATTGGATCAGATGTTGCAGGGGTTGGCCAAACTTCTAATAACCAACGAAAATCTGAGGATCAACAGGTTACTAAAGTAGCCTCTAAAGCTAATAATGCTAATAGGGAAGGACAGGAAAGTGGCAAGGAAATGTTGTTACTGGAGATTGTGGAACTGCTGAAGGTTCAAACTTGGAGGATGCTGATGCATTGAAGACAGATGGTATTCGAGCTACTGCCGGGGTCGTGCAACCTACAGCTGCACATGCTGATTTAATTAAAAACTCATCAGGTCCAACATCATATCTTCAACTATTGGATCAATCAAAAACAATAGATTGGACAGTAGTAAACCGTACACAATCCTCACCTAGCAAAAACAATGTTTCAGTTCACAGAACTCAGTCTAGTGTAGCAAGAAATATTTCTGTTTTTAACTCGTTTGACACTTTGATGAATCAACAAGTTCTGGAAGATGTTTGGGAGGAAGGGAAGCAAGTTCATCATGAGTCAAATATAAAATCTAGGCAATCTCCAGCCATTGGATAACAACAGCAACATTTAATTCCAATTTCCAGCAGTAGCAAACAAGATCAAGGCAGTGGAAATTTAATGAAAGATTTGATTGTTCGAGAGGAGCTAACGGGCAAGGCACACAGTTCTAATACTCCTACACTGCATTTTTCCAACCCTCACGTGGAACAAATCATCAAAGAGGCCCAGAATGCAATGATGATGAATACTAATATGGTTAAACAACCAATGGTCACTTTGAACACCTCCGTTTTTGAAGTACCATCACAATATTTGGAGTCATGTGGTGAATACAGAGGTGAGCCAGGGCAGTTGATGTTGTCCTCTAGAAATAACAACGAAATTACACAGGCAAATGTGAGGGGGACGATTATCAAATCTAAGTTATGGGCAGACCAACGCGAGAATGATGATGAAGAGGACTGGGGTGATGAGTATGCTGGGAACTCGACTGAGGAAGATGATCAAGATAGTGAAGATGAGGGTGTGCTTTCCATTGGCTCACCATCTTTGCCAAAAATTGGCAGCTCTACGATAGTAAGTTCCAGCAGCAAACTTAATGCAAAAGCACCAGTTTTTGTGCCTAAAACTGGACAACAGCATATAGGAACAAGCACAACAGGTGCTTCTCTATTGAAAAATACAGCACCAATTAGGCTTGGACAACAACAGAGTATTACAATCACATCAGCTACTACCTTTGTGGAGGATCAATATGCAGCAATACCATCAGTTATTGAACAGCAGCAGCAAATTGCAAACTTGCCAGATGCTATAATATCAACTTCAAACGTTGAACAGCAGCAGCAGCAGCAGGAATTAGCAGCAGCACTGTCGAGTGCTGGACAACAGCAATAAAATGCAACCATGTCAGCTGCTTTAATATTGCCTTCAAAGGCTGAAAAGCAGCAACATGAGTTAAATGCACCACTGATCACTTTGGAGGACAGAAAATTACTAGACGCGATGGTAAGTTCCAAACCTGTAAACTCGCTAAACCTTTCTGCTTTTAGCACTGGTCGTGTGGGTAAGAACAGGAACAAGATACAAGGCATAGAACTACAATAAAATAAGTCAACTTTGGCAAATACGCACGATGGGAATGTCTTGATGAAACAGGGTCTTGATCAAAGCTTGCCAATTCCAGTGAACGTGGGAAGGGATGTTTATGAGGATGGAGAGGAAGATGCAATATTGCAACAATGTCGGGCAGAGGCAGCCAAAAAACGTGATTTATCACCTATGCACAGTGGACAAATTAAGAAGACCCATACAAGGAAGAAGAGTTGGGACGGCAAGTTGAATGAGGAAGTAAATGTTAGGCGATTTCCAATGAGAGTTGCAAAACAAAAACAAGCTGCCCCAACTACATCTACGAGATCTAGTCGTTGAAAAAAGAAGTCATGAATTTTGAAGACATTTTGAAGAGGTGTGGAGAAGATGAAAAGGAATTACAACTTGAAGAAGTTACAAGTTTGTGCAAGAAGGGACAAGACTTTAATTCATACTACATTTTATTCTATCACTTTGTTAGTATAGTCATTTGTAATATTATCACAGAGTATGTTATAAACTTTGTGATGATCATAGAATATTTGGTGCTTTCTAGTTCTTACTTTTTACATGCATGCTAGTAGGTGAGGCTATTTTTATGCCAAGATATGATTAGTAAGGTAAGGTTTAGCCCAATTTGTATTGCTTTAGTCCTATGCCTTTGGACAGTTTGTGTTGCTTTAGTCCTATGCCCTCGTGAGACTTTGCCGGCAGCTATACCATGATCCTCTACATGAGGCTGCCATCATAAGGCAATGAGAGGCGCAGAGGAGTGACTATATAGCCAAGGCATATAGGCAACACTACTGGTACTATTGTCCCCCTTATTTTGTACTCTTCCTATGTGGTTTCTTTTTTTTTCTTTTATTATTATTATTAATAAAATAACTACTAGGCATGCCTACTAGTATAATTTGCCAAAAAGAAAATGCAACACAGATTGTGCATGTAGAGATACAAATGGAAGGGCTTATTGTGCATTTTTTATTAGAGATGGTATTGGTGATTTAATATATGCTCAGGTAGAAGAGATCTTTGAGGCTACAAATAACATTGTTGAGGCTAGAGCCATCCTTGATGCTCTAAGGTACATAGTTAATTCTCATCTCCCTCCTTGTATGATTGAGACAGACTCTTTATTGATTAAAAGAGTTCTTGATGAAGTGTGGTAACCCCCATGGAACATTATCACATTGGTGGAGGAAATCAATCAGTTGAGAACTAGGTGTGTTGTTGACATTGCTCATGTTCTTAGGGAAGGAAATCAATTACCGGATCACCTTGCTAATTTGACATTGGATAGCAATGCAATGATTCAGGCTCCTTCATTTATTGATCATTATGTTAAAGGGAGGAAGATCTTGAATAGTGACAAGTTACAATTGCCCTATATTAGGGTGGGAAATGCAAAACCTCAAGTTTAATGATGTTGAACGATATGGAGAAGAGGTGCATGGTATGTGTAGATGTGGGGAGCTGGACAATGATGATGTTATTGGAAGGACAAGGGTTAAGGTCTAGATATGGGGCTCATTTTGAACTTCCTACTCAAATCCTTAGGGAGGAGAGTAGGAAGACTTTTTTCACTAACATTGTATTTTTTTTTGCAGGTACAGAAAATGGAACTGTTTTTCACTAACATTGTGGTATTAGCATCCTTGATGCTCATTCCCTAGAGGCATAACCACTGCATACTACAACTCCACATTACGTCAACTGATCAGTTGAAGCAGTACCAAACTTGGCAAACAAGTAGCATGGAATGTTACTAGAACTTGTGGTGCATTCCTGGGAGATTATACATTGTTGTTTGTCATGTTCATTGCTTATTTGGATCTTGGATAGTCAATGAATTAAGAGTTTGTACAAAAAATGGAAGACCAATTATTGGAGAGGCCCGCATAAAGAGTGCACTGCCCAGATTTCGTATCACTGGGCTGAGGGCTTGCTATGCAATTGCGGGAACTTTGAATGCATTGTGGAGGATCTGTTTGACATACTCAGGTACTACAACAAATCATGATGACATATATACTGGGTTTCCTCTAACTCATACAGGGATCATTCAAGAATTTTTGAAGATAAATCAAGATGCCCATGACCATGTTCCAAGCTGGACAATTTCATTTTCATCTCTTTTGGCAAGTTTCTATGGACGGGCACGTTATAGAATTTGTTTTAGACATCAGGAGGTGTATGTTGATTGACTGCCTGGAAGTTTGCTTTACTCAGAATCACGCGTAAAGCCTGGCCACTTTGACAAAAGTTGGTAGAAAAGTTGGAACACTATCACTAATGGTTTAGCTTGGTCAATTGCTATAGCTCAGATTCTTATACTTGATTTAGTTCATTATGTACTACTGATGATGAGTATACTACCCAATCATGGTAATAGGTTTTCTGTACTTTCATGGTTTATCTTATTTTATTTTGTAAGACCTCCGGACACTTTGTAATTGGTTCTTTGTTTTTGTTATTATCAATAAAAACACAACTAAGCAACCAACTTAGTGGTATATTAACTTTAAAAAATAATTGTAGATAAAAATTCCCTGTCCATATCGCCTCCTAACGAGTCTAGGGTTCTAAAATATAAAAAAAGAAGCCGAACCTCGTCTGCCCGGTCTTTTGTTCAGGTGCAGAAGTCGCAATTGCGACCCCGGGTTCACAATTGCGAACCCTCGCAATTGTAAAAAAGGACTTGCAATTGAGGCACCTGACAACCTTGAGGAATGTCGCAAATGCGACACTGACTTCGCATTTGCGAAGTTTGATCCTCTCGCAAATGCAACCACATAATCGCAAATGAAAACCTACCCAGTCCCAGCCTTGCTAGAAACAGGCACACCATGCAGGCGAACAATCTCTCTAAGATAAACAGAGCCAACTACTCAAAAGTGTAGGAAGTCATGACCGGAATGAAATATGCAAACATAGTTAGTCTATCCGACCCATACAACATCAAATCCATAGTGATATGCTCCCACTTCTACTCCGGTATATCTAATATTTGGAGCAAATCACCCAGTCTCTGATGCTCATACTTAACCTACTGACAGTTCAAATACCATACAACATGCTCAACACTGTCCTTCGTCATCCTTCTCCACCAATAATGCTGCTTCAAATTATGATACATCTTTATATCTATTCTCGCATTGATGATCTCCACTTGCTTGTCCTTAAGAACACGGTGCAGCAAGGTGGTGCTAAGGATGTAACTATTGCTGATGATGGGGTATTGAGTCTTCAGGGATGTATTTGTGTTCCTAAGGTGGATGGTTTGAGGGAGTTGATTCTTGAAGATCATCATACTAGCGAGCCTTCATGTGCTCAAACAAAGACGATCGAGACACAACATAATAAAGTACCATGCTAGGGTCTGAGGTATCCATCCTCACGAATCTATTGGCTAAAGCCTGAATATCAATAGCAAACAGTCACTCCACAACTAGAACGAATGCCAAATTACCCATGCTCTCTGCCTTTCTACTCAAGGCATCAACTACTACATTGGCCTTCCCCGGATGATAATGAATGGTGATTTCATAATCCTTCAACAACTCCAACCACCTCCGCTAGCTCAAATTCTGTTTAAACAGACTTTGGAGACTCCGATGATCTATATACACCTCACAAGATGTGCCATATAAGTAATGCCTCTAAATCTTGAGCGCGTGTACAATAGCAGCTAACTATAAATCATGTACCTGATAGTTCTTCTCATGGGGGTTCAGCAGGCTCGATGCATAGGCAATCACCCTATCGTCCTGTATCAATACACATCCAAGACCAACCCTGAGAGTATCACAATAGACTTTGTATGACCCCGATCCTTAGGAAAATACCATAACTAGAGTCGTAGTCAATACCATATTGAGATTTTGAAAGCTCTCTTCACACTCGTCTGACCACCTAAACAGAGTTCCCTTCTGATTCAACTGAGTCAATGTTGCTACAATAGATGAAACCTCCTTCACAAAGCAGCAAGAATACCCTGCCAAGCCTATGAAACTCCTAATCTCAGTAGCGATAGAATTCCACCGAGTCCATCCAACTCACACTTGGAGCACTTACCATACAACTTCTTCTCCCTCCAAATCTGAAGCATAGTCCTCAAAAGCTACTCGTGCTCCTCAGCACTATGGGAATACACAAAAATGTCATCAATGAATACAATGACAAAAGAATCCAAATAAGGCTGGAACACACTGTTCATCAAACGCATGAAGGCTGCCGGGGCATTAGTCAGACTAAAAGACATCACCAAAAACTCATAATGCCCATAACGAGTCCTAAAATCCATCTTATGAATGTTCGAAGCCCTGATCTTACACATGGTGATACCCGATCTCAAATCAATCTTCGATATTGCCCTAGCACCCTGAAGCTGGTCAAATAAGTCATCAATGCGAGAATAGATACATGTTCTTGATGGTAACCTTTTTCAATTTCCTGTAGTCAATATTCATCCTCATGGAACCATCCTTCTTCTTAATAAACAACACCAACGCACCCCATGGTGATACACTAGGCCCAATGAACCCCTTATCCAGCAACTCTTGCAACTGTTCTTCCATTTCCTTCAACTCTGTTTGAGCCATGCAATACAATAGAATAGATATGGGCAGATTGCCCGACATAATTCAATACCAAAATCAATATGCCTATAAGGTGGCAATGCCTGGTAGGTCTACTAGAAACTCCCTCACTTCTGCAACTGTCTCAACGGTAGGAGTATCAACACTAACATCTCTCAACAAGTCTAAATACGCCAAATACCCCTCTAGACCATATGCTGAGCCTTTAGAAAAGAAACTACCCTACTATAAATATACCCAAGATAAGCTTTCCATTCCAACCTTGGCAACCCCGACATAGCCAACGTCACGGTCTTAGCATGATAATCAATAATAACATGATACTAAGATAATCGGTCCATACCCAAGATCACATCAAAATCCACCATACTAAGCAGCGAGTGATTAACACTGGTCTCATAATGCCCGATGGTAACCAAACAAGACCGATAGACAAGATCCACCACAATAGAGTCACTACCAGGTGTAGATACATAAACATGAATTTTAAGAGAACAACATGGCTAGTCCAAATATGATGCAAAGTACGATGACACATAGGAATATATAGAACCAAGATCAAATAGAACTGATACGTCCCTGTGACAAACCAAATCAATACCTGTAATAACTGTATTAGAGGCCTTTGCCTCGGGTCTAATCGAAAATGCATAATAGCGGGGCAAACCTCTGGATGATTGAGACCCTCCTTTGGGACGACCCCTAACTACCTTAGCTCACCCTCTAGCTGGTGGGACTGGTGGTGTAGCAACCGGAACTGGAGTCACTACTTGAGAACTCTGATATGCTGCGCCTCTACCACGTCTGGGAAATCCCTTTTGATACTCCCTACCTCTCCGTACTCAAAACAACCTCGAGCTGAGACTGGCTTCTGAATCTGAGACTACCTATGATAACCTGAGTACCCATTGGAAGATACCTAGGCTGAAGGAGTGCGATAGGAACTTTATGCTGGTAGTCCACTAAATAGAGACTAAATTTGAGCGTCAAGAGCGGGCTGATAAGCTGAAGGTATTGGCCTGCTAGGATGGCCTCTCCCAGAATAATCCCCACCTCCAAACGAGGTACCACTGAAACTGCCAGAATATTGGGGCTTCTTGCCCCCTGCCACAGTAGCATCCATGCCCTGACCCCGAATGCACTAAATCCTACGCGTTTTGTCCATAACAAGAATGAATGTAGTACTAGTCTCCCCCTCTCTATCCATATAAATCTTGATACCAAAATTCAACTCCTCAATGAACCTCTTCACCATCTCAACCTCGGTAGGGATCAGAAAAGTGTCATGACGATATAGCTCTGTGAATATCCTCTCATACTCTGCCACAAACATGTGACCTTGTTGAAGGTGATCGAATTGAACATGCATCTCCTCCCTCTTCGTGAGGGGAATGAACTTCTCTAAGAATAGATATGAGAACTGACTCCAAGTGAGTGGGAGTGACCCTACTGGCATGCTATGCTCATATGACTACCACTACCTCGTGGCTGGCCTCTGTAGCTAAAAAGTAGTGAATGTGACCCTATTAGACTCCACCAAACCAGGATTCAGCATAATCTCCTTACAACCATCTAAGAAATCATGTGCATCTGCCAAAGTATTACCAGCATAGCTGGAGGACCCATATTCTTGAACCAATCAAACCTCTTTTGCTCCTCCTCAGACATAGTGGTCTCTACTACCAGCCTAACAACAACCACGAGAGGAGGTCCCAACCTGTACTACTTCGGGCATCTGATAAACAGCAGCAACCTGCTCAGGAGTGTGAGTAGCGGGAGCCTATACCCCTCCTTAGCTCGAGAAATAGCTGCTGCCACATGAAGTACTCTAGTATGTGCCAAGCCCTCCATAAGACCATCCAATCAAACAAGAGCATCCTGAAGTATTTGGGGTAGTGATAAACACTTTCAGGACCTGAGCTGGTCCAACTGGCTCATCCCGATCAAACACCTGCTCTTCGATAGGAGCTACATGTGGCTCCACAACGGCTGCCAGGGGCTCTAACTGTAGTAGCCTTACAAATAATACCTGGGTGAGTAACATACTCTATATGCTGTGTTTATTCTTCATCTATAGATGTTGTTATTACTGTCCCAACAATCTTCTTTCTTCTATTATTTGTGAAGTACTACCACTCAGGATAGCCAATAATTTCATCGCAACTCCATTTCGAGTGACCTGTATTACCACAATGGCTACAAACAAAATTTCTAGACTTTTAATAGATTGTTTCCTCTGATTCTTCGACGGGCCAAATCTTTCTGAGATAGGTCACAAGCTTCCCATCGTCCGTCTTTGTTGATTCTGTAAACGGGTAAAACTGAGCCTACTGAGCACCCTGATTTCTCGGTGAGGCAAATGGAGTAGGGACGTGACTGTAAGGAATCAAAATTAGAGTGAGGAGCCCCTCATATAGGGGCTTGAGCGAAACATCTACCATCGGAGGCATCGAGACCATGTCCTCCGGGTCCGGTTCGAGTCCCATGACTTCGGAGAACATTACCAAACAACTGCACATGACTAACAAAGGGTCGTAATGTACGTGCCCAACCGGATATCACGGCGTGAATCTCGGCCTGTATCGGCAGAAAATCAGTGATTAGCAAAAAGGAAGATTTTTACCTTTCTTAGGATTGTACCTAGGGTAAAACTCCCCTACTATATAAAGGAAAAGTTTATTATTCATTAGACACATTGTAACACGCATACCAAGGCAATATACTTCCGTTCTTTCTATTTTTAAAAGTTATTTAAAGTTCTTATTTTTGTTCATAAAGTTCTTCGTAAGTGCAAGCCCGGAGCCGAAGGCAGGTTACCCGTTAAGGCATTAACCAAGCTCGTACTCATTCTTATCATTGGTTTGGTCATTAATTACATCTTTTATTTGCTTAATCTAACGTCATAGAATCACTTGTATTGAGTTAATCCACATATCCATAAAACCATATATAAATTCAATTGTTATCCATTTTTTTAGGGTAAACAGTTTGGCGCCCGCTGTGGGGCTAAGGATAATAGTGGTAATTTGATACAAATTTCCATAACGCACTCTGTGTTACGTTTGTTCTTTGAGATTTTAATTTCAGGTCAATTTAAGAATGTAAAACACTCCACCTGCTCACTTGAACATTGATGTTGAGTCTGGCCACCATGGAGAGAAAAACAATATATTGCCCAGCAACGAGGTGCCCCCTGTTGACCCCAACGGAGTTCCGGACGCGGACCCAATCGATGCCAACTCACATATGGCCATCGATGCAAACTTACCTCCCGACCCCGAGAATAGTATTCGTGGAGAAGCCCGATAAATAGCCCTGGGTACGCAGGACAACGAAGGCGATGAGATCAATTTACGAGTGATCTTCGAAATATGATAAGCTCAACATGCGGCGATAGCCCAACTGCAGAACAAAAGCCGCACTCCCAAAAGAGTTGAGCCAAAACCATCTCGGGAAAAAACCCGAAGAAATGAACAAACTACAAAAATGCCAAGTGAAGTTGAACCCAAGACAAACCCCAGAATAATAAAGATGCTTGAGGAACTGACAAAGCGGGTGGAATCGGGGGAAAATAAGATCGAAGCCAACGACAAAAAAGTGGAGACCTATAACACCAGGGCTGATCAATTCCCAAGAGCACCCTCGATATTGAAAGGACTGGATTCCAAGAAATCTGTCCAAAAGCCTTTCCCTCCGAGCGCGGCACCAAAGTCAATCCCGAAGAAGTTCCATATGCCCGAAATTCCAAAGTATAACGGGACCATGGATCTAAATGAACACATGACCTCCTACACATATGCCATCAAGAGAAACGACTTAGAAGATGACGAAATTGAGTCGGTCTTGCTGAAAAAGTTTGGAGAAACCCTGTAGAAAGAAGAAATGATATGGTATCACAACTTACCCCCTAATTCCATTGATTCGTTAGCTATGCTTGCAGATGCCGTCATAAAAGCTCATGACGGGGCCATCAAGGTCGAGACCAGAAAATCAGACCTTTTCAAACTGAAACAGAGAGTACCCGGTGGTGACTTGGGTCGACGTCCATAACAGCTACCAATAAAAAATCAGAGTCAAGGATGATCACCTCGGGGCCCCCTCCGGGTCCGTGTATCCCATAAGAACTAATGACAGGTCTAAAAGAGTCGTCGATCATCAACCAAGACAGAACAGAGATCGGTACCAACCGTATAGTGGAGATCGAAGGGGTAGCGGATCCGGACGTAACCCTGCGAGGAATGAAAAAAGAGTGACCGAGGCCACAATAGCCGGGGACTCATGAGTAAAAATGGTTTCGATTACGAAGAACCTCAGCACATCATCAACATGATCATTGGTGGAGTCGACGTCCCCCATGGGATAATGCTAAAGCGCACTAAGGTATCTATAATAAGGGAAAAATGAACCTGAGATTACATGCCGGAGGAGACCATCACTTTCAACAATGAGGACACTGAAGGCATCATGCAACCGCATAATGGTGCACTGGTAATTTCTGTACTCATAAATAAATCTTGAGTTAAGCGTGTGTTAATTGATCTAGGTAGCTCAACCAATATCATCAGATCGATGGCTGTAGAGCAGTTGGGTCTCCAAGACAAAATGGTTCCTGCAGTTTGGGTTTTAAACGGATTCAACATGGCATGCGATACTACTAAAGGGGAGATAACCCTACCGGTGATCACCACCGGGACCATTCAAGAACTGAAGTTCTACGTGATTGAAGGGGATATGAGATATAATGCCCTATTCGAAAGGCCATGGATTCATAACATGAGGGCAATAGCCTTGACACTAGACCAGACATTGAAGTTCGCTGCACCAGGAAGGATCAAGACGCTTTACAGAGGGCAACTAACCGCAAAAGAAATGTTCGCAGTTGATGAGGTGATCCCGATGTCCGCACTCTTGACATTAAAGAACCCGAAGCCGGTTAGGAAGGAAGAAGCTAAATAGCAATCACCAATATCGGCCCTGACCGAGCTGGAGAAGCAATAAGCGGGCGAGGATGATGATTACGGAGTTCCTAGGTCATTCATCACCTCTGACGATTCCGATGCCACCAAATCAACGGTCGAAGAGCTGGAGCAAGTCATACTGATCGAACACTTGCCTGATCGGAAGGTATACCTAGGTGCGAGCTTAACTCTCGAGATCAGGAGAAAGCTCATTAATTTCCTTATAGCTAATGTAGATTGTTTCGCTTGGTCCCATCTAGACATGATAGGGATCCCGCCTGAAATAACCACTCATAAGCTAAGCTTGGATCCGAAGTTCCGCCCAGTTAAACAAAAGAGGAGGTCTCAGTCCAAAGTCAAGCATGCATTCATCAAAGACGAGGTATCTAAACACCTTAGAATATGTTCCATTCGAGAAGTTAATTACCCGGATTGGTTGGCTAACATAGTAGTAGTGCCTAAAAGGGAAATAAATTAAGAATGTGCATAGATTACAAAGGCTTGAATAAGGCGTGCCCCAAGGATTTGTTTCCTTTGCCTAACATCGATCGCATGATCGATGCAACGACTGTGTATGAGAAACTCAGCTTTCTCGACACCTATTACAGTACAACCAAATCCCGATAGACCCTGGCAATCAAGAAAAAACTTCTTTTATCACTAAATTTGGCACCTATTGCTATAACGTAATGTCGTTCGAACTAAAAAATGCCGGTGCCACTTATTAACGCCTAGTAAACCAGATATTCGAAGAAAAAATAGGAAAATCAATGGAAGTTTACATTGACGACATGTTAGTTAAGTCCCTACGAGCAGAGGACCATTCGAAACATTTGCAGGAAACCTTCAACATACTGAAGAAATGCAATATGAAGCTGAACTCGGAGAAATGCGCATTCGGGGTCAGATCCAGAATGTTCCTTGGATTCATGGTGTCCAACCATGGAATCGAGATCAATCCCGACAAAATCAAATCTATAGAAGATATCACCGTAGTGGACAGTGTCAAGGCCATTCAAAGGCTAACTGGGAACATATCCGCTCTGGGTCGGTTCATATCGAGGTTTTCCGAGTACCAACAAGCTTTGGAAGAAGAATAACTTTTCGTGGACTCCAGAGTGCCAACAAGCTTTGGAAGAACTCAAACATTATAGTGTATGAACTACTTCCCGTTGTCACACACTATCTCGGCTGGTATTCCGAGCCGGCATATTATGTGGTCCCAAATAAAGTCGACGACTTCTTTTTCACATATCACCATCTTTGGATCCCGGTCGAAATAGTGTGTGAAAAAGGGAATCTTTGGAAGCAGTTTCTATATTATTTATGTTTTTCTTGTTTCTGTTTTATGTTACAGAAATTTATTGTTTTGTAATATTATATTATAGTAATACAGATTTGTAACAGACATGTGGAAGTAAAGACAAGTAAGATATGTTTCAGCAAATAGCTGGCACCGGTTACGAACATGTGACAAGTGCTAAGTATGTTCTGAAGATATTGAAATTGAGGGCGAAGATCTGAAGGGAAGATATCGATTGGGAAAGACAACATTCAATGAGCAGTCGTTACAAAGAATCTTTGCATTAATACCCAACTGTTATTTAGTCATCAAGAAGGGTTTTATTCATATTAAAGAAGAGCTTGATTTGGGTATCTTGTCTCGCTAAATTGAGCTATAAAAAGGAGAATTTATATTCATTTTAGGGGACGAAACATTTTGTATGCAAAAAAGGCAAAACTAGCTCTTATTGTATAAAAGAATATTCTTCCTTTATTCTCCACTCCATATTGCTGTTGTTATAGCTTTCACAGAAGTTCATCCCATAGTCAGGCTTGTGTTTTCTTCTAATTTACTTTAATTAACTTATTTATGTTCATTATTATTTTATACTCTTGGATCAAATTAATTCACGTATCTATAAACTATGTTACAAATTTAATTGTACCGTTTTACGGGTAATCAGTTTGGCACCCACCAAGGGGCATAGACAATTGTGTTATTACTTTGATCCATATATTTGTTACTAACAAAGTTTGATACTTTTCTTTAGTTAAAGAAAAATTACATATGGAAGCTAACGATGTGAACAACTCTTTCAATGTTGGAACAAACAATGAGTGTGAGGATGTGTTCGAGCGTGATGATTCAACCAATGAAACCCGCAATGAAGGAGATGAGACAACTCCGGTTCATAAAGAATGAAATCCTCGCCATATGAGAAGTCCAAATCCTAATTATATAGATGATGAACCTGTTGTTGAAATGGTAATAGTTTTGAGAGCACGACAAAGAGAAATCATGAATCATCTCTCGAGACAAGGCCAGGTAATTACAGAGCTGAAGTACACACTTTCAGTTGCTTCAAATAACTCCAATGGGGGAGTTCGGGTACCTCCCAGTGTTCCTACATTACAAACAACGTAGAGAACGGGAAACGTCATTCGAGGGTGGTGCAGGTAGTGGATTCTTTAATGGCAATAACGCTAATGATCCTTACAAAACCAAGCTCATGAGATTCATGAGAAAAATTAATGATCGGATGGATCAAAATGCTAAAGAATTCCATACCCGGATGGATTAGATCCGGAAGCACCAACAATATTGAAGGGGCTGGATTAAAAAAAGTACATACAGTTGCCGTTCAAACTATGTGCGGCCCCGGAATCGATTCCTTAAAGATTTAAGATGTCTGATATTCTGAAGTATGATGGATCTTTGGATCCACAAGAACATCTAACAACTTACACAATGGCTATGAAAGGAAATGACTTGGCACCGCATGGGATTGAATCTGTCTTGCTGAAGAATTTCAGGGAGACCCTGGAGAAGGGAGCTCTATCATCGTACTCTCTTCTACCTGAGCATTCAATTGATTCTTTTGAAATTCTTGTAGATTCCTTTATTAAAGCTCATATCGAGGCTAGAAAAGTTCAAGATTGGAAAGCTGACATATTCAGAATTTCTCAAGGAGAATTTGAATTCTTTTAAGAGTTTGTCATCCGATTTTAATAGGAGAGGATGATGTTGCCGATAGTATCATCATCCTCATTTCGATAATAGGAGAGGATGATGAGGTCTTAATCCTTTACGTTTCGATGCCTCCAGGAAATTGAGAAAATCTTGTTAGAGTTTCAGGCGACCACATGGGTAGACGTCCATAACCGTTAAGAATCAAAAATCAGAATCGAAGATGATCAGTTGAGTTCTTCAGTGTCTTCCAAAGGGCACAATTATGATTGAAATCAGGATAAATTTAAAATTGATTTCGATGCAGTCCAGGAGCTCTTATAAGAGTCATTTTCAACCTTATGAAAGGGATGATGGGTGTGGAAATAAAGGGTTTCAATCATCGGATAGGTTTGTATTAGATAAAAGGGAGGATCGTGGTCGGAGTAGTAGGACTTTGCAGGAAAAGGAGCCATTAGGGTCCCGTGATTCAACATACCCACATATATTTGATTACAACTTCAATATCAGCTTGGTGGAACTAGTTTCGGCTGTGAGAAACATCAAGGAGGGGAGATTTTCAAAACCAATTTGGTCGGACCCTAGTCAAAGGAATCCAAATATATGGTGTGAATTCCATGGAACACATGGCCATAGGACTGGGGACTGCCAGCATCTTCATAAAGAGGTAGAGCGTCGTTGAAGAATGGTCATCTTAGAGAATTTTTAAGTGACCAGGCCAAGAACAACTATGGGAGGAATCGAGATGCTTTAGAAGTAAATGGGTTGACGTTTTCAGTAGCAAAGAAGACAAAGATTTTGGTAACTCATGGAAAGAGGGTTAGAGATGCATCAGAATATGATGAAATAACCTTCTCAGAAGAAGATGTTGATGGCCTTATTTTACCTCACAACGGCGCTCTGGTAATATCACTTAACGTTTTAAATTTTAAACTTAAACGTGTGTTGGTTGATCAAGGTAGTTCAACCAACATCATCTAGTTGAGAGTTCTGGAACAAGCAAAGCTAAGTAGAAGCATAGTTCTGGCAACAGAGATTATAGCCGGGTTCAACCTGACAAGTGTAACAACTCGAAGGGAGATTTTACAGCCCACACATGCTGAAGGCGTAACGAATACCACTATATTTTAGGTGGTAGATAGTGATATGGGATTTAACGTCATCCTTGCCAGGCCTTGGATTCATGAAATGATGGTTGTACCATCAACTTATCATCAACTGTTGAAGTTCCCAACACCAGAGGGGATCAAGCAAATCAGAGGTGATCAACCTGCAGCAAAAGAAATGAATGTAGTAACTATATCCAATACAAAGGCAGAAGGAACGAGCAAATAACAACTACAGAAACTGGTGTCCTCTTCCATTTCGATTGAAGGTGATGGGGAAGAGGAGTCATCGGAATTTTATCAACTACCTAGACCTTTCTAGGTACCGGAGGAAGCAGATGCTACAAAGTCGACCGCAGAGGAACTAGAATAAATCTCTTTTTTCGCGGAGTTCCTGGATAAAAAGGTTTACTTGGGAACGGGATTAAATCCTGAACTCAGGCTTAAAATTATTGAGTTTTTAAAAGCTAACTTCGATTGCTTTGCATGGTCTTATTATGATATTACAGGTATCCCACTAGATGCGACTATCCATAAGTTAAGCTTGGACCCTTATTTTCTGCCGGTGAAGCAAAAGAAACAACTAATAGTCGAGGTCAGGAACATGTTTGTTAAAGAGGAGGTAACCTGGTTATTAAATATAGGTTCAACTCTTGAGCTAAATCATCCTGACTGGCTATCTAACATAGTGATTGTTCCTAAAAAGAATAATAAATTTAAAATGTGTATAGATTTTAATGAATTGAATAAGGCATACCCAAAAGACTCTCTCCCATTGCCTAACATTGACCAAATAATCGATGCTACGGTCGGGCATGAGTTAATGATCTTTCTTGATGCATATTCCGAGTATAATCAAATTAGGATGCACCCGGAGGATCAATAAAAACCCTTGTTCATCACAAATTTGGCACTTATTTCTATAATGTTATACATTTCGGGCTTAAGAATGCTGAAGCCACTTATCAAAGGTGTTAGAAAATCAAATCAAAAAAATTATGGAAATTTATATTGATGATATGTTGATTAAGTCTCTTAATGCATGAAGTCATTTAACTCATTTACAAGAGACATTTAACACTTTGAGGAAATATGTCACGACCTGGAATCCCACCGTCAGGACAGTGATGGCGCCTAATATTTCACTTGTTAGGCAAGCCAACGTTAGCTAAATTTATTAACCAGTTTTAAGCAATTCAAATCAAAATCTTAACAATAACAAGTGAATAGGCTGAAATAAGGTGATAAAACTACTGAACAACGTTATCTAAATACAATCCCCAAAAATGGGGTCATGAATACATGAGCGTCTAGATTGCTACAGACAACAGTCTGAATAAACACAATTGTTTGAATCTAAATAAACAACAATCATGAAATAGAAGGGGACTTCAGGGCTGCGGAGGCCGTGCAACTATACCTCAAGTCTCCACAAGTAGATGGATCCGGGCAATCTCACTATGTGCTACTGGGATCAACTCCAGTATCTGCACAAGAAGTGCAGATTGTAGTATGAGTACAACCGACTCCATGTACCCTGTAAGTCCCGAGCCTTACCTTGATAAAATAGTGACGAGGCTAAGGCATGCCACATACAATAACCTTTACGCAATAATAATAATAATAATAACAGGAAACCAGGAAATAGAAGTAAAGCAATTAACTCATGAAAATGAACTCGAAATTCATCTACCAGAGAGCCTAGAATAACAAGTCTCATAGTCTCATATCACAATACTGCTGCTAATTTAACAATCACACACAAGTACCACATATGCAATCTGTTGCGGTGTACAACCCGATCCCACCATATCATCATTTGTCCATATCATTATCCGTCCTTATTCCGCAATTTCAATTCATTACCTCTCAATTTTCGTTGCGGCATGCAACCCGCTCCCCAAACAATTTCAATCATCAACATAAATAATTGAACAACTAAATTTACAAAAATTTCTACATCAAGAGGGAAAATGTATAAGGAAATGTAGAACCACAGAATAATCAAAGAATCTCAAATAACTCGAAGTCTCAACTTTACCAATTTATCGGTAAATAATAGAGAAAGTATAGCATGTGACAATTAAGGTATGAAATTAAAGCAAGTAAGTGCACGTAGCAAATAAGCATGGAATTATGGGAGGAACAGAGAAATTAAGGCAAATGAATAATTAAATGACAAGTAAGAATTATGGCATAGAAGTCAAATAAAAGCATGTAACAATTAAGCATGAAGCAAGATATGTCATGAAATAAATGAAAACATGGAAATAAATATCATGACTGTGTATATACACTCGTCACCTCGTATAAATGTTGTTTCCCCACATAATTCACATAACACATAGTTCAGCAATTCCTAATTCCCTCAAGTCAAGGTTAGACACAACACTTACCTCAATCCGCAACCAAATCCATACTCAACTGCGACTCTTTCTCTAGAATTAGCCTCCAAACCAATTAAATCTAACCAACTATAGGTCAAATAATTCAAAATAGGCTTTAGAAACTACCCACGAGTGAAAAAGATTCGATCTTTAATGATTTTAGAAAAAATCAACAAAAGTCAACCTCGGGCTTGCTTGGTCAAAACTTGATATTCGGACCAAAACCCAATTACCATTCACTCTCGAGCCCGGTTATGTGATTAGTTTTGAAATCCAACCTCAATTTGAGGTCTAAATCTCATTTTCTCAAAATCACCAATTTCTACCTAAATCCCTAATTTCTACCATGAAAAAGCTTAAATTAAAGGTTAAAAATTAATGGTTGATTATGGAAATGTAAGGAAATAAGTCAAAATCTACTAACCAATGATGTGCGGATGAAACAATCTCTTCCAAATCGCCTCTATGCCGAGGTCAAGCTTGAAAATGGAGAAATATGAGAAGAAATCCCGATTTTGACACTTTAAATCATTGGGCGTCAGGTGTTCTTCGCTTCATGAGACACCTGATGTGATCGCAATGCACAACAGCCTTAATGGCCTTAGCGTTCGTGAGAAACCCTCCGCGTTCGCGATGGCCTCACTCCCTTGGCCTTCCCTTTCGTGAGCCAAGGCTCGTGTAGAGTATAGCCCAGCCTGCCCCCAGACCCATTAATCCATCGCATTCACGACCGCATCCTTGTGTTCGAGTAGAAGGAATCTGTACCCAGCCCAATTTCCCATTCGCGATCACGAAGCACAAAACACCAGATATCAGCAGATAGTTGAACCAGTAATTTTTCCTAAGTGCAAATGGTCTGTAGTCTATTCGAAAGTCACCCGAGCCCCTCGGGCTCCAAACCAAACATGCAAACAAGTGTAATAACATCATATGAACTTGCTCACGTGATCAAAACACCAAAATAGCACTTGGAACTACGAATCAGACATCAAATGCGTGAAATTTTCAAAGAAACTCAAGAACTTCCAAATTCACAATTTAGTGTCCGAATCCTATTAAACCAACTCCGTTTTTCACCAAATTTTGCAGACATGTTTTAAATATTAAAATTGACCTATAACAAGTCCCGAAACTAAAATCCGAACCTAGTAGCCATAAAGTTAACCTATGGTCAAATCTAGAAAATCTTTAAACCTTCAAATTACTCGTTTTCAACAAATCAAGTCAAATTAAGTTAGGCACTTTAGAATTCAATTCCGGGCATACGCCCAAGTCCAAAATCACAATACGGACACACGAGGATCGTTAAAATACCGATCAAGGGTCGTTTACACAAAATGTTGGTTGTAGTCAACTCAAGTTATTTTAAAGCTAAACATCATATTTTCTTTAAATGTTAACATAAAATCATTCCGAAAAAAGATACTGATTGTGCACGCAAATTGAGAGACATTAAATGGAGATAATCAAGGTTTGGGAACACAGAAATAAGGTCTAGAATGCAAAACGACCTATCAGGTTGTCACATTCTCCACCTCTAAATGAAATGTTCGTCCTTGAACGGACATAGAAAAGTACCTGGACTTGTGAAAGATTGGGGTTATCTACTCCGCATATTGGACTAGGACTCCTACCTAGCTTCCTCGATCGGTTGTCCTCTCTACTGTACTCTAATACAAGGATAACTCTTACACCTTAAATTCCTGACCTGCCGTGCTAGAATAGCCACCGGCTCCTCCTTATAAGTCAAATTCTTGTCCTATTGGACTGAGATGAAATCTAATACATGGGACGGATCACCGTGATACTTCCGGAGCATGGAAACATGGAACACCGGGTGAACTGCTGATAAGGTAGGTGGCAATAAAAGCTTGTGGGCCACCTCACCAACTATCTCAAGGATATCAAAGGGTCTGATATACCTAGGGCTCAACTTGCCCTTCTTCCCGAACCTCATCACACCCTTCATGGGTGAAACCCGGAGCAAAACCCTCTCTCTTACCATGAATGCAGCATCATGAACTCTTTGATCGGCATAACTCTTCTGCTTAGACTAAGATGTACGAAGCTAATCCTCAATCATCTAGACCTTTTCCAAGGCATCTTGAACCAAATCAGTACCCAACAACCGAGCCTCTCCCGGCTGAAACCAACCAACGGGCGATCGACACTGCCTCCTATATAAGGCCTCATAAGGAGCCATCTGAATACTCGATTGGTAGCTATTGTTGTAGAAAAACTCCACAAGCAGTAAGAACTGATCCCAAGAACCTCCAAAATCCATAACACAGGCGCGAAGCATATCCTCCAATATCTGAATGGTGCGCTCGGACTGCCCGTCCACCTGGGAGTGAAATGTTGTAGTCAACTCAACCCGTGTGCGTAACTCACATTGTACGACTCTCCATAAATGCGATGTGAACTACGTGCGCTGATAAAAAGTAATGGACACCGGCTCACCGTGCAGACAAATAATCTCGTGGAAATAGATCTCAGCCAGTTGCTCTGAAGAATAGGTAGCCTCCACCGTAGTGAAATGCACCAACTTGGTAAACCTATCCACAATGACCCATACTGTGTCAAATGTCTTCAGAGTTCGTGGGATCCCAACTACGAAATCCATGGTAATACGCTCCCACTTTCACTCGGGAATCTCAAGTCTTTGAAGCAAACTGCTAGGCCTTTGATGCTCGTACTTCACCTCCTGTCAATTCAAACACCGAGCCACATACTCAATTATATATTTCTTCATTCTTCTCCACCAATAATGCTGCCTTAAATCCTGATACATCTTGGCAGCACCCGAATGAATGGAAAATTTGCGAACTATGGGCCTCCTCAAGAATCAACTCCTGCAACCCATCCACATTAGAGCACACAAATCCGACCCTGCATCCGCAACACCCCATCATCTCCAATAGAAACCTCCTTGGAATCATTGTGCTGCACCGTGTCCTTAAGGACAAGCAAATGGGGGTCATCATACTGACACTCTCTGATGCGCTCATACAAAGAAGACCGAGAGACCGTGCAAGCAAGAACTCAACTAGGCTCCAAAACATCTAACCTTACGAATTGATTGGCCAAGGCCTGAACATCTGATGCTAGCGGTGTCTAACCAACTGGAATATATGCAAGGCAACCCATACTCATAGCCTTTCTATTCAAGGCATCGGCCACCACATTGGCCTTTCCGGGATGGTACAAAATGGTGATATCATAGTCTTTTAATAGCTTAACCACCTCCTCTGCCTCAATTTTTGATCCTTTTGCTTGAATAGATACTGAAGACTATAATGATCAGTGAACACCTCACATGACACGCCATAGAGGTAATGCCTCCAAATCTTCAATGCATGAACAATAGCTCCCAACTACAAGTCATGAACTGGGTAATTCTTCTCGTGAACCTTCAATTGTTGACACGCATATGCAATCACCCTACCATCTTGTACCAATACTGCACCAAGCCTAATATGCAATGCATCACAATACACGGTGTAGGATCCCGAACTCGTAGGCAATACCAACACTGGCGTCGTAGTTAAAGCAGTCTTGAGCTTCTAAAAGCTCAACTCACACTCATCTGACCACCTGAATGGGGCATCCTTCTGGGTCAATCTAGTCAATGGGGTTGCGATAAATGAAACCCCCTCCACGAACCGGTGATAATAACCTGCAAAACTCAGGATGCTTCGAATCTCTCTAGCTGAAGTAGGTCTAGGGCAATTCTGAACTGCCTCCATCTTCTTAGGATCCATTTTAATGCCTTCAGAAGATACCACATTCCCCCAAAAGGCAACCGAATCCAACCAAAACTCACACTTTAAAAACATGGCACATAACTGACTATCTCTCAACGTCCGAAGTACAATTCGAAGATGCTGCTCATGCTCCTCCCGACTGCAGGAGTATACCAAAATATCATCAATGAAGACAATCACAAAGGGATCTAGATAGGGCTTTAATACCCGGTTCATCAAATCTATAAATGTTGCTAGGCATTTTTCAAGCCAAATGACATCACTAGTAACTCATAATGCCCATTTCAAGCCAAGAAAGCTGTCTCAGGGACATCTGATACCCTAATCTTCAACTGATGGTAGCTAGATCTCAAATCAATCTTCGAAAACACTTTGGCACCTTGAAGCTGATCAAATAAGTCATCATTCCTCAGCAAAGGATACTTGTTCTTAATAGTGACTTTGTTCAACTGCCGATAATCAATACACATCCTCATCGTACCATCCTTCTTCTTCACGAACAACGGGGGTGCACCCCAGGGTGAGATACTAGGTCTAATAAACCCTTTATCAAGCAAATTCTGCAACTGCTCCTTCAATTCCTTCAACTCAGCTGAGGCCATATGGTATGTTAGAACAGAAATGGGCTGAGTGCCCGGAGCAAGTCAATACCGAAGTCAACATCTCTGTCAGGTGGCACCCCCGACAAATCTATAGGAAACACCTCTTGAAACTCTCGCACAACTGGTACTAAATCCATGGAAGGAACCTCCGCACTATGATCACCGATATTCGCCAAATATGCTAGAAATCCCTTCTCGACCTATGTCGAGCCTTCACATAAGAAATAACCATGTTAGTAGAATGGACAGGAGTTGCCCTCCACTCTAATCGAGGCAAACCCGGCATGGCTAAGGTCACTATCTTGGCGTGACAATCCAAAACAGCGTGATAAGGTGACAACCAATCCATGCCCAAAATAAGATCAAAGTCCACCATATCAAGAAGTAGGAGATCTACACTAGTCTTAAGGCTCCCGATAGAAACCACACACGAGCGATAAACATGATCTACAACAATAGAATCTCCCTTAGGCATGGACACATATACAGGAGAACTCAAAGAATCACAAGGCATAACCAGATATAAAGTAAAATAGGATGACACATAGGAATAAGTAGATCCCGGATCAAATAAAACTGAAATATATCTACGGCAAGCTAGAACAATACTTATGATGACCGCATCAGATGACTCTGCCTTAGGTCTAGCTGAAAATGCATAAAAATGAGGCTGGGTCCCACCACTCTAACCTCCGTCCATCGAGCGACCTCTAGCTGGCTGACCTCTACCTTTAATGGCCTGAACTCCACCTCTAGCAGCCTGAACCCCCTCTAGCTGGTTGTGCGGGTAGTGGAGTAATCGGTGCCGGCATAATGGCCCGAGAACCTTGCAGAGGTCTACTGCTCATCAGTCTAGGGAAATACCTCCTGATATGACTTGTGCCCCCACACTTAATGAACTCCCTTGATTGCTGGGGCTACTGAAGCTGAGACTGACATTGATGGCCCGGATACCCACTGTAGTAACTCTGTAGCGGTGGTGCACTGATAGGAGCTGAAGGTGCACTGAATGCTGGCTGTTCAGGACGAGACCCATGAGTACTGCGATCGCCCAAAGCACCGTGGGCTACCTAAAGAGCTGACTGAATCGGCCTAGGAGGATGGCCTCTACCAAAAGAACCTCTGCCTCTGGATGAGGCACCACTGAAACCACCGAAATGACGAGGCCTCTTCTCAGATACCGCCCCTCTATCCTGACCACAAACCATCTCGATTTGTCTAGCAATCTCTACGGCCCTCTAAAAAGAAATATCATCCCCCGTCTCCTTGGCCATCCTAAGCCTGATGCCTAAGGTAAGATTATCAATAGACCTCCTTACACTCCCTCTCTATTGGTGGGAATCAAGATAGCTTCATGATGAGCTAGGTCCACAAATTTGGTCTCATACTAGGTGACAATTATGTTACCCTGCTGACGGCCCTCAAACTGCCTACGAAACTCTTTTCTTAGAGTGAAAGGAATAAATTTCTCCAGAAATAGCTGCAAAATTTGATCCTAAGTAAGTGAAGGTGAACCAACTAGTCTGCTCCGCTCAAAATCCTGCCACCACCTCTTGTCATAACCGGTCATCTGGACCACTGCAAAGTTGACCCCATTGGTCTCAACAATACCCATGTTGTGCAGAACCTAATGGCAATGTTCCAAGTAATCCTGTGGGTCCTCAGAAGGTGTACCCAAACTACTAAAGCTGCGGAGTCTAGTATAGGGGAGCCATCTACTCTAGAGTGTGGTTGGAGGGAGTCTGTGCTCCTCCCCCAGCCTGAAAGACGGCTGGTGCCATAAAAAATACCCCGATCTGAGCCAAACTCTCCATGATTCCAACAAAGCAGACTAGAGAGTCTTAAAGAATCCCTTTGGGACACGAGTGGGTCCGAATGGTGCGGTTTGAACTGGAACCTCTTCCTCGTGATTAATATGAGGCTCCATAATGGGTGTTGCTGCTCGTGCTCTACGTCCCCTACCTCGGCCCCGACCCCTACCTCTGGTAGTGGATGCAATGGGGCTCTGGCTCTTTCCCAATTCTGGACGCTATGCGAATTCTCACCATCTCCTAGAGAACAAGAGTAGAATGGTTCAAACTTCAATAATGGAAATAAGTCGCACGATAGAGAAAGAAAGAACTGAAATTTTCCTAAATTCTTACAGCTTGAGGAAGATAAGTACATATGTCTCCGTACCGGTCCTCTATAGTCTATTAAGCTTGATCATAACTCGTGAGACCTAGGCAACCTAGTGCTCTATTACCAACTTGTCACGACTCGAAATCCCACCGTCGGGACCGTGATGGCGCCTAACATTTTACTTGTTAGGCAAGGCAATGTTAGCTAAATTTATTAACATGTTTTAAGACATTCAAATCAAAATGTTAACAATAACAACTGAATAGGCTGAAATAAGGCGATAAAACTACTGAACAACATAAACTAAACACAATCCCAAAAAACTGGAGTCACGAATACATGAGCATCTAGAGTGCTACAGATAATAGTCTGAATAAACACAACTGTTTGAATCTAAATAAATAGCAATGATGAAATATGAGGGGACTTCAAGGCTACAAACGCCGTACAGCTATACCTCAAGTCTCCACAAGTAGCTGGATCCGGGCAATCTCACTCTGCGCTGCTGGGATCAACTCCGTTATCTGCACAATAAGTGCAGAGTATAGTATGAGTATAACTGACCCCATGTACTCAATAAGTATCGAGCTTAACCTCGACAAAATAGTGACGAGGCTAAGGCGGGCCACTTACAATAACATGTACGCAATAATAATAATAATAGGAAAGTAGAAAATGGAAGTAAAGAAATTAACTCATGAGAATGAACTCGAAATTCAACTACCAGAAAGCCTAGAATAACAAGTCTCATCGTCTCATATCACAATACCGAGACTAAGTCAACAATCACAAACAAGTACCACATATGCAATTCGTTGCACCGTGCAACCCTATCCCACCATATCATCATCTGTTCATATCATAATCCGTCCTTATTCCACAATTTCAGTTCATTACCTCTCAATTTCCGTTGTAGTGTCCACCCGCTCCCCAGACGATTTCAATCATCAACATAAGAAATTCAACAACTAAATTTACAAGAATTTCTACATCAAGAGGGTAATGTGTAATGCAATGTAGAACCACAAAATAATTAAAGAATCTCAAATAACTCGAAGTGTCAACTTTACCAATTCATCGGTATCGAACAACTAAATAACTCACACAAGCAAAACCACATTATAGAATGCAACAGATAGTACAAAATAATAGAACAAGTATAGCATGTGACAATTATGGTATGCAATTAAAGCAAGTAAGGACACATAGCAAATAAGCATAGAATCATGGGAGGAACGGACAAATTAAGACAAAGGAATAATTAAATGACAAGTAATAGTTATGGCATAAAAGTCAATTAAAGGCATTTAACAATTAAGGCATGAAGAAAGATATATCATGAAATAAATTAAAACATGAAAATAAATATTGTGACGATGTATATACACTCGTCACCTCGCATATACGTCGTTTTTCTACAAAATTCACATAGTCCAAGAATTCCTAATTCCCTCAAATCAAGGTTACACACAACACTTACCTCGCTCCGCAACCAAATTAATACTCTTCCGCAGCTTTTCCTATAGAATTAGCCTCCAAAACAATCAAATCTAATAAAATATAACGCAAATAATTCAAAATAGGCTTTAGAAACTACCCACGAGTGAAAAAGATTCGATCTTTAATGATTTTTGAAAAAGTCAACCCCGGGACCACTTGGTCAAAGATCGAGATTCGGATCAAAACCCAATTACCCATTCACCCCCCAGCCCGTTTATGTGATTAGTTTTGAAATCTGACTTCAATTTGAGGTCTAAATCTCATTTTTTCAAAATTCCCAATTTCTATGTAAATCCCTAATTTCTACCATGAAAAAGCTTAAATTAAGGGTTCAACATTAATGGGTGATTATAGAAATGTAAGGAAACAAGTTAAAATCTACTAACTAATGAAGTGGGGATGAAAAATATCTTCCAAATCACCTCTAGGTCGAGCTCAAACTTGAAAATGGTGAAAAATGAGAAGAAATCCCGATTTTGAAACTTTAAATCATTTGGCGTCAGGTGTTCTTTGTATTTGCGAGACACCTGACGCGATCGCGATGCATAGAAGCCCAAATGGCCTTCACGTTCACGAGAAACCCTCCACGTTCGTGATGGCCTCACCCCTAGCCTTCGCGTTCGCGAGCCGAGGCTCGCGTAGAGTATAGCCCAGCCTGCCCCCCAGACTCATTACCCCATCCCTCCCGTACTTCATGTTTGCGACCATATCCTTGAGTTCACGTAGAAGGAATCCGGCCCCAGCCCAATTTCCCCTTCACGATCGCAAAGCACAAAACACCAGATATCAGTAGATAGTTGAACCAACAAATTTTTCTAAGTTCAAAGGATCCGTAGCCTATCCGAAACTCACTCGAGTGCCTAGGGCTCCAATCCGAACATGTACACAAGTGTAATAACATCATACAAACTCGCTCGCATGATCAAAATACAAATATTATACCTGGAACTACGAATCGAACATCAAAATACATGAAATTTTCAAAGAAACTCAAGAACTTCCAAATGTAGAACCGAGCGTCTGAATCCAATCAAACCAACTCCGTTTTGCACCAAATTTTGAAAATAAGTTTTAAATAGTAAAATGGATCTATACCAAGTCCCAGAACCGAAATCCAAACTCGGTAGCCATAAAGTCAACCTACGGTCAAATTTTAAAAGTCTTTAAACTTTCAAATTACTAGTTTTTAACAAATCAAGTCAAATTAAGTTATGGACTTCTGAATTCAATTCCGGGCATACGCCCAAGTCCAAAATTATGATACAGACCCACGGGGGTCATCAAAATACAAATGCGGTGTTGTTTACATAAAATGTTGATCTTAGTCAACTTAAGTTATTTTTAAAGATAAAAATCATGTTTTCTTTAATTTTTCACATAAAATCTTTTTGGAAAAAGATACTAACTGCGCATGTAAAATCGAGAAACACTGAAACATAGCTAATAAAGGTCTTAGAATACAAAAATAAGGGCTAGAACCCAAAACGACTTGTCGGGTCGTCACAAAATACAACAAGAAGCTCAACCCGAAGAAATGCACTTTTGGGGTTGGGTGTTGAAAGTTTCTTGGATTTTCGGTTTCTAGAAGAGGAATTGAAGTAAATCCCCACAAGATAAAGGTCATCGATGATATCCCAGATCAACTGGCAAGTATAAAGGAACTGCAAAGGTTGACCGGCTGGTTTGCGGCCCTTAGTAGATTTATATCAAGATATTCAGAGAAATACCATCATTTCTTTTTACTTTTGAAAAAGACGAATAATTTTGTGTGACTCTAAAATGTCTGCATGTGTTAAAAGACCTAAAAAGTACTTGTCCAGTCCTCCGTTGATGTCCAAACAAAAGAAGGATGAGCAAAAGTTAATTTATTTAGCAGTTTCAGAGGTAGTGGTGAGGGCAGTCTTGGTTCGGGAGGAAGAAGTTACACAATTTCTTGTTTAATATGTTCGTAAAATTTTTTCGGGAACAGAGACGCATTTTTCGCACCTGGAAAACTTGGCTCTAGCTCACGTAATTGCCTCTCGAAAGCTTAGACCCTACTTTTAGTGCCACCCAATATCCGTTGTGATGAATTTTCCCTTGAGGAACGTTCTTCATAAATCTGAATTATTAGGTTGATTGGCTAAGTGGCGATAGAAATTAGGGAATTTGATATAGAATATAAACCTCGGACAACTATCAAGTCACATATTTTGGTCGATTCCGTGACTGACTTTAATCCGAAAATGATGCATTTAGCTGCTAAAGAAACAGTTCTGGTATTGAAAAACCATCTCGAGCGTATGGACCTTATTTACGGACGGAGCCTCCAAAATAAAAAGGTCCGATCTTGGGATAGTTTTAATCCCTCCTTCGGGAGAGACCTTGAGATAAACCATTAGAACTGTACCTTTGACTAACAATGAAGTTGAGTATGAGGCTTTAGTTGCAGGACTTGAATTAGTCGGGGACTGGATCCGGGGTAATTGAAATAAAGTATGACTCCCAGTTGATAGTGAATCAAGTTGATACCAAAGAGGAGCGCATGCAGCATTACTTGAATATAGTTCAAAATTTACTTTCCCGATGCAGGGAGTGGTCGATAATTCATATTCCAAGGAAAGAGAACGTAGAGGCAGGCGCATTGGCCAATTTAGGATCATCCACCGAAATGAAAGGAGTCGATTCCGGTGTAGTTGTTCAGCTATTGTATTCGATACTGGGCGTGGATGGATATTGCGAAGTTAACTCAACAAACCTAATTTGGGATTGGAGAAATGAGTTTATAGAATATTTAAGGCATGAAAAATTACCTGAAAATCCTAAAGCTTCTCGGGCGTTATGAACTAAAGTTACTCATTACTGCCTTGTATATGGTCAACTATACCGAAGAAGAAGGGTTTGCAAAAGTGAAAGATAAAAATGATGAGTAGTGAAGAAGTTTATAGGTGGCAGAATTCATGGTCATGATTACTTTGAAAACTGGCAAAAATATTTGCCGAATCACGGAATAACACGTGTTCGGCTAACTAAATGCAAGGTGACGTACGTCCTTTCAAGTGATTGAAACCATTCAGGAACTTTCCCGCAAAGAAAGAGGTCTTATCTACTTCCCTGTAGCACAGTTATCATCGGAAAGTAGGGGTACTATCTGTATGGGGTAAAATTAATAAGCGACAGGTGGATGCTCGATGAGTTGACACGCGGAAGTAAAGACAAGTAAGATATGAGTCGTCAAATAGTTGGCACCAATTAATAATATGTGACAGGTGCTAAGTAAGTTACAAAGACATTGAAACCGAGGAAGAAGATCTGAAGGGAAGACATCGGTTGGAAAAGACAACATTCAATGAGCAACCGTTACAAAAAATCTTTGCATTAATATCCAGTCGTTATTCAGTCATCAAGAATGGTTTTTTCACATTAAAGAAGAAATTGAGTTGGGGATCTTGTCTCCCTGAATTGAGGTATAAATAAGAGAATTTATATTCGTTGTAGGAGACGAAACATTTCTGTATGCAAAAAAGGCAAAACTAGCTCTTATTCTATATAATAATAGTCTTTCTTTTGTTCTTCATGTTGTTCTTGTTATTACGTTCAGAGAAGTTCAGCCCATAGCCAGGCTTGTGTTTTCTTCTATTTTACTTTAATTAACTAATTTTTGTTCTTGATTATTTTATAGTCTTGAATCAAATTAATTCACATGTCTAAAAATCACGTTTCAAATTTAACTATACAGTTTTACGAGTAAATATATAGCCGAGGCCGACACCATAATATTTGTCTGATAATATAATTTCTCATTAAAAATAAGATGAGAATTTAAATTAAATTATTTTAAAATTTAAAAAGGAAATACATTTTTTAAATGAATAAAAAACAAAAAAAAAAATTCTTATAAATTAAAATGGATTGCGTAATAAATTAGGAGCGGTAAGGTGAATGTTGACCCTTCTCCTATTATTCCTAGTACTTTACATTTTCTGGTTTAAAGGTTCAAAATTTCAGTATCCTGCAAAACTTTTGATGTTATGTGTGGCATGCGACAAGATCCAAGAAGATGGCGGTGAACGTGAGGGTGGAGTTGACGGGGAGTGAAGGAGTGATTTCTTATTTTAATGGTAGATTAATTAGGTGGCGTGGGTGTTTAAATTATTTGGATTGGTTTGGAAGTTTGAGAGTCCCCGTTCCCCACCTCTAGTATTGTTTTTGTCGACTAATGTCTAATGCAACTGTAATAGCACTCCATCTTTTATGATTACTAAAATGTACGCGTGTATCCAAAATTCATTAATAGAATTTCTTTTTAAAATCACGTAAATAATAATAAAAATGTGTTTGCATTAGAAAAATAATTAAATTTATAAATTTTTTAAATTGATTATTATCAAATGTTCACCCTAAAAAACGGATAACAATTAAATTTGTATGTGATTTTAAGGATACGTGGATTAATTCAATACAAACGATAAATTGATTTAGATTAAACATACAAAGGACGTAATAGATTGTCAAACCACTTAAGAGGATGATTCCGGACTCAATAACAACCTTAATGAGATGCCTACCCTCGATTCCTGACTCACAATAAGAAGCACCGATGAACAAGAGTAAGAACTTTGAATAACAGAGAAAATAAGAGTATATTGCCTTGATATTCGTGTTACAGTGTCCCTAATGAATAATCAGACCCCCTTTAAATAGTAGGTGAGTTTTAAACTAAGTACAATTCCATAAAAGGTAAAAATCTTCTGTTTAACTAATCACTGATTCTCTGCCGATACGTGCCGAGATCCACGCCGTGATATCCGACTAGTCGCGGACATCACAGCCTTTTGTTGGCCGTGCTCGATTATCTAGTAATGCTCTCCAAGGCTTTTGGGGTATGAACCGGACCTGGGGGTCATGGCCCCGATACTCCCTAGGGCGGGTGTTTTGCCCGCACCCCGGATCAAGGGGGTTCCTTGCCTATACGTTTCTTGCTCCGTTCACTTCATCGGAAACCGAGGCATCCAACGGGCTCGGTTTCACCCGTCTACAGATAGTCCCCTCGTTTACCGGGGAGTATGTTTATGAAAACGACGAGAAACGACATGAGCACCTCGATTACTTCTTCAATACGCCGTGACAGAAACGACAAAGAATCTGAAACGTCACGTCATTCACGTGTCGGTCATCGGCAGACCGTCCCTGGACATGAAACGGCGCGAATCCTCTATTAATACTCCCTTCCTTCGTTCATTTTTTACATTTTGACCAAGCTTCTACCTTCGTACCTTCAGGATATCACTGCCTTTCTTCATACCCCAACATTTTTACCTTCGTTTTTCAAGATTTTTCAGCAAATTGCAAGTTTTCATTTATCTTCTATCCAAACCAGCGCGCTTGATTTTCTCAGCAAGTTTTTACCCTTCATCTCCCAATCTTCCTTCTCACTACTTTAAAAAATTTTTCCAGATAGAAATGGCGAAGAATTCCAGGACTGTTCCCCAAAACGTTGCTTCTTCTTCTTCACGGCCGACCACCAAAGTCGAGGAGACCGCTCCCGATGTGATTGACCTAGAGGGGTCCGCTCTGGGCACGGCTACCGATGAACCAGCAACTGAGCCTCCTTTGAAAATGTTCATCCTCGGGGGTGTTCGATCGTGGATAACATTAAGGTCGAAAAGCCCTCATCGGTGCAAGGCCGATGCGAGGCGGTATCTAGGTACATTTGCTCTATCGCCGAGGCTGTCCTTCCTGCGGTTCGTATGGACTACGGCTGGGCGGATAAGGATATAGTAATCCCCTGGCCCGACGACGACATTACTACTCATGTGGATGGGTATCTAAGTGTTTACACTTACCCCTTCACACTGGGCCCAGTGGACCTAGTTATTCTAGACTTCTGTAGGAGGTATGAAGTGCCTTGGTCAGATCCACCCATCGCTGTGGAGGATCATAATCCTCTGCTGATTCTTTGTGAACAAAATCGACTCCTACTTGTTCACCATCGATCATCTACTCCGCCTGTACAGTCCCCGAATCTTCCGGGAGGGAGGGGCTGATAAAGCTCGTACGTTGGGCTAGCAAAGCCCCATTTTGAAGCATCGATGAGGATCAAGATCGGGGCTGGCAAGGACGCTTTATCCGGGTGAGGACCACAGACTTGATCCCTGCCGAGTTCAGACCATTTCCCTAGAAGTGGAATGTATCAAGTAAACATAACTTTCTTTTAAATGTCGATTTAATATTCTATCTTCCTTTTTCTCATCGGTATTTGTTGTGGTGCAACTCTTGCTCGAGAACCAAATGCCATTATTCGGCTCCAGGAGTGGATCGAGGGAATTTGCTTGCATATTCCTTATTCTGAGCGCTCATGGCGCGAGCTCTCGAAGGGCCGTTGGGAGGCTCGTTCTAACGGTAAGATCTCTTTTTCGAATAAGTAACACTAGGCTCCCCTTTTAGCATCACATTCTCATTTCCTTTTTGTTCTTTTCACAGGCTTGCCTAAGACCATTGAGCTTAGGCCTTCAGTAGGGATGAGGACGTGTATGTTGATCCTTCCGGAGAACTCGGGGTTGTTGCATGAGAGAAGAAGAAAATAAAGGCATTGAGTTCCCTGAGCTCAAAGAAGAAAAAGCCAAGGAGAAGATTGGCCCGCAAGCCAAAGGAGCGTTCTGGCTCTCGAGCACCCGACTTATACTCGCTTTATTGGCTCATGGATGAGTCCGAGGAGGATGATATTCTTGTGGCTCGTAGACCGATCTCACCTGAAGAGTGGGTGGCTGTTGAACGGGAGATTCATAAGGCCAATCTCCCTCAGATTAGGGAGGTCGATTAGGTAACCGGAGTCGAGACTTCCCGGGATGCCGGCCATGCCCCGAAGGAGGCACTCGGTGTAATAGATATTTTAGGGTCACCTTCTTATACCGAGTCCATGCTTGTAGAGGCTCGAACGACGAAGGAGCCATCTAACGAAGGGGCTCATGGTGGACGATCCCTTCCGTTCCTTTTTTGAAGGTGTGGACTCAACCGCCCTGGAAGACTTCTCGGGGTTGGTTGATTTAGAGGTGCCTAGGAAAGACCCATCTTTGGAGGTCGCTGGGCTGAACTGGAGCCCAAAATTAATCAACCAGTTACCCGCCCCGAGCATGGATCCCGGCTGAAAGAGGTCAATAATCATCACCGTCCCGGAGGATGCTCGGGTTCTTTCTACCCCTGTTGGAGTAGCTAGCTACCTTCGGTGCATGGTAACCGAAGACCAGGCAAAAATGAACGAGGTGGATATGCCGTGCTTTTTTAACGAAGCACAGCAGTCACTGAACCGGGTAAGGTGTCATTACACTATTTCATCTTCGAATTTAATTTTTGATATCTCTCATGCCTTTATTTTTTTACATTTTTGCAGGCCTCGGTACTTCATCATGAAAGTTTACTCCGATACCGGGATGAGGTTAACCAACTCGAAGTTGAGGTCAAGGAGCATGCCGACCTGGTGGAACACATAAAGATTTTTGAAGTTAGTGATGACGAGTTAGACGTGGAGACTAACAGCCAAACCTCGCAGGTCAAGCAGAAGGTTGACAGGATCGACCAACTCCGAGCCGAGATGAACGAAGTCAAGGCCATGTCCGAAGAGTGGAAAGGAAAAATAGATTGATTGGCTTCAGAGAAGGAGACTATCCAGGAGTAGTTGTCATCGGTGGAGGTCCAACTCCGAGTGGCGAGAGAGAAAGCCAAAGCACGGGCTAAACAAATCGAAGACCTCCATTCTCAACTAGGCTCTGCCATTGTTGAACGGGATGCCCTCGACAAGGAGCTCGAAACAACAAAGTCTGTGTTGGAAATAACCATGGCTCATGCTGAAGAGATGGTGGCCCAGTACATGACTAATGCCGAGGCAGCCCAGGACCGCCTGAAAGTTACTGTTGTGTACGTGAAGCGGCTGTCCCGAAGGGAGGCTCTCTAGGAGGTCCATGCCCGGGGTTTTGAAATGTTGGATGAGATCAAATATGCGAAAAGGCTCGAGGTCGAGGACAAGAAGCTGGCTGACCCTGAGGGTGAGGAAGGCTTTGAGGGCTAAGGCGAACCCGAGGATGGAGAAGATCCTGATGACTCCGGTGACGAGACGGGTTTTGGTGAAGATCAGGCTTAGGTGCCTCAGGGATGTTTCTTTGTTTCTGCATTTTGTTCATTTTGTTGAGGCCGTCATCGTTGGTCTTTGTAAAAGACTTTTATTGGAATGTATATAAGGCTTTTTCCCCTTTGGCAATTTTCGAGTTCGTTTCTTTTCGCTTCCCTTTATGATTTCAAAGATTTCAAATGACTTAGCACAGAATAAAACGTAGTAATAAGGTTTTGTTCGGAGGTTCAAACAAGACTCGTTCTAGATGTAAATTTTGTTTGAAACTTATGGGGGGGCTTGGTATGACCGGAAGCTTTCCCCGAAGTGCTTTTTTAGATGTTTGGATTATAATTTTGTCGAGGGTAGCCTTTGAACCGGTTTGGAATTTTTTGAAGGCCTTATGTTTTGATTATGGGCTTCAGACGTCTCCGAACCGCTTCTAGGGTGGACGTACCCTTCTAAGTTCAGGTATTGCCTAATAGGCTTTTACCTCGGGGTTTCGATAGCCGAGTCGTCCGAACTTGCCTTGGACTACAGTCCCCGAGTGGGGGTGTCCGTAGCCTTTTAACTTTAGGCACTGTTTAATAGGCTTCTGTGCCTCCGGGCTTTGATAGCCCGAGCTGTCCGAGTTTGCTTTGGACGATAGTCCCCGAGTGGGGGTGATCTCTTGGATCCGAATAGAGGTGGCCCTTGGGCTCGATATCCTTAAGGAACAAAATGTAATATTCTTAAAGGGCAAAATATGTATCTGCAAGGTAGAAATTCTTTCATTTATGTTCGGAATATACAAGATTATTGGTGTGTACAAGCTTCGTGTTATGGCTTAGTTGGTCTACGCGTGCACGATTTACTTCACCGTTTGGCCCTTACAATAAATCCTATCCACCGATACCACTTCAAGCATAAAGTTTCCTTCCTTGCTAAAATCATTACCCAAGGGTGATTACCCCCAGTATTCAAGGTCGATGGTCGAGAGGGTTCGGATACTGTTGATGCGACCATCGATTCCGATTCATAGCCGATCTTTGATTCTATGTTAGCACGATCCACTGTTGCCTCGTTAAAAACCTTGCCGGAAAACGCATTTGGGACAAAACCTGTTCAAGGAAAAAAAAGTGCAATGCATGCTTTCAGGCCTAACAGTTGCATTATTCTTTGTTTGTTGCCTGCAAGTGTTAGTCCAATTCACAATATATGTAAGGAAAAGAATGAATGGAATCGTACATTAGCAGTAGTATCCTTTTATGTGGGTTGTGTTCAAGTTGTTTAGTAGTTGCTCACCGTTTCTCGCTTCGAGTTTGTATGAACCTTTACCTCTAAACTCGATAATTCAATATGGACCTTCCCAATTCGGTCCCAGCTTCCCTTCGTTCGGGTTCCGGGTATTCAGTGTCACCTTTCTTAACACCAAGTCCCCAATATTGAAGTGTCAGAGGTTGGCTCTCCGGTTGTAATACCTTTCGATCTGCTATTTTTGTGTGGCCAACCGGACGAGGGCGTCCTCGCGCCTCTCATCCAATAGTTCTAGGCTAGTGCTCATGGCCTCACCGTTTGACTCTTCAGTCGTATATCGGAACCTGAAACTCGGTTCTCCTACCTCGACCGATATTAGCGCTTAAGAGTCGTAGCCTAACAATAATGGGGTAGCCCCGATACTAGATTTTGAGGTGGTACGGTATGCCCACAAGACTTCGGGCAAAATTTCCTTCCACTTTCCTTTGGCATCGGTCAGTCTTTTCTTAAGGTTTTGGAGTATGATCTTGTTTGTAGACTCTGCCTGCCCGTTCCCACTAGGGTGATAGGGTGTTGATAGGATTCTTTTGATCTTATGGTCCTCGAAATATTTGCTCACCCTACTGCCGATGCACTTCTTCCCGTTGTTACATACGATTTCGGCCGGCATTCCGAACCGACATATTATGTGGTCCCAAATAAAATCAATAACTTCTTTCTCCCTTACTTTCTCAAATGCCTGAGCTTCAACCCATTTAGAAAAATAGTCAGTCATAAATAATATAAATTGAGCCTTACCGGGTGCCCATGCCAGGGGACCGACGATGTCCATTCCCCATTTCATGAATGGCCAAGGTGACAAGACCGAATGCAGTAGCTCCTTGGGTGCGTTCCTCTAACATTTGTCGCATATCTGTATGAACTCCTTAATCTTTCTCCATATCGATCCAGTAATAGCCGGCTCTGATTATTTTACAAACCAACGATTTGGCCCCTGAGAGGTTTCCGCAGGTGCCTTCGTGAACTTCCCTCAAAACGTATTTGTTGTCTCCTGACCCCAGACATATGGTGAGTGGGCCATTGAATGTTCTTCTGAATAGGGTGTTATCTTCGGACAAGTTGAACATGGCCGCCTTCGTGCGGAGAGCTCTTGATTCTTTAGGATCCGATGGTAGATTTTCGGTCTTCAGGTAACCTATATACTTGTTTCTCTAGTCCCAGGTAAAGTTTGTCGAGTTTATCTCGACGTAGCCTTCTTCCACTACCGATTTCATGAGTTGTACGACCGTTCCTAAGTTGAACGCATCGTCATCAACGGAAGATCCCAAGTTAGCTAAAGCATCGGCTTCGCTATTTTGATCCCGGGGTACATGTTGCAGGGTCCACTCCTTGAATAGATGTAGCATTACCTGTAGTTTATCTAGGTATATTTCCATTCGTTCCTCTTTTACTTCGAACGTCCCATTGACTTGATTCACCACAAAGAGGGAATCACATTTAGCATCGATCACTTTGGCCCCTAGGCTTTTAGCCAATTCGAGACCTGCAATCATGGCCTCATACTTGGCCTCATTGTTAGTCAATTTCACAATTCTAATAGGTTGTCTAACTACGTTACCCGTGGGTGGATTTAACATGATGCCAAGCCCGAACCCTTTTGCGCTCAAGGCACCATCCGTAAAGAGGGCCCTGATCCTCGAGGAAGTCCCCGAGTTCAACAACAATTCCCTTTCGACTTCGGGTATTAGGGCCAGTGTTAAGTCGGCCACAAAGTCTGCCAAAATTTGGGATTTGATGGCGGTTCGGTGTCGATATTCGATGTCATACCCGCTAATTTCCATGGTCCATTTGGCCAATTGTCCCGAGGGCTTGAGTTTATGCATTATATTTCTTAACGGGTAAGTAGTTACGACACATATGGGATGGCATTGAAAATACAGCTTTAACTTCTGGGAGGCGCTTAGCAAATGGAGCGTCAATTTCTCCAGGTGAGGAATTTCAACGCCTGGTGTAAATTTCGTCAATGTAAACCTCTATCAATTTTCCTATTTGTTCTTCGAACATCCGGTTTACTAGGCGTTGGTAAGTGACACCGGCATTCTTTAATCCGAACAATATTACATTATAACAATAGGTGTTGTATTTAGTGATGAAGGAAGTTTTTTCCTGATCGTCGGGGTCCATCCGGATTTGTTTATACCCGAAATAAGCATCGAGAAAGCTGAGGATCTCGTGGCCGACCGTCGTATCGATCATGCGATCGATGTTGGGCAGAGGAAAAAAGTATGTGGGGCATGCCTTGTTCAGGTCTTTGTAGTCTACACATATTCTTAATTTATTTCCCTTTTTATGGACTACTACTACGTTTGCTAACCAATCCAGGTACTTAACTTCCCGAATGAAACCTATTTTAGAGGAGTTTAGATACATCGTCTTTGATGAATGCATGCTTGACTTCAGAACTGAGGCCTTCTCTTCTATTTAACCGGGTGAAACTTTGGATCCAAGCTCAGCTTGTGAGTAGTTATTTCCGGCGGGATCCCTGTCATGTTAAGATGGGACAAGCAAAACAATCTATGCAAGCTATAAGAATTTCAATGAGTTTTTTCCTGAGCTCGAGACTTAACCCCATGCCCAGGTATACCTTTCAATCGGGCAAGTTCTCGATCAATATGACTTGCTCCAGCTCCTCGACCGTTGACTTGGTGGCATTGGAATCGTCGGGGGTTATGAAAGACCTAGGAACTTCGTAGTTGTCATTCTCGCCCGTCCCTTGCTTTTCTGGTTCGGTCGGGATCGGTGTCAGTGATTTCTATTTGGATTCTTCCTTGGTGACCAAAATTGGGTTCTTTGATGTCGAGAGTGCGGGTATCGAGGCCACCTCATCGACCGCGAACATCTCCTTTGCGGCCGGTTGCTCTCCGTAAACTATTTTAACTCCTGCTGGTGTGGGTAATTTCAACGCTTGGTGTAATGTCGAGGGTACTGCCCTTATATTGTGAATCCATGGCCTCCCGAATAGAGCATTGTATCTCATATCTCCTTCAATCACGTAAAACCTTATTTCCTGAAAAGTTCTGGCGGTGTTCAACAATAGGGTTATCTCCCCTTTAGTGGTATCGCATGCCATGTTGAGTCCGTTTAGAACTCGAACTGCATGCACAATTTGGTCTTATAGACCCAGTTGTTCTACAACCCTCGATCTGATGATATTGGCCGAGCTACCTGGATTAATTAACACACGCTTAACTCGAGATTTATTTATGAGTACAGATATTACCAGTGCGTCATTGTGTGGCTGCATGATGCCTTCAGCGTCCTCGTCGTTGAAAGATACGGTTCCTTCTGGCACATAATCTCGAGTCCATTTTTCCCTTGTGATTGGCACTTTGGTGTGCTTTAACATCGGCCCCTAGGGGACGTCAACCCCACCAATGATCATGTTAATGACGTTCTGAGGTTTCTCTTGCTTGATCTACTTGTTGTAGTCTCTATTCCTAATGTGATTTTTGGCTCGATCACTCAGAAAATCTCCGAGGTGTCCGTTGTTGAATAACCGGGCTACTTCCTCTCTCAGTTGTCGGCAGTCTTCGGTTCTGTGGCCGTGAGTGCCATGATATTTACACATTAGGTTGGGGTCCCTTTGGTATGGATCGAATTGCAATAGTTGAGGCTACTTAGTATCTTTGATGCGTTCGATGTCTGATATGATGGTGGCAGCATCGACGTTGAAGTTGTATTCCGATAACCTTGGTGCTTCCTTAGACCCGATGGGTCTGTCAAAATCGCTTTTGCTCATGAGTCCCCGGTTATTCTGACCTCGGTCACTCCCTTTTTCACTTCTCACAGTGTTGCATCTGGATCCATTACCCCTTCGATCTTCATTGTATGCTTGATATCGGTCTCTATTCGATCTTGGTTCACGATCAATGACTTTCTTGGATCTTCCACCAGCTCTGACGGGATAAACAGACCCGGAAGGGGCCCCGAGATGATCGTCTTCGACCCTAATGTTTTGTTGGTACCGGTTATGGACGTCGGACAAAGTTACTGCCGGCTGTGAAGCCAATGAGATTTGAGGATTGAGTCCTTGGGTGAAGCCCTGAACGGCCCAATCATCTGCGACCGGAGGCAGGTCTATCCGTTCCATTTGAAACCTCGATACGAATTCCATGAGCATCTTGTTATCTCTTTGCTTTACCTTGAAAAGGTCTGATTTCCTGGTCTCGACCTTGATGGCCCCGGCATGTGCTTTTACAAAGGCGTCTGCAAGTATAGCAAACGAGTCAACAGAATTAGGGGGTATGTTGTGATACCATATCATATCTCCTTTCGACAAGGTCTCCCCGAACATTTTCAACAGAATGAATTCGTTTTCATCATCTTCTAAGTCATTTCCTTTGATAGCGCACGTATAAGAGGTCACACGTTTGTTGGGATCGGTTGTCCCATTATACTTTGTAATTTTGGACATACGGAACTTCTTCGGGATCGGCTTCTGAGCTACGCTCTGAGGGAAAGGCTTTCAGATAAATTTTTTGGAATCCGGTCCCTTTAGTATCGGTTGTGCTCCCGGGATTTGATCGACCTTGGAGTTATAGGTCTCCATTTTTTTGTCGTTGGGTTCGATTTTCTTTTCTCTCGATTCCACTCATTTTGTCAGTTCCTCAAGCATCTTTATTATTTCAGGGTTGGTCCCGGGTTCTGCTTCACCCGGCTTTTATGTAGCCGGTTCATTCCTGCGGGCGTTTTTCTGGGACGATTCGGGCTCAACTCTGCTGGAGGGTCGGCTTTGGTTCTGCAACTGGGCTATCGCTGCCTGTTGAGCTTGTAACATTTTGAAGATCACGCGCAAGTTGATCCCTTCACCTTCGCCGTCGTGTGTGCTTCGGGCTATCGACCGGACTCCTCCCCTCCTCCCGAATGCTGTTTTCGGGGTCAGTAGGAAAGTTTGCTTTGATAGCCACGTGTGAGTTAGCATCGATCGGATTAGCCTCTGGGACTCCGTTGGGGTCAGCAGGGGGCACCGCGTTGCTGGGTACCATGTTGTTTTCGCCATGTTGGTCGGACTCAACATCCACGTTCAAATGGGCAGATTGAGAGTTCGACATTTTTAATCTATCCTGAAATTAAAAGCTCAAAGAACAAGTATAAAATACAATGTGTTGTGGAAATTTATAGCAAATTGCCATTATTATCCTTAGCCACATGGTGGGCGCCAAACTGTTTATCCTAAAAATGGATAACAATTAAATTTGTATGTGGTTTGAAGGATACTCGGATTAATTCTATACAAACAATAAATTGCGCTAGTTTAAACAGATAAAGGACGTAATAGATTGTCAAATCACTTAAGGGGTGATTCCGGACTCAATAACAGCCTTAATGAGATATCTGCCCTCGATCCCGGACTCACAATAACGAATCACTGATAAATAAGAGTAAGAATATTTAATAACAGAGAAAATAAGAGTGTATTGCTTTGATATGCGTGTTACAGTGTCCCTATATAATAATCAGACTCCCCATTATATAATAGGGGAGTTTTACCCTAAGTACAATTCCATAAAAGGTAAAAATCTTCTGTTTAACTAATCATCGGTTCTCTGCCGATACGTGCCGAGACCCACACAGTGATATTTGACTAGTCGAGGACATCACAACCTTTTGTTGGTCGTGCTCGATTATCTGGTAATGCTCTCCGAGGCTTTTGGGGTTCGAATCGGACCTCGGAGTCCTGGCCCCGATACTCCCGAGGGCGGGTGTTTTGCCCGGACCCCGGACCAAGGGGCTCCTTGTCTCGATTCCGATTCTGATTCGTTGCCTTTACGTTTCTTGCTCCGTTCACTTCATCGAAAATCGAGGCATCCCACAGGCTCGGTTTCACCCGTATACATCAAACTCAATAAAAGAAGAGATTCTAGTACATAGAAGTACTTCTCTTATGGATCAATCGATCAACTGTAGGAAACTGGCCAATTGCTGTCAACTGGTATCGGTACAACCACGAATCTCTTATCTTTGTTTACAGTTGTCCTTACTTAAATAAATAGGAGAATTTTTTGTTATAGTTTTGATATATTAATTTTGTATTTGCTTTGGAAGTCAAGACGGACTATATTCACATAAACGCAAGAGTAATTTCAGTTCTTCCATGACCTTTACGCTTCTTTTAGGAAACAAGTTGAAAAGTCTAGTTTTTGTCATATGTATAATATAGTCAACTAAAAGAGGTGATCAAATATATTTTTTCTTATGAAATATGAGCAACATAAGATGGAATAACAAGTACTGTAGCAATTAAAACTATAAACTATAGAGTGAAAATAATTTCTAATTAATAAAATATTCGATTGATATGAGATAGAATGCCTAAATAACTTTATGTGATGAATGCAACGATCCAAATAACCTTTACAACATTAGTAAATAAGTCAATTTCAAACCAATGATCATATATGAGATATTATAAATAAAAATTATAATTGACAAACACACGGGAAAAAAATATTCAAAACGTTACCAAAGAATTGGATTGTTGGGTTCCAGTTCTAATTTAATCCTATTACGGTAAGACAGAAAAAAGGTAAAACATAATATCATTGTATCCACATGTTACATACTGGAATTTTGAGTGTCGCCCCAAAGGATTCAACCATATAAGCGGAGAAAGTACTTTCATTCGATGTGGAGTTGTTTCTCAATAATGCCAGAACGACCATTATTACATAACTTCAAAAATATAGTATAAGGTAAAAAATTTACCTCAAATCACAAGTAAATTACCTATACAAACATCGATATTATTAGCAGTTTATACTAAAGAATGTAGAATAGTGATCGTTTTTATAAAAGTGGTCTAGCTCCTTCTAAAATTCTAGAAACCTAAACCTAAACAAAGTGAATCGCAATGTATATAGTAATTGGTAATTACATGTCCTAAACCTACGGTCATAAACTAAGACTAAATTGAATGCTAGACTTGCACCAAAAAGACAATGCATATTGAATCCTAAACTGACGCAATAGGGATAACAGAAGAAAGACATAACATAATTAAGGAAAAACAAAGTAAAGAATCCTAAAACTAACGAAACAAAAACCAGAGGGAAAAACACTCCGTAATGAGAGAATCCTAAATAAGGAAAAGCACTCTCCGTAATGAAAGAATCCCAAATAATGTAAAGCCCGAAGAATCCTAAATTTCTATTCTATTCTTTTGGAAAAGAAAAATTGAGAAAGTGGACCATTGAGACGATGGTATCCTATTGTTTTAAAAATTTTGGTTTATAACTGGACTTTAATATAGAGCCATCAAGGTGTATACGGTCGAAATTGATTTCAGCCTTCATACGATTAATCGAGATGGGATCATAATGGACCAAAGGAAGACTTCGTAATATCGAGATGGGTTCCGAAGATGGTACGAACGAGCTTCAGATTTCAGGTATAGGTCAAACACCAAGTTCGAAGTCATTATCGAGCTCAGGTCCGAATCGAACTAGGGTGAGATGTTATGGAATCAAGCTTAAGTGGCAGAGGCCGACCGATACCGAGCCCGAATCATCACCTGATCCCGAGTCGACATCGAGCTCAAGTCCGCATCGAGCTATAAAAATAATACCGACCAGCACCGAGGCCGATCGAGCTCGAACTCACAGACAAGAGTCGTTGCAAACGCACTAAGGGAGAGAATCTCGGCGGGAATTGGGGAAAAGCTGATTTATCATGGGTTTCCCACTATGTATTTTTAATTATATCTAAAGTAGGATCCTCTACTATAAAGAAGATGGCTACATTTCTGTAAAGGACAGTTTTTTGCTTACATTGTAACTAAAACACCATACACTCCTATATTGAAGAGTTATTCCTTTAAGCTTCATACATTGGTTCATCTTTCTTAGTCCTAAAAATCATCTTCCTTCCAACCTTGTTTATTTTTTATATTCTTTGCAATCCGTATTTGATGTTTCTATTTATCCTTACGATTTGTATTAAGCTATACCACATATCCTTAGAACTACGTATAAATTTAACTCTATCCGTTTTTCGGGTAAACACTTTGGCGCCCACCGTGGTGCTAAGGATAACATTGGTTACTTGATACAAATCTGCAAACATACGCCATTTTATGCATGTCTTTTGAAAGTGTCTTTGGCTTTGGATTAGCAATGGCAAACCCTCAATTAATGGTTTTACCTATCGAAAACGAAGCCGGCCTTCAAGACAAAACCAACAACTTGACGCCCAGGGCCGGAAGGCCGCTTGTCGATGCCATGGAAGCTCGAGTCGGAGCACCTGAAACTCGGGTTGAAGTACCACTAGACGTTAATTCACATATGGCCCTTGAGGCGAACCAATGTTCTGAACCTAAAAATAGCGCTCATGGCGGTACTCGATCCGCGGCTCGAGATACCCATAACATTGAGGAAAACGGAGTCAGCTTGCGTATGATTTTTGAAATGCTGCAAGCCCAACAGGTAGCGATAGCTCAGTTGCAGAGCCAAACCCAAGTACCAAGCAAGCCAGAGCCCAATCCACCTCGAGAAATTACACACAGAACGGAGCCAGCCGTAGTAAGGTCAAATGAGCAAGTATCGGGGACTACTCCCAAAATTTCTAAGATACTCGAGGAGATCACAAAGTGGATCGAAGCAAACAATAAAAAAGTAGAAACATATAACTCCAGGGTCTATTAGATCCTGGGGGCACCACCAATGATAAAAGGGTTGGATTCCAAAAAATTCGTGCAAAAGCCTTTTCCTTCAAGTACAGCCCCAAAGCTAATTCTAAAAAAATTCCGTATGCCCGAGATTCCCAAATATAACGGAACTACCGACCCCAATGAACATGTCACCTCTTACACATGTGCCATCAAGGGTAATGATTTAGAAGATGACGAAATCGAATCTGTGTTGTTGAAAAAATTCGGAGAGACCCTCTCGAAGGGAGCAGTGATTTGGTATCACAATCTGCCACCGAATTCCATCGACTCATTTGCCATGCTGGCAGATTCTTTCGTAAAGGCACACGCCGGTGCCATAAAAGTCGCAACAAGGAAATCGGGCCTTTTTAAAGTAAAATCAAGGGATAATGAAATGCTGAGGGAATTCGTGTCCCGATTTCAAATGGAACACATGGAGTTGTCACCGATCACAGATGATTGGGCCGTTCAAGCTTTCACCCAAGAGTTGAATGAGCGATGTTCGATAGCATCACGTCGGATGAAACAAAATTTGGTCGAATATCCAGCTGTAACTTGGGCGGATGTGCACAATTGGTATCAGTCAAAAATCAGGGTCGAAGACGACCAATTAGGAGCTCCTTACAGATCGGTGCATCCAAACAGGTTGGTTATTAAAAACCGGAGGGAAATCGACAGAGAGCCAAGGTCAAACAGAGACCGATATCCACCATACACCACAAATCGAAGGAATAATGATTCTGGACGAAATTCCGCCTAGAGCAATCGAAGGTGTGATCAAGGACAGAATTCTCGGGGACTTATGAGCAAAAGCGGTTTCGACAAATATGCCGATCCTATAGAGGCACCTCGATTATCAGAATATAACTTTAGCATCGATGCATCGGGCATTGTATCGACAATCAGAAAGATCAAGGATAATAGATGGCCCAGACCAATACAAACTTATCCCTCCCAAAGAAACCCGAATTTGATGTGCAAATATCATGGCACACATGGCCACAAGACCGAGGATTGCCGAAAATTAAGGGAGGACGTAGCTCGTCTATTCAATGCAGAGAGTTCCTCAGTGAGCGAGCCAAGGACCATTTCAGAGAGAGAGATGCCAACATAAAAGATGAACAGGAGGAACCATAACATATCATTCATATGATCATCGATGGGGTCGAAACTCCACAGGAACCCATACTCAAATGCTCAAAGATATCGATCACTAGAGAAAAATGAACACGAGATTACGTGACCGAAGACACTTTATCATTCAACAACAAAGAGGCCGAAGGCATCTCTCAGCCCCACAACGACGCTCTGGTAATTTCTATCTTATTAGATAAAGTTCAAGTTAAGTGTGTTTTAGTGGATCCACGTAGCTCTGCGAATATCATCCCATCGAGGGTCATGGAGCAACTCGGTCTGCAAAATAAAGTCGTGCCCGCAGCTCGGGTCTTAAACGGCTTCAACATGGCCAGTGAAACAACAAAAGGGGAGATTATTCTACCGATAAACGTGGCTGGGACCATCCGAAATACCAAGTTCCACGTACTTGAGGGTGACGTGAGGTACAATTCCCTACGCGGAAGGCCTTAGATCCACAATATGAGGGCACTACCTTCGACTCTCCACCAAGTAATAAATTTCCCGGCATCGGATGGTGTAAAAACAGTGTACGAAGAGCAACCTGCTGCGAGGGAAATGTTTGCGGTCGATGAGGTAACGCCGATGTCAACACTATCAACCTCGGAAAGGTTAAGCATCAAAGGTAAACGAGAAGTTAAATAGCAATCACAGCTGCCAGCCTCGATCGAATCAGGGAAGCAGGAAATTGAAGAAGAAGAGGAGGATTTTTTGATCCCTCGAACTTTTATCATTCCCGAAGATTCTAACGCCACCAAATTGACGGTCGAAGAACTGGAACAGGTTATATTGATAGGGCATCTGCCCGAGAGAAAGGTATACCTGGGAACGGGATTGACCCCCGAACTCAGGAAATAACTTATTCAATTTCTTATCGATAACATAGATTGTTTTGCTTGGTCCCATTTAGATATAACAGGGATCCCGCCGGATATAACGACGCATCGGCAAATCTTGGACCCTAGGTTCAAACCGGTGAAGCAAAATAGAAGACCCCAATCCGAGGTAAAGCACACATTCATAAAGGACGAGGTAACTAAATTTCTCAAAATAGGATCCATTCGGGAGGTGAAGTTTCCCGAATGGTTAGCCAATGTAGTTGTAGTCCCTAAAAAAGGGAACAAACTTAGAATGTGTATAGATTATGAGGATTTAAACAAAGCATGCCCCAAAGATTCTTTTCCGCTGCCCAACATCGATCGCATGATTGATGCCACGGCCGGCCACGAGGACCTTGCTTTTTTTTATGCCTATTCCAGGTATAATCAAATCCAAATGAATGCGGAAGACCCGGAAAAGACTTCATTTGTCACCAATCATGGAACATATTGTTATAATGTGATTCCCTTCGGGCTAAAAAATGCATGAGCTACTTACCAACACCTAGTAAATAAAATGTTCGAGGAACAAATAGGTAAATCAATGAAAGTTTATATTGATGACATGCTAGTTAAGTCCCTGCGCGTAGAGGACCATTTGGATCATTTTCAGGAAACATTCGAGATTTTGAGAAAATACAACATGAAGCTCAACCCCGAGAAGTGTGCTTTCAGGGCCGGTTCGGGCAAGTTCCTCGGTTTTATGGTATCAAATCGGGGGATCGAGATCAACCTCGATAAAATCAAGGCCATCGAAGACATCGCCATCGTGGACAGTGTAAAAGCCGTGCAGAGGCTAACGGGATGGATTGTTGCCTTAGGCCGATTCATTTCGAGGTCATCATATCGAAGTCACAGATTTTTCTCTCTACTCAAAAAGAAAAGCGATTTCGCTTGGACCCCGGAATGCCAACATGCATTAGAATAATTGAAGCGATATCTATCGAGCCCACCACTACTTCATACTCCAAAAATAGACGAAAAACTTTACTTATACTTGGCAGTATCGGAAATCGCGATAAGTGGTGTCCTAGTTAGAGAAGAGCAAGGTACACAATTTCCCGTTTATTATGTAAGTCGAACTTTAGGAGAAGTAGAAGCTAGATATCCACACTTAGAGAAATTGGCACTTGCACTGATAAGCGCCTCTAGAAAGTTAAGACCGTACTTTCAAAGTCACCCCATATGTGTATTAATCACTTACCCACTTCGTAATATTTTGCACAAACCCGAACTATCGGGTCGATTGGCCAAATGGGCCGTCAACTCAATGGGTACGATATCGAATATCAACCCCGTATAGACATCAAGTCTCAAATTTTAGCGGACTTTGTGGCCGATTTCATGCCAACCCTCGTACCCGAAGTTGAAAAGGAACTCTTGTTGAAATCGGGTACATCATCGGGGTTATGGATCCTTTTCATGGACGGGGCTTTGAATGTGAAGGGGTCCGGGCTAGGCATCATTTTAAAGCCACCTACGGGTAGCACCATCAGGCAATCTATCAAAACTACTAGATTGACTAACAACGAGGCCGATTATGAGGCCATGATTTCAGGTCTCGAGCTAGCTAAAAGGTTGGGAGCAGAAGTCATTGAAGCCAAATGCGACTCTTTACTGGTGGTAAATCAGGTAAACAAAACCTTCGAAGTTCGAGAGGATAAAATGCAAAGGTATTTGGACAAACTGCAGGTCACTTTGCACCATTTCAAATAGTGGACTTTACAGCATGTAGCATGAGAACAAACGGTGAGGCCGATGCACTTGCAAATTTAGGATCATCGGTTGAGGATGACGAGATAAGTTCGGGGACTATCGTTCAACTCTCGAGATCCGTGATCGAAGAAGGTCATGACGAGATAAATTCTGCAAGCTTAAATTGGGATTGGAGGAATAAGTATATTGAATACTTGGAGAACGGAAAGCTCCTATCAGACCCTCAAAATTTGAGGGCCCTATGAACCAAAGCTGCTCGATTCACATTGGCTGCAGATAGAATATTATACCAAAGGACATTCGATGGACCATTGGCAGTATGCTTAGATCCGGGAGACACCGACTACATCCTATGTGAGATTCACGAGGGTACATGTGGAAATAACTCCGGTGCCGATTCATTAGTCCGAAAAATAATCAAGGCAGGGTATTATTGGATCGATATGGAAAAAGATGCAAAGGAGTTTGTTCGAAAATGTGAAAAATGTCAAGGGTTTGCACCAATGATCCATCAGCCCGGAGAGCAACTTCACTCAGTCCTATCCCCATGGCCATTCATGAAATGGGGAATGGATATCGTCGGCCCTCTGCCATCGGCCCCAGGTAAAGCTAAGTTCATTTTATTTATTTATGACTATTTCTCTAGATGGCATGAAGTACAGGCGTTCGTGAAAGTAAGAGAAAAAGAGATTATAGACTTTATCTGGGATCATATCATATGTCGATTCGGAATACCCGCCGAAATAGTGTGTGACAGTGGGAAACAGTTAATCGGCGGCAAAGTGACGAAATTCCTTGAAGACCACAAAATAAAAAGGATATTATCAATATCGTATCACCCTAGTGGGAACGGACATGCCGAATCAACGAACAAAACTATCATTCACAGCCTAAAGAAAAGGTTGAACGACGCTAAGGGAAAATGGAGAGAAATCCTACCCAGAGTTCTTTGGGCATATCGAACAACATCAAAATCTAGTACGGGGGCAACCCCATTCTCCTTAGTATGCTCCGAAGCATTGATTCCAGTCGAAGTCGAGGAACCCAGTGCCAGGTTTCGATATATAATAGAAGAGTCAAATAACGAGGCTATGAATACTAGCCTCGAATTATCGGATGTAAAACGAGAATCCTCTCTCGTCCAATTGGCCGCCCAAAAGCAATGAATCGAAAGATACTATAATCGAAGAACCAAGCTTCGGCATTTTAAACCCGGTGACTTAGTGCTAAGAAAAGTCACCATCAGTACCCAAAATCCAAACGCAGGAATACTTGGTCCAAACTGTGAAGGACCGTATCAGGTTCTCAAAAATGTCAGAAAAGGATCCTACAAGCTCGGTATTATAAATGGAAAAAAACTATCAAGTAATTGGAATGTATCACACCTAAAAGGATACTACTGCTAAGGTACGACCCTCCCATATTCATTTATATTTTGAAACTAACCCTTGCAGGAGCCCGATCAGGAGCAAGGATGGATCCTTCGAACACGAAGCCCTAGGTCTGAAAGCACGCTTTGCACTCTTTTTCCCTTAGGCTGGTTTTATCCCAAATGGGTTTTTCGGCAAGGTCTTTAATGAGGCAACCATTGATCGTGCTAAACTTGGAAATAATTTGATAGTATCTGAGGCCTCTTTTCAATTGACCTCGAATACTGGGGGGGCATTAGCCCTCAAATATATCAAGTTCTGATGCAAGAAAGTTACTTCATAACAACAGGGTTCCGATAGGAAAAATTGTAAGAGCCAAATAGTCAAAACGAACCATGCTCATGTAGTTGGCCCGAGCCCTGACGAAAAACATGAACACATATATAATGACTTGCAAAGAAAGGCTCATGTAGTTGGCCCGAGCCCTGATGCAAAACATGAACACATGTATAATGACTTGCAAAGAAAGTTTTCTTCTTTACCGATATCTTATATCCAAGAAATATTCCTCTATTTCGAGATTTATTATGCAAATAGGATTGAGATAAATCAGAGAGTTTGATCAGCACTCACTCGACTATTACGCCTACGGGCTACATTACTTCGAGTTCGAATCATTCACTCGACTACTAAGCCTACGGGCTACTCTTATTCCGAGTTCGAGCAAGAACTCACTCGACTATTATGCCTACATGCTACATTACTTCGAGTTCGAATCATTCACTCCACTACTAAGCCTACGGGCTACTTTTATTTCGAGTTCGAGCAAGCACTCTCTCGACCCTTACGCCTACGGGCTATATTACTTCGAGTTCAAATCATTCACTTGACTACTAAGCCTATGGGCTACTTTTATTTCAAGTTCGACCAAGAACTCTCTCGACCCTTATGCCTACGGGCTATATTACTTCGAGTTCGAATCATTCACTCGACTACTAAGCCCATGGGCTACTCTTATTCCGAGTTCGAGCAAGCACTCACTCCCCTATTATGCCTACTGGCTATATTACTTCGAGTTCGAATCATTCACTCGACTACTAAGCCTACGGGCTAATTTTATTTTGAGTTCGAGCAAGCACTCACTCAACCCTTACGCCTACAGGTTATATTACTTCAAGTTCGAATCACTCACTCGACTAATAAGCCTACAGGCTCCATCGTCTCGCGTTTGAGCAATTACGTACCCAACTAATAAGCCTACGATTTGTATTACTTCAAGTTTAAATTATCACTCAACTCGACTACTAAGCCTATGGGCTACCTTATTTCAAGTTTGAGTAAGCGCTCATTTGGTTTTAAAGGCTACGGAGTCCAAATTCGATCAAATTGCCTAAATCCTTATGAAAACATTCATAAGGCATGAACAAAACAAAATCTTCATAGGACAGGAAATAAAATAGAGGCAAGTCGGTAAAAGAAAAAGATATTTATATATATATATACAAGATTGTTTACATGATTGTTTGCAACATAGAAACTAAAGGCTAAGTTTCTTGGTTATCTCCGGGAGCGGTCTCTTATCCACCGGGCTCCGCCCCGCTCTCGGACCCGCTCTTGCTCCCATTATCATCATCGTCATCTTCGAAAGCCAAGGTTTCAGCATCGGCTTTGAGCACTTTAGCCCTTTTTATCTCTTCAGCGAGGTCGAATCTTCGAGCATGGATATCCTCGAGGGTCTCCCTCCGAGATTGTCACTTAGCAACCCAATATGCTCGAATATCGGCGGTGTCGGCTGCCTCTCTTGCTTGTACCTGGGCAGCTTCAGCATCGGCCCGATAGATGGCCATGAGTGCATCCGCATCGGCCTTTGCCTTTTCGGCGTTAGATTCAGCCTTGGCAAGTTCATAGGCCAACTGAGTCTCAAGCTCCTCTATTCTTCTTGCTTGAACCGAGCTTTTCTCCTTCATACTTCGAAGTTGGATCTCGACCGATGATAAATGGGCTCGAGCAGCCTCTTTCTCTACAGAGAAACGATCCATACCTTCTTTCCACTTCAAGGACAATGCTTTTATCACATCGACCTCCTCACGAACTTTTCTGATCATCTTAATTTTCTGCTACAATTGTGAGACTGAAAAATTAGCCATTGTTCTGGTATCGAGCCCATAGTCTTTTAAAAGTATCATTACCTTCTCGGACAGATCGATTTGATCCTGGTGAGCCTTGGCCAACTCAGCTCGGAGGTCTTTGATTTCCTCTCCCCTTTGCCCTAAGAGGAGATTTAGGGAGTTCCTCCCATTCATGACCCGTCGAAGGTCGGTCTCATATCGATGCAGCTCGGTTTGAGACCGGGAACATGCTTCTCAATGAACTGTTGCGGCCTGCAAAGAAAGAAGAAAAAAATTTAGAAAAGAAAAACAAGCATAAAAGCATTACCAACGAAGTGAGTTAAAGCTTACCCGGTTCCAAGCTTGCTGCACTCCGAGGAAAAGATCTGATACATCACTAGTGCTGACAACATCCTTGACATTGGTAAACAAATCACGAAAAGGATCATCTTCCTCATGAGATCCATCTGCCTTAAGGGCCGCCAAAGCTTAGTCTTCCCGAATCGCCCTTTCGAAAAAATCAGGGAACGTGGGCGAGTCTTCGATTACTGCTGCCCCAAGTGGGTTGCTTGGGGCGTTCGCTGCGGTTCGAAGAGAGTAAGGAACGAACCCCTCAGGCATATCCACCATCCGTTGACTTCGATGGGAGATATCCTCGATTCCCAATGGCTCGGGGACTTTACCAGAATATTTCTCCGATATATCCTCAGTTCGAGGTGGAGCCTGGTAAACCACCATCAATCCAGCAGCCTGTGGGGCATCAATGGTTTTCTTCATTCAGTCCGCCAGCGCGGACCCATCGTTTTATTCTTCTTCATTATCTTCATTCCTTAGACACAGAACTGATTCTATGGTCAAAGGAATGGTATTCTTCTTTGGCTTACGAGCCGACCTCTTCTTCTGTTTTGAATCTTCGGGAACGGAGGCCATTTTTCTCTTATTATCCTTCACCGGCTTTGGAACAGAGGCCGAAGCCTCTTCCTCGCTGGACAAGGGTCTCAAAACCGCATCCTTGCCCAAACTTACACACAAGAATATTGATTTATATATACGCAAAGCAGTTCGAACTATCAATGAGGAGAAAAGAGATTACCATGATTTTTGGCCTCTCATCGGCCCTTTGACAAATCGCGTCATGAGCGCTCGGTATACGTAAAAGTCAAAGCCAGGGCCCGTACTCAATCCTTAAGGTCGGGAATCGCACCGGACATCCAAGAAACCGCTGCACCACAAAAGGGAATATCAGTAAGAAAGGAAACGAAGGGGCAAAACAATGGGAAATAACAACCGAGTTACACTTACGCTTCATGTTCCATTCTTCGAGGAATGGCATCTTCTCAGCCAGTATTAGGTCCGACATCTTCACTTGAACGAACCTTCCCATCGAGCCCCGATCCTTGTCCTCATCTATGCTCGAGAACAAAACCTTGGTAGCCTGATGCTTAAGTTTTATTAACCCACCTCAAAAGAGGCCAGGATAGTACAATCGGATGAGATGGTCGAGGGTGAAAGGCATCCCCTCAATTTTGTTCACGAAGTATCAGATCAAAATAATGATCCGCCAAAAACAATGGTGGATTTTGCCTAAGGGTATTTGGTATTTACGACAAAAATCGATGATAACAGAGTTGAGGGGGCCTATTATGAAAGGGTAAGTGTACACACTTAAAAACCCTTCCACATGAGTAGTAATATGCTCTTCGGGAGAAGGAACTACCACATCTTTGTTTCCCTAGTTGCAATATTTTTTTACCTATTCGAGATATCCCCGGGTTATCGAACACATATACCTCAATACCGGCTCGCATCGGCCCAGAACCGAAGAGCCTTGGTCGACCTTAAAATCAGAGGTAAGAACACACGTCGCCGGGAAGCACTCCTCAGGCCGTGGATCCACCAGTGTTTTGTCGGTGGCAAATTGGGAAGAAGAAGCTTTTTCTTTTTTTGGGATGAATTTTGATGTTTTCACCATTTTTTGGTTTTAAAGAAGGTGACAAAGATTTGGTGGATTTGAAGAAGGATTTTTGCAGAAAAGAATCACATATTTGCGAATGAAATTCAGAAAATATGAAAAGGAACTTGGAAAATTTGGAAGATTAAAAAGTGATAAATGGTAAAAGGAAGGGCTATTTATAGATTGAAGCGATGGCGGTTCAATATCAGCGGTGGCCGACCACCTTTAGATACGCATTAAATGCCTTGGTAAGCTAAACCGACCGGACAGCTATCACGTACGTCATGGTCTGGCTCGATGCAAATGTCAGTCCATGTCCGATCGAGCCATTGAGAAATCATATCGTTTCTCACCACATCCTTCCCGAGAAACGAGGGGACTATCTGTATGAGGTCGAAATTGATTTCAGCCTTCATACGATTAATCGAGATGGGATCATAATGGAACAAATGAAGACTTCGTAATATCAAGATGGGTTCCGAAAAAGGTACGAACGAGCTTCAGATTTCAGGTATAGGTCAAACACCGAGTTCGAAGTCATTATCGAGCTCGGGTCCAAATCGAACTAGGGTGAGATGTCGTGGAATCGAGCTTAAGGGGCAGAGTTCGACCGATATCGAGCCCAAATCATCACCTGATCCCGAGTTGACATCGAGCTCAAGTCTGCATTGAGCTATAAAAACAATACCGACCAGCACCGAGGCCGATCGAGCTCGAGCTCACAGACAAGAGCCGTTGCAAACGCACTAAAGGAGAGAATCTCGACGGGAATTAGGGAAAAGTTGATTTATCATGGGTTCCCCACTATGTATTTTTAATTATATCTAAAGTAGGATCCTCCATTATATTTCTGTAAAGGACCAGTTTTTTGCTTACATTGTAACTAAAATACCATACACTCCTATATTGAAGAGTTATTCCTTTAAGCTTCATACATTGATTTATCTTGCTTAGTCCAAAAAATCATCTTCCTTCCAACCTTGTTTATTTTGTATTCTTTGCAATTCGTATTTGATATTTCTATTTATCCTTACGATCTATATTAAGCTATATCACATATCCTTAGAACTACGTATAAATTCAACTCAATCTATTTTTCGGGTAAACACAAGGTAATAAACATCTCTCAGGCAAAATAGATCGGTCTTTAAAATGATTAATCTTGTGAGAAAGATTCCAATTCCATTGCAAGTTTCAACTTGTCAAAGGTGAAAGGGATATGAATCCTTAGATGAAATGATTTTAAGTAGTTAGATATCCAAGTTCCCTTAAAGACACACTCTTAGTAGACTTCAAAGTTCACTTTCTCATAGTCTCATTGAGAACACAATACCTAATTCTAATTTTCTCATACTCTCACAATACACTGTTTACCCTCGAAATCGGATAATAATTGAATTTATTGGTGGTTTTCATACTCTCACAACACACTGTTTACCCTCAGGATTGGATAATAATTAAATTTGTTAGTGGTTTAAAAGATATGCGGATTAATTTGGCATGGAACAATAACTTAGATTGCAATTGAAATAAATAATGATAAATTAACTGCAAACCACATGAATCAGATAAATTTGGCCTAGGAAGGTTGGCCACCCTCGAGCTGAATGTACTTTTTTTAATTCTAGGACACCAAAGAATAAGAACCTAAAGAATAACGGTAATGTATTGCTTATGAATATATGTTACAATGCCTTTGATGAATTGTCAGACTGTAATACCCCGAAACATTTCGAAGAACTTAAGTGTAAAGCCCGGTGAAATTTGCAAAGAAAATAATGTTTCATGGTGCCGGACCTTTTGGGTTGAACAATGCACCGGAGAGTAAAGGAAATGTTTGGCAATGAAATGCATTTTTGCGGTCCATTATGTGACCGTAGAATCACTCTGCGGATCGCATAATGGCCGCAGAGTGAGGCAGTTAATTAGGCAAGTTGGAAGCAATTATGCGGTGCACTATGCGACCAGAGAACAGTTATGCGGACTGCATAGTGACCGCAGACACAGACAGATTTTTGGTCATTTTGGACACCAATTATGCGACCGATACGAGGTCCGCATAACCATTATGCGGTCGCATATGCGATCGCAGAACCTGTTCCGGAGCTTCATTTTTGGTTTTTTAAAACCCGACCCTACTTCGTTAAATACACGTTTTGGGCCATTTTTGAGATATACTCTGATATTTTAGAGTGAGAGAGAGTGCCCTAGAGTGAGAAGGTGTTCTTCAATAATTGTTCTTCAATTCTTGCTCAAGTTTTGGAAGATTAAGAAGGGAAACTCACTAGGTCTTCATCCTAGAGTTAAGATTCTATACCCTAACCCTCAATTTTAAATTTTGTATAGAAATAAGTAATTAACAAGATAATATTTGGGCATGCGAGTTGCTTATTTTACATGAATGTTTTATAAAAGGGTGTAGGAAGATTGTTGAGCTAAAAATGGTAAAGATTGGGTTGTAGGATGATGGAATTCTCCATAAAAGGACCTTGAAACCTTATGCACACCTAGTGTTTGATAAAATGCTCAAATGAGATAGAACCATGAACATCTTCCTAATTTTGGCTTAATTTGCTATGTTTCTACAATATATTTATGTTGCTAAGAATTCCGAAACATTTTAGAGTTTAAGAAAGCTCGATTGAGGTATGTTAGCTAAACTCTTCTCTTAGAATTGAATCCCACGATATTCATGTATATTATGTAAGTCTCGAGTAGTTCATATAAAACTGGCTAATCCGAGTATGATTGTGATGAAAGATATATGTTCAACAAGTATTCCAAATGCTTTATTCATGTTATGTTATTAATTGAGAATGTGTTAAAATATGGGTTGTGCATTAATAATGTTTCGACTTCAAGTCAAGTTCAAACGAAGGCTATTATGCAAAATTTTGTGAAATATCTCTATGTGCCTTAGACCCTAAATTGCTCACATATGTACTACACATCTTGATTTGAATTGTATTTGTTGTTGTTGATGATGATGATATTTGGAATTGAAAAGGTGAGCATGAAATACTGAATATGGCCAACGTGCCAAGAATGATCTTATAATTATGGCCATTAGTGCTAATGAAATGAAAAGATGTGAATATAATATGAAATGCGATGATTTATATAAAAAGGTTGATGTCTCAAATAAGACAGCCTAGCCGGTCGGGTCGTGATCGGATACCATGCCGCACACATGATGGTGATTGTGCTGGAAATTGTAATTAAAATTGTGATTGTGGTCGTTGTCCCTAAAGGATAGACTATCCGATCGGGTCGTGATCGGACCCCGTGTTAAAGACGGTGGTACTGATACTGAAAGAAATTGTGGTTGATGTCTCTAATGAGATAGCCTAGCCGATCGGGTCGTGATCGGACTCCGTGCTGAGAGTACGGTGGTACTGGTTTTGTGTATAATGGTATTGTGGACAATGGTATATCGATACTAAAAATCTTCCAATATGAGATATGGAAATTAATTGAAACACTGTCTTGATCCTAAATTGAGGTTTGATGTTGATTAAGGATTCCATTAACATTATGTAATCTTGTTCGTATTATTTGTCATTCTATTGAGAGAGTGTTTAGTTATATATACTAGTGCTATTCGACAGTACTAACGTCCCTTTTGCCGGGGGCGCTGCATCTTTAAATGGATGCAGGTGGTTCCACAACCGGAGATATTGATCAGTGATAGCAGTACACCTTTTTCCCAACTGACTTGGTGAGCCCCACTTCATCCCCGGGTTATGTATCTTTTATACTTTGCGTATTATGTTTGAGGTATAGCCGGGGCCTTGTTGCTGGTATTATCATTGTACTCTTCTTTAATTATAGAGGCTCCGTAGACATAGTGTGGGTTGTGTATTGGTGCTGGGAAAGTCAAAATATATATTATGTTATGGTTGTATTACTTGTCCATTTGAGACTTTAAAAATGATGAACTATTGGAAGTGAATTGGTATTGTAGACGTGAACACCTTTTTGTCTAATTAATGAAAATATGTATTATCTCTATTCGTGGATGAGTTTGGGTAGATGGAAATCAAACAGGCTTGCTCGGTCGGGTTCACTTAGTTGACCGTCGGTCACGCTCATCGGTTTTGGGGCGTGACAAACTTAGTATCAGAGCCTAAGGTTTTAAAGTGTCTTAGGATGTCTCGGAGCCGTCTCTAGTAGAGTCCTTATTATCGGTGTATTGTCGACCGCATATATAATTAGGATGCTACATGGGCATTTAGGAATAATACCCTCCTTTCATGTTCTTTATCGTGCGATAAAGTTGGTTGTAAGATTGTCCCTCCTTTAACTCCCGAGTTGCTTTAATTTTCAGTACATGGCACTTAAGAAGAAGGCAAGAACTGGCCAAAGAGCCAATGTCACCCCAAGAGTGACAGTTGATCCTATAATTGATGATGCGGGTGAGCACCTGAGGAATGAGAATATTCCTCTAGTTACTACACTGCCTGACTCTACTACAACTAATCAGACCGCACTTGTCCCTACACCTACTGAAGGTGCAACAGTTCCTCCAACTGATATACCAGTTCCACCTATAGTTCCAGCTTCCGATTCTGGTGTTTTTGATGTTTATATTAGGGGAGCCATACATATGTTGGCTCAAATAGTGGAATCCTAGGACCAGAAATCAAATGTTGCACCCACTTCTTCCAGTCAGCCAGGGGATTCTACTAATTCCAAGGTGAACAGGTTTCTCCAGTTAGATCCTCCAATGTTCACGGGTACTAACCTAGAGGAAGAACCTCAGGACTTCATTGATGAGATGCACAAGACTCTCCGAGTTATGCATGCTACTGTAACAAAGGCAGTGGAATTGGCCTCCTGCCGCCTGAAAGAGGTAGCATATTCTTGGTTTGAACTACGGGAGGAGTTCCGTGAAGAAGGGAGCCCTCCGGCAAGGTGGGGTGAGTTTGCCGATGCCTTCATTGATCATTTCTTGCCTGCCGAGACTAAGGCAGTCCGTGCTGCTGAGTTTGAGAACTTGAGGAAAGGTAGCCTGAGTGTGTGGGATTATCATATGAGATTTGCGTACCTGTCTAAGTATGCTATTTACATGCTACCCACTGAGGAGGCTAGAGTGCGCCGATTTGTACAAGGCCTTAGTCCTTTGGTAATTAATGAGGCTGCTACAACTGACTTGAATTCTGATATGAACTATGGAAAGATGATGGCATTCGCTCAAGCCACAGAGACCAGCAAATTAAGGAATAGAATATAAGGCCCGATCTGCGGGCAACTTTGGTGGTTCTTCTGGTGGCGATAGGCCAGTCTTCAGAGGAGGGTCGTCAAGGCCATCACAGTCCTTTTCTCAGTCTTCGGCTAGTGCACCGCCCTCAGGGCCCAGCTAGCAGTAATAGTGGAGCCGTTTCAGGCCCAGTTAGGGCAACAAGGGATCCAATCAACAGGGTTGTCATGGTGGTAGATTCCAGCAGCAGAGGATACCCCTATGTCCTAAGTGTGGAAAGATTCACCAAGTAATATGCTACATGGACTTACCCATATGCTACAGATGTAGATTGAGGGGTCACATTCAGAGAGATTGTCGTTCATCCCGTCAGGGTGCGGGCAGGGGCATGGCATAACCAGCCAGTTCTGTAGCTACTACATCCGCAGCACCTCCTCCAGCTCGAGGCACTCCAACACCCGCAGGGCGTGGTGCATCTAGGGGTGGAGCATAGAGTCCGGGAGGATCCGGCCGTTTCTATGCTATGAGGGGTTGCCATAATTCAGAGGCTTCTCCAGATGTTGTCACAGGTATATTGACTATCCAATCTCATGATGTATATGCTCTTATTGATCCCGGTTCCACTTTGTCATATGTCACACCTTATGTTGCTATGGAATTTGGGATAGAACCAGAACATCTTTATGAGCCGTTCTCTATATCTACTCCAGTTGGTGAGTCTATTTTGGCCGCGCGGGTTTATAGGGATTGTGTTGTCACATTGCGTGGTGGGATACCGTGGCCGATCTTATTGAATTGAGAATGGTCGATTTTGATGTTATAATGGGGATGGATTGGCTTTATACATGTTTTGCCAAGCTTGATTGCCGAACCACTACTGTTAGGTTCGAATTTCCAAATGAGCCAGTTATTGAGTGGAAGGGTGATGATGTAGTGCCGAAGGGTAGGTTTATTTCTTACCTTAAGGCTACGAAAATGATCAACAAGGGGTGTATTTACCATTTGGGCCGGGTTACAGACATCGATGCTGAGGCACCGATACTTCAGTCTGTGCCTGTTGTGAATGAATTTTCGGGACTTTTTCCGGATGAACTCCCTAGGATCCCACCAGACAATGAGATAGAATTTGGGATTGATGTGATGCCAGACACATATCCTATATCTATTCCACCCTACAGAATGGCACCGGCAAAATTGAAAGAGCTAAAGGAACAATTGAGAGATTTGTTAGAAAAAGGTTTTATCCGGCCAAGTGTGTCGCCTTGGGGTGAACCAGTCCTTTTTTTACGAAAGAAAGATGGGTCACTAAGAATGTGTATTTACTATCTTAGGCTTAGCTGGATATTACAAAAAGTTTGTAGATGGGTTTTCTACTCTTGCCTCTTCATTGACTAAATTGACGCAGAAGGCAATTAAGTTCCAATGGTCATATGCTTGTGAAAAGAGTTTTCAGAAATTGAAGCAAAATTGACGCAAAAGGCAATTAAATTGACTATGCGTTGACTCTACCAGAGGGTATATATGGATTTGTGGTATATTGTGATGCTTCAAGAATCAAGCTTGGATGTGTATTAATGCAACATGGAAAGGTGATAGCTTATGCTTCTAGGCAACTAAAGAATCATGAAAATAACTATCCAACACATGATTTAGAACTTGCGGCGGTGGTATTTGAACTAAAAATTTGGCGTCATTATTTATATGGGGTCCATGTGGATATATTCACGGACCATAAGAGCCTTCAATATATTTTCAAACAGAAGGAATTGAATCTGAGGCTACGAAGATGGCTTGAATTACTCAAGGATTATGACATTAATATTTTATACCATCCGGGGAAAGCTAATGTTGTGGCGGATGCTCTTAGCCGAAAATCTATGGGTAGCTTAGCGCACTTGGAGGCATATCAAAGGCCATTGGCCAAAGAAGTTCACTGATTGGCTAGTTCGGGAGTTTGTCTTGCGAACTCTAGTGAAGGAGGGGTAATTGTGCAAAATAGGGGCGAATCATCGCTTGTTGTGGAAGTCAAAGAGAAACAATACAACGATCCATTGTTGGCGCAATTGAAAGAAGTGATTCATAAACATAAGACCATGGAGTTTTCTCTTGGCATGGATGATGGTACACTAAGGTACCAAGGGAGACTCTATGTTCTAAATGTGGATGGTCTCCGTGAGAGAATTATGACTGAAGCTCACACATCTAGGTATTTCGTGTATCCAGGTTCTACAAAAATGTATCATGATCTTAAGAAAGTCTATTGGTGGAACGATATGAAGAGGAAGTAGCGGAGTTTGTGGCGAAGTGTCCAAATTGTCAGCAAGTGAAGGCTGATCACCAACGGCCCGGTGGGTTGGCACAGAACAAAGAAATTTCAATGTGGAAGTGGGAAATGAATAATATGGATTTTGTGGTAGGATTACCACGTACTCCACGCAAGTTTGACTCAATTTGGATGATTGTGGATCGAGTCACAAAATTAGTACATTTTTTGCCGGTTAAGTCTACCGACACAACAGAGTAGTATGCTCAGTTGTATATCAAAGAAATAGTCAGGTTGCATGGCACCCCAGTTTCCATCATTTCTGATCGGGGAGCACAATTCACCTCAAATATTTGGAAGAAATTTCAGCAATGCTTGGGTACTCAGGTTAATCTTAGTACAACCTTTCACCTGCAGACTGACGGGCAGGCAAAGCGGACTATTCAGACACTTAAGGATATGTTGCGTGCTTGTGTTCTACACTTCAAAGGTAGTTGGGATAATTATTTACCACTCATAGAATTTGCCTACAATAATAGCTATCACGCTAGCATTCAAATGGCACCGTTCGACGCTTTATATAGTAGGAGATGTATATCTCCCATTGGGTAGTTCGAAATTGGGGAAGCAGTGTTGATAGGGCCAGACCTCATGCATCAGGCTACGGAAAAAGTTATAATCATTAAGGAGAAGTTGAAGACTGCTCTGAGTCGTCAGAAATCCTATTCGGATGTTAGTCGTAGGTATTTGGAGTTCAAAGAAGATGATTGGGTATTCTTGAAAGTTTTTCCCATGAAAGGGGTAATGCGATTTGATAAGAAAGGTAAATTGAGTCCGAGGTATGTCGGACCGTACAAAATCATTCAGAGGATCGGTGAGGTAGCGTACAAGGTTCAGTTACCACCTGAGATGTCATTAGTACACCTGATGTTTCATGTGTCTATGTTGAAGAAAGTAGTTGGAGATCCAACACTCATTTTTCCGGTTGAGACTATTGAGGTAAATGAGAAATTGACTTACGAAGAGATTCCGGTTTCTATTATTGATCGGCAAGTCTGAAAACTGAGAAAAAAAGAAATTGTCTCTGTGAAAGTATTGTGGCGAAACCAACAGGTTGAAGAGGCTACTTGGGAGGCCGAGGAAGAAATGAAGAAAATGTATCCTTAGTTGTTTAAATGACCATGTATTTATAAAGTTGTGATCTAGGAAAATTATAAGAGTTACGTTTTATGAATTTTGTATCATTTGAACAATTGGCGTTAAGGGTGTTCCTTTCTAGAAATATATTGCTTATGAGGCCAAAGTTGGTGTTTTTTAGTATTATGTTACGTCGTTGGATTATGTATATGTTATTAGGATGTGTTTCTGAGGCTCTCTGACAGGTGGATAAGCCTAATTACAAGGAAAACTTTGGCGAAATATTTGGAAATTTAGGGAGTTAGTCAAAGTTGGGGCTGCTAGTGTGTGGTATAAAACAAACTGAGTTGTATAAGATACTAATGACGGATTTGTACCCTCATTCAAGGAAGAATGATCCTAAGCGGGGTAGAATGTAACACGCCTGAAAATTTTGAAGTACTTAAGTGTAAAGCCCGGTAAAAATTGCAAAGAAAATAATGTTTCATGGTGCCGGACTAGCCTTACATGTTTAAGGATTGTAGCGGCTCGGATTTTTTGGGTTGAATAATGCACCGTAGAGTAAAGGAAATGTTTGGCAATGAAATGTGTTTCTGCGGTCCATTATGCGACCGTAGAACCACACTGTCGACCGCATACTGGCCGCAGAGTAAGGCAGTTAATTGGGCCAGTTGGAAGCAATTATGCGGTGCACTATGCGACCGCAGAACAGTTATGCAGACCGCACAGTGACCGCAGATACAGATATTTATTTGGTCATTTTGAACACCAATTATGTGACCGATATGCGGTCCGCATAACCATTATGCGGTCGCATATGCGACCGCAGAACCTGTTCCGGAGCTTCATCTTTAGGTTTTTAAAACCCAACCGTACTTCGTTAAATACAAGTTTTGTGCCATTTTTGAGATATAATCTAATATTTTAGAGTAAGAGAGAGTGCCCTAGAGTGAGAAGGTATTTTTCAATAATTGTTCTTCAATTCTTGCTCAAGTTTTAGATGATTAGGAAATAAAACTCACTAGGTCTTCATCCTAGAGGTAAGATTCTACACCATTACCCTCAATTTCAAATTTTGTATAGAAATTGGTAATTAGCAAGATACTTTTTGGGCATGAGAGTTGTTTATTTTACATGGATGTGTTATCAAAGGGTGCAAGAAGATTGTTGAGCTACAAATAGTAGTTATAGGATGTTGGAATTCTCCATAAAAGGACCTTGAAACCTTATGCACACCTAGTGTTTGATAAAATGCTCAAATGAGCTAGAACTATGAGCATATTCCTAATTTTGGCTTAATTTTTTATATTTCTACAATAGATTAATGTTGCTAAGAATTCTGGAACATTTTAGAGTTTAAGGAAGCTCGATTGAGGTATATTTGCTAAACTCTTCTCTTAGAATTGAATCCCACGATATTCATGTAAATTATGTAAGTCTCGAATGCTTCATATAAAATTGGCTATTCCGAGTAAGATTGGGATGAAAGATATATGTTCAACAAGTATCACAAATATTTTATTCATGTTATGTTATCAATTGAGGATGTGTTAAAATATGGGTTGTGCATTAATAATGTTTCAACTTCAAGTCAAGTTCAAACGAAGGCTATTATGCCAAATTTTGTGAAATATCTCTATGTGCCTTAGACCCTAAATTGCTCACATGTGCACTACACACCTTGATTTGAATTGTATTTGTTGTTGATGATGATGATTTTTGGAATTAAAAAGGTGAGCATAATATATTGAATATGGCCAACGTGCCAAGAATGATCTTATAATTATGGCCATTAGTGCCAATGAAATGAAAATATGTGAAAGTAATATGAAATGCGATGATTGATATAAAAAGGTTGATGTCTCGAATAAGACAGCCTAGCCGGTTTGGTCCTGATCGGACACCATGCCGCACATATGGTGGTGATTGTATTGGAAATTGTAATTGAAATTGGGATTGTGGTCGATGTCCCTAAAGGATAGCCTAGTCGATCGGGTCATGATCGGACTCTGTGTTAAAGACGGTGGTACTGATACTGAAAGAAATTGTGGTTGATGTCTCTAATGATATAGCCTAGTTGGTCGGGTCATGATCGGACTCCGTGCTGAGAGTACGGTGGTACTGGTTTTGTGAATAATGGTATTGTGGACAATGGTATATCGATACTAAAAATCTACCAATGTGGGATATGAAAATTAATTGAAACACTATCTTGATCCTAAATTGAGGTTTGATGTTGATTAATGCTTCCATTAACATTATAGTAATCTTGTTTGTATTATTTGTCATTCTATTGAGAGGGTGTTTAGTTATACATACTAGTTCTATTCGACAGTACTAACGTCCCTTTTGCCGGGGGCGTTGCATCTTTAAATGGATGCAGGTGGTTCCACAACATGAGATATTGATCAGTGATAGCAATACATCTTGAGGTATAGCCGGGGCCTTGTTGCCGGCATTATCATTGTACTCTTCTTTAACAATAGAGGCTCCGCAGACAGAGTGTGGGTTGTATATTGGTGCTGGAAAAGTCAAAATATATATTATGTTGTAGTTGTATTACTTGTCCATTTGAGACTTTAAAAATGATGAACTATTGTAAATGCATTGGTATTGTAGACGTGAACACCGTTTTGTCTAATTAATGAAAATATGTATTATCTCCATTCGTGGATGAGTTTGGGTAGAAGGAAATCAAACAGGCTTGCTCGGTCGGGTTCACTCGGTTAAGCGCCGATGATTCTTTTGATTTTCAAGTCTTCAAGGAACATTGTGTCCTTTGACCCTATAAATTGTGGCATGTTTTTGCAAGTTATCTCCTTCGGTATTCCGAACCGGCAAATTATTTTCTACCATAGGAAATCGACCACTTTACGCTCGCTGATTTTCTGGTAAGGGCCTGTTTTAACCTACTTTGTGAAAATAATCAGTTAAGATTAAGAGAAATCTTACCTTCCAGGGAGCTGGTGGCAGCGCCCCAACTATATCAATCCCCTATTTCATGAATGCCCATGGGGATAATACCGAATGTAACAGTTCTGCCGGTTGGTGCACTAACGGTGCATGGCGTTGACACTTGTCGCATTTGTGAACGAACGCTTTAGCGTCTTGTTCCATCCTGGTCCAGTAGTATCCTGCCCTAACTAATTTTAACACCAACAGGCCTTGGAATGATCTTCTGTATAATTGTCCTTCCCAGAAGCAATAGCAAGATGCTTTGGTGCGGAGTGCCCGGGATTCATTCGGGTTTTCGGGCAGCTTGCCATGCTCAAGGTAGTCCATGATCTCATTCCTCCAGTCCCAGACCAAATTGGTTGTATTTACTTCATAATAACTGTCCACATGCAGTACCAAGTGCATGAGCTGTACGACTGTACCAGAATCTGATCCCTTCATTTACGTGGAAAAGCCCAAATTGGCTAATGCATCTGCTTTTGCATTTTCTTCTCTCGAGATGAGGGTGATGGATCATTCCCTAAGCTGTACAAGCAGAGTTTGAATTTTCATCACATATTGCTGCATGCGTTCCTCCTTGGTGTCGAAGATTCCATATACTTGATTTACTACCAGTTGGGAATCACATTTGAATTCAGTGACCTCGGGGTCTAGTCCTCGGACCAGGTCAAGTCTTGCAATCAAAGCCTCATACTCGGCTTCATTGTTAGTCAAGGGAACCGTTTTTATGGCCTGCTTCAGGACATCACCCAAGGATGTGATTAAGACTACCCCGAGCCCGAACCCTTTCACGTTGGAAGCTCCATCCGTGAACAAGGTCCAAACTCCTGATTCGTTTCCGACACCATCACCACTTATTTTGTGGACAAAAGCAGCAGCCCAAGACTAAAATCGGCCACGAAGTCGGCCAAAACATGTGATTTGATCGTAGTCCTGGGTTTATATTCGATATCAAATTCAAAAATTTTGGCTGCCCATTTGGCCAATCGACTTGACAACTCAGGTTTGTTAAGGACATTCCGGAGGGAAAAAGTTATCACGACGGCTATCGGGTAGCATTGAAAATAAGGCCTAAGCTTTCGAGTGGCTACTACGAGAGTTAAGGCTAGTTTTTCGAGGTGTGGATAACGAGTTTCTGCTTCTAATAAAATTTTGCTATCATAATAGATAGGATATTGTGTACCTTCATCCTCCTAGACTAGAAGGACGCTTATCGCTACCTCCGAGACTGCTAAGTATATTAGCAAATATTCGCCTTCCTTTGATTTTGATAGTAACAGACAGCTCGATAGATACCGTTTCAGGTCTTTTAGAGCCTGTTGGCATTTTGGAGTACGCTCGAAGTTCTTCTTCTTCTTCGGAAGTGAGAAGAAGTGATGACATTTTTCCGAAGACCAAGAAATAAACCTGCTTAGAGCGGCCAGTCTTCCGGTTAGTCTTTGGACTTCTTTCACATTGGTTATCTGGTCCGGAATATCCTCGATGGATTTAGTCTTTTGTGGATTGACTTCAATCCCCCTTTTTGATACCAGGAAACCTAAAACTTTACCGGAGCTAACTCCGAACGCACACTTTTTGGGGTTGAGCTTCATGTTGTGCTTTCTTAAGATATCGAAGGTTTCCTGGAGGTGTTTCAAATGGTCACCTGCATTCAAAGACATAACCAACATATCATCTATGTACACTTCCATTGTTTTCCCTATTTCTTTTTTGATCATTACGTTTACAAGCCTCTGATAAGTGGCTCCGGTGTTCTTAGGTCCACAGGGCATCATATTGTAGCAATATGGGCCAAAATTCGTTATGAACAAAGTTTTTTCCTGATCTTCCAGGTTCATCATAATTTGGTTATACCCCGGAATAGGCATCGAGGAAACTCATCAACTCATGTCTGGCTGTTGCATCAATCATTTGATCGATATTTGGAAATGGGAATGAGTCTTTTGGGCACACCTTATTTAGATCCTTATAATCTATGCACATACCAAATTTATTATTCTTTTTTGGAATTATGACTACGTTAGCTAGCCAGTCGGGGTACTTTACCTCCCGGATTTAAAGGATATCGAGCAATCGAATTACCTTTTACTTAATAAATGTGTTTCTGACCTCGACTATTGGGCGCTTCATTTTCCTTACCGGCAGGATGCTTGGGTCAAGGCTTAGCTTGTGCACAGTCACCTTTAGCGGGATGCCTGTCATATCCGTGTGAGACCATGGAAAGCAATCAACCTTTATTTTGAGAAATTCAATAAATCATAACCTGAGTTCAGGGGTAGTCCTGTCCCAAGTGGAACTTCCTCTCTAGAAACGTTTCGAACAATGCCATATGTTCGAGTTCTTCTACCATGGACTTGGTCGCATCCGTTTCATCCGATACATGAAAATACCTTGGCACCAGGTAGGATTCCGATGTCTCCTCCCCTTTGTCATCTTCATTTGGTTCGGGCGTCGGTTCATGCAATTGCAATGCCGCGTGTTCATTCCCTTTACTGCTGGAGACCAAAATCGCGTTCATCTCCCTTGTTGCCGGCTGATCTCCTCTTATTTTTTAATTCCCTCTTGAGATGGGAATTTTAGAAGTTGATGATATGTTGATGGTATGGCCTTCATCTCATGTAGCAATAGTCTGCAAAGAATTATGTTATATCCAATGTCGTCATGTACTACTTCAAACAAGGTAGTCGTCATGACCCCTTCAACGTTTGTGGGCAGCAAAATCTCCCCTCGGGTTGTCACACTCGCTAAGTTGAACCCAGTGAGGAGTTTTGTTGCCGGAATGATGCTTCTGGTTAGCTTGGTTTGTTCCAGCACTCTCCATCGAATGATGTTGGCTGAACTTCTTGGTTCTACCAAAACAAGTTTAATTTTAAAATCTAGAACGTTAAGAGAAATTAACAGAGAATCGTTGCGCGGCAGTAGAAGTCTATCAACATCCTCTTCTATGAAGGTGATGTCATCCTTGAAGACTTCCCGGAGCCTCTTACTATGAGTCACCGACACATTTGTCTTTTTCGCCGCTAAAGAGGTTACACTGTTAATCTCGTTTCCCCTGAAAATCATATTGATAGGTAGTCAAGGAGGGTCTTCTCCTATCTTCGAGGGCTCTGAGTTATCTCGGATGTGAAAATAATTATTCTTGGCCCGGTCGCTTAATAATTTCGTGAGATGGTCGTTCTTTAACAATGTCGCCACCTCCTCGCACAAATGCCGACAGTCCCCAGTCCGGTGGCCGTTAGTCCCATGATACTCGCACCATAGATTAGGATCCCTCTAGCTTGGATCAAATCTCATCGGACTGGGGAACCGCGCTTCATTTATGTTCCTCATCGCCGATACCAGCTCAACTATGCTGACATTGAAATTGTACTCAGACAACCTCTGATATGCGGAATCCCGGGAACCCGATACCTCTTTATCTTGTAACGACCTGTTATTCTGGCCGCGGTCAGTTATGCTATCGAGAGAGAACTTATCCGCCGACTGAAACCCTCTACCGCGTCCTTCGGCCCTTTCGTAGGGCAAAAATCAGCCCTTAGAAAATCGCCGATCTACGTCAAAATCATCCTTTGACTTATCCCTGTTATTTTCTTGATCTACGTCAAAATCATCCTTTCGTAGGGAAATATTCTTTATTGAATATCATCCGGTGACAAGTATTTATTTGCTCTCGTTCATAATATTCCTTTCGGGGTCTACCCGATTCTAACCAAAACAGTTGTCCTCGATCTTAGTTTCTACTTGCTTCATCTTTCGTCTGTCCCCTGTTCCACGTGTCACTCTGTTATTCGACTATTTGATATGAATCGATTTTACCCTATACAAAGAGGTACACTCTACTCATTTCTATTTAGTTTGAACTGTATATAAAGTTGTCGTTGTATGTGTATGTATTTATGTATGTTAAAACTTGTACTAAGTAGAAACGTACGGACATGTTACTAATTTAACATTTTGGATTTATTTATGTTTATGCGCTCATGGATGACCATTTTTTTTGCAATAACTTTCAGGGTGTGTTTGGTATGAAATTTACCTTTAATTGGATGAAAGTGACTTCTCTACCAAGTGGATGAAAATTATTTTTTTCAACACTCTTTCAACTTTCTCCACCCCATCCCCACCACCCACCCACACCCCTTCTCACCACCACACCCCACCCCCCACCCCACCTCCAACACCTCCCACCTTTGGCCCACCCTCGCCCTACCTTCGCCATCGCCACCCCTAGCCCCTAGACTCCGATCTACCACCTTTTCTCGTCCTTACTTATTTTATCTCCCATAATATTTGTATATATTATATATTTTTGAAAAAATATTTTCTGCTACACACCTAACTAAACACCAAAGAATGAATTAAAAAAGGCTAGTTGATAAACAAGGCTAAGAGCTATTTCATAACTCCCGCTTGTGTTTTCCATTACAATATTTCTAGGATCTCTCAAATCACTGGTTTTACTAGGAAAGAATCCCTAATTACATACCTTGGTTGTCCCCTCTACATTGGAAGAAAAGGAATTCTACACTTTAATGGATTGATATCCAAAATAGTGAGCATAATCAGAGGATGGCACATCAGAATGCTTTCTTATGGAGGAAGAGCCACTTTGATCAAATATATACTGCAATCCCTCCCCATTCACTTGCTTTCAGATATTTCACCACCTAAAACTATCATGAAAAAGTTGGAAAAACAGGCTGCTAATATTTTCTGGGGCATGGAGAAGGATATAAACAAATACCATTGGGCTTCTTGGGAGAAGCTACCATATGCACAAGAGGAAGGGGGTGTTGGTTTTAGAATTGGGGCTGATATTTGTAAGGGTATGGAATTCAAACAATGGTGATTTTTTAGAACAATCCAGTCTTTGTGGAGTACCTTCCTGCTAGCCAAATACTTTAAAAGATCACACCCAATCTCAAAGAAATGGCACTCGGGCCAATTACAAATTTGGAAGAAAATGATGTGTAACAAGAAAGAAGCAGAAGCACACATAAACTGGAGGCTATATTCAGGAAATGTAAGTTTTTGGTAGGATAATTGCTGGGAACATGTACTTTAGCTAGCTACAGAACTCAGGGAGGACGGTCAAGCAACATCACTGTCTCTCAATTCTGTGATTCTGGAAATTGGGATCTTTAGAAGCTCCACAACCAAGTCCCAGTCAACAAAATTCCAGATATTATTCAGATCCCAATCCATTTTTCTCCTCTCACCCATGATAAACCTATATGCCTACCAACTACCTCTGGTAAATTCACTTGTGCTTCGGCATGGGAAATATTTAGAAAGAAGAAACAGGTCATCTTCACCAACTAGATGACATGGCATAAGAAAATCCCCTTTAAATGGTCTGTTTGCATGGGAAGAGCCCTCAGAAAGAAATTGCCCACTGATGATAGGGTCATTGCCTTTGGTCAACCTACTGTCACTAGATGTGTGTGTTGTATCAAACCTCAAGTTGAATTAGTAGATCACATTTTCAGTTTTGGCCACTTTGCTAAGGCAATATGGAGGCAATTCACAGGTCCGGCTGGCTTTCCTTTCCAAGCCATGTCTCTCAAAATTGCTTTTGATGAAATGGTGGATGCAGAAGAGCAGGAATGATACACATAAACTTCTCATGGATACACTCCCAATTATCATTTGCTGGAACCTTTGGAAAAACATATGCAGTGCTAAATATGGCTCGAGGCAATCATCTATGATCAGAGTTCTATTCTCCATCAACTCTGATATCAACCTTCTCCTCAGAGCCACTTATCTTTCATTTCACTGGCCTCTTCATTGGAATGAACTTTACTCCACAGTTGAAATAATGAAACATAACATATGCACATCACAGGTGACCTGGCATAAACCTGAGGATGGATTTATCAAGCTGAACAGTGATGACAGTACCCTCAGCAATTCAGGAAAAATTAGTGTAGGGGTAATTATTAGAGATCAAGTGGGGAGTTTATCCATGCCATAGCAAGTCCACTTGGAGAAGGAACTAATAACATGACAGAAATTGAAGCAACCATTATTGGCATGAAGTGGTGCCTGGAGAATTACCACTTCAAAGTGCATTTAGAAGCTGGCTCTGCACTACTTGTTCATTGGATCCACCATGAATCTGAGCCTCCTTGGAGTTTAGAGATGCAGCTGCTGAAACTGATTGACCTCCACTCTCAGTGTCATGAATTCATATGTTTTCATGTTTATAGGAAAACTAATTGTCCTGCTGATTCTTTATCTAAGATCATCCATGATCTCCCTCAAATCACCTATTTTGAAAACACTCTTGACCTTCCCAGGAAAATCAGAGGTCAAATCAGACTTGACCAAATGAACATCCCAGGCTTTCAGACATAAGAAAATAACCAAACTGCAGCCTTCATCAAATCATATTTCCACCTCCAATTCTAATAGATATGGTTGAACATCAAAATTACCTGGGAGCAGACCATACATTCTAAACACCAAAGTTCTGCGGAAGCAATTTCAATCATACTAGCTTGCTCAAACTCTTAAGAAAAGGGGCTATGACACTTTGTTTTCGTCTCACATATTTTTTCCTTTTTTGCGGGTAAATCCACTGATATCTTGTCTTGTCTAATGCTTCCTTTTCAGTATGTGGTATCAACACCTTTGGAGTTCACTCTGCTGAAAATCAATCAGAGGATAGGAGCAGGCATATGGTTCCATCTCTATGGGTACACTTGGATTCCAAAACATCACCAACACAAATAAAAGCACCAGCTCCTAAGGACACATGCGCATACACCTTCCTTACCCTCTATCAGAAGAAACATAAATAACAACACCACAGACAACCTCATCACCCATATCTGCAACTCAGGCCCACACCAAACAACCAAAAATTCAGGTATACACCACATCATCATCATAAAGCCACTACCATCCAGCAATCCAAACCACCTTCAATATTTCCAAAAACCAAAACACCACCACTATACCAGCATTTCTTCAGGGACCAGTAAGCACAAGAACCTGCATGCCCACCCATCTGACAGAAATGTCCTATTTTTCTCTAACCATGGTTTCTTTTTTTTACAGGTGCCTACAGTTTAAAAACAATTGACATACCCTCAATGTGTGGTATTAATACTTATAGTGCTCATCCTAGTGAGGGTGTATCAATTGACTAAAGCTAGTAGCATCTACAAGATTAAGCATAATCAGCTCCAATACGTACTTAAGGGATTCACATGAACTCACCAACACCAGCTTCCTGAAATCCACCCTAGAAGTGGTACCTCAAGAACAAATCTATCCCTAGAAACCACACGAACCTGAGCACATATATCATCACCTCCATTCACTGTTCAAAGAGCAGGAACTCACAAAAGTTGCATCTCACTGCTGTCAATGCCTGCAACTCCCCAAAGATGAACACTGACCAACCCAAGCACTCTCTATTTCTAACTTGTTTGTTGCTTTTTGCAGGTACAAGAGAAAAATTCAAATTATTGATGCACTTGCAAAATGTGGTATTAGCAACTCAGATGCTCAAGGATTCTGCAAATTTGTCACAACAGACAAACATTTCCAGCACGATCCTTCAGAGAATCCTCAGGTATTCTGGTTCAAAGTCCCTACTCCAGGTCACTAGTTAAACCTGCCCGTTCCAAAGTATTCTGGATGAAAGAAGCAGGAATCTGCTCATTCTCTTTTATTGAAAACACTATACAGCAGTAGCAGTACTGCCCAGTTACATTGGTCGTTTTGATAGCTATCTTCAACTTGGATTTCTTTGGCCTTAATGCCAGAGCCAAGTTGAAGATAGTTTCTAGCACACTCGACTGTTTTTTGCCATACTCCATAGGAAGAATCTATATTTACTCTAGATGTAAGTCTTGTTGTATATGGAAGATGACCTTCCTACTCATCTGTTTAGTTAATTTAGGATCATTTGTGCATTTTTTTGTAGTTGACCTAGACTCATTTTACATTATTTTTGTATATACAATTGTCTATCACTTAAGAATAGGTAATTGGTACATCATCATAGGTCTAACTCATCAAATTTCAGGATTCACTTGGTCGTCATGCTTGGATGACCAAATGTATATCCGTCATATTTTTGGAGGTAAGGTTCATGTCCCCCTCCTTTGTTGTACTTTACTTTTTGTACTTTACTTTATATATATATATATATATATGAAAATTAACCCTAGGCGCAATGCATAGTGGAATTTGCCAAAAAAAAAAAATGAATTAAAAAATTACTTATTTTTCAAGAAAATATTTGAAAAGAAAAAACATTTTACTTCGTACCAAAGACACCCACATTTTCATATAAATTTGTCCCCACCACTTACCTCTCCCAACTTTTCATTCCATCTAGCCGACGTGGGATAAAGATAGCCGTCCAACACATTAGATTCCTAAGCACGTGCCCTTTTTATTGTTTTACATTTCTATCCTTTTCTTTTCTTCTTCTATAGCTTTTGCATATGTCAGTTCTTTTCGTACATGGACTCTTATACTTGGCCTTTATTTTTGGTGTCCAATACTAGAAATTAGAGAATCCACCTAGTATGCGCTGTCGATCTCTAACTACTAATCTCAATTCCTATAATATTAACTAAGTCAGAGATCCAATAATAGATGGATGAGTTATGCTTGTGCCCTACTCTGCCGTGGAATAATGGCCACCACAATATTTCGATTAGTGAAAATGAAACATGTTCGCTACAAGTTAATTTCCTTGGATCTAAAATGTTTAAATTAATTGAACCATTATTTGGTCTGTTGGTCACCCTTTAGCCAATTCATCATTATAAGAGGCAAACTGGGATAGCAGCCTTGTGACCTTAATCCGTCGGTGAAATAAGAAAAAAATTATAGAAGAACAGGTTTCAAATTTCAATAGGAATAAAAAATAGTACAATACGTAATTTTTTTAATATGTCTATAATTTGGTGGGCAGATTTATTTAATATTTATATTGATGAAAGATAATAAATATCGATAGCAAAAATTTTTCAATACTTATGCCGGTGAAAGATAAAATGTATCAGTAAAAATAGTCGGAGTGCACGCCGGTTAATTCAAACACCAACTATATAAAAAGAGTGGAAGTGGGATAAGTACTGATATTTAGGCTGGTGTCTTATTATGCCTATCTTTCTATTATAATCATGGAAGGTTGGTACCTGTTGTTTAAGAGATTCAAGTGCCTGATATTCCTTTGCCGATTAGGTTTTATGTACTAGAAAAAAGAAAATCAAATAATGAAGTCCGTGTAGTGAAGCTGGTGAACCAAACCTTATATATTTTCAGCTTTCTTATATTCCCTTACTTAATCTATAATTGCTTAGCTTACTCCATTTCACTATTCAACTGATAACACAAATTAATACTAATATATGCATACAACCCATATAAGAATTATTACTTTTAAAGGAGAAAGGATGTTATTATCTAATTTAATTTCGAAATATACTCATCTTAAGTATGAAAGCTCCTTCTGTTAAATGCATGTCGTTCTAAGGAAAACAAAAACAACAGAAATGATGTCACATTATCAGACTATGTATTCAGATCTTCAACTTGTTAGTTGTATGGAATTTGTACATATTTACCCGTAAATATGTACAGTTGAATTTATAACGTGATTTATAAACTTGTGAAATAAATTGATCTGATAAAATAAAATAACATAGAACAAAGAAAGTAAAATAAGGATAATCAAAGAAAGAACAATGTGTAAATCTTGATAACAGTAATACAAGGCTTTTTAGAATGGGAGAATAATATCAGCCTTTTTCATATAAGTTTCCATGAGTACAAATATCACTTTTTATAGTTTAATTAGAGAAGACAAGATACTCAAATCGTGCTCCTCTTAAAGGTGAACAAAAAAAAAAAAAAAAAACCTCTTGATAGCTACATAACGGTTGAGAATAAATGTTATAATTATCTATAACGGCTGCTCCTTTAATGATGCCCTTTCCAAACGGTACCACACTTTCACATTCTCTTCCCCGACCTTGATACCTTCGGAACTTATGCAATACAGATCACATGCTATAACCGGTATCAGCTATTTGCCGACTCATCTCTTACCTATCTTCACTGCTACGTCTCTATTCGAGAAGCCTACACCTATAATTTGTAATATTTACCCAATACATATAGTCCTCCTACTTTCTAGTGACTCAACTCGATGTTACTGGAAAGTAGATAAGACTTTCTCTTTTGTTCGTGTGAAAGGTATTGAATTTATGACACTTGAAAGGACGCACGTCTCTTTGCATTTAATGGGCTGAACACGTGTTGTCTCGTGGTTCGACGAATAATTTTACCAGTTCCTTAGGAAATGATGCCTTTTAACTGAAGAAGACGGTCTTATTTTGACTTCTTCATCCACCGGTGCTGGAGTTTGCATCGGCGGCGATTCATCCAAGAAACTTAAGTCCAAGAAATCTGACTCTGGACCTTCCAAAACAAATACAATCATCCCTTCGCAAAGGTCTTTTAAAAAGGATCTCCATGTTCAAAAATAATTCTCTGCCCTTGACAATGACAGAAACAGAGCCGTTGGCGAGTATCTTTCCTTTATTCGTCCGGCGACTATTCCCGTCATGAAGGAATATTGCGATTGGAAGAGTATCGAGGTATTGGCCTCCGTCGAAGTGGATAGGGTAAATTTCAACAAACCATGGTATATCTTTGTTTATACATACCTTTTTACTCTTAGACTTGGCAAAGAAATAGACCCAATTATTCTGGAGCTTTATTTGAACTACCAAGTCTGCTCGGCTCAAGTGGGTCCGGCAATATGGCATATGTTAGCCTGCATCCGGTACCTCTATGCCCAGACACAGGAAAATCTCACCTTTGCTCATCTAATCCACCTTTATGCTCTCAAGATCTTCCGTGGAGGCGTGATCAAACTCAGAAAATGTGGTCATAACGCCATTATCACCAATGTGGATGATGGTAATGACCATGGCTGGATGAAGATATTTGTTGTTGTCGCTCTCAGAGATATTTTAACAGCATCAGCATCCCCTATCCCTGAAGCTTGGAACTACAACTGCAAGTTTTCTCTAGTATCTCGTCCTTGCGTTATTTTGAAAGTATTTTCACTCTCTCCTAATCTTTCCTTCCTTTTATTTTAGCCACCCTTTGGGTTCCCCCAGCAGTTGAGGACTTAACCAAATGGGTTCAAAGATTTTTGGATACTTTCGCACCAGATTTCCGTATGTGGAAGGAAATTTCAATCAAGAAGAACTGGAAAACTAGAGACCACGGTAAGAAAACCTCCATCTTTCCCTTCTTGAAATTTACCTCCATATAATAATAAATTTCTAACCTTTAAAATTAATACTTCAGGTCTTCCAAAGGGGTCTTCCATTTTCCCCAGCCTCGATGTCTCACAAGACCCGAAAAATAGCACAACGGCTCTGTGAGGTCCTTGACTGGAAAATGGCTCGTGATGCAGCTCTTGCTTCTGGTGAAGGTGCGTCTTCCATCAGTCCTCAACCCAATTGGAAGAAGCCAAGAAAACATCTCTTTAAGGCTGAGGCTAAAAAAGTGCCTCGGTCACAAAGTAGATCCCAGAAGAACCGGCCATGGTGGTCCTTGATGAAGATGATACCAAGGATGACACTGATATGGTTTCTCTTAAGAGAATAAGAAGAAAAATACCAATAGCCCAACCAGAGGATGTAAAGGGACTCTTTCAAATGTTCGAAATGATTAAAATGGTTGAATCCCGTTTTCGGCTCCAGTTGTCACCCCTGGCCAGAAGGGTTCTTCTTCTGATGCTCCCCCAACTACTTCTCCATTACCAACTCCTCCTGGCTACTGGTCCCCCCCCCCCAAACAAGAGCAAGGTGTGCGCTCCCCCTGATCACAGAAAATGCCTTTCCATCCTCCATCTGAAACCCTAATAGTAAACACAGTGGTACAATTTCAGATGAATACCGCTTGCTCTCCAAACCATTTGGGGTAGCCAACTACTTGAAGCCTCTGGCTTCGAATAAATATTGGAGGAAAATGGATGCTCCCTCTATTGAATGTCTAATCAACAATAACACGAGTCTCTATGCTCAGGTATCATTCATCTTCCTTTCCTCTTCTTTACATTTATTACACTCTATCTCTGATAACTTCAAATTTAACTTTACAGGCTAACCTTCTTGCCACCGAAGGTTTACAAAAGATGATACTGCACAAAGAAGCGCTTAAGTCTGAGCGGGATCAACTTGCAGAGCATCTTCCGGTTCTTGAAACCAGACATGCTCAAATGGGCGAACTCGAAGTCCGGTTGGAGAAAACAGAGCAAGAAAAGATGGCTCACAGTCAAGAGGCCACACAGTTACATGCTGAGCTTGTTGAATTAAAGGACAAGTGGTAAGTACTATAAGATGTCATAAATTCTGTAGCTGAGCATGAGTTTGCTTCCATGTAAAGAATCCACAACCTGGAAGCTAACATACGTCCCAAGACCGAGGAAGATACTACGGCCGAAGAGAAGAGAGAAAAAAAGGAGGAAAGGTTTGGAAAGATCATGGAACAAAACCACGAACATGCTAAGACCAATACTTACCTCGCTGGGGCATACAACATTCTGAAGGTCGATAACGAGCACTTGCAGTTGAAAATAAAAAAACTCCAAGCCAGACTCCGTGATCAAGAAGATTCTTTCAAATATAGACGATTGCATTGCCGACGCTCTTGCTTTGCAAAATATACCTTTGATAAAATTCCTGCCCGACCCACTGCTTCAAGCTTTTCGAGCACTTGATCTGAGTCCTCGAAATTTGAAGAGGAAGATGAAGATGACGGTGAAGATAAAGGTAAAGATATTGAACCCGATGTTAGAGCTACCTCTATCTACAAAATATGCAAAAGAGACTTCCCATCCTTCGACCTCTGCTGATAAAGCAGATTTATGTATTTTTTTATATAACCCTTATAACTATCATGGAGTCTCTTTTGGGCCCGGGATATTAAAATAATAGATACCTTTCTTACTTAACTTCTCAAAGTTTTTAGCAAAAGATATTTTTTTAACTTTAATTTTCTATTGATAATGTCTGGGAATTTTTACATCCGGTTAACTTCAATATCGGGTATACATACTTCCGATTTTTTTACCTTCAATTAGAAAGGTTTTATAAGAGACGACCCTTATGTTTACGATGCTCTTGAAGAGGACGTGTCCTGTTTATTCTAGCCCTTGCATTTGAAGTTTAAACAACATTCAAATAAAAGAAAAACCATATCTTTTTAACAAGAAATAAGATATACAAACAAAAGGACTTTCATTTATTCTTTCCAGTTTTAAAAGTACATTTAAATTAGCAAGAAAATTTGTACATTCGCTGAGTAAATGAAACTACCAATACGTGTGGCTAATTTATACTTCTTGTTTCTATGGGGCTAAATATACAGTCCTCGGTCCTGACTCGAGGTCTTTCATAACAACCGAACCTTTTAAGTTCAATATATATTTCCTGATTTCAGTAGTCCCTAGTATCACATTTCGGAATACTTCATTTCCCTAGTGAGGCTAGCACTGGTACTTTTAGTGCTCTGAGAGGAGTAGCTTCCCCCCATCCCCCCTCCAATGTTTGAATGCAAAGTATGAGAATTCAAACACTAGATTTCATGTTACATTAATAATTACAATTTGAAATACGCATTACGTTACTGCCTAATTAAACACCTTGCAAGAAAACCCCATTTGGGACAAAACAGGATGAAGGAAAAAAGAGTTACAACGCATACTTTCAGTGTAATCAACAATCTTCAACAATCTTCAACAATAGTACTTTTTAAGACGAGTCACGTTCCCGTAGCTTGGCAATTTAACTCCATCTTGATTTTCTAGTTAATGTGAACCTTTAATGGTTATAAAAGAAAACCAGTAAGGCCTTTCCCAATTTGGTCCAAACTTCCCGCATTGAGTTTCCGGGTATTATGCATAACTTTTTGTAAGACTTAGTCTCTGACTTTAAAATAGCGAAGATTTGCTCTACGATTGTAGTACCTCTCCATCATCCGCTTCTATGCCATCATTCTAACATAACCTAAATTTCAATGTTCTTCAAGCAAATCCAACTTTATCAACATTGCTTCATCAATTTCTTGCTCATTCGCCTGGGAGGACCTCATAGTTGGTTCACCCTATATACACCAAAATTAGAGTTTATGCACTATGCAAAAGGGGAAAAGGTGTCGCCCTAGTGCTTGATTTTGCCGTAGTTTGATACGCCCATAATACTCCCGATAACTCCTTAGGCTATCTGCCCTCTGCATTCTCTAATTTCTTTGGAGGTTTTGTATTATCACCTTGTTTGTTGGTTCTGTTTTTTCATTAGCACTTGGATAATATAGAGATGGCGTGATCCTTTTAATATTCAATCCTTCTAAGAATTTTGTAACTTTTGAGCCCATGAATTGTGGCCCGTTGTCACAAGCAATTTATTTTGGTACTCCAAATCGTCAAATAATATGACCCCAAATAAAATCTATCACTTCTCGTTCTCCAACCTTCTTGAAAGTGCCTACTTCAAACCATTTAGTAAAATAATCTGTTAAAACCAAAAGAAATTTCTCTATCCAGGCCCCGACGCAAAGAACCAACTATATCCATCCCCTATTTTATAAACTGCCACGGCGACACCACTGAATCTAAATGTTCTGTCGGCTGATGTACTAGTTGAGCATAACATTGAGATTTATCACATTTTTGTACAAACGCCTTTGCATGTTTCTCCATTCGGGGATAGTAGTAACCACTCTCATTAATTTGAGCACCAACAAATTCGCTCCGGAGTAATTGCAACAAACTCCTTCCTGAACTTCCCTCATCACATAATCACCTCCCGCTGGTCCTAAGCACCGAGCCAACGGACCCTAAAAAGACCTCCTATAAAGTTTTCCATCTATAAGACAATACCGGTTAGCTTTTGTTCGTAATGCCCAAGAGGCTTTAGAATCATCAGGTAGTGTACCATGCCGTAATTATTCTACAAATTTGTTTCTCCAATCCTAAATAAGATTTATTGAGTTAACTTCGTAATAACCATCTACGTCTAGGATCGAATGCAATAAATGCACAACTGGACAAAAATCAGTGCCTTTCATCTCCCTTGAATAACCCAAGTTACCCAACCGATCAGCCTTCATATTCTCCTCTCTTGGAATATGAATCACTAAACACTCCCTAAACCAAAAATGCAAAACTTAGACTTTATTCAAATACTGCTGCATACGCTCCTCTTTAGCATAACAAATCCAATATATGATTAACCACCATTTGGGAATCACACTTTACTTCAATCACCTCAGAGCCTAGTCCCCGAGCTAATTCGAGTCCTGCAACCATAGCCTCATACTCGACTTCATTGTTAGTTGAAGGAGCAGTTCGAATAGCCTGCCTCAAGATTTGTCCAGAAGGAATGATTAATACTATCCGAAGACCGGACCCCTTCACGTTGGACTCGCCATATATAAACAAGGTCCAAACACCAAAAACAGTCCCTGGTACCAAAGCTACTTCTTTTGCAGCTAAAGCCATCGTCCCTGGACTAAAATCAGCCACAAAGTCAGCAAAACATCGTGACTTGATCGCAGTCCGCTAGTTAATTCAATATCAAACTCACTAATCTCAATTGTCCATTTAGCCAACCGACCCGATAACTCAGGTTAATTGTCACAATTACTATAGGGTGACATTAAAAGTGGGGTCCATGCTTTTGAGAGACGACTATGAGAGCTAGAACCGACTTTTCTAGGTGTGCATATCGAGTTTCTGCACTTGACAATATTTTACTAAGATAATAAATAAGAAATTGCGTACCTTCTTCTTCCTGGACTAGAACTTCACTTACCGTAGCTTTCTGACACCGCTAAATTCACTAACAACTGCTCCCCATCCTTTAGTTTAGACATTAAAGGAGGAGTGGATAAGTACTTCTTCAATTCCTTCAATGCTTGCTATAACTTCGGTGTCCACGAGAAGTCATTCCTCTTCTTTAATAGCGAAGAGAACCGATGACAATTCTCCGAGGATCTTGATATAAATTTGCTAAGGGTTGCCAACCTACCGGCCAGCCGTTGCACCTCCTTTATACTTTTCAAATGATCAGGAATATCTTTTATGGCTTTAGTCTTGTCAGGATTTACTTCAATTCTTATTTTCGAAACCAAGAAGCCAAGAAACTTCCCAGATCCAACCCAAAAGTATATTTCTCCGGGTTAAGCTTCATGTGGAACTTTCTTAAGACGTCGAACGTTTTTTGAAAATGAATAAAATGGTCCCTTGAACTAGGATACTTAACCAATATATCATCAATATAAAATTCCATTATCTTAACAATTTGACGTTCAAACATCTTATTAACGAGCCTCTTTTAGGTGGCTCCAGCATTTTTGAGCCCAAAAGGCATTATATTGTAACAATATGTACAAAAATTGGTAATAAATGATTTTTTCTCTTAATCTTCCAGGTTCATCCAAATTTGATTATACCTGAAATATGCATCAAGAAAAATCATCAACTCATGCCCAACCGTGGAATCGATCATTTGATATATGATAGGCAATGGGAAAGAGTCCTTAAGGCAAGCCTTATTTAGATCCTTAAAATCGATACACATTCTGAACTTATTATTCTTACTTGGTACTACTAATACGTTATATAACCAATCATGATAATTTATTTTATGTATTGAACCTATATTATGCAACCTGGTTACCTCTTCTTTCCCTAACTTGTTTCTGACCTCGGATATCGACCGTTTTTTTTTCTTTATCGGAGGGAAATTAGGGTCAAAACATATCTTATGAACAACCACTTCTAGAGGTATACCTATCATATCTAAGTGAGACAACACAAAATAATCAATGTTAGCCTTAAGAAATTTAACAAATTCAAGCCTGAGTTTGGGGCTCAACCCCATTACCAAGTAAACCTTTCTTTCTAGGAATTTCGTGAACAAGGTGATTTGTTGAAGCTTTTCTGTAGTTGATTTTGTTGCATCAGTGTCTTCTGGTACCTGGAAAGACCTGGGTACATGGTAAATATCTGGTGTCTCCTTCTCATTATATTCTTTCGATACTTCCATTGGGCCTGGAATGGAAGTTGACACTGATTCCTGTAATTGCTATTTATTAATTCTTTCCGCCTTACTATTAGACAAAGTGACGCCATTCATTTCCCTTGTAGCAGGTTGATCGCCTATAATCTTTTTAATCCCATTAGGTGTTTGGAACTTTAGCAATTGATGATAGGTTGATGGTACAACCTTCATTTCATGGATCCATGGTCCACTGAGAATCACATTATAACTCATATAACCATCCATAACTTAAAACAAAGTAGATTTGGTCACCCCTCGGGTCGTCACTTTGCTTATTCCAGGACTCTCCGATGAATAATATTCCCTGAACTACCTGGATCAACCAACACACGCTTAATTTTAAATTCTAAAACATTTAAAGATATTACTAGAGGATCATTGTGTGATAAAATAAGGCCATCAACATCTTTCTCAGTGAAGGTGTTTTCATCATCTTCTAGCGTTTCCCAGATACTCATGCCATGAGTGACTTATGTATTCATCATTTTGTAGCTGAAAATGTCATCCCATTCACTTCAAGCCCTCCAAAAATCATGTTTATTGTGAGATGGGGAGACCCTGCTGGCTTCGTCGGTTATGTTGTATCACGAACCCTACCATAATTACTCTTAGCCTGGTCACATAAAAAATCTCTAAGATGACAATTTTTGAATAACATGGCTACTTCTTCACGAAGATGCCGATAGTCCCTAGTCCTATGACCATGTGTACCATGAAATTCACACCACAAACTAGGATCCCTCTTTTATGGGGTCCAATCGAATTGGTATTGAAACCTTACTTCCCTTATGTTCCACATGGCTGAAACTAACTCTACCAAGCTAATATTGAAATTGAAATTCGATAACCAGTGATATCCTAAATCCCAAGACCCCGGTGGCTTCTTATCTTGCAAGGTTCATCTACTTCTCCCATGATTAGTGCTCATGTCCGGTGCGGGTCTTTTCAAGGACAGAAAACCTCAAACTCCATGCCCTTGGCTTGACCGAGTATCAGACCTTTCATTTGACATATATGGTTGAAAACGACTCCTGAATGGTCTTCAGCCAGCATCAAGATTACTCTTGAACTTTTCTAGATTCTGATCACAAATTTTGACCCTTGAAAGACACCAAAAAACCCAACTAATCATCTTCAATCCTAATTTTGGATTCATAGTTATTATGGACACTAGCCCATATGGTTGCCTGAAATTCGAATAGACTCTCCTTCAAATTCATTGAGGCATCAGAGCTTAAGGGATTGAGACACTTGGTAAACGCTTCCGCTACCCATTCATCTGGTACTGCATTCAACAACATTCTCTCCGTTTGGAATCGGATCACAAACTCTCGCATCAACTTTGAGTCTCCTTGAACGATCCTAAATATATCTGCTTTCTTAGCTTGAACTTTCCTTGCCCCAGTGTGTGCTTTGATGAAAGAATCTACAAGTATTTCAAAAGAATCAATTGAGTGTTCAGGTAAAAATAAATACCATGTTAAAGCCCCTTTTGTTAGGGTTTCTCAAAATTTCTCTAGAAAAACTGATTCGATCTCATGCGGAGCCAAACCATTTCCCTTCACAGTGATGGTGTAGGTCGTAATGTGTTCCTGGGGATCTGATGTTCCATTGTATTTTGGGATATCCGACATCTTGAATCACTTTAGGATCAACTCTAGAGCCGCATAAGGCTTGAACGACAACAAGATATATATTTTTAGTTCGGGCCCTTTAGGACAAGAGGTGCCCCCAGGGTCTGATCCATCTGAGCGTGGAACTCCTTAGAATTTTTATCCATTTGAGCATTCATTTTCCTCATCAACCTCATGAGATCGGTCTCAAAAGGATCATATATTTTGTTTTTATTTCTAGATCCGCTGCCTGCACCGCCTGCTTGGTTGTTATTGGATTTGAGCTCCTCCCTTGAAGCAATGTTACCAATTCTTGGAGTTGTCCAATTTATTGGCACACAAGAAGAGGCTCGAACTCCACCATTGAAATTATCTGAAGCCACTAATAGTGCTTGTTGGAGCTTAGTCATTATTCGGTCCTGTCTTGAGAGATGATTCATGATTTCCTTTGTTGTGCTCTCAAAACTTTGATAGTATCGGCAACGGGTTCATCATCCATACCATTAGGGGTAGGACTCCTCGCCCGCCGAGTATATCCTTCTACCTGGTTAAGTGTTGACTCATTTCCCTCGATACATGTTTCACTGGTTGAATCATCCTGTTGATTTCCATCATAGAAATTTTCCACGGGCCTGTTGTTGTTGTTTGTTCCAACATTGACCAAGTTGTTGACATCATTGGGTGCCATTGGTGTTTTAGGCTTACAACAAAAAAACTTCAAAGTACGTTAGTAAAATATGAGCAGATCAAAATAATATCACAATTATCTAAGCCCCACGGTGGATGCCAAACTATTTTCATGCAAATAGGTACAGTTGAATTTGTTACGTAGTTTATAGACACGTGGATTAAATTGATCTGATAAAATAAAATAACATAGAACAAAGAAAGTAAAGTAATGATAATTAACGAAAGAATAAGTATGAACTTCGAATTGATCCCTCCAAACCCAAGAACAATGTGTAAGTCTTGATTACAGTAATACAAAGCTTTTTCATACAATTATTTCGTGTCCTTCCATAAGTACAATTATCACTATTTATAGTTTAATTAGAGGAGCCCAGATCCGCAAATCATGCTCTTCTTAGAGGTGAGTAAAACCCCCTATTGATTGCTACATAATCGTTAAGAATAAATGCTATAATTTTCTATCACAGCTACTCATTTAATGTTGTCCTTTCCAATCGGTACCTTACGTTCACATTGTCTTCCCCGACCTTAATGCCTTCGGAACTTATGCAATACTCATCACATACTTGTAACCGGTATCATCTATTTACTGAATCATCTCGTTCTTGTCTTCACTACCCCATGTCTATTCGTGAAGCGTCCACTTGTAATTTATAAATTTTACCTAATAAAGAACACTTATTGTATGGGGTAAAATTAGTTTATATCGGATGGTCGAATGGAAACATGACACGTGGAATTGAAGATAGGCTAAGGGCAAGTCAGGGAACAATCAATACCGGGTACAACAAGTGCAACCGATATCGGGTAAATCCCGAAGGGAGTGCGGTCGGTGGTAGAAGTTCAAAGGTCTGTCGTCGAAGAGCATTCAACAAGAGAATATTCACTAACAATAAATGAGCGATCGTTGCAGGGAATATTTGCATTCAAGGTCGGCTGTTACATGCTCATCAATGACTCTTTTATTATTATTTATAAGGAGCTTGATCCTAAGATATGGCTTCCCTAGGTAGAGCTATAAATAAAAGGGTCAGCAGCGTTTATAGGGACATGAAATATTTTCTGCATACAAAAGTTTTATTTCATTACTTTTGCTATCAATTCAACAACTTTATTTGCACTTTATCGTTATTTTCACTTTTTCTCTCGGTGACACTGCGTTCGGATCCAGACTTCTTATCTTCTTCAATTTAAATTGCTAATCTTAATATTAATCTTTTTTCTTTATCATTTTTTGGATGAAATCAATTCACTTGTCTATAAACCATGCAACAAATTTAACTATCCTGTTTTATGGGTAAACAGTTTGGCGCCCACCGTGGGGCATAGACAGCTGCGTAATTGCTTTGATTCATTTGTTTATTACTAATTCATTTTGATTCTTTCCTTAGTAAAACCCACATATGGAAGCTAATGATGTCAACATCACACAACGTTGAGGAACACGAAGAATTGTCCCAACATGATGACTCAATAAGTGAGGCTCGCAACTAAGGGGATGAGACGACCCCGGTTCGAGATGGCCAATACCCTCGGCATGTGCGGGAGCCAACCCCTGATGATGCAGAGGAGGAAAATGTGGTAAAAACGGTCAAACTACTGAGGGAGCAGTAGAAAGCAATCACGAGTCACCTCTCAAGGCAGGATCGGGTGATGACGGAGTTAAACAAGTATTGTCAGGTGTCACGCCCCCAAACTGAGGAGCGCGACCGGCGCTCAAATGAGTGAACCCGACCGAGCAAGCCTGTTAGATTTTATTCTACCCAAACTCATCCATGAATAGAGATAATACATATTATCATTAATTAGACGAAAATGTGTTCATGTCTACAATACCAATTCATTTCCAATAGTGTATCATTTTTAAAGTCTCAAATGGACAAATAATAGAACCACAACATAACATAGTTTATCTTTCCCCAGCACCAATCACAACCCACACTATGTCTACGGAGCCTCTATAGATAAAGAAGAGTACAATGATAGTGCCGGCAACAAGGCCCCGACTATACCTCAAACAGGATACACAAGTACAAAAGATTCATGACCCCGGAATAAAGTGGGGCTCACCAAGTCAGCTGGGAAAAAGGTGCACTGCTATTACTGATCAATATCTCCTGTTGTGAAACCACCTGCATCCATTGAAAGATGCAGCGCCCCCGGCAAAAGGGACGTTAGTACCGTCGAATAGTACTAGTATGTATAACTAAAAAACCTCTCAATCGAATGATAATTAATACAAACAATATTATCATAATATCAATGAAAGCCTTAATCAACATCAAACCTCAATTTAGGATTAAGACAATGTTCAAATTAATTCCCATATCTCACATTGGGAGATTTTTAGTATCGATATACCATTGTCCGTAATACTAGTGTTCACAATACTAATGCCACCGTACTTTTAGCATGGAGTCCGATCACGACCCGATTGGCTAGGCTATCTCATTAGAGAATCAACCACAATTACCATAAATACCAATACCACCGTAAATTTAGTACGGAATCCGATCACGACCCGATCGGCTAGGCCATCCATTAGGTACATCAACCACAATTACTCTCAATATCAATACCACTATTTTTAACACAGAGTCTGATCACAACCCGGTTGGCTAGGCCATCTCATTAGAGACATCAACCAAAATTACTATCATTACTAATTTCCAGCATAATCACCACCATGTGTGCGGCATGGTGTCCGATCACGACCCAATCGGCTAGGCCGTCTTATTTGACACATCAACCTTTTTATATCAATCATCGCATTTCATAATACTTTCACATCTTTTCATTTCATTGGCACTAGTGGCCATAATTATAAGATCATTCTTGGCACGTTGGCCATATTCAATATTTCATGCTCACATTATCAATTTCAAATATCATCCTCATCATCAACAACAAACACAATTCAAATCAAAGTGTGTAGTACACAGGTGAGCAATTTAGAGTCTAATGCACATAGAGATATTTCACAAATATTTGGCATAATAGCCTTTATTTGAACTTGACTTAAAGTCGAAACATTATTAATGCACAACCCATATTTTAACACATCCTCAATTGGTAACATAACATGAATAGAGCATTTGTGATGCTTGTTGAACATATATTTTTCAACCCAAATCTTACTCGGAATAGCCAATTTCATAATGAATCACTCGGGACTTACATAATTTACATGAATATCGTGGGATTCAATTCTAAGAGAAGAGTTTAGCCAACATACCTCACTTGAGCTTCCTTACACTCGAAATGTTCTGAAATTTTGAGCAACTTCAATCTCTAGGATGAAGACCTAGCAAGTTTCCCTTATCAATCTTCCAAAACATGGGCAAGAATTGAAGAACAATTATTGGAGAACACCTTCTCACTCTAGGGCACCATCTCTCACTCTAAAATATCAGATAATCGCTCAAAAATGACCCAAAAAGTGTATTTAACGAAATAGGGTCGGGTTTTAAAAAACCAAACATGGAGCTCCGGAAATGGTTATGCGGACCGCATATCGGTCACATAATTGGTTACAAAATAACCAAAAGAACTGCCTGTGTATGCGGTCACTATGCGGTCGCGTAGTCGACCGCATAGCTACTTCCAGAATAGCCCTCACATGCTCACTTCTGCGGCATTATGCGGCCCGCAGAGTGATTATGCGGTCGCATAATGGACAACATAAATGCACATTTCCCCCGCTTTGTTCAAATTTTTTTTTCTTTGCAAATTTTACCAGGCCTTATACTTAAGTACTTCGAAATTTTTTCCGGGGTGTTACATCCTCCCCCGCTTAGGATCATTCATTCTCGAATGAGGGAGAAAATCCATCATTAGCATCTTATGCAACTCAGTTTGTTTCATACCACTTTCGAGTAGCCCCAAATTTGACTAACTACCAAAATCTCCAAATATTTCGCCAGATTTTCCCTTGTAACTAGGCCTATCCACCTGTCAGAGAGCCCCAGAAACACATCCTAACAGCACATACATAATCCAAACGACGTAACATAATACAAAATAACACCAACTGTGGTCTCAGAAGCAATATATTTCCAGAAAGGAACACCCTTAACGCCAATTGTACAAATGATACAAAATTCATAGAAAGCAACTCTTAGATTATTTCTCATAAATCACAACTTTATAAATACATGTCTATTCAAACAAATAAGGATACTTTTTCTTCATTTCTTCCTCAGCTTCCCAAGTAGCCTCTTCAACCTGTTGGTTTCGCCACAACACTTTCACGGAGGCAATTTCTTTATTTCTTAATTTTCGGACTTGCCGATCAATAATAGAAACTGGAATCTCTTCGTAAGTCAATTTCTCATTTACCTCAATGGTCTCAACCGGAACAATGAGTGTCGGGTCTTCAACTACTTTCTTCAACATAGACACATGAAACACCGGGTGTACTAACGACATCTCAGGTGGTAGGTCAACCTTGTACGCCACCTCACCGATCCTTTGAATGATTTTGTATGGTTCGACATACCTCGAACTCAATTTCCCATTCTTACCAAATCGCATTACCCCTTTTATGGGGGAAACTTTCAAGAATATCCAATCTTCTTTGAACTCCAAATCCCTACGACGAACATCCGAATAGGATTTCTGATGACTTTGAGCAGTCTTCAACCGCTCCTTAATGATTTTAACTTTTTTTTTCCATGGCGTGATGTACGAGGTCTGGCCCTATCAACTCTACTTCCCCAAATTTTGAACCACCCAATGGGAGCTCTACATCTCCTACCATATAAAGCCTCGAACAGTGCCATTTGAATGCTAGCGTGATAGCTATTGTTGTAGGCAAATTCTATGAGTGGTAAATGATCATCCCAACTACCCTTGAAGTCTAGAACGCAAGCACGCAACATATCCTCAAGCGTCTGAATAGTCCGCTCTGCCTGCCCGTCAATCTGCAGGTGAAAGGCTGTTCTAAGATTCACTTGAGTACCCAGACCTTGTTGAAATTTCTTTCAAAAATTAGCAGTGAATTGTGCCCCACCGATCAGAAATGATAGAAACTGGGGTGCCATGCAAGCTGACTATTTCTTTGATATACAGTGGAGCATACTAATCCACTGTGTCGGTAGACTTTACCGGCAAAAAGTGTGCTGATTTCGTGAGTCGATCCACAATCACTCAAATCGAGTCAAACTTATGAGGAGTACAAGGCAATCCTACCACAAAGTCCACATTAATAATTTTCCACTTCCACATTGGAATTTCTATATTCTGTGCCAACCCACCGGGCTGCTGGTGTTCGGCCTTCACCTGCTGACAATTTGGACATCTCGCCACAAATTCCGCTACATTTCTCTTCATATCGTTCCACCAATAGACCTCCTTAAGATCATGATACAATTTCGTAGAACCCAGGTGCACGGAATACTTATAAGTGTGATCCTCGGTCATGATTCTTTCCCAAAGACCATCCATATTTGGAACACATAACCACCCTTGGTACCTTAGTGTACCATCATCCAAGCCGAGAGAAAAAACATAGTCTTATGTTTATGAATACCCTCTTTCAATTGTGCCGACAATGGATTATTGTATTGCTTCTCTTTGACTTCTACAACAAGCGATGATTCAATCCTATTTTGCACAATTACCCTCCTTCACTAGAGTCCGCAAGACGAACTCCTAAACTACCCAATCGGTGAACTTCCTTGGCCAATGGCCTTTGGTATGCCTCCAAGTGTGCTAAGCTACCCATAGATTTCCGGGTAAGAGCATCCGCCACAACATTGGCTTTCCTGAATGATATAGAATATTGATATCATAATCATTACGTAACTCATGACATCTTCTCTATCTTAGATTTAATTTCTTCTATTTGCAAATATATTGAAGGATCTTTTGGTCCGTGAATATTTCCACCTGGACCCCATACAATTAATGATGCCAAACCTTTAATGTATAAATCATGTGTTGGATTATTTTTCTCATGATTCTTGAGTTGTCTAGAGGTATAAATGATCATCTTGCCATATTTCATCATTAGTGGAACATCTATATCAGATTTCTCTTTCATATGACCTCCTAGAATAGCCCTTACCTGCTCACTTCTGCGGCCATTATGCGGCCCGCATAGTGATTATGCAGTCGCATAATGGACCGCATAAATGCACATTTCCGGCAAAAATTTTCCTTTACTTTCCCGTGCATTGTTCAACCTAAAAAGTCTGAGCCGCAGCTCGTAAGCTCGCCACAAAGAATTTCTATAATCCTCAAACACGTAAGCCTAGTCCGGCACCATGAAATATTATTTTCTTTGCAAATTTTACCAGGCCTTACACTTAAGTACTTCGAAATTTTTCTGGGGTGTTACATCAGGTGACTTGAATAACTAAAATGGAAGCGGCCCGATTCCTCCCAGTGTTCCGGCAAATGAAACGGCTCATAGAGTCAATAACAATACCAAAGGGATGAAGTTGGTTTCGATGGAGCCGGATAGACCGGTAGTGGATCTGGGAATAACAACAGCAATGATCCCTTCAAAACCGAGCTCATGAGGTTTATTAGAGAAATGAATGAACGAATGGATCACAATTCAAAGGAGTTTCACGCTCGGATGGATTAGATTATGGGCGCACCACCAGTACTAAAAGGACCATATTCAAAAATATACACGTAGTTGCCGTTTAAGCTGAGCGCATAACCATATTTAATTCTGAAGAGGTTTAAGATACTGGAGATACCAAAATACGATGGGACCTCGGATCCGCATGAGCACATCACAACCTACACCACGGCTATGAAAGGGAATAATTTGGCTCAACATGAGATCGAGTCGGTCTTGTTGAAGAAGTTTGGTGAAATCCTCCCGAAGGGAGACCTGACATGGTATTGTCTCTTACCCAAGCCTTCAATTGACTCTTTTGAGATGCTTGGAGACTCGTTCATTAAAGCCCATGCCAGGGCAAGGAAGGTTCAGGCTAGAAAGGCAGACATATTAAGGATTATGCAAGGCGAATCCGAACTGCTATGGGAATTTGTGATCCGGTTCCAGAAAGAAAGGATTCTGCTATCGGCGGTTCCAGATGAGTGGGCAGCAGAGGCATTCACAAAGGGTCTAAATTCGCGGAGTTCTAATGCCTCCCGAAAGCTTAAGGAGAACCTACTCGAGTTTCAGGAAACCATATGGGCGGATGTCCATAACCATTACGAGTCCAAAATCAGGATAGAGGATGATCAACTTGGGTCTTTGGTGTCGATCAAGCGACAGGGTCGAGAAAAAGCCAGAACAAGTTGATAAGCAACTTTGAAGTGGATCGGCGGTCTTTTAGAGGTCAGTTTTTGCTATACGAAAGAACCGATGGGCGTAGTAGCAAAGGGTTCCAGTCAGTGGATAGGTTTTCTCTGACAGAAGGACCAATCGTGGTCGAAACAATAGGTCGTTACAGGAGAAGGAGGTGATAGGGGCTCGAGACTCCACATACCCCAGGTTGTCAGATTACAACATTAACATCAGTTTGGTGGAGTTGGTATCGGTAATGAGGAATATCAAAGAAGCACGGTTTCTGAAGTAAATCTGATCAGATCCTAGCTAGAGGGATCCAAGTTTTTGTTATGAATACCATGGGACTCATGACCAGAGAATTGGGGACTGCCGACATCTTCGAGAAGAGGTGGCGACATTGTTGAAGAATGGTCACCTAAGGGAGTTCTTAAGTTACAGAGCAAAGAATAACAACGGCATAAGTTGGATAATGCGGAGCCTTCGAAGATAGTAGTAGGATCTCCTCGAATAATAATCAACATGATCTTCAGAGGAAACAAAGTCAATGGTGTAATCTTTTTAGCAGCGAAGAAAATAAAGATATCAGTGACTCACAACAAGAGACTTCGGGATGCCACAGATGACAATAAAACCTTCCTGGAGGAGGATGCTGATGAACTTCTACTGCCACACAATGACGCTTTGGTAATCATTCTCAATGTTTTAGATTTCAAAATTAAGCGTGTTTTGGTTGACCGAGGAAGCTCAGCCAATACCATACAGTGAGGGTGTTGTGGCAGGCAAAGTTGACCAGAACAATTAGTCCGGCGACAAAACTCTTGGCTGGCTTCATCTTGAAAAGAGTGACCACCCGAGGATAGATTTTGCTGCCCACGTATGCTAATGGAGATATGGGTTGTGATATAATCCTCAGAAGGTCGTGGATACATAAGATGAAGGTCGTACTCTCAACATATCACCAATTATTGAAATACCCAACGCCCAAAGGAATCAAGCAAATAAGAGGAGATCAACCTGTGGCAAGGGAGATGAACGCGGTAACTATTTCCAGCAATAAAAGGGAAAGAGTCCAACAAATAGCAATTACAGGAACTGATGACTACTCCCTTTTCGAATGAAGACGATAAAAGGGAGGAGTCATCAGAATCATATAAGGTTCCGATATACTTTCAGGTACCAGAGGAGATGGATGCGACCAAGTTGAATGTAGAGGAACTTGAGCAAGTGGCCTTATTCGAAGAGTTTTTGGAAAGTAAGTTTCATCTGGGGACAGGGTTAAATCCCTAGCTCAGGTTAGAGTTTCTAAATTTTCTTAAAGCTAACGTTGATTGCTTTGCATGGTCGCACTCGGATATGACAGCTATCCCATTGGAGGTGACGGTCCACAAGCAAAGTCCGGATCTAAACTTTCCACTGGTAAGGCAAAATAAACGCCTGATAGTGGAGGTCAGGAACATGTTTGTTAAAAAAGAGGTAACCCGGTTACTCAATATAGGTTTAATCTGGGAGGTAAAGTATCGGGAATGGTTAGCCAATGTAGTTATAGTACTTCAAAAGAATAACAAATTTAGGATGTGCGTAGACTATAAAGATCTAAATAAAGCATGCCCTTAAGAGTCGTTTCCACTGCCAAACATTGATCAAATGATTGATGTGACGGTCGGACACGAGCTAATGAGTTTCCTTGATGATTACTCTGGGTACAATCTAATCCAGATGAATGCGGAGGATAAGGAAATAACTTCTTTTATAACAAACTTTGGCTCATATTATTATAATGTGATGCCTTTTGGCCTCAAGAACGCCGGACCAACTTATCAGAGGCTCGTTATTAAAACGTTTGAGGGTCAGATAGGCAAGACAATAGAAGTGTATATTGATGATATGTTAGAAAAGTAATTAAATGCAGGAGATCATTTTAAACATCTCCGAGAGACATTCGACATTTTGAGGAAGCATAACATGAAACTTAACCTGGAGAAATATGCGTTCGGGGTTAGTTCGGTAAGTTCTTGGGCTTCCTGGTCTCGCAAAGAGGGATCGAGGTAAATCCCGACAAAATCAAAGCTATCAAAGACGTTTTATACCAATTGATAGTGTGAAGGAAGTACAGAGGCAGACCGGGAGGTTGGCGGCTCTAAGCAGTTTCATCTCAAGATCGTTAGAGGAGTGCCATCACTTCTTTTCGCTTCCAAAAAAAAGAACGATTTCGAATGGACTTTGAATGCCAAAAGTCATTGAAAGACCTATGTCATGCCCCAACCTCAGGGAGCATGACCGGCGCTCAACCGAGTGAACCCGATCGAGCAAGCCTATTAGACCATCCCTACCCGACTCATTCGTGATCTGAAAAAAAAGAGGACGCGTTGCCATCTGCTAAATAGGGGAGAGATCAGATATACATGCATAAACTTTGCTAGTCCATTTTTCATTATATACATTATGCCATAGTTAAGTTTCCAAAGTACAACTCGATCCAACGACCAGCCCAAGATACATATATGACCCACATAAATATCTACGGAGCCTCTAATGATACGAAAGACCAAGATGACAATGCCGGCAACAAGGTCCCGGCTATACCTCAAAATGTGAAAACTTATACAAAAGATGAACTACATAACCCCAAGAAGAAATGGGGCTCACCAAGACTGCTGTGATGAGTGTGGGGGATAGCACCACTATCGGCGATCAGCGCTATCTGCGATGGAACCACCTACATCTTTTCAATGATGTAGCGCCCAAAAGGGACGTTAGTACTGTCGAATAGTACTATTATGTAACGCAAACACCAATCTTAGTAGAATGAACAATGAAACAAAGAGAAGGCAGTCATTATAATCAATAAATGCTTCACAGAAATACAAAGAACACTAAGTAAGGATCGCATAGTTTCCGATTCAATCTTTCCATCTTCTTAGGTTAATAATCATTAGTGCCAAATGCCACAACTCACAATGCCACCGTGTTTTTACACAGAGTCCGGTCTCGGCCCGACCGGCTAAGCCATCTCAGGTGAGACATATCCATATCCACAATGTAAATCAATAATTCTAACACAAATGCCACCATGTGTACAACATGGCATCTGATCTCGGCCCGATCGGCTAAGCCATCTCATTTAAGACATAACCACTTTCAATTGTTCACTCAATTCACATATCTTTCCCATCTTTCGTTACATGGCACAAACAACCTCATTTATTAAGTAGTTCTTGGCACTTGGGAACATTTTACAATTCAAGTCTTTCCCTTTTTATTCGTTCAAATAACATCATAATTCATGTCGATAAGTACCATCACATAAGGCATTGCGCACATAAGGGAAGGAGCTTGGAAAATCATAATTATGTTCTCAAATAGCATGATGACATGGTAACCATCTAAAACAATTAGGGAACATAAATCGTTCAATCCAACACACTAAGGCAAACAATTCTAGTATGATCAAGTTGGAACTTACATCAATTATTCGGACACAAGGAGTTCGATTCTAAGAAGAAGAGAGTTAGCCATACATATCTCAATTGTGCTTCTTTAGACTCTACAATTATCCGGAACCCTTAGCAACCTCAATCTATTTTAGCCATATACAAAATGAACCCAGAATTAGGAAAACGTTCATGGTTCTAGGTCACGTTTTCCCCACACTCTTTATCATACATACATGCAAGATAAACGACCATCATACCCATGAAGTATCACACTAGTACCCCCATTATAGCTATGTTTGAAATTAAGAGCTGGGGTGATGAAGTCTTACTTTTTTGGATGAAGAATTTGGTGATCTACTTGAATATTTCCAAAGCTTTAAGTGATGACTAAAGATCAATTTGATGAAAACTTAGGCCCTCCCTCTTGAACCCTCTCTCTCTCACTCTAGAAATATCAGAAAATGAGCTCAAAATAGACTAAAGGGGTGTTTTAACGGAATGGGGGTCGGGTTTTAAATTAAGAAAAAGGGTGCCCCGACACAGGTCTATGGTTATGTGGTCCGCAAAATGACCGTAGAAATGGCCCTCAGGGGCCTAAACTTTCGGCCCAGATATGCGACCAGTATGCGGTCCGCATACTTGTTCTGCGGTGGCATAATGCACCGCAGAACTCAAGAGGAATTATGCGACCAATATGCGGTCCACATAGTGATTATGCGGTCGCATAATCGACCGCAAAACTAACCTCAAATTGGCCAAACTTTCTACTATAATAACGCAGGAATCTATCCTGGCACCATGAAACCCCGAGTTGTTTGGTTAAAATTTGTACGGGGCCTTACATCCTCCCCCACTTAATATCATTCGTCCTCGAATAAGGATCAAGGTTCACTTAACACAGCTTCAGTTATACCACATACCATCAGCCCCAAATTTGCCTAACTTCCTAACTTCCTAAAACTTTCGCCAGAGTTTCCTTTGTAATTAGGCCTATCCACCTACCAGAGAGCCCCTGAAACACACCTTAGCAATATATATAGAATTAAATGTCACAACAGAACGTAAAATAACACCAACCGAAGCCTCATGGGGGACATATAACTAGAATGCAGTGTCTTTATATAAGCCGAACAAGTAATACAAAAATTTAGGGGGGACAACTTTCTAGAGCTATTACATGGCTATTCAAACAAATGAGGGTACTTCTTTTTCATTTCATTCTCGACTTCCCAAGTAGCTTCTTCGACTTGCTGGTTTCACCATAATACCATTACGGATGCAATTTGTTTGTTCCTCAATTTTCGGACATGTCTATCAAGGATAGCAACCAGAATCTCTTCATATGACAACAATTCACTAACCTCGACAGTCTCAACCGGTACAATAGCGGACGGATCTCCAACTACCTTCTTCAACATGGACACATAGAATACCGGGTGCACTAATGACATCTCAGGTGGTAGCTCAAGCTTGTACGCCACCTGACCTATCATTTGAATGATTCTGTACGGTCCAACATACCTCAGACTTAATTTCCCTTTCTTTCCAAACCGCATGATCCCCTTCATGGGAGATACCTTCAAGAACACCCAATCGTCTTCCTTGAACTCTAAGTCTCTGCGACGAACATCCGAATAGGATTTTGACGACTCTGAGATGTTTTCAACCACTCCTTTATGATCTTAACATTTTCCATAGCCTGATGCAAAAGGTCTGGTCCTATTAGTTCAGCTTCTCCAACCTCGAACCACCCAATCGGCGATCTACATCTTCTACCATACAAGGCCTCAAACGGCGCCATCTGAATACAGGCATGGAAGCTATTGTTATAAGCAAATTCTATGAGCGACAAATGATCATCCCAGCTACCCTTCAAGTCAAGCACACAAGCACGCAATATGTCCTCAATCGTCTGAATAGACCGCTCTGCTTGCCTGTCTGTCTGTGGATGGAAAGTCGTGCTAACATTTACCTGCGTACCCAAACCTTGCTGAAATTTATTCCAGAAATTAGCTGTAAGCTGGGCCCCTCGATCGGAAATGATGGAAACTGGCATGCCGTGAAGCCTGACTATCTCCTTGATATACAATTTAGCATACTGTTCCACAGTGTCGGTGGTTTTAACTGGTAAGAAGTGAGCTAATTTCGTGAGTCAATCCACGATCACCCAAATTGAGTCAAACTTCCACAGAGTGCGCGGTAACCCTACCACAAAATCCATATTGATCATTTCCCATTTCCACATTGGAATTTCTATACTTTGTGCTAACCCATCTGGCCTTTGATGCTCGGCCTTCACCTGTTGACAGTTTGAACATTTTGTCACAAAGTCCACCACACCCCTCTTCATGTAATTCCACCAGTAAACTTCCTTGAGGTCATGATACATTTTCGTAGAACTTGGGTGCACAGAATATCTAGAAGTATGAGCTTCTGCCATGATTCTTCCCCGAAGACCATCTACGTTTGGAACACATAACGGCCCTTGGTACCGTAATGTACCATCATCCATGCCAAGAGAAAAAGCCGTAGTCTTATGTTTATGAATCCCTTCCTTCAGCTGCACCAACACTGGATCATTGTATTGCTTCTCCTTGACCTCCGTCACAAGCGATGATTCCGCCCTATTCCGCACAATCACTCCCCTTTCGTTAGAGTCCGCAAGACGAACTCCCAAACTGGCCAACTGGTGAACCTCCCGGGCCAAGGGCCTTTGACATGCCTCCAAGTGAGCCAAACTACCCATAGATTTCCGACTAAGAGCATCCGCCACCACATTAGCTTTCCCCGGATGATACAAAATGTCGATGTCATAATCTTTGAGCAATTCAAGCAACCTTCTCTGCCTTAAGTTCAATTCCTTCTGCTTGAAAATGTATTGAAGACTCTTGTGGTCCGTGAATACATCTACATGGACTCCATACAAATGATTACGCCAAATTGTTAATGCAAAAACCACCGCCGCAAGTTCTAAGTCATGAGTTGGATAATTCTTTTCATGATTCTTAAGTTGCCTTGAAGCATATGATATAACCTTACCATGTTGCATTAATACACACCCAAGACCAATCCTTAAAGCATCGCAATACACCACAAACCCCTCGGTACCCTCTGGTAGGGTCAATACCCGCGCCGAAGTCAATCTTGATTTCAATTCCTGGAAGCTCCTTTCACAAGCATCGGACCACTGGAACTTAACTGCCTTCTGCATTAATTTAGTCAATGGAGAGGCAAGTGTGGAGAACCCCTCCACGAACCTCCTATAATACCCGGCCAAACCCAAAAAATTGCGAATCTCTGTTGGAGTAGTAGGTCTAGGCCAATCCTTCACCGCCGCAATCTTTAAAGGATCAACCTTAATTCCTTCTCCGGAGACGACATGACCGAGGAATGTAATAGATTCAAGCCAAAAGTCTCATTTTAAGAACTTTGCATACAATTGGTGGTGATGAAGAGTCTGCAGAACTGTCCTGAGGTGGTCGGCGTGATCCTCTCGACTTTGTGAATATACAAGGATGTGGTCAATGAATACTATCACAAAGGAGTCAAGAAACGGCTTGAAGACCTGATTCATAAGATCCATGAAAGCTGCCGGGGCATTTGTTAGCCCGAAGGACATTACCAAAAATTGAAAGTGCCCATACCGTGTTCTGAAAGATGTTTTCGGAATATCCTGCTCCCTTAACTTCAATTGATGGTACCCGGACCGCAAATCAATTTTGGAGAAGAACATAGCACCTTGCAATTGATCAAACAAATCATCTATCCTTGGCAACGGGTATTTATTTTTTTATTGTGATCTTGTTGAGCTGCCGGTAGTCAATACACATTCGAAGCGATCCATCTTTCTTCCTGACAAAGAGAACCGGTGCGCCCTAAGGAGACACACTCGATCGGATAAAACCTTTCTCTACCAAATCCCTTAGTTGTTCCTTTAGCTCTTTTAATTCTGCTGGCGCCATTCTATAAGGTGGAATGGATATAGGCTGCGTGTCTGGCATCACATCAATCCCAAAATCAATCTCTCTGTCTGGAGAAATTCCAGGGAGCTCATCCGGAAAGACATCGGGGAATTCATTCACAATTGGTACTGATTCAAGGGTAGGCACCTCAGCAGTGGTGTCCGTAAATCAGACCAAATGATAATTATACCCCTTCATGATCATCTTTGTGGCCTTAAGGTAAGAAATAAACCTACCTTTTGGCATAACATTATTCCTCTCCCACTCAACAGTTGGCTTGTTAGGAAACTCAAGCCTCATAATTCTGGTTCGGTAGTCGAGTTTGGGAAAACATTAATAGAGCCAGTCCATTCCCATTATTACATCAAAATTAATCATCCCCAGCTCAATGAGATCAGCCATGGTATCCCGACCACGCACCGTGACAACACAATCTCTATAAACCCGTGCGGCCGTAATAGACTCGCCAACTTGGGTAGATACAGAGAACGGCTTATGAAGCTGTTCCGGTTCTATCCCGAAGCTCGTAGCAACATAAGGAGTAACACAAGACAAAGAAGATCCGGGATCAATAAGGGCATACACATCATGAGATTGAACAGTCAATATACATGTGACGACATCTAGGGAAGCCTCTGCACTCTGTCGACCACTCATAGCATAGAATCGGCTGGGTCCTCCCGAACTCTATGCACCACCCCTAGTTGTACCACGTCCTACGGTTGCTGGTGAGCCTCGAGCTGGAGGGTGTGCTGAAGATGTGGCAGATGTAGGACTGGATGACTGAGTTGTGCCCCTGCATGCACCTTCACGAGATGCACGACACTCCCTCTGAATATGACCTCTCATTCCGCATCTGTAACATACTGGCATGTCCAGGTAGCAGACTCCCGAATGTATCATCCCACACTTAGGGCATGGGGCCCTCTGTTGCTGCTGGAACCTCCCTCCTGATCGGCCCTGATGGTGGGACCCCCTGCTACCCTGACCGGGCCTAAAGTGACTCTCTTACTGCTGAAGACTGAGCATAAGACTGGGATGGCCTTGATGATCCTCCTCGAAAAGCTGATCTCCCACCTCCGAACGAATGCCCAAGGTTGCCTACTAATCGGGCCCTACTACTACCTTCTCGTTCCATCCCGAGCTTTAATTTTTGAGCCTCTGTAGCTTGGGCAAATACCACCATCTTTCCATAGTTCATGTCAGAATTTAGAGCAGTTGTGGCAGCCTCATTAATAACCAAAGGGCTAAGGCCCTACACAAATCGACACACCCTGGCATCTATAGTCGGCATCATATGAACAGCATACTTTGACAGGCGCACGAACTCCATGTGATACTCCCACACACTTTTACTGCCCTGTTTAAGGGTCTTAAACTCCACAGCACGGGCTGCCTTAGTCTCAGCAGGCAAGAAAAGATCTATGAAGGCATCCACGAACTCACTCCATCTCGCCGGAGGGCTCCCCTCCTCACGGGAATCCTCCCACATCTCAAACCAGGAATATGCCACCCCTTTCAAATGATAGGAGGCCAACTCTACTCCCTCCATCTCAGTAGCATGAATAACTCAGATGGTCTTATGCATCTCATCAATGAAATACTATGGGTCTGCCCCGAGATCAGTACCTGTGAACAGTGGAGGGTCTAACTGAAGGAAGCTGTTTACCCTGGAACCGGAAGAATCTCCTTGCAAGCTAAATGAGGTGGGTGCAACATTTGACCTCTGAGCCTGGGAAGCTACAAACTGATTCAGCATCTGAATAGCTCCCCTAAGATCCCCATCATAAATACCGGGGCCGGGAGCTGGGGCTGGAGGTGGAATAGGTATATCGGCGGGAGGGATTGTGGCACCCTCCGCGGGTGTAGGAACTGGGGTAGTCTGTTTTGGAGTAGACGAATTAGGCAGTGTGATAGTAGGGGGATTGCCCTCACTCGCATTATCAAGTAAGGGATCAACAGCCACTCCTGGGGTGGCATTGGCTTCTTGGCCAATTCTCGCTCTCTTCTTAGGTGCCATTTACTGAAAGTTAGAACAATGCACGAGTTAGGGGAAAACAACCTCACGTTCCGATCTGTCGCACGATATAGAACAACAATGAAGGGTTTCATTCCTAAATGTCCAAGTAGCCCTCTAATTATAGATGTGGTCGACAACATACAGATAAGAAGGGCTCTACTAGACACTGCTCCGAGACATCATAGGACCCTTTAAAACCTTAGGCTCTGATACCAAGTTTGTCACGCCCCAACCTCGAGGAGCGTGACCGGCGCTCAACCGAGTGAACCCGGTCGAGCAAGCCTATTAGACCATCCCTACCCGACTCATTCATGATCCGAAAAAAAGAGGACGCATTACCATCTGCTAAATAGGGGAGAGATTAGATATACATGCATAAACGCTGCTAGTCCATTTTTCATTATATACATTATGCCATAGTTAAGTTTCCAATGTACAACTCGATCAATCGACCACCCCAACATACATATATGACCCACATAAACATCTACAGAGCCTCTAATGATACGAAAGACCAACATTACAATGCCAGCAACAAGGCCCCGGCTATACCTCAAAATGTGAAAACTTATACAAAAGAAGAACTACATAACCCTAGGAAGAAATGGGGCTCACCAAGACTGCTGTGATGAGTATAGGGGAGAGCACCACTATCTGCGATCAGCGCTATCTGCGATGGAACCACCTATATCTATTCAAAGATGTAGCGCCCCCGGCAAAAGGGACGTTAGCACTGTCAAATAGTACTAGTATGTAAGGCAAACACCGATCTTAGTAGAATGAACAATGAAACAAAGAGAAGGCAGTCATAATAATCAATAAATGCTTCACAGAAATACAAAGAACACCAAGTAAGGATGGCATAGTTTCCGATTCAATCTTTCCATCTTCTTAGGTTAATAATCATTAGTGCCAAATGCCACAACTCATAATGCCACCGTGTTTTTACACGGAGTATGGTCTCGGCCCGACCGGCTAAGCCATCTCAGGTGAGACATATCCATATCCACAATGTAAATCAGTAATTCCAACACAAATGCCACCATGTGTACACCATGGCATCCGATCTCGGCCCGATCGGCTAAGCCATCTCACTTGAGACATAACCACTTTCAATTGCTCACTCAATTCACATTTCTTTCCCATCTTGCGTTACATGGCACAAACAACCTCATTTATTAAGTAGTTATTGGCACTTGGGAACATTTTACAATTCAAGTCTTTCCCTTTTTATTCGTTCAAATAACATAATAATTCATGCCGATAAGTACCATCACATAAGGCATTGCACACATAAGGGAAGGAGCTTGGAAAATCATAATTACGTTCTCAAATAGCATGAAGAGATGGTAACCATCTAAAACAATTAGGGAACATAAATCATTCAATCCAACACACTAAGGCAAACAATTCTAGTATAATCAAGTTGGAATTTACACCAATTATTCGGACACTAGGAGTTCGATTCTAAGAAGAAGAGAGTTAGCCATACATACCTCAATTGCACTTCTTTAGACTCTACAATTATCCAGAACCCTTAGCAACCTCAATCTATTTTAGCAATATACAAATTGAACCTAGAATTAGGAAAACGTTCATGGTTCTAGCTCACTTTTTCCCCACACTCTTTATCACACATGCATGGAAGATAAACCACCCTCATACCCATGAAGTATCATACTAGTACCCCATTATAGCTATGTTTGAAATTAAGAGCTGCGGTGATGAAGTCTTACCTTTTTGGATGAAGAATTTGGTGCTCTAATTGAATATTTCCAAAGATTTAAGTGATGATTGAAGATCAATTTGATGAAAACTTAGGCCCTCCCTCTTGAACCCTCTCTCTCGCACTCTAGAAATATCAGAAAATGAGCTCAAAATAGTCTAAATGGGTGTTTTAATAGAATGGGGGTCGGGCTTTAAATTAAGAAAAAAGGTGCCCTAACACAGGCCTGCAATGGTTATGCAGTCCGCAAAGTGATCGCAGAAATGGCCCTCAGGGGCCTAAACTTTCAGCCCAGATATGCGACCAGTATGTGGTCCGCATACTTATTCTGCGGTCGCATAATGCACCACAGAAATCCCTCCGCAGAAACCCAAGAGGAATTATGCGACCAATATGCGGTCCGCCTAGTGATTATGCGGTCGCATAATCGACCACAAAACTAACCTCAAATTGGCCAAACTTTCTACTATAATAACGCAAGAATCTATCCTGGCACCATGAAACCCCGAGTTTTTTAGTTAATATTTGTACGGGGCCTTACAACCTAAAAAGATACCTATCTAGCCCACCCGTTGTTATCAAAATAGGGGGAAGGCGAACAATTATTAATATATTTGGCGGTCTCGAAGTAGCGGTAAGCGCCCTTTTGGCCCGAGAGGAAGAAGGTAGGACTTTTCCCGTTTACTACGTTAGTAAAATATTGTCGAGGGCAGGAACTCCTTATCTACACCTCGAAAAGCTGGCCTTAGCTCTCGTAGTTGCCTCTCAAAATCTTAGGCATTATTTTTAGGGTTACCCAACAGCCATTGTGATGACTTTTCAATTAAGGAATGTCCTTCACAAGCCTGAGTTGCCTGGTCATTTGGCTAAATGGGCAGTCAAAATTAGTGAATTTGACATTAAGTACAAACCCAGGAATGTGATCAATCTACAAGTTTTGGCCGAGTTTGTGGCCGATTTCACTCCCGAATTAATGCCCGTGGCTGCAAATGAAGCAGTACTAGTGTCGGAAATGGCATCGGGAGTTTTGACCTTGTTTACGGATGGAGATTCCAATGTAAAAGGGTCCGATCTCAGGATAGTCCTATCACACCCTCGGGGGAAACCGTGAGGCAGTCCATTAAAACTATTCCGTTAACTAACAATGAAGCCGAGTATAAGGCTTTGGTTGAAGGACTGGTAGTAGCTCGGGGACTAGGCTCCGAGGTTATCGAAGTAAAATGTGATTGCCAGCTAGTAGTAAACTAAGTGTCTGAGATCTTCAACACAAAGGAAGAACACATGAAACAATATTTTAACAAGGTTCAGGCATTGCTTACACGATCCAGGGAATGGTCAATCATCTAATTTCCAAGGGTAGAGAATGTGGAAGAAGATGCACTGGCTAATTTAGCGTCATCTACGGAAAAAAAAGGATCTGATTCTAGTACGGTCGTCCAACTTATTCATTCGGTGTTGGATGTGGATGGTTACTGCGAGTTAAATTCGACCAACTTGGTCTGGGACTGGAGGAATGATTTCATTGAGTATCTTCGGCATGGTAAATTACCTGAAGAACCGAAGGCGTCCCGGGTGCTGTGAACCAATCCAGCTCGTTACTGCCTCGTATATGGAAAGTTATATAGGAGGTCATTTCGAATACTCTGAACTAGTATTCGAAGAGTTAGTCATAGCGGGCCGAGTAGGATGATTTTCACGAGCAGATAACTCCAGTTCCCGCTCCTGGGCAATACAATCGTCTATGTTGGCGATGCCCACTTTGACCTCCTCCAAGGTCTTCCTCTTCATATAATATATGGAATATGTCTTCTCGAAGACAAGTGAATCCCCTTGAACATCGAATTTGGCAAGAAGTTTATTGATTTTGGCCTAGAGCTCTTCTCTTTAAGATTTCATTGTGTTAAGGCGGGAGTCAAGCTCAACATTTGTAGTTGAGTGAAGCAGGTTTTGCTCCATGGCCCTCTTATGCATGTCTTCCATGCGGGCCCTCTTCTCCTTGGCTACATTGGTCTCCTAGATATTGGAGCATAAGCTGGACTTCAAGTTATTAATTTGTTCTTCGAAGGCAGACTCACGCTCGGCAGCGGTGGTTGTAGCATCGTGAAGTTTGACCCACTTAGCCTTAGCTTCTTGAATCTTTTCATGTAATTGGGAAGCTTCTTGGCTATGGGTCATTCTATCTTGCTCACTTTGCTATAACCGAGCCTTGAGCTTGCCCATCTCAGCAGTATTTGCCTCCAACACCGGGAGGCACGCGACAAGCTAGTTCCTTTCAACTAAGAGTTGATCCCGCTCGGGAAACAAGTCATTGTTTATCAAGGATCAATCTCTGTAGGCCCTCAGAAGCGAGAAGGTTGGCCTAAAAAGAGAAGGTTAAAATTAGGATTATCATCGAAACATGTAAGTAGAAAAGAAAATACGATGAAAGTAGTACGATACCTGCACTACATTATGCATGGCATTATTTATCAGATACTCCCCAAAAAGGGAGCGCATTTTTTTCCAATCTTTCGCCGAAGCCGGTGGCTTCATATAATTGGCAAGCTCCACCGGCCTCGAGAGGATATGACAATCCTGTGAAATTGAAAGGGTGGCGCTTCGACTTCCTTGGGGTTCTTGAGAATGTTTGGCATATTTGCTCCCCAAGTTTCCGTGGTCGGGAGACCGAGGGGGAGAAGCATCCCTCTCTTGATAAACGTATGCCGGTAGAGGAGATGCAGTTGGTGCTGGTTGGTGCTGGTAGCGAAGGAGCGGCTGGCATCGATGGGCGTGAACCAATCAGTGTGGAAGGTAAGAGGCAACTGTGGCAGAAGAACTGCTGATTATTGTTTGCTCAATGGTTGAAGGAAGAAGAGACTCAGGGTCCAACTCCTTGGACTAGAGAGATCAACTAGGGACGGGAAGCAAGAATCAACATTCTTGACCAGGTTTATCTCACCCCAAAGTGCTCAAGTTTTTTTCTAAAGTTTGGTTTTAAAGCTCCCTCGACCGAGAATCCGGTTGAGCTAATGAAGATCCTTTTCTCCTTTGAAGGGAAGCCTCTTTGTCACTAGCTTCCCTTTCGTCAATGAGGACCACTGTGGCCGGCTCGGATGGCATTTTCTTTGCCCTTTTCTCTTAAGTCCCAGTCGATGAAGAACATCTTTTCTTCGGTTTGTTCTCAGACTAAGGACTCCGAGAGGGGGCCCCCGGGGCCCCATCCAAATATACCAGAACATCCCAAAACATGAATCAAACCTACTAAAGGCCAAAAATCACAGTAAACAACATCGATTCTGCGAATCGCAACACAATCCAAACCTATTGAAACCATAAACCTTCAACTTCCAAAACTAACGCCGGTTCATACCAAACCAACTCTGATTGACATCAAATTTTGTACACAAGTCATAAATGACACAACTAACCTATTCCAACTTTGGAAATCAGAATCCAACAACAATATCAATAAAGTCAACTCTCGATCAAATTTCTCAATTTTCCAAACCTTCAACTTTCTAACTTTCGTCAAGTCAAGCCAAAACAACACACAGACCTCCAAATCAATATCCAAATATGCTCCTAAGTCCAAAATCACCATATGAAACTACCACAATGATCAAAACTCCATTCCGGAGTTGTCTACATAAATCTCAAACTCCGGTCAACTTTTTCAACTTAAGCTTCCAACTTTGTTACTAAGTGTTCCATTTCACTCCGAAACTCACCCGAAACAAAAACCAACCACCCCGGTAAGTTACATAACAATAATATAACACAGAGGAGGCAATGAATAAGGTAACGAGGCTAAAATACTCAAAATGACCGGTTGGGTGGTTACACCTATCACATACGTCACCTCAATACCTTTCATATAATGTAGTTTCAAGGGTTAAATACCCTCAAATCCAAGTTTAGATATGTTACTTACCTCAAAGCACACAAAGCAGTACTTCAAAAAGCCCTTGCCACGCGAATCGTCTTCCGAGCAACTCAAATCTAGCCAAAGCAACATAGTATCATCAATATAAACCATCAGAAACCATTCCAAATGATAAAGCTGAAGTCTTGAATCAAAGTAAGGTTTTTCTACTTGAATAGGTGCTGGAGACTCCGATGGTTGGTGTAGACCTCATATTGAACGTCGGACAGATAATGCCTCCAAATCTTCATCACATTAACAATGGCCTTCAACTCTAACTCATGAACATGATGATTCTTCTCATGAACCTTCAATTGCCGAGATTCATAGGCAATCACCCTAGAATCTTGCATCAATACCATGCCAAGCCCAATACGCGATGCATCATAATACGCGGTGTAAGATCTCAAACCTGTAGGCAACACCAACACTAGGGATGTAGTCAAAGCAGTCTTGAGCTTCTGAAATCTCAACTCACTCGTCAGAATATCTGAAAGGAGCACCCTTCTGGGTCAACTTGGTCAATGGGGCTGCGATAGATGAAAACCCATCCCATGAACCGTCGATAATAACCCGCCAAACCCAAAAAGATCCAAATATTTGTAGCTGAAGTAGGTCTAGGCTAGTTTTGAACTGCCTCAATCTTCTTAGGATTCACTTTAATGCCCTCAAAAGATACAACATTTCCCTAAAAGGAAATCGAGTCAAACCAAAACTCACACTTTTAAAACATGGCATATAACTGACTATCCCTCAAGGTCTGAATTACAACCCGAAGATTCTTCTCATGCTCCTCTCGACTATTGGAGTAAACCAAAATATCATCAATGAAGACGATCACAAAATAATCCAAATAGGGCTTGAACATCGGTGCACCCCAAGGTGTGACACTATGTCTAATGAATCACTTGTCAGGCAAATCCTACAACTGCTCTTTCAATTCCTTTAACTCAACTGGGGCCATATGGTATGGTGCGGTAGAATTTGGCTGAGTGCCCCGAAACCAGATCAATGCAGAAGTCAATGTATCTATTGGGTTGCATCCCCGGCAAATCTTTAGGAAAACACCTCTGGCAACTCATGCATAACTGCTTTTGAATCCATGGAAGGAACCTCCGCACTATAATCATGAATATAGGCCAAATATGCTAAACGTCCCTTCTCGACCATATGCTGAGCTTTTACGTAAGAAGAAGCCCTTCTAGTAGAATGGCCAGGAGTCTCTCTCCACTATAACCGAGGCAACTTCGGCATGGCTAACGTCACAGTCTTGGTGTGACAATCCAAAATAGCATGATGATATGATAACCAATACATGCCCAAGATAATATCAAAGCCCATCACACCAAGAAGTAGGAGATTACTCTAGTCTGATTGCTCCCAATAGAAACCACACACTAGTGATAAACACGATATACCACAATAGAATCTCCCACAGGCTTGGACACATAGACAAGAGCACTCAAAGAATCACGAGGCATCACCAGATATGAAGCAATATAGGATGACCAGTATGATTAGGTAAAGCCTGGATCAAATAAAACCGAGGCATCGCTATGGAAAACCAAAACAATACATGTGATGACGGCATCATATGACTCCGCCTCAGGTCTAGCTGGAAATGCATAAAAATGGGTTTGGGTCCCACCACTCTGACCTTTGCCTCTCGGACAACCTCTAGTTGGCTAGCCTCTACCTATAATAGGCTGACCTCCACCTCTAGTAGCCTGACCCCAGCCTCATGCTGGCTAAGTGGGTGGTGGAGCAACTAGTGCTAGAATCATGGCATGAGAACACTACCGTGTCATGATGCCCTGTGACCTAGGTCAAAACCTTGCAACGTGCCTCGAATCTCCCCAAGTATAACATGTCCTCGGCTACTGTGACTGCTGACCCTGGAACTTACCCTATTAACCTTAATAACCACCCTAATAAGTCTGGATTGGAGGTGCACTAATAGGAGCTAAATGTGTGTTGTAGGCTAGCTGCTCAGGATGAGACCCATAAGAACCACAAATAACTGAAGCACCATGAGATGCTTGAAGTGCTGACTGAATCAGTCTGAGAGGATGACCCATACCAAATGAACCCCTGCCTCCAGACGAGGAACCATTGAAACAACCAAAACGACTAGGCCTCTTTTTATATACTGCCTCCCTACCCTGGCAACAAATTATCTCGATCCGTCTAGCAATCTCTACTGCCCGCTGGAAAGAAATATCATCTAGTCTCCTTGGCCATCTGTAGCATGATACCAATAGCAAAACCATCAATGAATCTCCTCACTCTCTCCCTCTTAGTAGGAAGAAATACAACTGCATGGCGAGCTAAATCCACGAATCTTCTATCACCACCTCTTCGCAGAACCAGTCAATTGAAACATTTCAAATTCGACTCCATTGGACTCCACAATACCCATATTATGCAACACCTCATGTCAATGATCAATGAAATCATGTGGGTCCTCAGAAGGTGTGCCACCAAAGTGAATAGGAAATAACTTTGTGAACTTGTCCATTCTCAACAATCTCTTAGAAGACATCGCATGCCTTTCCCCGATCTGTGTAGCAATAATAGGCTGAGCCACTCCAACTAGTAAAACTGTCGGAGTCTAGTTTTTGTGAGCCATCGGCTCTGGTGTGTGAGTAGCAAGAGTCTGTGCTCCTCCCACATCCTAAGAGACAACTGGTGCCACCGAATATGCAACGGTCTGGGCCACGAACTCCATAAGACCCACCAAATAGACTAGAGCATCCTAAAGTACTGGGGTAGAAATAAACCCCTCTAGGACCTGAGCTAGGCCCACCAGGCACGACCTAAATAGGAACCTACTCCTCTCATTCGATCTGAGGCTCCGAAATAGGTGCTGCTGCATGTGCTCTAGGATGAGCTCTGCCTCTACCTCTGCCTCTAGCTCGACCTCAGCCGCGGCCTCTACCCCTAGTAGTGGCAGCAACCTGGGGCACCGGCGCATGACCTACCGTGGATGTTGTGCGTGTCCCCACCATCTGCAAGAGAATAAGAATGGAATAATTCAACCTTCTGTGATAGAATAAAATCACACGATAGAGAAAGAAAGAAGTGAAATTTTCCTAAATATATATAGTCTCTAGAAGATAAGTACAAATGTCTTTGTACCGATCCTCCATGCTCTACTAAGCTTGCTCATCACTCGTGAGACCTATGCGACCTACTACTTTTATACCAACTTGTAACGACCAAGAAATTCCAACCTCGGGACCGTGATGGTGCCTAACATCTACTTGCTAGGCAAGTTGTTGTTATTTAATTAATTAACCAGTCATTAACAATTACTACAGAGTAATGATATAGAACGATTAATAAACTCGAAATTTAACACAGTGTTAATATAAATAACGTGATGCTAACTACATCAAAAAATCTGGACTCACAAGTACATCAGTAGCTAGAATACTACATATACGGTCTAAAATAAAGTATAACTATTTGATACTAAATAAACAATAAATTGGATAAGGAAGGGGACGTCAGGGTTGTGAACGCCGTGTAGCTATACCTCAAAACTCCAATGCAGTTGAATACAAGCAGTGACACCACTAGACGTCGCTGGAACTAACATCAGTATCTGCACAAGAAGTGCAGAAGTGTAGCACAATTACAACCGACCCAATGTACTCTGTAAGTGTCAAGCCTAACCCCGACGAGGTAATGATGAGGCTATGACAAGACACCTACGTAAATCTTGTACAAGTATATACATAAAGAAATACAATAACAAGTATGACAATTAAAATATTAACTGGGATGGGACATGTAGAAATGGGGTACAATAAGAACGACAAGTACAAAATCATCGGATAACCTTTTTCTAAAAAACAGTAATAATGCAACCAATTAAATCATCAATCCAGAAGTCAAGTAAAGCAATGAAATCAAAAATGGCATAGCATCACCCTTCGTACTTTTTACTCTCGTCCTCGCCATGTAATATCATAAAAGAAATGGCATGACATCACCGTTTGTGCTTTTACTCTCAACCTCATATGACGTGATAAATGATAATAAGAAATCAAATGCAAGTCATCACCCTTCATGTTTTAATCCTCGCAATCTCTTAAATAAATCATATTGTATACAAATATGACACGGAAACACCCTTCATGATTTTCACTCTTCGTCACCAAGAGACAACATTAATCTAAAATAGCAAAACAATGTGGGAAGCTATTTCAATTCAATCTTAGTGTAATGATAATTCATGATTGAAGCTTTAAAGTCGGAAGCATTGACCAAGTTTGACTATTAGTATTTGACCTCTGATTGGAGTTTTGATGGTTCCGTTAGGTCCCGATGGTGATTTTGAACTTTGGCGTATGCCCGGATTTGCATTTGGATATTTTTAGAAGATTTCGATGGTAATTGGCAAAAGTCAGAAATTTGAAGTTTTGGAAATTTCATAAGTTTGATCGGGAGTTGACTTTAATGAAATTAGGTTTGAATTGTGGTTCATAGAATAGGAATAACTTCGTTATGTCATTTGGTACTTACATACAAAATTTGAGTTCATTCCGAGTTAATTTTATATGTTTCGGTGCGAGTTTTAGAAGTTGAAAGTTCAAAAGTTCATTAAGTTTATTTTGAGGTGTGCTTCATCATCTAAATGTTGGTATGCATGATTTTAGGGATTGAGTAGGTCCGTGTTAGGTTATGGGACTTGGTATATTCGGACGGTGTTCCGAGGGGCTCAGGCGTGTTTCGGATTGATTTCGGACCATTTTTCTTCATGTTTTCATTACTGATTGCTGCCGGTTGCTGATGCCTCGATTGTACTTCGTGACCGCAAAGATTGGTATGGGATTGGGTAGAGGAAATCTGGAGCTCGGCATTTTCTTTATCGCAGTCGCGATTGCATTGCCGCGTTCACGTAGAGTTGGGATGGTCTTCATCACGTTTGCATCTGCTTCTACTCGTTCACATAGTGTTTGGGGCTGAGCTGGGTAGAATGCTAGTTATCTCTTTGCGTTTGCGAGTTTGTTTCTGCGAACACGTAGTTCTGTCAGTCTTGTGCATCGCGTTCGAGAATCTGTTGCTGCGATTGCATAGAGCATTTTCAGGAGCAATGCTTTTTCTTCTTCGCGATCGCGATGGTATTTCCGCGATCGCGATTCATTGATTCGTCCATTGATTATAAGTACTCTAATTTTGGGGGTTTCGGCCATTTTTACACATTTGGAGTTATGAAGCTCGGATTGAGATGATATTTTGTGTGATTTTCATTATGTGGATTGGAGTAAGTGTTCTCTACTCGGTTTTGATTTTGTTTCATGAATCTATTCTCGTTTTTGGCATTTGGTTGATGAATTCAAAAGAGAAATTTGGGGGTTTTTGTCTAAAGTTTCATAAAGTGAATTCTTGAGTTTTGAACGTTGATTCATAGTCAGATTTGAGTGAAACTAGTATGATAGGACTCGTAACTGAATAGGTTGTCGGATTGTTTTGAGCTTTGGCGGGTTCTGAGGAGTGGGCTCGGGTTTGACTTTTTGGTTGACTTTGGAGCTTTTGATTAAAGATTCGACCTTTATCTTGGGTTGTTTCCGTCGGCATTATTTGATATATTTAAGTTGCTTTTGGGTAGTTTTGAGCCGTTTGGAGGTAGGTATGCCCGAGATGGCATTTTTGGAGCATCGTTTGGCTTGCTCGGTATTGGATTTGGCTTATTCGAGGTAAGTAACACTTCTATACTTGGTGCAAAAGATTTAAACCCCTGAATATATATGATATGTGTTTAGTGTTAAGGTGACGCACATGGTAGGTGGCGGGCGTGTGGACGTGCACCGTGTGAATTATGACTTGGTTGTTTCTGTGGTACTGTGTGGTTACCTTATCTTGTTTTTATCCATGCGATTTATACATGATACAGTAATTGACCTGTGATCCATGTTAGAAACCATGTCTAGGCTATATGCTTATCCTGATGGGATCCACTGAGGTCATTTCTGCTGTTGAGTTATTTGCTTAAATTGCAATTACATACTTATTCATACTCATTCATTTGCATATCATATCTCAGTATCTGTTGCCATTTTTTGATATATCATATCTTCATTTTTGGGCTAATTTTCATGACATTGTGAGCCCAAGAGACTAGAGAGATTGATGAATGAGTTGAGTCCTCAGAGACAGATTGTAAGTGATACTAATGGGATCGGGTTGCACGCCGCAATAGGTATTATTAATTCATGACGGGATCGGGCTGCACGCCGCAATAGGTATTATTGATTCATTATAGGATCGGGCTACATGCCGAAGCAGGCTTTATTGATTCATGCCATGATTGGCTTATTATAGCGCTTGGGATACATCTGCCACCTAGAGTCTGCACACCCACAGTAAGCGCAATTGCTATTTATTCATTTTGGCTGGATCTGCCCTGTACAATGCCGAGTGATTGTGCGTGATGAGTGGGGGTGTGAACTTGTGTTATTGAGTACTCTAAGAGTGTGAGTATATGAGTTCATCACTTTGACGCATTGGATCTAACATGCATACTTGGCATGCATGCATAGAGATGCATTTTCTCTTATTACATGTTTTTGTGACATTTATGACTTCACATGCACATTGACATGTAGGCATACAGATGTACTTTCCTCATGCTACCTGAAATTGAATCATCTTATCTGTTGTTGAAAGTGTTTGGAAAAAAAATCAAAGTTTTTGACTTACTCATATTTTGGTGATTTCGGTGAAGGATTTGGATTTTACTATTATACCTGAAAAGCATGAATATTTTTCGTAACTCTGAGTTATTTCATTTATCATTTTCTTTATATTGTTATGATCTGTTATTGGCTATTGGTTTTGGACTCTGACCTTTATCCTAGCTCGTCATTACTTTTAACCTAAAGTTAGGTTTGTTACTTATTGAGTACATGGGGTCGGTTGTACTCATACTACACTTTTGTACCTTGCGTGCATATCTTTGATGTTGTTGTTGCTGTGTATGGCGGGAGATGGAATTGAAGACGTAACTGCATTCTGGTCATTGCTGACTTTTATTCTTGGTAGCTTTAAAATTATTAATATGTTCATGTATATTTCAAATAGATGATGTATTTACTTCATACCAGCTTTGTAAACTCTAAATCTTAGAAGCTCATGATTAGTACTACTAGTCCTTAGGAATTCTTTTTATAAAAGCATAGTTGTATTATCATTTCTTCTCTTAATGAATCTCATTGGAATTGGTTTATTGTTAATTGACTTAACTAGAGGGTTGGGGTTTGGTGCCATCACGACTAGTTGGATTTTGGGTCGTGACAAGTTGGTATCAGAGTTCTAGGTTCATAGGTTCTACGAGTCAAGAGCAAGTGTCTAGTAGAGTCTTGCAGATTGGTATGATGACATTCATACCTATCTTCGAGAGGCTACAAGGTATTTAGGATAAACTTCCCATATTTCTTTCCTTATTGTGTGACTTTGATTTAGCTTAAAGCGTAACTCATTGAATTCCTTCCACTCACTCATATGCGTATGTGAGTGCTCGGTATCAGCTGTCCATCGATCACTTGTGGATTCTATGGATAAGGTGCGAGCTATGTTTCCGGTGTTTTGGGGATGGGTCAATCTGGAGGTCTTGAAGCCAGGTTTAGACTGCAACTTAGGCTAGGCAGTTTCAGTTGTGTGAGTATATGCTTTTGGACTTATATGTCCGATAGCGTCCCTATGAGTGGAATTGGTGGCTCGATGAGTGGTTGGATGGCTATATGATGAGTATGATGTGATTGCGGAGTGTGTTCAGATGGTTTGAATGTGACGAGAAGAGTCTTCTTGAGATGCAAACAGGACTATTGGGCGCTTGATTTCTGTATTGATGTGACGTTTAAACTCGAGTAATGAGTGTATTAAAGGATCTTTCAGGTTGTTTAAGCGTGGAACAAATTTGATTCTCAGGGCTTGATGATGACTACGGACTTAGGAATATTAAGTGATTGTATAGTAGTTGTGGTTGTAAAAAGGTATAGAGAGATGTTAGTTTGAGGCTAAGCATGTGGGTTATAACCCGCGGGGTAATCGACAGATGTGTGACCCTTATGATGTTGTGAGGAGGGTTTCTTTTCTACCATTGGGTTATAGATGTTGCGATTTGAGATTGGATATGTTGAGAAAGTTGACATGACCGTCACGATGAAGAATGCGACATTTGCAGATAATTTGAAGTATTAGATGGTTTGTGTTACATGAGCTTATGAAGGATTGAGTTGAATGTTTGTGCGGGATTATGGCAGTAATAGAGTATGAGTATTGTGATTTATCAAGTGTTTTGTCCTATGGATTTGAGCCAAGTGGGGAAGTCTACTATCGACGATTTGATTGCATGGTTATGTGTTGTACTAGTTTTGGTTTGAGGCATGCATGTGAACCGGATATGACTTGCAGAGGTTGAGATCGAGCATGACTCGAGTAAAGGAATTTCTAGATACGGGTTATGTTACACTTTATGGGTATATGGGAATCATGGAATGATTGAGTTATTATTCGTGGAAGATCTAGTGTGCATGGAGTAGGAATTTGCTCGATTGCGTTAAGGCGGGGTTGCTTCTGTTGGTGTTGTCGTGCCAAGGGGGCACATGTCGTTTGGCCCATTTGGGTGTTACAATTGAGATTTGAGCAGAGTAGATGATTCTTGAGAAGGGTCTAATGGAGGCAAGATTTATATACAGCTGTATACTGGCAAAACCGTTCCCACTGAACACCCTGATTTTCAGGTGAGGCAAACGGAGTAGGAATGTGACCGTAATGAATCGGAGTCAGAGTGAGGCGCCCTCGTATCGGAGCTCGGGCAAAACACCTGCCCTCGGGGGTATCGAGACCATGTCCTCTGGGTATGATTCAAGGATCCAGAATTCGGAGAGCATTACCAAATAGTTGTACACGACTAACAAAGGGATGTGATGTCCGTGCCTAACAGGATATCACGACGTGAATCTCGACCCGTATCGGCAGAAAACCAGTGATTAGCGAAACTGAAGATTTTTACATTTCTTAGAATTGTACTTAGGGAAAAACACTTCCACTATATAAAGGGGGAAGCTTATTATTCATGAAGGACATTGTAACACGCATACCAAGGAAATTTATTTCAATTCTCTTTGTTGTTTAAATTTCTTATTTTTGTTCTTAAGGTCTTCATAAGCGCAAGCTTGGAATCGAAGGCAGTTTCCTCACTGAGCCATTAACCGAGCTCGGAATCACCCTGATTTGGCAATTTATTACGTATTTCATTTATTAATCTAACGTCATTAATCACTTGTATTGAATTAATCCACATATCCTTAAAACCACATACAAATTCAATTTTTATCCGTTTTTTAGGGTAAACAGTTTGGTGCCCACCGTTGGGCTAGGGATAATAGTGGTAATTTGATACAAATTTTCATAACACACTCTGTTTTACGCTTGTTCTTTGAGATTTTAATTTCAGGTCAAATTAAAAATTTCAAACTCTCAATCTGCTCATTTGAATGTTGATGTTGATTCTAGCCGCCATGGAGAGAACAACAATATAGTGCCCAGCAATGAGGTGCCTCATGTTCACCCCAGCGGAGTTCCGATGTGGGTCGATGGCCACATGACCAAAACTTGCCTACCGACCCCGAAATCAGCATTTGCGGGAGAGCCCGATCGATAGCCCATGGTACACACGACGGTGAAGGCAATGGGATCAATTTACGGGAAGTCTTCAAAATGTTACAAGCGCAACAGGCGGTGATAGCCTAGTTACAGAACCAAAGCTGTGCCCCCAGCAGAGTTGAGCCCGAAACATCTCGGGAAAACACCTGTAGGAATGAACCAGCCACAGAAAGGCTGGGTGAATTTGAACCCGGGACCAACCCCAAAATAATAAAGATGCTTGAGGAACTATAAAAGCGGGTGGAATCAGTAGAAAAGAAAATCGAAGCGAACGATAAAAAAAGTGGAGACCTATAACTCCAGGGTTGATCAAATCCCAGGAGCACCCCTGATATTGAAAGGCCTAGATTCCAAGAAATTTTTCCAAAAACCTTTCCCTCCGAGTGAAGCTCCGAAACTATAACAACCCGAAAAATTTTGAAGTACTTAAGTGTAAAGCCCGGTAAAATTTGCAAAGAAAATAATATTTCATGGTGCCGGTCTAGGCTTACGTATTTGAGGATAGTAGAAATTATGCAGACCGCATAGTGACTGCAGACACAGATGGATTTTTGGTCGTTTTGGACATCAATTATGTGACCGATATGCGGTCGCATATGCGACCGCAAAACCTGTTCCGGAGCTTCATTTTTGGGTTTTTAAAACCCGGCCCTACTTTGTTAAATAGACATTTTGGTCCATTTTTGAGATATAATCTAGAACAATTAACAAAGAAGGTGTTCTTCAATAATTTTTCTTCAATTCTTGCTCAAGTTTTGGAAGATTAAGAAGGGAAACTCACTAGGTCTTCATCCTAGAGGTAAGATTCTACACCCTAACCCTCAATTTCGAATTTTGTATAGAAATGGGTAATTAGCAAGATAATATTTGGGCATGAGAGTTATTTATTTTACATGCATGTGTTATCAAAGGGTGTAGGAAGATTGTTGAGCTAAAAATGGTAAACATTGGGTTGTAGGATGATGGAATTCTCCATAAAAGGACCTTGAAACCTTATGCACACCTAGTGTTTGATAAAATGCCCAAATGAGCTAGAACCATGAGAATCTTCCTAATTTTGGCTTAATTTGTTATATTTCTACAATAGATTGATGTTGCTAAGAATTTCGGAATATTTTAGACTTTAAGGAAGCTCGATTGAGGTATGTTGGCTAAACTCTTCTCTTAGAATTGAATCCCACGATATCCATGTAAATTATGTAAGTCCCGAGTGGTTCATTATAAAATTGGCTATTCTGAGTAAGATTGGGTTAAAAGGTATATGTTTAACAAGTATCCCAAATGCTTTATTCATGTTATGTTATCAATTAAGGATGTGTTAAAATATGGGTTGTGCATTAATAATGTTTCTACTTCAAGTCAAGTTCAAACAAAGGCTATTATGCCAAATTTTGTGAAATATCTCTATGTGCCTTAGACCCTAAATTGCTCACATGTGTACTACATACCTTGATTTGAATTGTATTTGTTGTTGATGATGATTATATTATTTGGAATTGAAAAGGTGAGCATGAAATACTGAATATGGCCAACGTGCCAAGAATGATCTTATAATTATGGTCATTAGTGCCAATGAAATGAAAAGATGTGAAAGTAATATGAAATGCGATTATTGATATCAAAAGGTTGATGTCTAGAATAAGACCACCTAGCCGGTCGGGTCGTGACCGGATACCATGCCGCACACATGGTGGTGATTGTGCTGGAAATTATAATTGAAATTGTGATTTTGGTCGATGTCCCTAATAGATAGCCTAGTCGACCGGGTCGTGATCGGACGCCGTGTTAAAGACGGTGGTGTTGATATTGAGAGTAATTATGGTTTATGTCTCTAATGAGATAGCCTAGCCGATCGGGTCATGATCGGACTCTGTGCTGAGAGTACGGTGGTACTGGTTTTGTGAATAATGGTATTGTGGACAATGGTATATCGATACTAAAAATCTCCCAATGTGAGATATGGAAATTAATTTAAACATTGTCTTAATCCTAAATTAAGGTTTGATGTTGATTAAGGCTTTCATTGATATTATGATAATATTATTTGTATTACTTGTCATTCTATTGAGAGGGTGTTTAGTTATACATACTAGTGCTATTCGACAGTACTAACGTCCCTTTTGCCCGGGGTGCTGCATCTTTCAATTGATGCAGGTGGTTCCACAGCAGGAGATATTGATCAGTGATAGCACTACATCTTCTTCCCAGCTGACTTGGTGAGCCCCACATCATCCCGGGGTCATGAATCTTTTATACTTTGTGTATTCTGTTTGAGGAATAGTCAGGGCCTTGTTGCCGGCATTATCATTGTACTCTTGTTTATCTATAGAGGCTCTGTATACATAGTGTGGGTTGTGTATTAGTGCTGGGAAAGTCAAAATATATTATGTTGCAATTGTATTACTTGTCCATCTGAGACTTTAAAAATGATTAAACTATTGGAAGTGAATTGGTATTGTAGACATGAACACCTTTTTGTCTAATTAATGAAAATATGTATTATCTCCATTCGTGGATGAGTTTGGATATAAGGAAATCTAACAGGCTTACTCGGTCGGGTTCACTCGGTTGAGCACCGATCGCGCTCCTCAGTTTCAGGGCGTGACAGAAACCAATCCCAAAGAATATTTGTATGCCCGAAATCCCAAAGTATAATGGGACCACGGATCCAAATGAACACGTGACCTCCTACACGTGTGCCATCAAGGGAAATGACTTAGAAGATGAGGAAATCGAGTTTGTTCTGCAGAAAAAGTTCGGAGAAACCCTGTCTAAAGGAGCAATGATATGGTTTCACAACATGCCCCCTAATTCCATTGATTCATTTGCTATGCTTGCAGATTCTTTCGTAAAAGCTCATGCTGGGGCCATCAAAGTCGAGACCAAAAAGTCGAACCTCTTTAAAGTGAAAGAAAGAGATAACGAAATGCTCAGGGAATTCATATCGAGGTTTCAAATGGAAAGGATGAACCTGGCCCCTATTGCAGATGATTGGGCCGTTCAAGCATTAACTCAAGGGCTCAACCCTCAAAGCTCCTTGGCTTCACAACAGCTTAAATAAAATTTGATAGAGTACCCGGCGGTAACTTGGGCTGACGTCCATAACATGTATCAATCAAAAATCAGAGTCGAGGCTGATCAACTCGAGGAACCCTCTGGGTAGGTATATCCCATTAGAACTAATGGCAGGTCTAAAAGAGTCATCGATCATGAAACAAGACCAAGCAAAGATCGGTATCAACTGTATAATGGAGATCGATGGGGCAGCGGATCCGGACGTAACCCTGCGAGGAATAAAAAAGAAGCGATCGAGGTCATAATAGCCGGGGACTCATGAGCAAAAACGGTTTCGATAGGCCAATCAAGGCCATGGAGGCACCGAGGTTATCGGAATACAACTTCAGCATCGATATTACCGACATCGTATCAGCCATCGGACGCATCAAAGATACCAAGTGGCCTTGACTATTACTGTCCAATCCTGCCCAAAGAGACCACAACCTGATGTGTAAGTATCATGGCACTCACGGCCACAGGATCGAAGACTGTCGACTGCTAAGAGAAGAAGTGGCCCGGTCATTCAATAACGGACACCTCCGGGAATTTCTAAGTGATCGAGCCGAAAATCACTTCAGGAATAGGGACTCCAACAAGCAGACCGAGCTAGAGGAACCTCATCACATCATCAACATGATCATCGTTGGAGTCGACATCCCCCTGGAGCCAATGCTGAAATGCACTAAGGTGTCCATTACAAGGGAAAAGCAAACCCGAGATTACATGCCGGAAGGGACCATCTCTTTCAACAATTAAGATGATGAAGGCATCATGCAACCGCATAACGATGCACTGGTAATTTTTGTACTCATAAATAAATCTCAATTTAAGCGTGTGTTGATTGATCCATGTAGCTCGGCCAATATCATCAGATCGAGGGTCATAGAGCAGCTGGGTCTACAAGACAAAATAGTGCCTGCGATTCGGGTCTTAAACGGATTCAACATGGCACGTGAAACTACTAAAGGGGAGATAACCCTACCAGTGAACACCGCCGGAACCATTCAAGAAACGATGTTCTATATGATCGAAGGGGATATGAGGTATAATGCTCTATTCGGAAGGCCATGGATTCACAACATGAGGGCAATACCCTCGACACTACACCAGGCATTGAAGTTCCCCACACTGAGACGGATCAAGGGAGTTTACGGAGAACAACTGGCCGTAAAAGAAATGTTTACGGTCGATGAGGTGATCCCGATATCTTCACTCTCGACATCAAAGAACCCGAATTCGGTTAGGAAGGAAGAAAATAAATAGCAATCAACGATATTAAACCCGACCGAACCGGAGAAGCAAGAGGCAGGCGGGGATAATGATTACATAGTTCTTAGGTCATTCATCGCCCCTGACGATTTTGATGCCACCAAGTCGACGGTCGAGGGGCAGGAGCAAGTCATATTAATCGAATACTTTCCCGATCGGAAGGTATACCTGGGCACGGGGTTAACTCCCGAGCTTAGGAAAAAATGCATTAAATTACTTATAGCTAACGTGGATTATTTTGATTGGACCCATCTAGATATGACAGGGATCCCACCAGAAGTAACCACTCATAAGCTCATCTTGGACCCGAAGTTACACCCGGTTAAACAAAAAAGGAGGCCTAAGTCCAGAGTCAAGCATGCTTTCATCAAAGATGAGGTATCCAAACTCCTTAGAATAGGTTCCATTCGGGAAGTTAAGTACCCGGATTGGTTAGATAACATAGTAGTAGTGCCTAAAAAGGGAAATAAATTAAGAATGTGCGTATATTATAAAGACATGAACAAATCATGCCCTAAGGATTCTTTTCCTTTGCCTAACATCGATCGCATGATTGATGCAACAGCCGGGCACGGGATACTCAACTTTCTCGATGCCTATTCCGGGTACAACCAAATCTCAATGGACCCGACCGATCAAGAAAAAACTTCCTTCATCACTAAATTCGGCACCTATTGTTATAATGCAATGTCGTTCGTACTAAAAAACGTCAGTGCCACTTATCAACGCCTAGTAAACTGGATGTTCGAAAAACAAATAGGAAAATCAATGGAGGTTTACATTGATGACATGTTAGTTAAGTCCCTGCGAGCAGGGGTACAATTTGGAAACATTTGCAGGAAACCTTTAACATACTGAAGAAATACTATATGAAGTTGAACCTAGAAAAATGCACAATCGGGATGGGGTCCGGGAAGTTTATGGGATTCATGGTGTCCATCTGGGGGATCGAGATCTATCTCAACAAAATCAAAGCTATAGAAGACATCACCTTGGTGGACAAAGTCAAGTCCGTTCAGAGGCTAACTGGGCACATAGCCGCCCTGGTCGTCTCATATCAAGGTCATCCGATAAGAGCCATCGGTTCTTCTTATTATTGAAGAAAAAGAATAACGTTTCGTGGACCCCGGAGTGTCATCAAGCTTTGGAAGAACTCAAACGGTACCTTTCGAGTCCACCCTTGATTAATACTCTGAAAGGCAAATGGGCAGTTATACCTGTACTTAGTGGTATCCGAGATAGAGGTAAGTGCGATAACCTTCTTGTGGTAAATCAAGTCAATGGGTCATTCGAAGTGAAAGAGTAATGAATGCGAAGATACTTGGATAAATTACGGGTAACGCTGTATCAATTCAAGGAATGGACCCTGCAACATGTACCACGGGATCACAATAGCGAAGCCGATGCTCTTGTTAACTTGGGGTCATCGTTTGATGACGATGAATTTGGCTCAGGAACAGTCCTACAGCTCATAAAATCGGTAGTAGAAGAAGGCCATGCCAAAATAAACTCAACAAGTTTAACTTGGGACTGGAGAAATAAGTATATAGATTACCTGAAGACCGGGAAGCTTCCCTCTGATCGTAAAGAATTGAGAGCTTTGCGCACAAAGGCGGCCAGGTTTATCCTATCCGAAGTTACCTGGTTCAGTAGAGTGTTCGATGGCCCACTCGCCATATGCTTTGGGCGGGGAGACACCGAATATGTTTTGAGGGAAGTTCACGAAGGCACCTGTATAAACCATTCGGGAGCAGAATCTTTGGTTCGTAAGATAATCAGAGCCGACTATTACTATATCGATATGGAGAAAGATGCAAAGGACTATGTAGGGAGATATGACAGATCTCAGAGGCATGCACCAATAATCCATCAAACCGAGGAGTTACTACATTCGATCTTGTCGCCTTGGCCGTTCATGAAATGGGGAATGGACATTGTCGGTCCCCTACCATGGGAACCCAGTAAGACTCAATTTATACTATTTATGAGTGACTATTTCTCTAAGTGGGTCAAATCTCAAGCATTCGAGAAGGTCCGAGAAAAAGAAGTCATTGACTTTATTTAGGACCATGTAATATGCCAGTTCGGTATACCGGCCGAGATAGTGCATGATAATGGGATGTAGTTCATCAGTAGCAAGGTAAATAAATATTTTGAGGACCATAAGATCAAAAATATCTTGTCAACACCCTATCACCATACTAGTAACGGACTGGCGGAGTCTCCGAACAAGACCATACTCCAAAACCTTAATAAAAGGTTGACTGATGCCAAAGGAAAATGGAAGGAAATTTTGCCCGAAGTCTTGTGGGCATACAGTACAACCTCAAAATCTAGTACCGGGGCCACTCTATTTTCATTGATCTACGGTGCCGAACCACTAATACCGGTTGAGGTGGGAGAACCGAGCCTCAAGTTTTGATATGAAACCGAAGAATCAAACAGTGAGGCCGTGAGCACGAGTTTGGAACTTTTGGATGGGAGGCGCTAGGCCGACCTAGTCCGGTTGTCGCCCAGAAACAGCGGATAAAACGATATTACAACCAAAGAGCCAATCTCCGAAACTTCAGTATCGGGGACTTGGTGTTAAGAAAAGTAACACTGAACACACGAAACCCGAACGAACGGAAGATGGGACCGAATTGGGAAGGACCATATCGAGTCATCGGGATTATTGGTAAAGGTTCATATAAACTCGAAGTAGGAAACGGTGCACAGCTACCTAACAACTGGAAACTGATGCACTTAAAACGGTACTACGTTTAAGGTACGATCTTATTAAAGTTTATTTTATATTACGAAACGGACTAACGCTTGCAGGAAACAACCAAAGGAGAATGTGGTTGCTAGGTCTAAAAGCACGCGTTGCACTCTTTTTCCCTTGAACCAGTTTTGTCCTAAATGGGTTTTCAGGTAAGGTTTTTAATGAGGCAACAGTAAGTTGTGCTAACTTACAATCGAAGAACGGTTTTAAATTGGATTCAATGGTCGAATAAATAGCATCTAACCCCCTCAAGATCGACCTCGAATACTGGGGGCCATCACCCTCGAGTCAAGATTTTTACCAAGAAAGGAAAATTTGTGCCTGAATAGTTTAGGCTCGGTGGATAGGATTTATTATAAGGGCCAAACAGTCAAGTGAACCCTGCCCGCGTAGGCCACCTTAGCCATAATACGAGCTTTTACATGCTTGCAATGTTATACGTTACACACAGAAATGAAAGAAAGTTTTTGCCTTGCTAATACGCACTTTTGCTTCATAAAAGTATCGAGCCTAAGGGCTATTCCTACCCAAGGACTATCGAGCCCAAGGGCCACCCTTATTCCAGACCAAAGGGCTACCCTCACTCGGGGACTATCATCCGAGACAAGTTCGGGCATCTCGGGTTATCGAAACCAGTAGGCACAAAACCTATTAGGCGGTGCCTAAACCTAAAACGCTATGACCACACTAACAATGGTTTGGAGACGTCCGAAGCCCGTAATCAAAACATAAGGCCTTCAATAAAATTCTAAACTTGTTCAAAGGTTACCCTCGGCAAAGGTATAAATACATTTAAGCAAGCATCTTGGGGAAATTCTGCGAACTCCAAATTTTCACAAGTTTCAAGCAAAAATTGCATCGAGGACAGGTTTTGTTCAGACCTCCAAAAAATGACTTATTACTACGTTTGATTCTATTCTAAGGCATAAGAAATATTTTAAATTGTACAAATATTCTAAGATAATAGACTTGAAAATTGCCAAAATGGAAAATTTTTATATATTCCGGAATACCTTTACAAAAGCCCAACAAAATTGGCCTCGACAAAATATATGTACAGGATACAAAAACAAAAAATATCCTAAGGCATCTATGCCTGATCGTCACAGGAACCCGACTCGTCACCAGAACCATCGGGGCCTTTGGATTCTTCAGAGCCGTCGGAGCCCTCTTCATCTCGGGGTTCAGCTAGCTTCTTGGCCTTGACCTTAAATCTTTTTGCCTCCTCGATCTTGGTAGATAGGTCAAAGCCTCGGGCATGGATCTCTTCAAAGGTCACCCTTCAGGATGGTCGTCTCACGTTACTCAGCAATAGTCTTTAGGTGGGCCTCGACTGCTTCAATATTGGCCTTGTATTGGGCCACAATCTCATTAGCATCAGCTGAGGTTACTTCCAACTTGGACCTCATTATTTCGAGCTCCTTTCTAAGGGCATCCTGTTCATCGATGGCCAAGCCAAGTTGTGCTTGGAGGTCCTCATTTGGTTGAGCCTGTGCATCGGCCTTCTCCTTCACCAATCGAAGATGAACTTTCACCGATGACAGCTTCGCCTTGTCGGTCTGCTTCTCCGAGGCCAGCAAGTCCATGTTGTTTTTTCACCCGTCGACCATGACATGGATCTCGTCCATCTCTTTGCGGAGTTGGTCGATCTGGTCAATCTTTTGCTGGACCTGCAAAAAATATTTATTAGCCTCTACGACCCGACCTTTATTTTTAACTTCAAAAACCTTTACCTTTTCCACCAAGTCGACGTGCTCCTACCTTAAGGCCGATGCTTCTTTCCGAGCTACATCCAGCTCGGCCTGGAGGTTCTTGGTGACCCCCTCTCGCTGCTCGCTAAGAAGCTCGTACATGTCCCATTTTTGGGCAAGCTCCTTGATATCGATCTCGAGTTGATTGACCTCAAACCGTTATCGAAGGAAACTCTCGTAGTGAAGTACCGAGGCCTGCAAAAAGGCGAACAATGTGAGAAACATCCAACAAAAATGTCATGTTCACCACATTCATTTTTGCCTGGTCCTCCTCGGTCACCAGGCATCAGAGGTAGCTAGCTACCCCTACAGGAGCAGTAAAACACGGGCATCCTCCAAGATGGTTAGTTTAATCGATCTCTTGCGACCGGGGTCCACACTCGGTGCGGGGTACTGATAGACAAATTTCGGGCTAGAGCTCGGCCCACCGGCTTTCGAGGAAGTGTCTTTCTTTGGAACTTCCAGGTCGCCCTGCCCGGAGAAGTCCTCCAAAGCAGACGAGTCTACACCGTCGAAAAAGGAGTGAAGGGGATCTTCCGCCCCCTCGCCCCTCTATGGATTTCTCCTTTTTTTCTTGGGCCTCTTCGATCATAGACTCAGTGTAGGAGGGTGTCCCCGAGATCTTAATTACATCGGGCGCTTCCTTTGTAGCGGAACCGACATCGTAGGAAGTTTCACCACGGGTATCCACGTTGGTCTTTTGATTTTGAGGGGGATCGATCCCACGAGTCTCCCCCTAGGATGCATCCCAGTCCCCGGGATACATCGTCCAGTGGGTGAGAAAAATAGATTCATCCTCCAGCTCGTCCTTAATCCGGAGCAGGACTCGGGAATTGGGGCCCCTCCTGGGCTTGCGGAGCACCCATTTCTTTAGTTTCTTCACCTCGGAGCCTGGGGAGACAGAGGGTTTTCTCTTCCTCTTTTTTTCCCCTCTGGGGCAACAACTGAGGGATAACCGGACGGGGCGATATCCACATCCCCTTCCAAAGTCCTAAGTTCGGTGGTCTTAGGCAAACCTGGAATAACAAAAAGGAAAGAGGAGTTAGTATAATAAAAGGTAGAAACACTGTATTGGCTACTAAAAAAAGGCCTTACGATGAGAAAAGGCCTCCCATCGGCCCTTCGATAGTCTGCGCCATGTACGCTCGAAGTACGACATCTGAGTACAGATGCCCTCAAGCCACTCCTTTTACCAGGGAATCACATTCGGAACCTGGGCGATAACTGCACAACCACAAGCATGAATGAGAAGATAGAAATTGAAGAAATAGAATTTAGATGTTTAAATAGAGAATTGCACTTACGAGATGCACTCCACTTCCCATGGAGAGGCATTTATTCTTGGGGGATCAAATCCTTGGTTTTCACTCGGACAAAACGTCCCTTGGTTTTCACTGGGATGAAGATATGAAGGCTTAAAGAAGGTTTGATGATGGCGGGAAAGGTCGAAGGTGGTGATTTAGTTGAAAAGTAGAAAAGGGACAAAAAGAGGAAGCTTTTATAGGGAAACAGCCGATGCTTCGCATTCGAGGGCAACCTGTCGGTTAGCAACACGTGTCCGAAGTCAAAATGACGTGACTGATGGGACGTTTTGGCTCCCTCGTTGTAATGTATGAAGGAAGGAACCGGAGTCCTCGGTCGTTTTCTATCATTTCGGCAAGCCTACTGTCTGGGAAATGACCAGACTATCTGTATACGGGTAAAACCGAGCCCACTGAACACCCCAATTTCTCTGTGAGGCAAACAGAGCAGGAATGTGTCTGTAATGAGTCGGAGCCAGAGTGAGGAGCCCCTCGTATCAGGGTTCGGGAAAAACACCTGCCATCGGGGGTATCAAGGTCATGTCCTCCGAGTCCGGTTCAAGGATCAAGATATCAGAAAGCATTACCAAATAGTTGTACACGACTAACAAAAGGCCATGATATCCGTGCCCAACCGGATATCACGGCATGAATCTCGGCCCGTATCGGCATAAAAATCAGTGATTAGCAAAATGGAAGATTTTTATCTTTTTTAGAATTGTACTTAGGATAAAACTCCCATACTATATAAAGGGGGAAGCTTATTATTCATGAAGGACATTGTAACACGCATATCAACATAATTTATTTCAATTCTCTTTGTTGTTCAAAGTACTTATTTTTATTATTAAGTTCTTCGTAAGTGCAAGCTTGGAATAAAAGGCAGTTTCATCATTGAGCCATTAACCAAGCTCGGAATCACTCTTATCATTGGTTTGGCTATTTATTACGTCTTTCATTTTCTTAATCTAACGTCATTAATCACTTGTATTGAATTAATCCACATATCCTTAAAACCACATATAAATTCAATTGTTATCCGTTTTTAGGGTAAACAATAGCAATTAAGAATTTATTCACATTTGTATATGGCTAGAGTCCGAGATTTACGTCGGATGGTGCCGGGACTTGCGGTATTGATATATCACTATGTATTCTACATTTCAGTATTAGGAAGGTAAAGGAAACAATTTTAGGTTCACATAAGTTCTCTTCAGAGTGGGTGTCTCCATTGTTGTACTTTGGGATGCCAAGAGGGAATACAACAACTTATGGGCCTTAGGGAAATGTGGTTTTATGCTGGGATCTTCTATGGTGAGTTTCGGGTAAGGATCGTAGTGTTTTAGCAAGGGGAAGTGTTAACTTGAGGGCACTTCGGAAGGAACTAGGAGAAATAGGATAACTTGGTAGTAAGTTGGATCAGCACGGTAACATATATGATAGGTTCTTTAGGTACTTATGATGTGGTGAGTCTCTACAGGTGTTTTGGGACAATACTCTTGGGTTTGGCGACCTGCGTGGCTTGGTTGAGTTAGAGAGATTCAGTTCTGATGGCTTGGTTTTGTCCAAATGGGTTTCGAATAGTTCTCGATGATTTCTACCAGGGGTTAAGATGCATATTTCCTACCAACATGAGGAGCATATTGCGTGTTATGATTTTTTTCTAGCTGGAGCATGTTACGGGTATGTATTCTACTGGTGACTCCGAGTTGGTTATGAGATTCTCATGCTTTTCATATGATGGCTTGATAGATGTGGTGTGTTGTGTGGGATTGAGATTTGCATGTGCAAGGTCACAGTTCAGTTTTGAAGGGAAGTTCATGAATTCTTAGCCAACATGGATGGTTTTAGATGACTTGATGAATGCTATAACAACTTGGTAATGCCTGAGACGGTGTGCATTTCAAAAGGAGCACTATGTTATGACTTACAGATGCTTCATTGGTATTGTGGTACTCGCCTGGTTGATCGACTGTTGATTTTCAGATTTTCCTATATGGCATGGAAGTATTATAGAAGTATTTCTCGTGAGGATGATTATGCATGATGGATGTGTTAGTCATTCGAGTGGCGGAGTTGGATCGGTTATGGTGATTTATGTATTCTATGGATTTTGAGACTGGAAGGTCTCAGAAGTAGATTATTTTGGGTTGCGGACTGTGAAGACATAGCCAAAGTTATATAGATGGTGGTATGCACTATGGTTAGGTCATTGTGGACTTTTGGAGGGCCATTTACCAATTTGAGGATGACTAGAGTTGATTTGGGGGCCCATTAGTAGCCCTGAGGGGAATCTGTATTCTACACCGGGTTGGATTTGTTGACTCAACACTCTTATTGCTGAAAGGTGTATCATTCGGTTAGAGTTGAACTTGTTTATGTTTTGATATGTGCCATGTGTTACTCTTCTATACTACGAGAGGTTATGATTTGTTGGTTATAAGCACACATGGTGCGGTTCTGTTTAGGCCCGATAGCGGAATTTAAGCGAGATGGTTATTAGGGTGTTGAATGGATGATTGCGTATTGGTTATGTCCCTTCCGGGCTGTGGTATATTGTATTATTTCTTTTCCAAGGTTATGGTCATGCACTTCATGTACTTGATGTCGAATTCTGTGTGGTTGTTGATTTTGAGCTGGTGGCTTGAGCAATTTCATGGGATCTGTGGTTAGATGGGGTCACGCATTGCAGTGGTGTTGTATTGGGATAATTATCCTTTGTGTTAGATTCGTGTGTCTTGGTCCTACTGTGTGTGATGGGTTCTTAGCATTGCGTTGTGGTGGTACTTGTTGAGCTTATGGGATGGTTCTCTCGTTTGAGTCAGTTTTCCATATTGAGTGCATTTGAGTTGTTGCCTATTAGTGTATGGATTGCACGGTTTGGGGCTTGAGGTTATATCAGTGTGGCATGTCACTAGAGTGGTTTTATTTGGCGAGATGTGGTTGTTGGACCTAGAATGAGTGCTATCGGATTTGATTATGGTATGTTTTAGAGGATAGCGTCACTGATCGACTTAGAGATTAGCTATAGTTATCGTCGAATGAGGGGGAGCTCCATGACTTGTTGATCTGATGAGTGGTTATGATTTTTTGTCTGTTTCTTTCATCATCTGCATTGTACGAAGGTTTCGAATGAGGTTTTACTTGATATGAGGTTTGTTACCGAAATTGGGTGTGTCTTGAGCATGTACTATGGTCAAAGGTGATTGATGTGAGCATCTAAGTTATGTGGTCTATCATATTATTACATCTTGGGTTATGTATATGACTTTATACAGCTTGTTCAGACTTATACAATGTGTAGATGCGAGATTCGGGTCTTGTAAGGAATTCCAGATGTTGGAAATTTGATGGTTTGGAGAGTTCATAAGTTTGGACGAGAGTTGACTTTGATGAAATCGGGTTGGGAATTGGAATAGCTTCGTTATATTATTTAGGACTTGTGTGCAAAATTTATCTTCATTCCGAGTTGATTTGATATGTTTTGGAGCGTTTTGGAAGTTGAAAGTTCAAAAATTCATTAAGTTTGATTTGAGGTGCGATTCGTCATCTCGATGTTGTTATGCATGATTTGAGGCCTCGAGTAGGTCCGTGTTATGTTATGGGACTTGTTGGTACATTCGGACGGGGTCCCGAGGGGCTCAGGCATGTTTTGAGTTGATTTCAGACCATTTTTCTTCATGTTTTCATTGTTGGTTGCTGCTAGTTTCTGATGCCTCGATTGTCCTTCACAATTGCGATGATTGGTATGCGATCGTGTAGAGGAAAACTAGATCTTGGCATTTTCTTCATCGCGGTTGCGATTGCATGGCCGCGTTCGCATAGAGTTGGGATGGTCTTCATCGCGTTCGCGTTCGCGTCTGCTTCTACGCGTTCCCGTAGTGTTTGGGGCTGAGCTGGGCAGAATGGTGGTTATCTCTTCGCATTCGTGAGGTTGTTTACGCGAATGTGTAGTTCTGTCAGTCTTGTGTATCGTGTTCAAGAGTCTGTTGCAACGATCGAGTAGTGCATTTTCAAGAGTAGTGGTTTTTCTTTTTCACGATCGCGATGGTATTTTCGCGATCATGATTCATTGTGTAACACCCCATGTTTTCGTACGTTAAAGTTTCGTCGTAAGTTAATCGACGTTAGTTCGGGAATGAGATTATTTTGAGATTATAAGCCTTATGCTATTTCAATTTTTTAATTTTAATATGTTTTTAAAACTCCAAATTGAAACTACTCCCCAATTTGAATGGGTAATGTTTTTTCAATTTTTGTTATAGCTAATTATAATATATCTATATTTATTAATTCAAATAGAGTAACCAATTAATCCAAAGGTAGTTTATTTTGTTCACTCTTTCGTGTGCATGCGAGAATGAATGAGCAAAGTCCTTCTTTTGTCTTTTGGTCATGAATCAACTTCTTTTGCTCACATTTCGTCCAACTTGCTCCTATACATAAGAATGCACGTAATGAGCATAATTCACTACAAAAACTTATGTAACGTACCGTAACCACACAAGTTATGAGATGAAAGTACATAAAAAAATATGCATTTTTGGCCGTTTATCAATTGGCAAGGAGATGAAATTCAAGGAGGTCTCTCATGTCTGTCCGGTGTGCAAACCAAAGGAGATTGTTATAGAGGAGGAAAATCTCTCTTTCTACATAAGCTTAACTAATGAACGGAAAGACTACTTGCCATCAAGTGCACTTCAAGGTAATGATGATATACAAAAGCTCTTTGCTAATGTGACTGGGTAAACTAGACATGAATTAGGGATTGAGTGATTTGATAATAGTCGGCATTATGAGAATTTCAGAGATTGCGTTCCGACAATAATAGAGTGGACAACAGAAGAAGATTCATGAGAAATTCAGAGAATGGTGATTCAGGAAAATGGTTCCCTAAAGTAAGCAATGAGAATTACCACAAGGCGAGTAAGGGTCATCGATAATGTGAGAAGATGCCAAAGATAAAGAGGTAAAACATCTATAGGTAGCTCGTCATAGCACTAAATCTTAGCACTTCTCTAAAGGGGAGAATATGGAGTGATGTGGCATTGAGTCAGAGACAAGTAGTTCTAGTAACTATGTAATGATAAAGGAAGAAGCGGAAAAAAAGGGACGAGATTGCATTTATTCAAAGCCTACAGATATGCTACGAATCCAAAACATTATGCAAACACGATGTCAAGGAAAGGAAGTAAGGGTCCCTACCCGGGATGTTTTTGATAAATAGTAAGTTAAGACAAAAGAAATAACCCAAGAAAGATTATGCGGATTATGGATATGAGAATGGACCAACGAGTAGTTAGTAGTTAATTCAGGAAGAGCCTAGTTATGGTTAGACAAGGGGATACATACAAATCAACAGATCATGCAAGATAAACATAGTGAACCCAACATGGGGAATTCAGTCTCGCAGATATGACCTCGGAACCCTTGAGAAATATTCAGATAGAAGTTGGGGTAGTTAAAGGTGGCGTATAAGTGTTACAGAAATAAAAGAGGATGCCACTGGAAACAGTCAAAATTTATGTTCAAAAGCAACCCTACAAGCACAAGGATGTGGAGATAACTAACTACGGATAATTATAGGCGAGAAAGGATTCAAGATCATATGGGTTGTATGGAATTCCAAATATGTGTGGGCACTAAGATAAACCAAGTATTCATGCAAAAAGTGGCAGAAAGACCAGGAAAGGTAATAGCTTACGTTTAAAGAAAGCTGAGAGGGAATGAAAGGACTTATTCGATCAATGATCCAGAGTTGGTTACGTTAAGAACTCACTTAAGTGTTCGGAGTATTTTCCATGCAACATACATGTCGACAATCATACAACCATAGAAGATTCTGGTTTATGTTAAATGAAAGAATTGATTCCAGGTCATAGACAAAGGATTGAGTTGTTAAAAGATTGTATCATGGATATTCCATAGCGCACACGAAAGGCTAAAAGTATAATAACTAACACCATGAGCCGCAGATCGGAAGATAGCTTAAGCCTACATAAAGGTTTATCAGAGGAAACTAAACAATTAGAACACCCAAGTAAATCAAGAGTTTGATTATTGGACCCAAGAAATTATGAACATCGTGATTAAGAACATTGTAGAATCACTCTTAATATCAGAGCTGCAAGAGAGATAGTATAACAACCATATTCTATAACGACCCTACGATAAAGCCGGTTAGAAAAGTACCAACCTCATAAGAAGTCAGTATGAAGCTCTCACCGGATTATGTATACACAAGAGGTGCAAGTATTATAATAAAGCCTCAAGTTATGGATGTGAATTATACCTATGTGAAAGGAAGATCATGAAAGAGATACAAGACGTGATGCAAGATTTTAAGGTAAGTAAGATAAAGGTGAACAACGTACGCGATACTCAAATGTAGGAGGTTGTGAATAGTCCATACTTGGGATAGAAGGATAAAAGCACGGGGATTCAGTATCCAAGAATAATAGTGGCATCGTCAGTGGCATGTCTTCCAGCCTATGGTTTCCAGGTATCGAGGAGGCTAATTAAGAAAGTAAAGAAGAGTTAGAGACGATGCGATGTCGCGCTTGATGTTCCAGAATAACACAAGGAAATCTATGATGCAAGCAAGTTGAAGGAAGGTTGCGAGTAGTATAAATAGATATACGTAGGATGCAAGCTAAAATATGGTAAAGAAACAAGGTTTTAGAAAGACAGGAATAAGGACAAGAAAGGGCGAATGAGGAGGTGACGAGAAACAGGTAAGTTCTCGAGATTAAGCCCGTGAAGACAAAAGAGCTAACGATCTCTTTAAATTATAGCAAGTTCAGTATAGCCTGAATAAACTCAAGGGAGTCTAAGACTAATAGCATTTGAAAGAGATGGAATGCTGCCCTGATAGTACAATGAGGGTGTAATTGTGATGGATAAAGGATGACGTTTAGGCCTTCGAGTGAGTAAAGATTTGAAGAGGATTGCATGGATTGTATGAGATTAAAATACCCACGTAAGTGAATTACATTGGGATGCTATAAAATACGGTCATTGAAGTACAACATCACCCCTAAGTGGATCAGAAAAATCACTTCAAATATTCCTCGATGTAACATAAGCCCTAGTGGAAAGGTATGATGTAAGAAGTTTCAAGTTATCAGTGGTATATTGTAAATTAATATTGAGGTGAATTAATAATGGATGGACAAACGTCACAAAGTAGGAGATGAGATTAGGCCACCATTCTTAAGATGAACAATAATGAGGAAGCATTAAATGATTTAGATTTACACATATGGGATAAGCAAAGAAAGTAACTTGGAGTTCGGTAGCAGCCCTCAGTAACGATAAATCGAGGTAAAGGTTATGGCATAGTATGACCTACCTAGGTGCAGTAAAGTCATACGGATGGATAAAAGAAATAAGGTATAGAAATATTCATGAGTTCAACAAAGTACCGAACGAAGAATTTTGGTGTACCCATAGATGCCCAGAAGGACATCTTATCAAGCTCTGTATATGTTTACGAAGTGAAGCCTAGAGATTGGGTAAAAGCAGGAGGGAAAAATAAAAAGAAAAAGAAGAAGAGTCTCATAGGTGTACTTACAAGGAAAAAGTCGTACAAGTTGCATGATAGAAGGTAGCAAGAGTTATGAGATTGGAAGAATCCCGACCACAGGCCGTGGTGTAAGAAAGAGATCTACAGGTGAGAATACCCTAGACTTTGGATTTATTCACAGAACAACTGCCTAAGATGTCAAGGAGAGTACTAAAGTATTCACAAGAACTATAGGCTATGATAATGATAAGTGCATCAGTCAACATTCGAGGATGAATGTTCCAAAGGGGGGAATGTTGTTACACCCCATGTTTTCGTACGTTAAAGTTTCATCGTAAGTTAATCGACGTAAGTTCGGGAATGAGATTATTTTGAGATTATAAGCCTTATGCTATTTCAAACAAGTGATGAGCAAATTCGTGAAGGTGAGAGGGTAAGCAAATCGAAAAAAAATAAATTTTCGTCGAAGTTTGTCATGTTGGGATTAAAAAACGGCTCGAGCTAAAATGCCCGGTATTTATGGACTAGTACCATACAAGGTACCATATGACCATGGTAGTAAGATGTATAAAGTGTGTTAAAAGTGAGTATTATTTTAAGTAATTTGACATAATTATTTATTATGCGAATTATTGGATAATGGGGGAATTAACTAGTTAATCAAGTGATTAGTGGATAATTAATCCAAATATTTGGATAACAATTACATCTAAAAATGTGGCAGCACATCAATGCAAATTGGTGACTCTTAAATCATAATGCAAGGTGGCCAAATTGTATGGATTTTGGTGGCAAAGTCTTCAAAGTGGGGCCACCTAAAAATTTAATATACCATTCCTAGTCCAAGATTCACTTTCTAATTCTAATCTCTTAGAAAGATTACTATCCAAAATCACAAAAGAATTTCAACCAAGCACATAAGAAACATTGTCCAAATCACTTTCGGCCAAGATTTTCTTGGATGGAAACGTTATCCAAGAGTTTCTTATCCAAATCACATAAGAAATGTCATTTTGGGGATGGAAAGGTTTCGGCCAAGATCTTCTTTGAGCAACGTGATTGCGTTGAGCTTTTCATACGACTTGTTTCATGTTTTGTCGCAATTAACGTGTGTTAGAGGAATTGTCAAGAGAATCGACTCAGGTATGTTAAGACTATCCCTTATTTCTTTTGGCATGATCCATACGACACAAACGAAACGACAAAATGCATAATTTCCATACATGACTCTATTCATAGAAATATTAGAGATGCTTATGTTCTTGATTCCCTACGTGTCATATTATTTTATCATCTATTCATGGGTCTCAAAAATATGTAAGTTGGTAAAGTTTATTTCATGATATTAATCATAGATATAATGGTCTTATGACGTACTGAGAGATTTTATTAACGTATTTCATATTTATTTCATGCATTTATACATGCACATTGACCCATGATCAGATGTCGTTATATACGCGTATATATATGTATATATATGTATATGGGATATGAGAAAGGTTATGGTGTTATATACGCACCTCCACCTGATCAGCTGGTATACGTTGATGATTTTGCCCACAGTGGACGAGATGATATGATGGGATGCCCTCAGAGGTCGATGATGTTATGAAACATGTACCTATGCACGATATGACATTCATATGCATATACATGACACTATAATTATTTCATGATATATAGAGTTATCCAGACTTACAGGTTGAGTCATTTACTCTATATTTCTTCCATCTCTGTTATGTGCTTATTTATGTGCCTTACTTACTCGGTACATTATTCGTACTGATGTCTCTTTTGCCTGGAAACACTGCGTTTCATGCCCGCAGGTTCTGATAGACAGGTCGAGAGTCCTTCAAGTAGGCCATCAGATCAGTGGAAGATGTTGGTGTGCTCCATTTGCTTCGAAGTTGCTTGTTTGGTCAGTATGATTAGGACGTGTATTGTTTGGTATGGCGGGGCCCTGTCCCGACCTTTGTGATAAGTATATACTCTTAGAGGCTTATAGACAGATGTCATGTATACGAATGCTTGTATGACCTTACCGGCCTATGTTTTGAGTTTACAAATGATCATGTTGGCCTTATAGGCCCGTATATCACATGTATAAGTTTTTATATCAGGTTGGGGTCGTCCTATATTGATTCCTCTATATTTATTCTGGTTAGCCCATGATGGCCCGTTTGGCCCATTTGCCAATGAAAGTACAATAAAAAAGATATGTTATGTTGATACTCGGTTAAGTAAGGTACCGGGTGCTCGTTACGGCCCATAGGTTTGGGTCGTGACACATTGCTTCGCACAGTGATTATAAGTACTCTAATTTCGGAGGTTTCAAGCATTTTTACACATTTGGAGTTATGGAGCTCGGATTGAGACGATTTTTGAAGCGATTTTCACCATGTGGATTGGCTTAAGTGTTCTCTACTCGGTTTTGATTTTATTTCATCAATCTATTCTCATTTTTGGCATTTGGCTGATGAATTCAAAAGAGAAATTTGGGGGGTTTTGTCTAAAGTTTCATAAAGTGAATTTTTGAGTTTTGAACGTCGATTCAGAGTTGGATTTAAGTGAAACTAGTATGATTAAACTTGTAATTGAATGGATTTTTGGATTTTGTGAGTTTTGTCGGGTTCCGAGGTACGGGCTCCAGTTTGACTTTTTGGTTTACTTTGGATTCCGAAGTATGGGCTCGGGTTTGACTTATCAATCGTGTTGTTTCCTTAGGCATTATTAGATGTATTTGAGTTGCTTTTGGCTAGTTTCGAGCCATTCGGAGGTCGGTACGCGCGTGATGGCATTTTTGGAGCATCGTTAGGCTTGCTCGGTATTGGATTTGGTTTATTTGAGGTAAGTAATACTTCTAAACATGGTCTGAGGTTACGAACCCCGGAATATACGTGATACGTGTTTGGTGTTAGGGTGACACACATGCTAGGTGACGGGCGTGTGGGCGTGCATCGTGTGAATTATGACTCGGTTATTTCTGTGGTACTGTGTGGTTGCCTAATCTTGTTTTTATCCATGAGATTTCTACATGTTAGAGTAATTGAGCTGTGATCCATGTTAGAAACCATGTCTAGGCTATATTCTTATCCTGTTTGGACCCACTAAGGTCATTTCTGTTGTTGAGTTATCTGCTTACATTGCAATTACATACTCAGTCATACTCATTCATTTGCATATTATATCTCTGTATCTGTTTTCATTTATTGATACATCATATCGTCATTTTTGGGCTTGATTTTTATGACATTTTGAGCCAGAGAGACTGGAGAGATTGATGACTGAGTTGAGGCTTGAGAGCCGAATTGAAAGTGATACTAATGGGATCGGGTTGTACGCCGCAACATGTATTATTGATGCATGATGGGATTGGGCTACACACCGCATCAGGCTTTATTGATTCATATCATGATTGGCTAATTATACCACTTCGGTTGGATTTGCCCCTCCGGATTCTGCACACCCACAGTGAGCGCATTTGCTATTAATTTATTTGGGCTGGATCTGCCCTGTACAATACTGAGTGACTGAATGTGTTGAGTGATTGAGCTTGATGAGTGATAGTGGGAACATGTGTTATTGAGTACTCTGATAGTGTGAGTACATGAGTTCATCATTGTGACGCATTGCTTCTTACATGCAGTCATATAGAAGCATTTCCTCATGTTACATGGTTTTGTAATATTTATGACTTCACAAACACATTGACATGGAGGCATAGAGATGTACTTTCCTCATGCTACCTGAAATTGAATCATCTTATCTGTAGTTGAATGTTGTTGGGAAAAGAATCAATGGTGTCTCACTTACTCATATTTTGGTGATTTCGGTGAAGGATTTGGGTCTTACTGTTATACCTGAAAAGCATGACTATTTTCCGTAGCTGTGAATGAGCTGCGCATCATATCTCTTAGTTATTTATTTTATCATTTTTATTGTATTGTTATGAACTGTTGTTAGCTATTGGTATTGGACTCCGACCTTTGTCCCAGCTCGTCACTACTTTTAACCTAAGGTTACGTTTGTTACTTATTGAGTACATGGAGTCGATTGTTCTCATACTACACTTCTGCACCATGCGTGTAGATCTTTGATGCTGATGTTGCTGTGTATGGCGGGAGATGGCATTGAAGACGTACATGCGTTCCGGTCATTGCTGCTTTTTGTTCTTGGTAGTTTTAGAATTTTTAATTTGTTCATGTATATTTCAAGCAGATGATGTATTTATTTTATACCAGCTTTGTAAACTATAAATCATAGAAGCTCATGATTTGTACTACCAATCCTTGGGAATTCTTTGTATTAAAGCACAGTTGTATTATCATTTCTTCTCTTAATTAATCTCATTGGAATTTGTTTATTGTTAATTGGCTTACCTAGCGGGTTGAGGTTAGGTGCCATCACGACTAGTTAGATTTTGGGTCTTGACATAAACCCCCCTCTACTTCGCAATCGCGATCAGCTCCTCACGTTCGCGAAGATTAACCAGCCCCCAGCCCAAATTTCCCCTTCGTGATCGCAAGAGATGCTTCGTGATCGCGAAGCACAACGCAGCAGACACCAGAAACTGTTGAAAAACAGGATCTTTTATGTCTAAAATGGTATGTAGCCTACCCGAAACTCACCTGATCTCCTCGAGCTCCAAACCAAACATGCACATAAGTATAATAACATCATACAAATCCGTTCGCGCAATGAAAATACCAAAATAACATCTAGAACTACAAACCGGACATCAAAATGCATGAAATTTCAAAGAAAACTCAAGAACCTCTAGAATTCCAACTAGGCATCCAAATCCTATCAAACTAACTCCGAATTGCACCAAATTTTTGCAAACAAATTTTATATAGCATAACAGACCTATTCCAAGCCATGGAACCAAAATTGAAACTCGGTAGCCATACAGTCAACCTACGGTCAAGCTTTGGAATTTCCAAACATTCAAATTGCTAACTAGGGACCTCCGAATTCAATTTCGGACATACACTCAAGTCCAAAATAAAAATACGTACTTACCGAAACCGTCAAAATACTGATCCGGGATCGTTTACATAAAATATATACCATAGTCAACTCAAAGTATTTTTAGAGCCATAAATCATATTTTCTTCAAATTTTTAGGTAAAAACTTTTCTGAAAAGATACGGATTGCGCACACAAATCAAAAATTAAATGAAGCTAATAGACATCTCGAAATACAAAAATAAGGATTAGTACTCAAAATGACCTATCAGGTCATCACATTAATTTACTACTTAGAAAACTATTAAATAAATACTAACTTTATTTGAAGAGGACCTTTCATAATAGTATTAGTTGGTAATGTTCAAACGTTGCTGCTTTTATTGAGCCTAAATAAGGGAAAGACATGATTGTTTAATTTATGCCATCTATATGTGTCAAGAATTATATTATTGTATACGATCAAAATCGAGCTCGCCAAAGACTTGGTAGATTAGGCTTGGAACGTGGCAGCCAAAGAGTGAAGATCGACCTCGAGTCCCACCGAGCTAGAACCCGGGGTCGGAACGCCTGCCTTCGAGGAGCAATGAGTCCGGTGTCGACCTTACCCTCGAATGAGCTAGGAGAAACATTGCCGAGTTTACTAACAGAAGGCATAAATATCCATGACCGGTCGAATATTATGGCGGGAATCTCAACACGTATCAGTAAGGAACCGGCAACCAGCGAATCAAGAGATCTTTTACCTTTTATAGAATTGTACCTCAAGTAGGATTCCTCTACTATATAATGGGGGGTCTGATTATTCATGCTACACATTATAACACGCATCCCAAAGATTCTCGAAGATCATAAAGATGCTCGAAGAGCTGAAAAAATGGATATAATCAGGGAGAAGAAAATCGAAGCTAATGACAAAAAGGTGGAAACATACAATTCCAGGGCAAACCAGATCCCATGAGCACCACCAATATTGAAAGGCTTGGATTCCAAAAAGCTTGTGCAAAAACCTTTTCCTCAGAGCGCGGCTCCGAAGCCAATCCCTAAGAAATTCCGCATGCCCAAAATTTCTAAATATAACGGAACGACCGACCCAAATAAGCATGTAACCTCTTACACATGTGCCATTAAAGGGAACGACTTGTCAAAAGGGGCTATGATATGGCTTCGCAACTTACCTCCTAATTCTATAGATTCATTTTCCATGCTTGCAGATTCTTTCGTGAAAGCGCATGCCGGGGCCATCAAGGCCGAGACCAGAAAATCAGACCTTTTCAGAGTAAAACAAAAGGATAACGAGATGCTTAGAGAGTTCGTGTCCCATTTTCAAATGTAACGAATGGACCTGCCACCGGTAGCTGATGATTGGGATGTTCAGGCTTTCACCCAAGGGCTCAATGTTTGAAGCTCGATGGCTTCAAAACAGTTAAAACAAAACCTGATAGAATATCCGACTGTTACTTGGGCCGACATGCATAAACGGTATCAATCAAAGATCAGAGTGGAAGATGATCAACTCGGAGCCCCTTCGGGGTCTGTTTATCCCGTTAGATACATCTACATAGTCAAGAAAGACATCAATCGAGAACCGAGACCAAACAAGGATCGGTACCAATCGTACAATGGAGACCAAAGAACCAGTGGGTCCGGGCGAAACTCTATAAGAAACAAAAGGAGAAGTGACCGGGACCAGAGCAACTGGGGACATATGAGTAAAATTAGCTTCGATAGGCCCATCGGGCCTAAAGAAGCACCGAGGTTATCGGAATACAACTTTAATGTCGATGTTGCCGCCATTGTATCAACTATCAGACGCATCAAAGAAACCAAATGGCCTCGACCTCTACAATCCTATCCAACCCAAAGGGATCCTAACTGGATATGTAAATATCACGGCACTTACGGCCACAGAACGGAGGATTGCCGACAGTTGAGAGAGGAAGTAGCCCGATTATTCAACTACGGGCATCTTTGGGAATTCCCACGCGACCGAGCCAAGAATCATATCAGCAATACGGATTCTAACAAACGGACCGAACAAGAAGAACCTCAACACGTCATTGACATGATCATTGGTGGGATTGATGTCCCTCAGGGGCCTATGTTGAAACGCACCAAAGTGTCCATCACGAGAGAGAAACGAACTCGAGATTACATACCGGAAGGAATATTGTTCTTCAATGATGAGGACGCGAAAGGGATTGTGCATCCCCACAATGATGCACTGGTAATATCCGTACACGTAAATAAAATTTGAGTTAAACGTGTGTTAATTAATCCAGGTAGCTCAGCCAACATTATTCGATTGAGGTTCGTGGAGTAGCTAGGTCTACAAGATCAAATAGTGCATGCAGTCCGAGTTCTAAACAGATTCAACATGGCATGTGAAACCACTAAGGGTGAGATAACATTATCGGTGAACACCATCAGTACCATCCAGTAAGCTGAGTTTTATGTAATTGAAGGAGACATGAGGTACAACGTTTTGTTCGAAAGGCCATGGATCCACAACATGAGGGCAGTACCCTCAACTCTGCACTAAGTGTTCAAATTCCCAACAAAAGGAGGAATTAAAACAATCTACGGAGAACAGCCAGCGGTAAAGGAGATGTTTGCGGTCGAAGAGGCGATCCAAATATCTGCACTGGCAACGACAAAGGGGCCGAGTTCGATCACAAAGCTAGAAACTAAATAGAAATTACCGACACCAGCTCCGATCCAACCGGAGAAACAAGGGACTGGTGAAGACGATGATTATGATTACGGGGTACCCAGGTCTTTTATAGCCCCCGATGATTCTGACACCACTAAATTGATGGTCGATGAGCTGGAATAGGTCATATTTGTCGAGCACCTACCTGATCGAAAGATATACCTTGGCACGGGGTTAAATCTCGAGCTCAGGAAAAAACACATTCAGTTTCTTATAGCTAACATAGATTGTTTTGCTTGGTCCCACCTTGACATGACAGGGATCCCGCCGGAGATAACCACTCATAAGCTAAGCCTGGACCCGAAATCCCATATGATGAAGCAGAAAGAGAGACCCCAGTCCGAGATCAAACATGCTTTCATCAAGGACGAGGTATCTAAACTCCTTAAAATAGGTTCCATTTGGGAGGTTAAATACCCGGATTGGTTAGCGAACATAGTGGTAGTCCCAAAAAATGGAATAAATTAAGAATGTGTGTAGACTATAAGGATGTGAATAAGGCAAGTCTCAAGTACTCTTTCCCTTTGCCCAACATCTATCACATGATCGATTCCATAGCCGGCCACGAGATCCTCGGTTTTTTCAATGCCTATTCTGGGTACAAACAAATACGGATAGACTCGGGTGACCAGGAAAAAACCTCCTTCATAACTAAATATCGGTGCCACTTACGAACACCTAGTAAACCGGATGTTCGAGTAACAAATAGAGAAATCAGTGGAGGTTTATATTGATGATAAGTTGGTTAAGTCCCTCGGAGCAGAGGACCATTTAAAACATTTGCAAGAAACCTTCAGCATATTGAAGAAATACAATATTAAGTTGAACCCGGAGAAATGTGCATTTGGTGTTGGGTCAGGTAAATTCCTTAGATTCATAGTATCCAACCAGGGAATCGAGATCAACCCCGACAATATCAAAGCCATCGAATATATCACGGTTATGGACAACGTAAAGGCCGTGCAAAGATTAACCGGGTTCATAGCCGCCCTTGGGCGATTCATCTCGAGGTCCTCCGACAAGAGCCATCGGTTTTTCACACTATTGAAGAAGAAGAAGAATAACTTCTCATAGACCCCGGAGTGCCAGGAACTCAAGCGGTATCTATCGAGCCCACACGCCAAAGAAAGACGAACACCTATACTTGTACTTGGCAGTATCGGAGATAGCGGTAAGTGGAGTCCTAGTCTGGGAAGAGCAAGGTACGCAATTTCCAATTTACTATGTTAGTAGGACCCCAGGTGAGGCCGAAACTAGGTATCCTTACCTAGAAAAGTTGGCGCTCGCTTTGCTAAGCACCTCCAGAAAGCTAAAACCATACTTCCAGTGTCACCCCATATGTGTCGTGACTACACTCCCATTCAGCAATGTTATCCATAACCCCCATCTCCCGGGCTGATTGGCCAAATGGGCTGTAGAAATCAGTGGGTATGATATTGAATATCGGCCACGTACCGCTATTAAGTCTCAAATTTTGGCGGACTTTGTAGCAGACTTTACACCGGCCAAATACCCGAGGTCGAAAGAGAGTTATTAATCAATTGAGGGACCTCCTCGGGGATCTGGACCCTCTGTATGGACTATGCCTCGAACGCAAAAGGGTCCGAACTTGGCATCGTCTTGAAGCCACCAACAGGCAATGTAGTTAGACAATCTATTAGGATTGTGAAATTGACTAATAATGAGGTTGAATATGAGGCCATGATTGCAGGTCTCGAACTAGCCAAAAGCCTGGGGGCAAGGGTAAATGAAGCTAAGTGCGACTCCCTCCTTGTGGTAAACCAAGTTAATAGGACGTTCGAGGTCAGAGAAGAACGAATGCAAAGGTGCCCGGATAAATTGCCGGTAATATTACATCGATTCAAAGAATGGACTTTGCAACACGTACTTCAGGATCAAAATAGTAAAGCTGATGCCCTCGCTAACCTAGGGTCATCAGTCAAGGATGGCGAGTTCAACTCGGGGGCAGTCGTACAACTTATGAGATCGGTAGTGGAAGAAGGTCATGCTGAGATTAACTCAATGAGCCTAACTTGGGACTGGAGAAATTAATATATAGAATACTTGAAGACCGGAAAACTATCGTCGAATCCAAAGGAATCGAGGGCCCTACGTATAAAGGCAGCCCGGTTTAGCCTATCTAAAGACGGAACCATGTTCATAAGAACATTCGATGGACCACTCGCGATATGCCTAGGACCAGGGGACACCAAGTACATTTTGAGGGAAATCCGTGAAGGCACCTGTGGAAATCATTCAGGCGCCGAATCATTGGTTCAAAAAGTTATCAAAAGCCGGCTAATATTGGATCGATATGGAAAAGGACGCAAAGGAGTTCGTACAAAAATATGATGAATGTCAAAGACACGCTCTGATGATTCATCATCCCGGGGAGTTGCTGCATTCGGTTTTGTCACCATGGTCGTTCATGAAGCAGGGAATGGATATTGTTGGCCCCCATCGATGGGCACCTGGTAAGGCTCAATTTATATTGTTTATGATAGCCTATTTTTCTAAGCGGGTGGAAGCCCAGGCATATGAAAAGGTAAGGGAAAAAGAAGTCATCGATTTCATTTGGGACCATATCATATGTCGCTTCAGAGTGCCGGCCGAGATCGTGTACAACAACGAGAAATAATTCATCGGTAGCAAAGTAAGTAAGTTTCTCGAAGATCATAGGATCAAAGGATCCTATCAACACCTTACCACCATAGTGGGAACGGACATGCAGAATCGACCAACAAAACCATATTCCAAAACTTCAAAAAGAGGCTAGCTGGTGCCAAGGGAAAATGGAAGGAAATCCTACCCGAAGTATTATGGGCATATCTATTGACCTCATAGTCCAGTACTGGGGCCATCCCTTTCTCACTAGTCTACAGTGCCGAAGCTCTAATATCGGTCGAAGTCGGATAGCCAAGTCTCAGGTTTCATTATGCAACCGAGGAATCGAATGGCGAGGCACTGAACACGAGCCTAGATTTATTGGATGAAAGGCGCAAAGCAGCCCTTGTCCATTTGGCCACCCAAAAGCAACAGATCGAGGGATATTACAATTGAAGGACCAACCTTCGACACTTCAATGCCGGGGACTTGTTACTAAGGAAGGTTACACTAAACACCCGAAACCCGAATGAAGGGAAATAGGGGCAGAACTGGGAAGGCCCTTATCAAATTATTGATATCACCGGTAAAGGATCGTACAAACTCGGAACAATGAACGGTGAGCAACTACCGAACAACTAGAACATAGCTCACTTGAAGCGATACTATTGAAAAGGTACGATCCCATTCATTTCCTTTTATTTATTTACATTCCAAACTAACACTTGTAGGGAATCATCAAGGAATGATACAACCTTTAGGCCCGAAAGCAAGCGTTGCACTATTGAAGGCCGGTTAACTTAAAATTGAAGGCCGGTTACGAACCGATATCAAAGACCACAACAGTATTTGAGGCCCCTCTTCAATCGACCCCGAACCCTAGGGGCATCACCCTCGGATAATAACTTTAGTAAGGAAGAAAACTTTATGATTCAATGGTCTCGGCTCGATCGGTAAGATTTACTATAAGGGTCAAATGGTCAAATGAACTGTACCCGCATAGACTTCCCGAGCCCTGGCACAAAGCTTGTACACATGTGTAACTATTACGCACAAGAATAAAGTCTCTACCTTGTGGATAAATATCTTGTACCTTACAAATTTTGTTTTGGTGAAGAAATTTCCTACATTACGATCCCCTAAAGGAATCGAGCCCAAGGGTTGCCTTATCCGGGTTCAAACCATCACCCCAATCGCGGACAACCATTCAAAAATAAACTCGAACGACTCGAGCTATCGAAGCCTGAGGGCACAAGACCTATTAGGTGACGCTCGAACTAAAAAGGCTACGTTCATACTAAAATGGCTCGGAGACGTCCGAGACCCATAACAAAAACATGGCCTTCAAAAATTTCATAACCGGTTCTAAAGGCTACCCTCGGCAAACTACAATCTAAAAAGTCATAAGTACTTTGGGGAAAAAAGTTCTCGATCATGTCAAACCCCCACGATGCCTTAAACAAAATAATGTCCAAGGCAAGGCTTGTTCGAACCTCCGGACACTACCTAACTACTTTATGCTAAGGGGAAAACAAGCCTCATATATTATATACAATCTTTACAAAGGCCAAATAGCCCTAACAAAAATACAAAAGTACACGAGTACAAAAAATAAAGAGCAAAAAAAGATTTGTTACAAAGGCATCTAAACAGCCTGGTCTCCTTCGCTCCCGGTTCCATCGGAACCCTCAGCGTCTTCTTCTTCTTCTTCTTCGGGGCAAACCAACTTCTTGGCCTCGGCCTCGAGCCCCTTAGCTATCTTGAACTATGCCGATAGATAGAAACCTCTATCATGGATCTCCTTGAGGGACTCTCTTTGTGACTGCCGCTTCTCGTATTCGATGATATCTTTTAAGCGGTCCTAGGCCGCCTCAACATCGGCCTTATATTTGGCCACCATCTCGTCGGCGTCGACTTTAACCACCGCCGCCACTGACTTGGCCGTTTCAAGCTCCTTGGCTATAATTTTCTGCTCGGAGACAGCCGAACTTAGCCTAGACTGGAGCTCTTCGATCTTTTTGGCCTGCGCCTCGACAGTTTCCTTTGCTGCTCGGGCCGGACCTTAGCTGAAGTCAGTTGCGATCGAGCAGCCTCCTTCTCTGAAGCCAGATGATCCATCCCGCCCCTACATCCGTCGGTCTCGGCCTTGACAGTGTCCATTTCAACTCGAAATTGGGCAACTTGGTCGATTTTCCCTTGGACCTGTGAATTCTGATTGTTAGTTTAACGAGCCTAACTCGTCATCGCTAACGTCAAATATCTTTAACTGCTCGGCATACTTCTTCCAAGCTATCTCGAGATCAGCTCGGAGGCTCTTAGCCTTCCCCTCACGCTACTCAGTAAGAAGTTTGTAGGAATCTCTCTTCTCATTGGGCCCTCGGACCTCGACCTCAAGCTATTTTAGCTCATCCCGGTATCGGAGGAAATCCTCATGGTGAAGCACCGAGGCCTACAAACACAAAGAGAAAATGTTAGAGTTATCTGCAAAATAGCCTAAGTACAAAATGAGAACCATTGAGGAATATCTAATGTTACCCGGTTTAACGCCTGTTGCACTTCATTGAACAGATAAGGTGCATCCAGCTCATTCATCTTGTCCTGATCATCCTCGGTCACTAGACACTGAAGATAACTAGCCATCCCTACAGGGGTGGAGAGAACCCGGGAGTCCTCCCGAAGGGAGACAGTGATGAATCGCTTCCGGCTAGGATCCGCCCTAAGGGTAGGGAATCGATTGACAAATTTGGGACTCGAGGAAGGTTTTCTTGCTCCTAAAGATGGGCTCTTCCTCGGTATCTCTAAATCACCCAACCCAATGACACCCTCCGTGGTTGTAGAGTCCACTCCATGAAAGAAGTCGCAGAACGGATCGTTCGCTCCGAGGACTCCCTCATTGGGACGGTCTTTCACTGTCTGAGCCTCATTGTACATGGATTCAGTGAATGAAGGTGATTCGGTGATCTCTATTGCACCGAGAGCTTCCTTCGGTGCACTGCCCACATCCCGGGAAGCTTCGATCTCGGCCTCCCCCTCGACCTCCATAGCTCGATGAAGATAGGCATCATCTCCCTCTGGTTTGGAGGCCCCTTGCCCTTCGAGTCGTGTCTACACTCGGGCCACCAGATTGAAGGTTTCTTCCTCTTGTTCTTCTTCGGGTTCATCCCTCAGCTGATAGAGGGAACCCGAAATGGGTGCTCGAGCACTGGTGCTTTTTTTGGACTTACGCACCAGCCTTCTCTTTGGCTTTTTCTTTTCAGAGATCGGAGAACTCCGACCACTTTTTCTTTTCTTCTTTTTTTCTTTTCACCTTGTCTCGGAGCAGGGGACTAGGTGGGGACATCATCAATAACTGATGGGGGCCTCATTTGGACGTCCTTGGATAAACCTGAAAAAAGGAATAAAGCAAGTGAGGATTTTGCATAAGGAAAACAAAATATTACCCACAGAGAAGATCTCGCTATGTGAACGGGCCTCCCATCGGCCCTTTAAAAGCTCGATCCACGAGCGCTCAGAATAAGGCCTTTAGGATATAATTCCCTCAACCCGCTCCTTGAGTTGAGGAACTGTATTCGGGATCCGAGGATCCGAGCAACAGCTGCACCGCCACAGAACACCGATAAGAAGGAAGGAAAAGGGCGATAAATAAAACCTTGAAAGCAAAATTATATTCTTATGTTTCATGTTCCACTTCACACGGAACGACATGTGCTCGGACGGGATCAAGTCTGAGGTCCTCACTTGAATGAAACCCTCAATCCCTATCTTTATCGATGCTCGAGAACGAAGCTTTACTACCCCAACATGCAAGCTTGATCAGTCCTCCCCGGTAGAGTCGGGGACTGTATAAATGCATTAGGTGGTAGATCGTGAAAGGACACCCCTCGATCTAGCTCACAAAGAAGCAGAGGAGGATTACGATCCTCTAGAAAGATGGATGAATCTGACCAAAGGTTACCTTGTATCTCTTGCAGAAGTCGATGATGTGATTGTAGGCTAAAAACATGTATTTTAGCCATAGTATTACACTCTAGTTATTGCATTTTACGTGTGTTTGAGCTTAAATGATAGTGAATTATACATATTACGTATTTTATACCTTCTAGGAAATGATTATGAGCTATTTAGGTAATTTGGAGCGAAATCGAACAAGTTGGAGCTTTAAAGTCTAACTAGAAGCCCAAAAAATTAGGTCGGGATCATATTCAGGGGTCGAGGACCAAGTCTAGGTATCGCATGAATTAACTCTAAGAAAATGCCATCACCGCGCCGCATGGGACGCCGCAAGGCACGGCACGGCACGGCACGGCACGGCACGGCACGGCAGTGCAATTATGTCCTTACAAGAAAAATGCGAGCTCTCTGGAAATCCTCACTAGCGTGCCGCATGGCGTGGCGCGCATCGTGAGTGTGCAAATTTGGAAGAGTAATCTCCAAGTTAGGCTAGGGAAGGGTAGTTTCGCCCGGGCTTGTTTCTACATGGTATAAATATACTCAAAAACACGATTTTGAAGGGACTTTTGACCCACAAAATATTGGAAAACAAACAAAGGCAAGAAGACTCAAGAATTCATCAAATATACAACCTGCAATCGGTGCAATACGGGAGTTTGTATCGAAATAAGTAGCTTTGATGTTTTCTTTGTTCTTAAACTTATTTGAGATGTATTACTCCATTGTTACGGAGTAATTTTAATTAGGGTGATGACAGATACATTGTTTTGATAACTTGATTAGGGATTTGATTCTTGATAATTGTTTAGAATGAATTGATGGAAATTTAATTCGTATTGTGGAGTTAGTTCTTATTTTGCTTAATCAAAAGAGGAGCATTATATTGAATTGCTTTACATCTTATGCTCTAGTTAATTTCGTGATTCACAAAGGTAATCGAAAGAGCCTCTTGAATTGTTAATCGAACTAGAAAATAGGAAACTATTCGTGACAAGTTACCCTTTGGATCATAACCATCATTTTATTGTTGCAATTGTTTACCGTGCTTTAACTAGATTAATTACTGAAATTAACGCTTAATCGAAAGAGGAACATTAACTTTAAGTGTAATCTGATTTTATGTTGAATTCGTGAGAATCAACAGTATTATAGAGTGAAGTAACTCATGAATTGGATCCCGAGTCAATTATCTTGCACATATCTAGTCAAATGCCCTTATTTCTCTCATTGATATTTCTTCGTTGCTCATCTGATGTCTTTTCTGATCAACTGTCACTTGCTTAATTTTTAGTAGTAATCATAGCAATAGTTATCAAATTAAGTGTTAATTTTCCTGGATAGTAATCAACCAAAGATTCTTCGAACACTGTTTAGATCTAATCCATGTGGAGACGATAATTAAACTATACTATCTTTGACTAGCAAGCAATAATTTTATGTTGTGTTTTGCGCTCGTCAAATTTTGGCGTCGTTGTCGGGGATTGGAAATCAATAGTGTTTAAAGTAGTTTTTAGTACTAATTTAGAAACCAATTTTACTTTAGTTATTCACAATTCTCTGGTGTATGATTCGATCATCTTCAAAGGAAGTGATACCCTATGAACCAGAGTTCGAGAAACACCTACGACAACTGAAAAAAACAACAGACGTAACAGAAAAATTCTTAGGTCAAACTTCGACTCAAGATACCATGGCAAACAAAAAGAATGATGGAGTAGACTTAGCTGCAAGAGAGGCAGCACAACTAGAAGCTGCACAGAGAATTGCTGATGAGACCATCAACGATGAAGGTGGTCGAAGATTTAATCTAAACCGACCTTTGGTTGAAGACCAGTTTGAGAATGAAGCACCTAGGCCTGGAAGATTATTGGGTGACTATGCTAGGCCAGTTTATAATCAAGGACTGTCAAGTGTCATACCTCCACCCATAGCAGCAAACAACTACGAATTGAAGCAAGGCTTGCTTCAAACTATCAAAAACAACTGCATTTTTAGAGGGAAGGTGAATGAAGATCCTAATACTCACTTGATGGATTTTGAAGAAATCATGAACACCTTCCAATACAATGGAGTATCAGAGGATGCAGTCTACTTAAGGGCATTCCCCTTTTCTTTGAAAGATGATGCGAAGCAATGGCTTCGTAGCTTACCTACTGGTTCGATCAGGACATGGGAAGATATGACCAAGAAGTTTCTTGACAAGTACTTCTCAACGGCAAAAACAGGGAAGCTCAGAAGGGAAATCCACAATTTTAACCAAAAGGAGATAGAAACGGCTTTCAAAGCATGGATGAGATTCAAGGATATAGTCATAAAGTGTTAGCACAATGGAATTGATTTGTGGATGCAACTCTAGGATTTCTGGGATGGGCTGACACCGTCTTCGCGATGAATTCTAAATTCTGCATGTGGAGGACCACTAATGAAGATAACGTCGGAGGAGGTTGTCTTAATACTTGATGAATTATCTAAGGATGTGAATTAGTGGCCGACTAAAAGTAATGATAGGAAAAAAATCAGTTGGGGTTCATCAGGTGGACTCTAACACATCTATGCAAGCCAAGCTAAACAACATGGCCAAGGAGATAAGAAAGCTGACATTGGCCAAGGTACAGAGTGACCTGCAAGCGCCATGTGACTTTTGTGGATTGGGACACCCTACACATGAGTGTCAAGCATCACCTGAGGAAGTCAACGCATTGGGGAACTTTAATAAAGGAAATTACCAAGGCGTGGACAACTATAATGCTATGATTCAAATACATCCGGGTTTTACATGGAGTTCACCAAATGGGAGCTTGAACTCATGGCAGCAAAATAATCTTAGACCCTAGGGTTAAGGACCACCAGGTTTTTAGAACCAGCAGAGGCAGCAATACCAGCCACCACAGCCGAAGTAGTCAAATATGGAAGATCTCATGAAGGCATTCATTAACAAAATAAATGAAAAATTTGATACTCAGGGCACGGCTATCCGGAATTTAGAAAGACAAATAGGACACATTGCAAATTAGTTGTCTGAGAGGGCTTCTGGGATTCTTCCCTCTGACAATAAAAAGAACCCAGAGGAAACAATCAAAGTTGTATCTCTGAGAAATGCAAAGCATTGACTGACCCAGTGATGAAGGCTAGACCTGAGATGGTTAACAAGCACACTGAGACACCAGTAGAGAAAAAGCCAGAGTAGTGGGGTACAAAAGGGATTGAAGAAAGTAGACACATGCTAGATCTACCATTCCCTCAAAATATGAAGCGTGAGAAACTTGACAAACGTTTTGGGCGATTCTTGGAGATTCTCAAGAAACTTTATGTGAATATTCCCTTCACAAAGGTACTCACACATATGCCTGTTATGCAAAGTTCTTGTAGGAAATTCTATCTAGCAAGAGAAAATTAGAGGAAACAATAGTGGTCAAGCTAAATGCCCAATGCAATGCCATATTGCGAAACAAAATTCCCCAAAAGTGTGGGGACCTAGGAAGCTTCACCATACCATGCTCGTTGGGGAGTGAAAAGTTCGACAAGGCCCTCTGTGATTCTGGGGCGTCTATAAATGTAATGCCTCTGTCTGTATTCAGGAAACTGGAAGGTGAGCTTAGAGTGATCAAATCAATGCCAGTGTCCCTACAACTGGCTGACCAGACCACCATTCTACCTGAGGAAATCATTGAAGATATTCTAGTGTGGGTGGACAAGTTTGTGTTTCCTGTAGACTTTATTGTGGTGGATATGGAGGTGAAAAAGGAGGTGCCTCTAATTTTGGGGAGGCCATTTTTATGCACAGGTAGAGATATCCTTGATATCTATGAAGGGAAGCTTATGCTCAGAGTGGGAAATGAAAAAGTGGTGTTTCTGACGAAGAGGATGATAAAATATCCCATTGATGAGGCGTCCGCCTACACGTGTTTCAAGCTAGAATAGTGGAGGATGAAGATCCTGAAATAAATTACAAGTTAGACAAGCATGTGGGGGATATTCTAGAGAGGTGTATTACTCAGTCTAGCACAGTGGAGGATGAAGATCCTGAAATAAAGAAAGAGGCTGAAGCTCTTGAAACTGAGGATCAAGTGGTTGATGAGGAGGAACTAAAAGAGGAGGCTTCTAAGCCTAGTGTGGAATTGAAAGTCCTACCCACTCACTCGAAATATGCTTTTCTTGAAACTAATAATTTTCTTGTGATTATTTCTGCTGACTTGACAGGTACACAGGAGCAAAAGCTGGTGGAGCTGCTTCAAAAGCATAAGAAGGAAATTGGTTGGGGAAAAGCTGATATTCAAGGAATCAGTCCAGCCATTTGCATGCACAAAATTCGGTTGGAAGAAAATAGAAAGCCAGTGGTGCCTTCCCAACACAAGTTTAACAATAAGTTGGAGGAGATAGTGCACAAAGAGATCATCAAATTACTAGATTCGGGAGTGATTTTCCCCGTCTCTGATAGCTAGTGGATTAGTCCAGTGCAAGTTGTACCTAAGAAGGGAGGCATGACAGTGGTGAAAAATGAAGAAAATGAGTTGATCCCCACAAGAACAGTCACTGGGTGGAGAATGTGCATTGATTATAGAAGGCTAAATGATGCAACAAGGAAAGACCACTTCCCACTCATTTTTATTGATCAAATCCTCGAGAAAGTAGATAGACATGGATACTACTGCTTCCTGGATGGGTACTCAGGCTACAATTAGATACACATTGCCCTAGAAGATGTTGAGAAGACCACATTCACTTGCCCGTCAGGTATTTTTGATTACAGGAGGATGCCGTTTGGGTTGTGTAATGCACCTGCCACTTTTTAGAGGTGCATGATGTCTATATTCTCCAATTTAAACGGGAAGTGTCTAGAGGTGTTCATGGATGATTTCACCCTCTATGGTGATGACTTTGAGGATTGGTTGATGAATTTGATGCTCGTGCTTGAACGTTATGAAGCCACTCACTTTGTTTTTAACTGGGAGAAGTGTCACTTCATGGTGAAGGAGGGAATTGTTCTGGGCCACAAAGTCTGGGCCACAAAGTAACTACACATGAAATTGAAGTTGACAGAGCTAAGGTTGACGTAATTTCTAGTCTCCCTCCACCAACTTCTGTGAGGAGCATAAGAAGTTTCTTGGGACATGATAGGTTCTATAGGAGGTTCATCAAAAACTTTTCCAGCACTACCAAGTTGTTGACTGCATTGCTAGTGAAAGATGACAAGTTCATTTTCAACATGGAGTGCTTAAGAGCATTCGAATCTATAAAAGAAAAGCTTGTAAGTGCTCATAATATGGTGACACCTGATTGGAGCCAGCCATTTGAGATAATGTGTGATGCTGTAGTTGTGGGAGTAGTTCTGGGGCAAAGAAAAGAGAAAATATTTAGGCCGATCTACTATGCAAGCAGAACCCTGAATGATGCTCAAGTGAACTATGCCACTACTGAGAAAGAGTTATTTGCTGTGGTCTTTGCTTTTGACAAGTTTAGATCATACCTTGTGGGGAGTAAAGTGAGTGTACACACTGATCACTTAGCCTTGAAATACTTGTTGAGCAAGAAAGAGTCCAAGCCGCGTCTGATGCGGTGGGTGTTGTTGCTACAAGAGTTTGACTTAGAGATCAAGGATGGGAATGGCACAGAAAATTAGGTTGCGGATTATCTTTGTCGACTCGAGAGACCTCCAGTTGAAACAGTTGACGTAAGAGAAGAATTCTCTGATAAGCAGATTTTCTCTATTGCTGCGGTCTCAGAAAGACTATATTGGTATGCTGATGTAGCCAACCTTTTGGCTAGTGGATGGTTGTCGCGTGACTTCTCTCGTGATCAAAGAAGGGAGTTTCAAAGTGAGGTAAAAAGTTATTTTTGGAATGAACCTTTCTTGTTTAAACTTTGTGCAAATGGTGTGATTCGAAGATGTGTGCCTGAAGGAGAGATGGCAAGGATTCTTGGTCATTGCCATGACGGAGCAGCTAGAGGACATTATGGTTGAAACTGCACTGCAGCAAAGGTCATGGAAGTCAGTTTCTATTGGCCTACTTTGTACAAGAAAAAACGGGCGTATATAGCTGCATGTGACAAGTGTCAAAGGGCAGGTAACATTAGAAAGAGGGATGAGATACCACTAAACTCCATTTTAGTGTGTGAAATTTTTGACGTTTGGAGCATTGACTTCATGGGTCAGTTCCCATCATCTTATTCATATGAGTATATCCCAGTGGCCGTTGACTACGTCTCTAAATAGGTCGAAGCAATTCCTACTAGAACTAATGATGCTCGGGTGGTGTGTGAGTTCCTACGGAAGAATATCTTTACCCTCTTTGGGACACCTCGAGTGATTATCAGTGACCATGGGTCACACTTCGTGAACAAACAGTTCGATGCATTGTTATCTAAGTATGGAGTCACACAAAAAGTAGGAACCCCGTACCATGCCCAAACTAGTGGGCACGTTGAAGTGGCGAACCGTGAACTTAAACGAATTGTTGAAAAGATGGTTAGTGCTTCTCGTACGGATTGGTTTGCAAAGTTGGATGAAGCTCTATGGGCGTATAGAACTGCGTTCAAAACAACCATATGGACTTCACCATTCAAATTAGTATATGAAAAATCGTGTCATCTTCCTGCTAAGATAGAACATAAAGCTTATTGGGCAATTAAGATGCTTAATCCTGATCTTAGTCTCGTAGGTAAACAAAGGTTGTCGTAGATGAACGAATTGGAGGAGTTTAGACTGGACGCGTATGAAAATGCACGAATCTTTAAGGAAAAGACAAAGAGGTGGCATGATAGTATGATCAAGACAAAAGAGTTTCATGAATGGGATAGAGTCTTACTATATAAAGTTAGACTTAGGTCATTCTCCGGAAAATTCAAAGCAAGATGGACAGGTCCATATGTGGTGAAACACATCTCATCGTATGGCGCCATTGAAATACACGATGAAGAAGGGAATGAATTTTTAAGGTGAATGGGCACTAGTTGAAATAGTACCTTGTTGGAGGATTTGACAAGCAATCCTCCGGCATCGTGATCAAATGAGCCTATGTGACAGTGTCAAGTTGATGACTATAACTCAGAACTACTTCTAACCCTCTTTATTGCTTTTGTAGACTATTTAGATAATGGTAATTTAGGGTAATTAGAGTTTAAGAGTTTTGGTAATTGTTTTAACAGGTAAGAGCATGAATCGAACACAAATGTAGTGCAAAATAGAGTAGGGGTGCGACCTGTAGGCTAAAATAGTGAAAAATAATTGGGACTCTGAGAAAATTGGCATGCCGCGCCGCATGGGGCACCGTGCTAGGCTAACGGGCAAAGTCTGACAGAACATACTCTCTGGAAAATGCCACTACTGCACTGCATGGGGCGCCGCACCCAGCGACACGGCAGTACTAATTTATGAAAAACAATTATTATAATTTTTTCTAAAACCTGAATTCTAACACCCCTGACCCCCTTCCTTCTTTACCCATTCTTTAACCTTACTACACCCTAATTATTCTCTCTCTCTCACCCAAAATCCCATTCTCCTTCTTCAATTTCCTTCCACTCCAACTCCCCACCTTTAACACTCCAATTTTAAGGTAAATTCTCCATCTCTTACTTGTAATATTTAATTGTAGAATTTATTTTATTTGAGTTTAAGTTCTCTAACCCTAGGTATTTTATTATGTGCTAATTATTTAGCTATATTTTATTTTTTGTTCGAATTTCTTGTATGAAATTATGGGTTTTCATTCCTCTTATGATTATGGGTGATTTTTGGTGTGTTTTGATGGTGTAGGATTAATTTATGTTGAAGCTTGGTGGGGTGCCCTAGTGGCCAAAAATGGGTAAAATTTTGTGTAAAATTGTGCTCTTTATTCTATTGGGAAGATGTGGTGATGTTGTGGTTGTGGTGAGTGGTGTTTTTGATGTGGTTGTATGGTAATTCTAACCCACTTTACATTGAAATAAGAAGGTGAAAGATATACCCACAAGGTGTTTGTTGAAATACCTTAGTGATATAAAATTGTGTAGTGTTGTTAATTTCGAAGGGAAGTGCTTTGTGGGATGTGATGCAAGATGATAAGTGTGGGGTGTGAGGTCATGTTCGTATGTTGTGAAACTTTAACTTGTTAGCCCCGACTGCTAATTGATTGACCGCCCCGTGCTAATGTGTTGCTATGTACTAAATGGGGTGACCGGTTCATGCTAAGTACCTGTGTAGTATTATATTGTATCGTAAATTTTGTAGTATGCCGATGATGGATTTCGTTGACTGGATTCTTGTGGATTTGAAGTCGAACGAGAAAAACATAATCAGAAAAAAAAATTAAAGTAGTTTGAAAATCCAAATATATGCCCTTTGTTTTATTTTAGTCTATTTTATTTTACTTTCTTAGGTAGTGTAGTAATTCTCCCTTGGTTTTTCTTTGAGCCGCGGTTCTTTTACAAGGGATTTTATTTGAATAGGGTGTAGTTAGTTGTATTTTTTTTATAGGAGTAAAGAATCCTGAGTCATAGTGCTAATTTGAAGCAATTATTCTTGACTGCATATGCCTTGAGAGTGGTGAGTGGGTTAGTTGTGATGCCTATGCTCAGTTCTTGACTCTTAGATAAGTGCCTTAAATTGCTTGATTGTAACTCTGCATAACTGCTTTGACTAAACTGTCGGGGAAGATCCGATCCTGAGTGAGTTATGTCCCAATGTGTGAGTGAGGCTTTCGTTGATATTATGTGCATGTCAGTTGATGTCTAGAACTTGCCCTGTGTGTTTGCAAAGTGAAATAGCAGTCTTGTCCAGTCTAGGAAGTAATATAGGTATTTTTTTGTTGAGCCAGATATATGCTTTTGCCCACCTAATTAATGTTTATCTTAGTTAGCCCATTTGAGCCTGTAATCCTATTTCTTTTGCAACCACACTACAAGCCTGACCACTTTGTTTGAACTGACTATCTGTTTGAACCATAGACCTCTGTTGAGCACTTTAGTTGTTATGAGCTTGTAAAATCTAGGTGGAGGTATGGTTGGGTTTTTCAGTGGAACCATAGAAAATGGGAAGGTACACTGTAGAGAAAAAATGTTTTGAGAACCACTTGTAGGGAATCGGAAGAAAAAAAAGAGAAGAGAATATCAGAATCTAGAAAAAGAAAAAAATATTGTTGTTTGTATATAGTATAAAAAGAATGATTCCTTGCTAGTGGTAGTTCTCATCGTGTTTGTGCTTAAAGAAATTGGGATCTTGATTTGATTATGTGTGAAGGTTAGGGTTTGGTTCCACACAAGTGTGGGGTGTTATTGTTAATGTATATGTATTAAAGTGCTTAGGGAGGTGTAGTCACTATATCCAAATATATCCTACCCGAACCGAAGCCTACATTACAACCGACTAAAGACCTACTTGATTTTTGACTGAATGAGCTAAATTAGTAGAGTATTACACTACGGGCAAGCATATGGTATGTCTTCTATGGTGCATGAATTTTATTTCTGATAGTGAGCGAATTCTTTCTATCTTGAGTCCTAACTTCTCTTGAACTTTATTATATATGGAACTACTCTCTATTGTTTGTGCGAGGGCACATGCTTGAGTAGGTAAGGTATAGTATTTGACCTCTGTGTTAGAGTAAGTGAACAGGTTGTGAAAAATGCGTGGTGCTTTTGAGTCGAGTCCAGAGGTCAGGATGTTATGATAGGGTGCTTAGTTTATTTTAAACATTCTTGGCGTGATGTGTTAGGGATGTTGTTTAATGAAAAGGTCATCCTTAGGTGAAGTGCAGTTTGATTGCTCGACGATGAGCAATAGTCTAAGTATGGGTGTTGATGGTAGGCTAGAAACCCGTGATTTAGCCGTAGTATTGCACTCTAATTATTGCATTTTACGTGTGTTTCAGCTTAAATGATAGTGAATTATACTTATTACGTGTTTTATACCTTGTAGAAAATGATTCTGAGCTATTTAGGTAATTTGGAGCGAAATCGAACGAGTTAGAGCTTTGAAGTCTGAGTAGAAGCCCAAGAAATTAGGCCGGGATCATGTTCGGGGGTCGAGTACCAAGTTTGGGTATCAAAAAGTGAACGCATGAATTCACTCTGAGAAAAAGAGACTACCGCGCCACATGGGGTGTCGCGAAGCGCGGCGTGGCAGTGCAAATATGGCCTGACAAGAAAAATGCGAGCTCTCTGGAAATACTCACTAGCGCGTCGCGGGTGTGCAAATTTGGTAGAGTCATCTCTAAGTTCGGCTAGGAAAAGGTAATTTCTTCCGGGCTTATTTCTATATGGTATAAATACACCATAAACACGATTTTGAAGGGACTTTTGACCTACGAAATATTGGAAAACCAACAAAGAGAAGAAGACTCAAGAATTCATCAAATATACAACCTGCAATCGCTGCAATATGGGAGTTTGTATTGAAATCAGTAGCTGTGATATTTTCTTTGTTCTTTTTTTGAGATGTATTACTCCATTGTTATTGAGTAAGTTTCATTAGGGTGATGACATATACAGTGTTTTGATAACTTGTTTAGGAATTTGATTCTTGATAATTGTTTAGAATGAATTTATGGAGTTTTAATTCGTATTGTGGAGTTAGTTCTTATTTTGCTTAATCGAAAGAGGGGCATTATATTGAATTGCTTTAGATCTTATGCTCTAGTTTAAATTCGTGATTCACAAAGGTAATCGAAAGAGACTCTTGAATTGTTAATCGAACTAGAAAGTAGGGAAATATTCGTGAGAAGTTACCCTTCAGATCATAACTATCATTTTATTGTTGCAATTGTTTATCGTGCTTCAATTGGACTAATTACTGAAATTAACGTTTAATCGAAAGAGAAACATTAACTTTAAGTGTAATCTGATTATCTGTTTAATTTGTGAGAATCAATAGTATTATAGAGTGAATTAACTCAAGAATTGGATTCCAAGTCAATTATCTTGCACATATATAGTCAAATACCCTTATTTCTCTCATTGATATTTATTCGTTGCTCATCTGCTATCTTTTCTGATCAACTGTCACTTGCTTAATTTATAGTAGTAATCGTAGCAATAGTCATCAAATCAAGTGTTAATTTTCCTGGATAGTAGTCAACTGAAGATTCTTCGAACATTGTTTAGATTCAATCCCTGTGGAGACGATAATTAAACTATACTATCTTTGACTAGCAAGCAATAATTTTGTGTTGTGTTTTGCGCTCGTTATGATGACCGGGTCCAGGGGACCCAATGTGAAGGGATAAGTGTAAACACTTAAAAATCCCTCGAAGTGGGTAGTGATGGCTTCGTCATGTTCAGGAACCACCACATGTTTGTCGGCCCAGTTGCAATCCTTTCTGACTTTATAGAGAATGTCCTCGGTGATCGAGAAGATGTACCTCGAGACCGCCTCACATCGGCCTGGTACGGAAGAAGGTTTTTCAACCTTAAAATTGGCATTCACCGGGCACCCCCCAGGAATAAACATTTTCAGAGGAGGCTCCGGTGCCGGTTCCTCAACAGCAGTGCGCGAGACAGTTTTCTCGGTAGGAGGCCGTGAGGTAGAGGGAGTTTCTTTTTGGGGAACGAATTTTGAAGTCTTCACCATTTATTTGGAAAATAAAGGAAAAAGAGGAAGTTAAAAGAGTATGCTTGATGGTTTCGGATAAAGACAGAATAGGAGTTCTTATAAAAGAATTTCAGAGTAACCAGAAAATTAATGCTTCGAAGTGTTAAAATTTCTAAGGTACGAAAGCAGAAGGTTTGAAAGTGAAGTTTGAATGAAATAATGAGGGGGTATTTATATCTTCCCAGCGACGGTTCACATCTAGGATTGGCTGACCAGCAACTGACGAGCATATAATGCCATTAAGACTTGACTGATGAAACGTTTTGACTGTTTTGTCATTTTAGTCACAAAATATCGAAGTCGGGATCAGAAGTTCATATCGTTTCTCGTCATCTACTCTCCGAAAAATAAGGGGACTATATGTATACGGTCGATATCGAGCTCGCCTACAACTTGGTAGATTAGGCTTAGAACGTGGCAGCCAAAGACAGAAGATCGACCTCGAGTTCCACCGAGCTAGAACTCGAGGTCGGAATGCCTGACTTCGAGGAGCAGTAAATATGGTGTCGACCTTAGCCTCAAATGAGCCCGGAGAAACATTGTTGAGTTTACTAACAGAAGACCGAAATATCTACGACCGGTCGGATATTGCGGCGGGAATCTCGGCACGTATCAGTAAGGAACCACCAACCAGCGAATCAAGAGATCTTTTACCTTTTATAGAATTGTACCTAAAGTAGGATTCCTCTACTATATAAAGGGGGAGTCTGATTATTCATGGGACATATTGTAACACGCATCCCAAAGCAATATATTTTTATTCTCTTTAAGCTCTTACTATTCTCTCGTTGTTCTATTCTGATATCGATAAAGACACTTTTGGCTCGAGGGTGGCTAACCTTCCAGGGCTAAGACCGTTCAATTTGTGTGGTTTGCATTCACTTTTTCATTACTTATTTCAATTGCAAACTTATTTATCGTTTTGTATCAAGTTAGATCACGTATTCTTAAAACCACTTATAAATTTAATTATTATCCGATTTTGAGGCTAAATAATTGTGACAAAAACGTTTAATGTGGGATACATTCCTGTCAAAAGATGTGTAAGTTGGTGACCGTTGCCTTTATGCATCTTCTTCCCATACAAAGAAGTCTACCTAATATGTTTTGAAGATGAAAAATTCACTTTGACTTTGCGGACAGAAGAATATTATGAAAAGCATCAATCATATGCAAAAGGAACGGATCGGTATTTGCTAAACTTCCCCAAGACGAAAGGCGGTTGACAATATGCAAATCTCTTGGATGAGTCTCAATAAATACGGGTTCTATTTTTTTAACTTCACTTTATTATTTATTTATTTTATGAATTGTTTTAGCCGTAGTAATGCTTTAAATGTTAAACACCCATATGCATTTTACTATTTTCATTTCCTTGTGCACCTTGTTGATAAAATATAAGCTTATACCTCTGATGAAATTTTGACATTATTGTTTTATGATAATTGTGGCACATGTGGACATGTTAAACGAATTGATTGGGTGTTGATATGTGCATATGGAGAGAAATAAGGGTGGTGTTTTCTCGTGTTGCACACATGGAAAAATAATGGTGTTGATATGTGCATATGGCGAAATAAGGAGGGCGTTTATTATAATTGCACATGCGGCGAAATAAGGGTCGCATTGTTGATGATGTTATGTGATGATTTGGGGGTGTTTTGTCTTGACGTGTTTATGTGATGAAACGAGGTTGATATTTTTTCATATGCATGCTTTTTGTTAAAAATATTTGTCATGTACTTTCATGAGTAATAGTTCATTTTGATATGCCTTTATATACATTCACTTCTATTTGGTGATTTGTTTTCAAAGATGGAATCTTCTCTGTTAAATTGTTATCACATGTTTTAGCGGGATTGTTGATATTGCTTTCCTTTATATATTCAGTTACTGCTCATGACTCGATAATACCTAGTTCAGGGGAGATGTATTGAGTGTTGTGATTTTGGCTTGTGTTAACTCTATTTTCTCTTTTATATTAAACTTTGTCTTATTATATCATGTTTTCTTAATCTAATGTTGTTAAGAGATAGGCTTACATAGTCTAAGAGATAAGTTCCATTACAACCCCTATGGTGGGATTTGGGTAGTTAGAAGTTGGTATCAGAGCTTTAGGTTCATAGGTTCTACGAGTTATGAGCAATTGTACTTAAGATATCTGGTACTTAAGTTGGTACTATAGCTTTAAGATATTTGTACTTATCTTCGAAAGGCTGCAAAACTATTAGGAAAAGTCACCTTCTTTAATTCTTTATCATGCCGATTGGTTATTCATTAGTTTGACCCTTACTCTTCTATTCTCTCTCAGATGGCGAGGACATGCTCCACCGGATCAATAGAGCAGTCACCAACACCCACTGTTAGGGTCACGAGAGCTCAAGACCGAGGCGGGGCACAAGCTATAGCTAGAGAACCTGCTAGAGTAGTAGATGTGTAACCTCCAGTAGCTCTTGTTGGGGAACAGGAGCCCGAGCATGTTGATCGTGCATCTGAGCAGCCTATTGCTACACTCGGGCTTCAGGAGACATAGGCAAACTTCATAAGTATGTTCCGGAGTTTGGCCCTAGCAAGGTTGATTCCAGTTGCACCAGCTACTTCAAAACCTGGGGGAGGAGCATAGACTCCCACTGATCGTACACCAGAGTAGCTGACTCATACTTACCAGACACCAGTTGTTGTCGCCAGTGCAACTAGTAGTTGCAGTTCAGCCTGAGGTTGGGCCAGTTGTGTCGACTGAGAGACAAAGGAGTTTAGAGAGGTTTCAGAAGTTTCATTCTCCCCGGTTTAGTGTAGGGGCTTCTGAGGATGTGCAGGGTCTCTTGGATCAGTGTTATCAAATTATGGGTACTGTGGGTTTCATGGTGTTGAGTAGAGTCTAGTGAGTAGGCCAGCTGGCACATCACCATTAACATGGTCCCAGTTCTCCGATCTTTTCTCGAGGGAGTTTATTAAACAAACCAACATACACGATTTGCACAGTGAATTTGAGCATTTGTACCAATGGAGTATGACCGTGTTTCACTACACTATGAGGTTTATAGAGTTATCTTATCATTCACCTTCCATTGTTTCCACTGGTAGAGATAGATTCTGTAGATTTATTAAGGGACTCATATTTGGGATGGATCCAGAGATAGAGACGGATACCACATTTCATCAGGTTGTGGAGATTGCTAGGAGATTAGAGCCCGCGGGCAGGGGAGGGAGGATATGAAGACTTGTGGTTTTGGATGATTTAGTGGCTCGTACTCTAGGGGCAAGGTCCATCATGGCAGAAGTCATCTTAGTCGACCACTTCAGACTGTACTTCAAGTTTCCCGTAGTGCTCCAGCTAGACATGGATCTCAGAGCACTCGTACCAAACAACCAATTTCAGTCCACCTTCTGTATGGGATTCCTACAACGGTTACTTTTGTCGTTCGGGATAGGGTTTCTACCAGCAGCCACGCTGGCAGAGAAATTATTTTGAGTGTGGTGACACTCACCACTTGGTGAGAGATTGTCCCAAACTTCAGACGGGTGGACCTCAGCAGGGTACTCAAGCTATGGTTCTTGCTCCAGTTGATACTCCACCTGCATAGCCAGCTAGATGTGGAGGACAGGCGGGTAAAGGGTTTCCTAGAGTGAAAGGCCAGGCTCGTTGTTATGCTTTCCATAAGAGGATTGAGGCAGTTCAATCAGATGCAGTTATCACTGGTATCATTCGTGTCTGTTAGGGATATTCATCAGTTTTATTTGATCTGGATTCTACTTATTCGTACACGTCATCCTACTTTTCTTTATATTTGGCTACATCTCGTGATTCTTTGGATACTTCTGCTTATGTGTCTGCTATTTATGTGCTAACGTCCCATTTGCCGAAGGCGCTACATCTTTGAATGGATGTAAGTGGTTCCATCGCAGATAGCGTCGATCGCATATAGTAGTGGTGCTCTCTTTCTCTCCTCACAGCAGTCTTGGTGAGCCCCATTTCTTCCAGGGGTCATGTAGTTCTTCTTTTGTATAAGTTTTCATATTTTGAGGTATAGTCGGGGCCTTGTTGCCAGCATTGTCATGTTGGTCTTTTATACCTTTAGAGGCTCCGTAGATGTTTATGTGGGTCATGTTGAATGTCGGGGTGTTCATTGGATCAAGTTGTATTTTGAAACTCTTTTCCACTAGATTGTAAACTGTATGTGCTTTTGGAAACTTAACTATGTCATAATGTATATAAGGAAAAATGAACTAGCAACGTTTATATATTTATATAACTGATCTCTCCCCTGTTTAACAAATGATGATGCGTTCCCTTTTTGGATTATGAATGAGTGGGGTAGGAAAGATTTAGTAGGCTTGCTCGATCGAGTTCCCTCGGTTGAGCACCGGTCGCGCTCCCCGAGGTTGGGCTTGACAAACTTGGTATCAGAGCCTAAGGTTTTAAAGTGTCCAAGGATATCTTGTAGCCGTGTCTGGTAGAGTCCTTCTTATCGGTGTGTTGTCGACCACATCCATAAGTTGGAGGCTACTTAGAAATTTAGGAATGATACCCTTCATTGTTATTCTATATTGTGCGATAGAGCAGAATGTGGGGTTCCTTTCCTCTAAGTCGGGCATTGTTCTAACTTTCAGTAAATGGCACCTAAGAAGAGAGTGAGAATTGGCCAAGAAGCCAATGCCAACTGAGGAGTGGTAGTTGATCCCCTACTTGATAATGCGGGTGGGGATAATCCCCCTACTATCCTACTGCCTTATTCGTCTACTCCAGAACAGACTACCCCGGTTCCTATACCCGCGGAGGGTGCCACAATCCCTCTCGCCGATATACCTGTTCCACCTCCAGCCCCATCTCCCGATCCCGGTATTTCTGATGGGGATCTTAGGGGAGCTATTCAGATACTGACTCAGCGAGTAGCTTCCCAGGCTTAGAGGTCAAATGTTGTACCCACCTCATTTAGCTTACAAGGAGATTCTTCCGGTTCTAGGGTAAACAGGTTCCTTCCATTAGACCCTCCAGTGTTTACATGTACTGATCCCGGGGCAGACCCTGAGGATTTCATTGATGAGATGCATAAGACTCTCCGAGTTATGCGTGCTACGGAGACAGAGGGAGTAGAGTTGGCCTCCTATCGTCTGAAAGGGGTGGAATATTCCTGGTTTGAGATGTGGGAGGATTCCCGTGAGGAGGGGATCCCTCCAGCGAGATGGAGTGAGTTCGCGGATGCCTTCATAGATCATTTCTTGCCTGTCGAGACTAAGGCAACCCGTGTTGTAGAGTTTGAGACCCTTTAATAGGGTAGTAAGAGTGTGTGGGAGTATCACATGGAGTTCGTGCGCCTGTCAAAGTATGATGTTCATATGATACCGACTATGGAGGCTAGGGTGCGTCGATTTGTGCAGGGACTTAGCCCTTTGGTTATTAATGAGGCTGCCACAACTGTTCTAAATTCTGACATGAACTATGGAAAGATGGTGGCATTTGCCCAAGCTACGGTGGCTCGAAAGTTAAATCTCAGGATGGAACGGGAAAGTAGTAGTAGGACCCGATCAGCGGGCAACCTTGGGGATTCATTCGGAGGTGGGAGATCAGCTTTTCGGGGAGGATCATCAGGGTCGTCCCAGTCTTATGCTCAGTCTTCAGCTAGTGCCTCGCCATCAGGGCACGGTCAGTAGCAGGGGAGTCGCTTTAGGCCCGGTCAGGACAGCAGGGGGTCCCACCATCAGGGCCGATCAGGAGGGAGATTCAGAGGCCATATTCTGAGGTAGTGGCATGCATCCGGTCAGGGTGCAGGCAGGGGCACAACTCAGTCATCCAGTCCTACAGCTGCTAGATCTACAGCACCCCCTCCAGCTCGAGGCTCTCCAGCACCCGCAGGGCGTGGTGCACAGAGTTCAGGAGGACTCAACTGGTTCTATGCTATGAGTGGTCGACATAGTGTAGAGGCTTCCCAGATGTCATCATAGATATATTGACTGTTCAATCTCATGATGTGTATGCCCTTATTGATCCCGGATCTTCTTTATCCTATGTTACTCCTTATGTTGCTACGTGCTTCAGGAAAGAACCGGAACAACTTCATGAGTCATTCTTTGTATCTACTTCGGTTGGCGAGTCTATTACGGCCGCGCGGGTTTATAGAGATTGTGTAGTCATAGTGCATAGTCGGGATACCATGACTGATCTCATTGAACTGGGGATGATTGATTTTGATGTAATAATGGAAATAGACTGGCTTTATTCATGTTTTTCCAAACTCGACTACCGAACCAGAATTATGAGGCTTGAGTTCCCTTACGAGCTAGCTGTTGAGTGGGATGGGAATAATATTATGCCAAAAGGTTGGTTTATTTCTTAACTTAAGGCCACGAAGATGATCAGGAATGGGTGTATTTATCATTTGGTCCGAGTTACGGACACCACCCCTGAGGTGCCTACCCTTGAATCTATGCCAATTGTGAATGAATTCCACGATGTCTTTCCGGATAAGCTCCCTAGAATTCCTCCAGACATGGAGTTGATTTTGGGATTGATGTGATGCCAGACACGCAGCCTATATCTATTCCACCTTATAGAATGGCGCCGGCGAAATTAAAAGAGCTAAAGGAACATCTAAGGGATTTGCTAGAGAAAGCTTTCATTCGACCAAGTGTGTCGCCTTGTGGCACACCGGTTCTCTTTGTCAGAAATAAATATGTATCGCTACGGATGTGTATTGATTACCGGCAACTCAACAAAGTCACCATCAAAAACAAATACCCATCGCCTAGAATAAATGATTTGTTTGATCAATTACAAGGTGCTAAGTTCTTCTCCAAAATTGATTTGTAGTCCGGGTACCAACAATTGAAGGTAAGGGAGCAGGATATTCAGAAAACAGCTTTTAGAACCCAGTATGGATACTTTGAATTTTTGGTAATGTCTTTCGGGCTAACAAACGCCCCGACAGCTTTCATGAATCTTATGAATCGAGTCTTCAAGTCATTTCTTGACTCCTTTGTGATAGTGTTCATTGATGACATCCTTGTATATTCACGAAGTCGAGAGGATCATGCCGACCACCTCAGGGGAGTTCTGTAGACTCTTCATCAACACCAATTGTATGCAAAGTTCTCGAAATGTGAATTTTGTCTTGAATCTGTTACATTCCTGGGTCATGTCGTCTCCAGAGATGGAATTAAGGTTGATCCTCAAAAGAATGCAGTGGTGAAGGATTGGCCTAGACCTACTACTCCAACAGAGATTTGCAAGTTCTTTGGTTTGGCCGGGTCTTATAGGAGGTTCATGGAGTGGTTCTCCACTGTTGCCTCTCCATTGACTAAGTTAACGCAGAAGGCGGTTAAGTTCCAGTGGTCCGATGCCTGTGAAAGGAGCTTCCAGGAATTGAAATCAAGATTGACTACGGCACCGGTATTGACCCTTCCAGAGGGTACCGAGGGGTTTGTAGTATATTGCGATACTTCAAGGATCGGGCTTGGGTGCGTACTAATGCGACATGGTAAGGTTATTGAATATGCTTCAAGGCAACTTAAGAATCATAAAAAGAACTATCCATCTCATGACTTAGAGGTTGCGGCGGTGGTTTTTGCATTAAAAACTTGGCGTCATTATTTGTATGGAGTCCATGTAGATGTATTCATGGACCACAAGAGTCTTCAATACATTTTCAAGCAGAAGGAATTGAACTTAAGGCAGAGAAGGTGGCTTGAGTTGCTCAAAGATTATGACATCGACATTTTGTATCATCCGGGGAAAGCTAATGTGGTGGCGGATGCTCTTAGTCGGAAATCTATGGGTAGCTTGGCTCACTTGGAGGCATGTCAAAGGCCCTTGGTCCAGGAGGTTCACCAGTTGGCTAGTTTGAGAGTTCGTCTTGCGGACTCTAATGAAGGGGGAGTGATTGTGCGAAATATGGCGGAATCATCGCTTGTGGCGGAAGTCAAGGAGAAATAATACAATGATCCAGTGTTGGTGCACCTGAAAGAAGGAATTCATAAACATAAGACTACGGCTTTTTCTCTTGGCATAGATGACGGTACATTACGGTACCAAGGACGACTATGTGTTCCAAACGTAGATGGTCTTCGGGAAAGAATCATGGCAGAAGCTCATACTTCTAGATATTCCGTGCACCCGGGTTCTATGAAAATGTATCATGACCACAAGGAAGTTTACTGGTGGAATGGCATGAAGAGGGTGTGGCGGTCTTTGTGGCAAAATGTTCAAACTGTCAACAGGTGAAAGCCGAGCATCAAAGGCCCAGTGGATTAGCATAGAGTATAGAAATTCCAATGTGGAAATGGGAAATGATCAATATGGATTTTGTGGTAGGGTTACCGCGCACTCCGCGTAAGTTTGACTCAGTTTGGGTGATCGTGGATCGACTCACGAAATCAGCTCACTTCTTGCCGGTTAAATCCACCGACACTGTGGAACAGTATGCTCAATTGTATATCAAGGAGATAGTTAGGATTTACGGCACTCCAGTTTCCATCTTTTCCGATCGAAGGGCCCAGTTCACAGCTAATGTCTGGAAGAAATTTGAGCAAGGTTTGGGTATGCAGGTAAATCTTAGCACGACTTTCCATCCACAGACTGATGGGCAAGCAGAGCGGACTATTCAGATGCTTGACGACATGTTGCGTGCTTGTGTGCTTGACTTGAAGGGTAGCTGGGATGATCATTTTCCGCTCATAGAATTTGTTTATAACAACAGCTTCCATGCAAGTATTCAGATAGCGCCGTTTGAGGCCATGTATGGTAGAAGATGTAAATCGCCGATTGGCTGGTTCGAGGTTGGAGAAGCTGAACTAATAGGACCAGACCTTGTGCATCAGGCTATGGAAAAGGTTAAGATCATAAAAGAGTGGTTGAAAACTGCTCAGAGTCGTCACAAATCCTATTGGGTGTTCTTGAAGGTATCTCCCATGAAGGGGATCATACGGTTTGGAAAGAAAGGGAAATTAATTCCAAGGTATGTTGGGCCGTATAGAATCATTCAAAGGATAGGTAAGGTGGCGTACAAGCTTGAGTTACCACCTGACATGTCATTAGTACACCCGATGTTTCATGTGTGTATGTTGAAGAAAGTAGTTGGAGATCCGACACTCATTGTTCCGGTCGAGACCATTGAGGTTAATGAAGAATTGTCATATGAAGAGATTCCAGTTTCCATTCTTGATAGGCATATCCGAAAGTTGAGGAATAAAGAAATTGCCTCCTTGAAAGTGTTATGGCGAAACCAGCAGGTTGAAGAGGTCACGTGGGAGGCCGAAGAAGAGATGAAGAAGAAGTATCCTTACTTGTTTGAATAGTTGTGTGATCCTTTCTTTTATGAACTTGTCACCTAAGAATTTTTTACCACTTGTTCAGTTAATGTAAAGATGCTCTTTTTGATTATATGTTGTTTACATGAGGCCACGGTTGGTGCGGTTATGAGTTATGCTATGTCGTTGGGTTCTATACATGTTTTTTAAGATGTGTTTCTAGGGCTCTCTGACAGGTCGATAGGCCTAGTTACAAATGAAACTCTGGCAAAATTTTTGAGAATTTAGGGAGTTAGTCGGATTTGGGGCTACTGGTTTGTGGTATGAAAATTAAGTTGCACAAGATGCTAATAATAGATTTTTACCCTCATTCGAGGAAGAATGATCGTAAGTGGGGGAGAATGTAAGGCCCCGAAAAATTTTGCAAAATAATGTTAATAATATTTCGTGGTGCCGAATTGGTTTTATGTGTTGTGTATTATGGCAACTCTTCGCGGCGAGCTTGCTCGCCGCGGTTCGTACTTTTTAGGTTGAACACTGCATCGAAAAGTAAAGGAAAATGTTTGGCAGAATTACGCGTTTCTGCGGTCCATTATGCGACCGCAGAATCACTCTGCGAATCGCATAATGGCCGCAGAGTGAGGAAGTTTTTGGGTCAGTCTGGGAGCAATTATGCGGTCGACTATGCGACCGCATAACTGTTCTACGGTGCATTATGAGACCGCAGAATAATTTTGCGGGCCGCATAGTGACCGCAGACACGGACAGCCTTTTGGCCATTTTGGTCTGCAATTATGCGACCGATATGCGGTCCGCATATTGGTTATGCGATCGCATATGCGATCGTAGAACCTGTTCCAGAGCTTCATTTTTGGGATTTTAAACTCGACCCTATTTCGTTAAAACACACCCCATGGACAATTTTGAGCATATTTTCTGATATTTCTAGAGTGAGAGGGAGAGGGTCCTAGAGGGAGAAGTGATCTTTATCAAATCGTTCTTCAATTCTCACTTAAATCTTGAAGATTATCAAGAGAGGAACCTAGGTCTTCTTCCTAGAAGGTAAGACTTCATCACCCCAGCTCTTAATTCCAAATATAGCTATAATGGGGTACTAGTGTGATACTTCATGGGGACGGGGGTGATTACATTGCATGCATGTAAAATAAAAGTGTGTAGGGAGAATGTAAGCTAAGAATGGAGATGAATGGGTTATGAAAGATGAAACCTCCCATGAAAAGAACCATGAAACCTTAATATACACTTAGTATTTGATAAAATGTTCAAGTGGGCTAAAACCATGAATGTCTTCCTTATTTTGGTTCAACTTGTTAAATTGCTAAAAATAGATTGAGGTTTCTAAGAGTTCCGGATAATTGTAGAATCAAAGAAGCTCGATTGAGGTATGTATGGCTAACTCTCTTCTTCATAGAATCAAACTCCTGGTGTAAGTTCCGACTTGGTCATACTAGAATTGTTACCTTAGTGTGTTGGGTTGAAAGATTCATGCTCCCTAATTGTTCTAGATGTTTACCATGTCATCATGCTATTTGAGAACGTAATTATGATTTTTCAAGCTCTTTCCCTTATGTGTGAAATACCTTATGTGATGGTACTTATCGACATGAATGATGATGTTATTTGAACAAATAAAAAGGGAAAGACTTGAATTGTAAATTTTGCCCAAGTGCCAGGAACTACTTAATAAATGAGGTTGTTTATGCCATGTAATGAAATATGGGAAAGAAATGTGAATTGAGTGAACAATTGAAAGAGGTTATGTCTCGAGTGAGATGGCTTAGCCGATCAGGCCGAGATCGGACGCCATGCTGTACACGTAGTGGCATTTTTGTTGGAATTATTGATTTACATTGTGTATATAGATATGTCTTACTTGAGATGGCTTAGCCGGTCGGTCCGAGACTGGACTCCGTGTAAAAACACGGTGGCATTATTAGTTTTGGCACTTGGCACTAAAGATTAATAGCCTAAAAATACGGAAAGATTAACTCGGAAAGTATGTGATCCTTACTTGGTATTTCTTTGTATGTTGTGAAGCACTTTTTGATTATTATGATTGTCTTCTCTTTGTTTCACTATTCATTCTATTAAGATTGGTGTTTGCCTTTATATACTAGTACTATTCGACAGTGCTAGCGTCCTTTTTGCCGGGGGCGCTACATCTTTGAATGGATGTAGGTGGTTCCATCGCAGATAGTGCCGATCGCTGATAGTGGTGCACTCTCTCTCTTTCTCTCCTTACAGCAGTCTTGGTGAGCCCCATTTCTTCTAGGGGTCATGTACTTTTTCTTTTGTATAATTTTTCACATTTTGAGGTATAGCCGGGGCCTTGTTGCCGACATTGTCATGTTGGTCTTTTGTACCTTTAGAGGCTCCGTAGATGTTTATGTGGGTCAGGTATGAATGTCGGGGTGATCATTGGATCAAGTTGTATTTTAAAACTCTTTTCCACTAGATTGTAAACCGTATGTGCTTTTGAAAACTTAACTATGTCATAATGTATGTAAGGAAAAATGAACTAGCAATGTTTATATATTTATATAACTGATCTCTCCCCTGTTTAACAAATGGTGATGCGTTCCCTTTTTGGATTATGAATGAGTCGGGTAGGAAAGGTTTAATAGGCTTGCTCGACCGAGTTCCCTCGGTTGAGCACCGATCGCACTCCCCGAGGTTAGGGCGTGACAGTGGCGACCATTTAAGCCCTTAGATCCATTCGGATTTTATCTTGTACCGACCCGACCTAATACCCAACCTAAAAAAAACCCGCTTAACACTTAAAATATGAACCCTAATTCTTTTTGCTCGTTATTTCATCTCCTTTGTTGGGGATTCTCTATTTCCGTAATTGGGTTTTTTTTAAGGTGGGTAGTCCTTTTTTAGTTCAATATTTCATCTTGATCAGTGCCAACTCTCTCGTTCTTTTTATCCTAAAACCCTAAAATTGCTATCTCTCACTAGTGGTAATGCAGAGATCTAAGGATTTGTCAGGAAACAACCCCATCCAAAAAGAAGGAAATTAATGGAGGATAACCATTGCGAGTGATATGTTCTTCCACTCCACTACAGGCCTTCGGGCTCTCGTACCAATGTCATGAATGACATTTCTCTTCCCATCTAGCTTTCTAGAAAATGGATTGATCTCACTCCTCTTGCTGCCTTTCTCTGTTTGTTCATTCTTTGGTGGTTCTCTTATCAAGTGCGTCCATTAATCTCAAGAACCCAAAATTCCTGATAATAAAATCGTAGGAGTATTGTATTTCTCTTGGTTTATATTTATAATTCGTGTAATAATTGTATTTTCATTTTTGGGAGTTATAATTATATTGGAAATAAGGAATGGAAGAATCAAAGAAATTCACAAGATTAATGAAGTTGTGCCAGAGTGCTTGAATGAAACTACCCATGTTGATGAAGATGCAAAAACTGTGGAATGAAGCAGCAGCTGAGCCAAGGGGTAGCAGGTATTGGGTCGGGTCAGTGTAAAATAATACCAGATATACCTAAGGGCTTAAATGGTCGCCATGTGGGTCCTCCGTTAACTTGAGGGTATATTTGTTCAATAGTAAGACGGTAAGGGTATTGCTTACCCAATAGTATAACGGAGGGTAACTTTAAACAATATACAATAGTAGAGGAGTATTTTTTACCCTTTTCCGTAGATACAATACTAAATTGTCTCGTTGGTTACATCATTTTAAAGTTTCAAGATACACGCATTCTTATGATTTGAGTGGAACAAGAGATCAAAATACAACATAATCTGTTTGACTTTTCTAGCACCCATGTACAACCCACATAGTGTCTACGGAGCCTCTAAAAGATACAAAAGAGTGTTATGATAGTACCGGCAACAAGGACCTGGCTATACCTCCAAACATTATAATAATATGAATAAAAGATACAATACACGACCCCCGGATGAAGTGGGGCTCACCAAGTCTGTTTGGAAAAGGATGTACCATTATCGCTGATCAACACTGCCTGCTACGGAACCACATGCATCCGTTTAAAGATGCAGTGCCCCCGGCAAAAGGGACGTTAGTACAGTCGAATAGTAATAGTATGTAAAACTAAACACCATCTCAATAGAATAAATAATAATACGAGGGGGAAACACTCATGAATTCAATAATAGCTTCAAACAATACTAAAACATCAAGTAATGATCGCATAAGTTCTCAAGTCAATTCCCTTGTTATTAGGTTGGGTGATCTTTAAAGCCGATATACCATATTTCACAATACCACCGTATTCTTACACGGATTCCGATCATGACTCGATCGGCTAGGTCATCTCATTTGAGACATCAACCATAACCACAATTTTAATTAACATTTCCAGCACAACCACCACTATGTGTGCGGCTTGGCGTTCGATCAAGGCCCGAGCGGCTAGGCCGTATCACCCGAGACATTACCTTTTCAATCAATCAACTCACTTCATACTTCTTTCACATATTTTAAATTCATTGTCATGAGTGGCCTCAATTAGAAAGTCATAATTCTAGTTTCCCGTTTCCACATTCAAACATCATTATCATCATCAACAACAATAAGGCCTGCCATTTAAGGCATTAGTACACATATGATCAATTTGGGAATCCTAAGCGCATAGAGACATTTCATACAATTTGGCATAACAACCTGTATTCGATCTTCACATGAAGCCTTAATATTTCTAACACATATTCCACATTTTGAACACAACCTCAAATGGCATGATGACATGATAAAGCATTTAGAATAAATATTGAACATACATCCTTCAACACAAACACAATTGGAATAGCCAATTCTTTAATAATCAATTTGGGACTTACACCAATTACATGAACACCGTCGGATTCGATTACAAGAAGAAGGGGGGTTAGCCAACATACCTCAATTAAGGTTCCTTAAACTTATAAAATGTTCCAGAATTCTTAGCAACTTCAATCAATTTTAGAAATATAATAATTTGTTGAAGATCACTCTCTCACTCTAGGGCACTCACTCACTCTCAAAATGTAAGATTTTAGCTCGAAAATTGGACAAAACATCTAATTAACGAAGTAGGGTCGGGTTATAAAAACCAAAATATGAAGCTTCGGAACAGGGTATGTGGTCGCATATGCGACCGTAGAATGGATATGCAGTCCACATATCGACTGCATAATTTGGATCTACGGTGGTTATGCAGCCCGCAGACCTGTTCTGCGATCGCATAATGCGCCGCAGAACCTCCCTCGGCAAAAGTCCTAAGGCTAATTATGCGATCAAAGTGTGGCCTGCGAAATGGTGATGCCGTCGCATAATCGGCAGCAAAGTTGACATCAAAATGGCCCAAGTAGCTGCTTCACTTTGCGGCCATTCTACACCTACCCCGGCATCACGGAACCCCGATTTTTAGGAAGCATTATACGGGGCCTTAAACCAATGTGGTTGTTGATGCCTTGAGTTGGAAGGCAGTGAGTATGGGTAGCCTTGCATTTATTCCTATTAGGGAGAGTCTGTTTGCATCAGACGTTCAGTTCTTGGCCAATCAATTCGTGAGGTTAGATGTTTCGGGGCCTAACCGGGTTCTAGCTTGTGTGGTTTATCAGTCCTCTTTATATGATCACATCAGAGAGCCATTTTCTTGTCCTTAAGGATACGGTTCAGCACGGTGATACCAAGGAGGTTTCTATTGGGGATGATGGGGTGTTGTGGATGCAAGGTCAAATTTTTGTGCCCAATGTGGATGTGCTACGTGAGTTGATTCTTGAGAAGGCTTAAAGTTTGTGGTATTCCATTCATCCAGGTGCTGCAAAGATGTACCAAGACTTGAGGCAACAGTATTGGTGGAGGAGGATGAAGAAAAACATAGTGGTGTTTGCAGCTCGGTGCTTAAATTGTCAGCAGGTGAAGTACGAGCATCAGAGGCCAGGTGGTTTGTTTTAGAGGCTTGAGATTCCTTAGTGGAAATAGGAGCGTATCACCATGGACTTCGTACTTGGGCTCCCACGGACTCTGAAGAAGTTTGATACTATTTGGGTGATTGTGGACCGATTGACTAAGTTCGTGCATTTCATTCCAGTTGGGACTACTTATTCTTTGGAGCGATTGGTTGTGATCTATATTCGCAAGATTGTTCGCCTTGTGTCTATTATTTCAAATTGGGGCATGCAGTTCCCATTGCAGTTTTGAAAAGCAGTGCAGTGAGAGTAAGGTACACGGGTTGAGTTGAGTATAACATTCCACCCTCAGACAGACATACAGTCCGAGCACACCATTCACATATTGAAGGATATGCTACACGCTTGTTTCATGGATTTCGGGGGTTCATGAGATCAAATTATGACGCTTGCCGAGTTTGCCTACAACAATAGGCTACCAATCGAGTATTCATATGGATTTGTATATGGTTTGAGCCGATTTCCATGGTGATACACTCCTATTGGGTACAGACTGACATATGGATCCGGGGTAAGGCTAGGCTATTGGGTACAGACTTGGTTCAGGATGCTTTGGAAAAGGATAATGTAAGGCCCCATAAAAGTTTAAACTCCGAGGTTTTGTGATGCCAAAATATTCTTATATGTCGATGATTGTAGAGATTCTTCTTCGCGGCTCGCAAGCTCGCTGTGGTACGAACCTTTTGGATTGATTAATGCATTGGGAAATTGAAGAAAATTTATGGCAGTGTGGGGCATTTTTGCAGTCAGTTTTGCGGTCATAGAACTGATCTACGGACCGCATATCCGCTGCAGAATGAAGCAGTGAAATGGGCAATTTTGGGATGATATTTTGCGGTCAATTATGCAGCCACATATCATTTCGCGATAAGCACAATCCATCGCAGATCCAAAATAAAACATTTCGGAGGGATGTTCTGCGACACATTATGCGATCGATTTTGCGGAGGGACATTCTGCGATTGATTTTGCGGAGGGACATTATGCGATCAATTTTGCGGACCGCAGAAGCATTATGTGGTCACATTGCGACCGCAGATCTACATCGGGGCTTCATTTTTCTAATTTTTTTTTACCCGACCCTATTTCAATATATTGAAGTAAATGGCCATTTTTGAAGCAAAAATCTAATATTTATCGAGAGAGGAATTACCATAGAGTGAGAGGGGAAGTTCCTAAGCTTATTGATCATTAACTCTTGCTCAAAGTTGAAGAATTCATAAGAAAATTCACTAGGTCTTCATCCTAGAGGTAACATTCTACTCCCTAGCCCTCAATTTCGTTATTTTACTTAAAATAGGTAATGAGAAAAGCAATTCTTGGGTGTGGGAGTTGTCCATTATGCATGCATGTACTACCAAGGGTTGGGGGAACAATGTTGAACTAAACTGGGTAGACTTTGGGAAGTGGGATGGAGTAATCCACCATAGAAGGACCTTGAAATCATAACACCCACCCAGTGTTTGATAAAATACTCAAATGAGCTGGAACCATAAACACTCTCTTAATTTGTATCAATTTTTTCTATATTTCTAAATAGATCGAAGAGGCTAAGAATTACGGAACCTTGTAGTAATTTTAAAAGCTCGAGGCGAGGTATGTTGGCTAAACTCATCTCTTAGAATTGAACCCCACAATATCCTTGTAAGTCCCGAGTTGTTCATTATGAATTGATTATTTCGAATAAGCCTTGTGTCGAAAGATATATGTTCAATATGAATTCCAATGTTCTTGTTATGTTATATTCTATCTGAATGTGTTAAAAGTATGGGTTGCATGTCTAAATGCTACAACTTCAAGTCGTGATTCAAGCGAAAGAGATTGTGCCAAATTGTGTAAGAAATTTCAATATGTTTAAGACTCTTACTTGCTCACATGTGTACTCAAGCCTTGAATAAAAATGCTTTATTGTCAATAATCGGCGATGATTTATGAAAGTGAAAGAGGTGACCAAAGCATGAAACATGAAATACGACCAACATGCCAAGAATGATATTACATTTGGGGACACTAGTGACAATGAAACTAAGGAACGTTTAAAAGATGTTGAAATGAGTTGTGAATTCTTTTAATAACAAACACTTCGGGAGTATCGTTAGTCACCGAGGAAGGGTTGGTGGAAATAGCCTAACCCCAAAACTACACATGCCGGCGTAGGAATTGATTGTAATAATTCCCCTCATTTGGGGCGAGATTGATGTGATGAAATATTACCCATTATTGGGATGCGATGATTGCTAAAAAAGGGTGATGTCGATCCATACATCATTGTGGTGGGTTGGCCTAGCCGGTCGGGTCGTGATCGGATGCCATGCCATACACATGGTAGTGATCGAGGTAATGATTGGAACTGTGATAATGATGTCTTCGGGTAAGACGACCTAGCCTATCAGGCCCAGATTGGACTCCATGCTAAAATCGCGGTGGTATATCAGTGCTATGATCTCCCTACCTAAAATAATGGAAATTTACTTGACAGTTATCTTGCTCCTAATTTGATGTTTTAGTTTTTTTTTAGGCTTCCATTGATTTATGATTGTCCTTCCTTGTGTTATCATCCGTTCTAACGAGAGGTTGTTTAGTCTTACATACTAGTACTATTCCATATGTTCTAACGTCCCTTTTGCCGGGGACGCTGCATCTATAATGGGAAGATGGAATTAGTGAGAGGGGAAGTTCCTAAACTTATTGATCATTAACTCTTGCTCAAAGTTGAAGAATTCACAAGACAATTCACTAGGGCTTCATCCTAGAGGTAAGATTCTACTCCCTAGCCCTCAATTTTGTGATTTTACTGAAAATAGGTAATGAGAAAAGCAATTCTTGGGTGTGGGAGTTGTCCATTATGCATGCATGTACTATCAAGGGTTAGGGAAGAATGTTGAACTAAATGTGATAGACTTTAGGTAGTGGAATGGAGTAATCCACCATAGGTGGACCTTGAAATCATAATACACACCAAGTGTTTGATAAAATGCTCAAATGAGCTGGAACCATAAACTCTCTCCTAATTTGTGTCAAATTTTGCTATATTTGTAAATAGATCGAAGAGGCTAAGAATTCCGGAACATTGTAGTAATTTAAAAAGCTCGAGGCGAGGTATGTTGGCTAAACTCATCTTTTAGAATTGAACCCTACAATATCCTTGTAAGTCCCGAGTTGTTCATTATGAATTGATTATTCCGAATAAGCCTTGTGGCGTAAGATATATGTTCAATATGTATTCCAATGTTCTTGTTATGTTATATTCTATCTGAATGTGTTTGAAACATGGGTTGCATGCCCAAATGCTATAACTTCAAGTCGTGATTCAAGCGAAAGCTATTGTGCCAAAATATGTAAGAAATCTCAATGTGCCTAAGACTCTTACTTGCTCACATGTGTTCTGAAGCCTTGAATAAAAATTCTTTGCTGTTAATAATCCGTGATGATGTTTGAAAGTGAAAGAGGTGAGCAGAGCCTGAAACATGAAATTCGGCCAATATGCCAAGAATGATATTACATTTGGGGCCACTAGTGCCAATGAAACTAAGGAATGTTTAAAAGACGTTGAAACGAGTTGTGAATCCTTTTAATAACAAACATTTTGGGGGTATCGTTAGTCACCAAGGAAGGGTAGGTTGAAATAGCCTAACCTCGAAACTACACGTGCCGACATAGGAATAGATTGTAATTATTCCCCTCATTTGGGGCAAGATTGATGTGATGAAATATTTCCCTTTATGAGATGATTGCTAGAAAAAGGTGATGTCGATCCACACGGCATTGTGGTGAGACGTCCTAGCTAGTCGGGTCATGATCGGATGCCATGTCATACACATGGTGGTGATTTTGCTGAAAATTGTTATCGAGATAATGATTGGAACAGTGATAGTGATTGTGATTGTGGTTGATGTCTTCGGGTAAGACGGCCTAGTCGATCGGGCTGAGATCGGACTCCGTGCTAAAATTACTGTGGTATATCGGTGTTAAGATCTCCCAACCTAAAATAATGGAAATTTACTTGACACTTCTCTTGCTCCCAATTTGATGTTTTAGTATTGTCTGAGGCTTCCATTGATTTATGACTGTCCTTCCTTGTGTTATCATCCTTTATAACGAGAGGGTGTTTAGTCTTACATACTAGTACTATTCGTATATTTACTAACGTCATGTTTGCCGGGGGCGCTGCATCATTAATTGATGCAGGTGGTTTCGCAGCAGGTGGCATTAGTGAGATGGGAAGTTCCTAAGCTTATTGATCATTAACTCTTACTCAAAGTTGAAGAATTCACTAGAAAATTCACTAGGTAATCATCCTAGAGGTAGGATTCTATTCCCTAGCCCTCAATTTCATTAGTTTACTAAAAATAGGTATTGAGAAAAGCAATTCTTGGGTGTGGGAGTTGTCCACTATCAAGGGTTGGGGGAAGAACGTTGAACTAAATTAGGTAGACTTTGGGTAGTGGGATGGAGTAATACAGCATAGGAGGACCTTGAAATCATAATACTTACCCAGTGTTTGATAAAATGCTCAAATGAGCTAGAACCATTAACTCTCTCCTAATGTGTGTCCAATTTTACTAAATTTCTAAATAGATCGAAGACGCTAAAAATTCTGGAACATTGTAGTAATTTAAAAAGCTCGAGGCGAGGTATGTTGGATAAACTCATCTCTTAGAATTGAACCCTACAATATCCTTGTAAGTCCAGAGTTGTTCATTATGTATTTATTATCTCGAGTAAGCCCTGTGGAGAAATATATATGTTCAATATGTATTCCAATGTTCTTGTTATGTTATATTCTATCTGAATATGTTCAAAGCATAAGTTGTATGTCGAAATGCCATAACTTCAAGTTGTGATTCAAGCGAAAGCTATTGTGCCAAAGTGTGAGAAATCTTAATGTGCCTAAGACTCTTACTTTCTGACATGTGTACTCAAGCCTTGAATAAAAATGCTTTGTTGTTAATAATCCGCGATGATGTTTGAAAGTGAAAGAGGTGAGCAGAGCATGAAACATGAAATACGGCCAATATACCAAGAATAATATTGCATTTGGGGCCACTAGTGCCAATGAAACTAAGGAACGTTTAAAAGACTTTGAAATGAGTTGTGAATCCTTTTAATAACAAACACGTTGGGAGTATCTTTAGTCACCAAGGGAGGGTAGGTTGAAATTGCCTAATCTCGAAACTACACATGCCGGCATAGGAGTGGATTGTAATTATTCCCCTAATTTGGGGCGACATTGATGTGATGAAAGACTCCCCTTTATGAGATTATTGCTACAAAAGGGTGATGTCGACCCACACAGCATTGTGGTGAGACGGCCTAGCTAGTCGGGTCGTGATCGGATGCCATGTCATACACATGGTGGTGATTTTGCTGAAAATTATGATCGAGATAATGATTGGAACTGTGATAGTTATTGTGATTGTGGTTGATGTCTTCCGGTAAGATGGCCTAGTCGATTGGGCCGAGATCGGACTCCGTGCTAAAATCACAGTGGTATATCGGTGCTAAGATCTCCCAACCTAAAATAATGGAAATTTACTTGACACTTATCTTGCTTCTAAATTGATGTTTTAGTATTGTCTGAGGCTTCCATTGATTTATGAATGTCCTCCCTTGTGTTATCATCTGTTCTAATAAGAGGGTGATTAGTCTTACATACTTAGTACTATTCCTTATGTACTAACGTCATTTTTGCCCGGGGCGCTTCATCATTAATGGATGCAGGTGGTTCTGCACCAGGTGGCATTAGTGAGAGGGGAAGTTCCTAAGCTTATTGATCATTAACTCTTGCTAAAAGTTGAAGAATTCACTAGGTATTTGTCACGACCCAAACCGCTGGGCCGCGACGGGCACCCAGTACTTCACTCAACCGAATAACAACATAACGTATCTTCTCGTTTCATAATATCATAGATAATTGAGCTGGAGAGGCCACCGTGAGATAAGTAGGATACAACATGAAATACCAACTTATACTTAAGACATACAGGCCTATAACACCAATGTGATCCATTATATACTTATAACATAGGCCGACAAGACCGTACAATCTTTCACGTATACGACATATGTCTACAAGCCTCTAAGGATACATAAATGTCATAAAGGTCAGGACAGAGCACGCCATACCAAATCAACATATGTCCTAATCATACTGACCAATAGCAACTCCGGAGCAAATGGAGCGCACCAACATCTTCTGCTGAGCTGATAGCCTACTTGGAGGACTCTGGGCCTGTCTATCAGGACCTGTGGGCATGAAACGCAGTTTCCCCAGGCAAAAGGGACGTCAGTACAAATAATGTACCGAATATGTAAAGAATGAAAATCAGTAAATAATATACATGAGAGAAATATGGAGTAAAAGAATCGACATGTAAGTCTCAATAGCTCTGTGAACCATTTAATATTATAGTGTCATGCATATGCGTATAAATATCATACCATGCATGGGTATATGCGTTCATAACATCATCAAGCCTCTGAGGGCATCCCATCATATCATCTCGGCCACTGTGGGCAAATCATCAACGTATACCAGCTGATCAGGTGGAGGTACGTGTATAACGCCGTAATCTTTTCCATATCTCATATACATATATATACATATATATAGGCGTATATAACACCATCTGGTCATGGGTCAATGTGCATGTATAAATGCATGAAATGCATATGAAACACGTTAATAAAATTTCTTGGATTGTCATAAAATCAATATGCCTTTCGGATAGACTTTATCAAATATGTATATTTCTGAGACCCATGAACAAAAGATATAATAATAATTCACATTGGGAATCAATAACATAGACACCCCTAAAACTTCTATGAATAGAGTCATTTATGAAAATTGCTTATTTTGCTCGTTTCGTTTGTATCATTTAGATCACACCAAAAAAACAAAGAAAGGATAGCCTTAACATACTTGAACCGATTCTCTTGACAATCACTTTAACACCGTTGATTGCGACAATGCGTAACGGCGGATCGAAGTAGGAAAATATCTGTATGATATTCTTGAGAAAGATTGCACCGTACTCCCTTAGAATCGCAAAATCCCATTGATATGATGCTAAGAAGTCTCGCATGAACTGAAGTAACTTACGTTATTATCATGTATGATCTTGGATGAAACTTTGTTGCTGAAGCTTTTCATTCCTTTGTAGAGACACAAAATGAATTAGAAATGTCACTTTTATTATTTGTGGGCCCCACTTAGTAAGACTTGGCCACCAATTCATCTAACTTTGCTCCTTGCTTTGTGAATAAAGAGTCATTTGATTGACTATATCTTGCTGCCACGTTGGGTTTCAATGCTAATCCAAAAGATTTTAATTAATCCCCCATCAACATTTTAATTAACTTGGTAATCCCCCACTAGTTCAATAATTAACCAATTACCCACATAATTAAGAATTATTTCAAATGACTTAAAATACTACTTACTTTTATCACACCTTATACACCTTACTATCATGCTCATGTGGTACCTTGTATGGCACTAGTCCATAAATACCAGGTATTATAGCTTGGACCGTATTTTATCCCAAAATATCAAACTTCGACGAAACTTATTTTCTTCGATTCGCTTACCCTCTCACCTTCACGAGTTACTCATCACTTGTTTGAAATAGCAAAATGCTTATTATCTTAAAATAGTCCAATTCCCAAACTTACGTCGATTAACTTATGATGAAACTTTAACGTACGAAAATGCGGGATGTAACATCTCATATCCGAGCTTTCATCAATTTACTTATGGCATACTTTTATGTATGAATACATGGGGTGTAACATCATTCCCCCCTTTGGAAAATTCATCCTCGAATGTTGACTGGTGCACTTATCATTCTCATAACCCATAGCTCTTGCAAATATTTTATTACTCTTCTTGCCATTTAGGCAACTGATCTGTGAATAAATCCAAAGGCCAGGGCATTCCACCCTTTAGGCCTCTTTCTCACACCACGACTTGTGGTCGGAATCCTTCCAGTCTTGTAATTGATGCTACTTTTTATCATGCAGCCTATACGACTTTGACCTTGTAAGTGCACCTATGCGATTCTTCTCGCTTTTTTCCTCTAGATTTTAGCCAATCTCTAGGCCTCACTTTGTAAGCATATACAGAGCTTGATAAGATGTCCCTTTGGGCATCGATAAGTACACTGAAGTTCTCTGCTCAGTACTTTGTTGAACTTACAAATATTGCTATATCTTATTTCATAGACCTGGTTATCCATTCGTATGACTTTACTGCATCTAGGTAGGTCATACTATACCATAATTCTTACTTCGATTTATCGTTACTGAGGTCTGCTACCAAACTCCAGGTTACTTTCGTTGCTTATGCCATATGTATAAATCTAAGTCCTTTAATGCTTCCTCTTTACTATTCATCTTAAGAATGACGGCCTAATCTCATCTCATACTTTGTGACTTTTGTCCATCCATTGTTGATTCACCTCAATATTGATCTACAATATACCACCGATAACTTGAAACTTCTTACGTAATACTTTCCACTAGGGCTTGCGTTGTATCGAGGAATATTTGAAGTGATTTTCCTGATCCACTTAGCAGTGATACTGTACTTCAATAACCGTATTTTATAGCATCCCAATGTCATTCACTTACCTGGGTATTTTAATCCTGTAGAATTCATCAAATCATTACTCAATCGAAGGACCAAATGTCATCCTTTATATATCGCAATTACACCCTCATTCTACTCCCAAGGAAGTATTCCATCTCTCCTAAATGCTAGTAGTCTTAGACTCATTTGAGTTCGTTCAGGCTATGCTGAGATTTCTATGACTTAGAGAAACCATTAGCTCGCTTGTTTTCATAGGCTGAATCTCGAGGACTTATCCATTTCTCGTCACCTTCTCACTCGCCCTTTCTTGTCCTTACTCATGTCTTCCTAAAACCTTGTCGCTTTACCATACCTTAGCTTGCGACCTATACATGTCTATTTATACTACTCACAACCTTTCTTTAGCATGCTTGCATCATAGATTTCCTTATGTCATCCTCGAACATCAAGCGAGACATCACATCGTCTCTAACTCTTCTTTACTCTCTTGACTATATCTTTTGATACCTAGAAACCATAGGTTGGAAGATATGCCACTAACGACACCGCTATCATTCCTGGATACTAAATCCTAGCGCTTCTAACCTTCTATCTGCAGTATGGATTATTCATAACATTCTGCATTTGAGTATCTCGTACGTCTTTCACCTTTACCTTATTTATCTTAAAATCTCGCATCACATCTTCTATCTCTTTCATGACCTCGCTTTAACATAGGTATAATTCACATTCATAACTTGAAGCTCTATTATAATACTTGTACCTCTGGTGCATACACAATCTGGTGGGAGCTTCATACTGACTTCTTATAAGGCTAGTACTCTTCTGACTTGCTTTATCATAGAGCCGATATATAATATGGCTATTGTACTATCTCTCTTGTACCTCTAATATTTAAGAGCGATCCTGCAATGTTCTCAATCGCGAGGTCTATAATTTTCTGGGTCCAATAATCAGACTCCTGATTTACTTAGTTGGTGTAACTCTTTAGTTTCCTCTTCCCTCTGATCAACCTTTATGTAGGCTTAAGCTATCTTCCGATCTGTAGCTCATGGTGTTAGTTATTACTTTAGCCCTTCAAAGATGCTATGGAATATCCATGATTCAATCTTCTAACAATTCGATCCTTTATTTATGACCTGGGCTCAATTCTTTCTTTTAACTTATACTGGAATCTTCTACGGCTGTATGATTATCAACATATATGATGCATGGATAATACTCCGAAATCTTAAGTGCGTTCATAACTTTACCAACTCTGGATCATTGATAAAATAATTTCTTTCGTTCCTTCTCAGCTTTCTCTAAATGTAAGAAATTGCTTTTCCTGGTCGTTCTGCCAATTGTTGCATAAATACATGGCTTACCTTAGTGCCCACACACATTGGAATTCCATACAACCTATATGATATTGAATATCACTTTTTGATTAATTTGATTTTTTTTCTTCTTCCCGTTCATTAGCCACGATAGTTGCCACTTTCTTATGGAGTGCATATGATGTTGTTGTGAGACTGTTGTTATAAGATCACGTCCTCTTTAGGTCACGGAGCTTAGGTCGAAGCCTTCTTCCTTACTTCCTCAGCTAGTCTTTCATTGTAGTAGTTAGGGAGGACCCTCTGATTCTTACACAGCTATGAGCTTATTACATCATTTACCCAGAGGAATTTTTGATGTTCTTTCTTACTTACTTACCTTCATGTCCTTGTGCTCGTATGGTTACTCCTGAAGTGTAGTTTTGACTGTCTTCCCAGTGAGACTCTCTTTTATTTACCTTTAACTACCCCAACTCCTATCTGAAAATATCTCAAGGATCACAATGTCATATCTGCGAGACTGAATTCCCATGTTGGGGTTCACTATATTTATCTTGCACGATCTGTTGATTTGTCTATAACCTCTTATCTAGCCATAACTGGACTCTTCCTGAGTCAACTACTAACTGCTCGTTGGTCCATTTTCATATCTGTATTACGCATAATCCCTCTTGGGTTTTTCCCTTTATCTTAACTTACGACTTGCATTGGCTCCTTATTTATCAATAACATCTCGGGTAGGAACCCTTACTTCCTTTCCTTGACATCGTGTTTGCATAATGTTCTCGAATCGTATCATATTTGTAGGATTTGAATCAGTGCAATCTCATTTCTTTTCTCATTTTTATCACATTCTTTTACCATTCCATAGTTTCTAGAACGGCTTACTTATGACTTAATGCCACATCACTCTATATTCCCCCCTTTAGGGGAGCACTAAGATTTAGTTCTACGATGATCTAAGTATAGATGTTTTACCTTCTCATCTTGGGCATATTTTCACATCATCGATGATCCTTACTCGTGCGGTAATCCTTCTACACCAACGATAACAAAATCCCTCACTCACGAGGGCGACACTTAGTGTAACTGGCACATGCAAACCCTTAAACTTAACTTTACTCACCTTGCTTGCTCTAGGGAAGCGTCTTCCTGAATGACCTTTAAAGGGTATTCTTCTGTCGTCCATTCCATTATCGCTGGGACACAATCTCTGAAATTCTCATGATGCTGACTATTACTCAGTCCCTAGTTCATGTTTAGTTTATCTTGTTCACCAGCCCATACTGATTTCTATTACTCTGGGGTCCAACTTTTCCTTCTGGTAGTCGCGTTGGAGTCACAAACTTATTTCTTGAAATGAGGATATGCCTTTATGGCCTATACTCTTTTGTTGTCTCAAGGCCTGTCACGTCTCGTTTTTTCCTTCTCTTGACGATAGATGCTGTAATACTGTTATCTTTTTGATCTACCGTTGTCATCTATGTATCACATCTTACTTATAATGCTTCAATAACTCTCTTCTTATTTCCTTGCCAACATCTCTGTCTATCACTTTATTCTGAAAACTCAAACAAGATATTCTTTTGCTTATTAGCTCCCCTTGCTCCATCTACCGGCTCTTCGGGTTGCCTAACATTATTTCTTTACTAGGAACGGGATCCAGACTAAGGTAATATTTATCCCTTCCAGGCTTTCAGTGCCTATCTTTGTAGTACTCATATCTAGTTGCACTATTTTAGAGTGCACCATCTCGGCGTCTCACAAGCAGATCTATTAGCACATTTGCAATATCCTTCGAAAATATCAGCTAACGCTAACAATCCATCCACCATTTTGGGTTACCCTAACCCCAGCTAGATCCTGGCATCCTACCTTCTCTTATACTAATTCTGTTAGCCCCCATATGGCATAAATGAGATGGGTGTGGCCAATTGTACATACCTCTGTTATTGTTGAAGGTAACTCAAAAGGCTTATATTTCTCTGCAATAATCTTTATTAGCTGGGCAGCTCGTACCATTTTTCATCTTGCTTCTTTTACTTGCTAAAACTTGTATCTACCTTCCGATTCTATTATTCCTTTTTACCATAAGAGTGGATAGACATTTTTGCCTTAGGGATACATATCAAGAAATTTTACACATCTGAGTACACATATGATTTGCTGAAGACCTCACATTTACTCATCATAAGCATCACGAAAAATCGAGTTCCTCTGACTCAACTCTTCCACAGCTATATCTCTTACCGACTGTCTTTCTAGATGTAGGCATCGTCATATTATGGATAAGATAGAGTTTAGAAAATTGAGTTCATACAAATGAGCTCTACCACACGATCTAGAGCAAGAAGAAAGAGTGACAGTCCTAAATGCCCTGTAGCCTCCTACTTATAAGTGTGGTGCACAACACACCCATAAAGAAGACTCTACTAGACACAGCTTGTAGACTCCACAGGACAGAACTGCTCTGATACCACTTTTTTCATGACCCAAACCGATGGACCACGACGGGCACCCTGTACTTTATTCAACCGAGTACCAACATAACGTATCTTTTAGTATCATACTATCATAGATAACTGAGCCAGAGAGGCCTCCATGAGATAAGTAGGATACAACATGAAATACCAACTTCTACATAAGACATACGGGCCTATAACAACAATGTGATTCATTATATACTTATAACATAGGCCGACAATGCCGTACAATCCTTCACGTACACGACATATGTCTACAAGCCTCTAAGGATACATAAATGTCATAAAGGTCGGGACATAGCCCGCCATACCAATCAACACATGTCCTAATCATACTGACCAATAGCAACTCTGGAGCAAATGGAGCGCACCAACATCTTCCGCTGAGCTGATAGCCTGCTTGGAGGACTCTCGACTTGTCTATTGGGACCTGCGGGCATGAAACGCTACAACCCCAGGAAAAAGGGACGTCTGTACAAATAATGTACCGAGTATGTAAGGAATAAAAATCAGTAAATAATAGACATCAGAGAAATATAGAGTAAAATACTCGACATGTAAGTCTGAATAGCTCTGTGAATCATTTAATATTATAGTGTCATGCATATGAGTATAAATGTCATACCATGCATGGGTATATACGTTCATAACATCATTAAGCCTCTGAGGGCATCCCATCATATCATCTCGGCCGCTGTGGGCAAATCATCAACGTATACCAGTTGATTAGGTGGTGGTGCGTATATAACGCCGTAACCTTTTCCATATCCCATATACATATATATACACATATATACGCGGATATAACGCCATATGGTCAGGGGTCAATGTGCATGTATAAATGCATGAAATGCATATGAAACATGTTAATAAAATTTCTCGGATTGTCATAAAATCAATATGCCTTTCGGATAAACATTATCAAATATGTATTTTTCTGAGACCCATAAACAGAAGATATAATAATAATTCACATGGGGAATCAATAACATAGACACCCCTAATACTTTTATGAATATAGTCATTTATGAAAATTTTATATTTTGCTCGTTTCATTTGTATCATTTGGATCACGCCAAAAAGAAACAAGGGATAGCCTTAACATACCTGAACCGATTCTCTTGACAATCCCTTTAACACCATTGATTGTGACAACGTGTAACGGCGGATCAAAGTAGGAAAATATCCGTATGATATTCTTGAGAAAGATTGCACCGTACTCCCTTAGAATCGCAAAATCCCGTTGATATGATGCTAATAAGTCTCGCATCAACTGAAGTAACTTAAGTTATTATCATGTATGATCTTGGATGAAACTTTGTTGCTGAAGCTTTTCATTCCTTTGTAGAGACACAAAATGAATTAGAAATGTCTCTTTTAATATTTGAGTGTGGGCCCCACTTAGTAAGACTTGGCCACCAATTCATCTAACTTTGCCACCTTGCTTTGTGAATAAAGAGTCATTTGATTGACTATATCTTACTGCCACGTTGGGTTTCAAGGCTAATCCAAAAGATTTTAATTAATCCTCCATCAACTTTTTAATTAACTTGGTAATCCCCCACTAGTCCAATAATTAACAAATTACCCACATAATTAAGAATTGTCTCAAATGACTTAAAATACTACTTGCTTTTAACACACCTTATACACCTTACTATCATGGTCAATTCGCTTACCCTCTCACTTTTACTTGTCACTTGTTTGAAATAGCAAAATGCTTATCATCTCAAAATAATTCCATTCCCGAACTTACGTCAATTAACTTACGATGAAACTTTAACGTACGAAAATGCGGGATGTAACATCTCATTTCCGAGATTTCATCAATTTACTTATGGCGTACTTTTACGTACGAATACATAGGGTGTAACAGTATTCATCCTAGAGGTAAGATTCTACTCTCTAGCCCTCAATTTTTTGTTATTTTACTGAAAATAGGTAATGAGAAAAGCAATTCTTGGGTGTGGGAGTTGTCCGTTATGCATGCATGTACTATCAAGGGTTGGGGGAAGAATGTTAAACTAAAGTGGGTAGACTTTGGGTAGTGGGATGGAGTAATCTAGCATAGGAGGACCGTGAAATCATAATATCCACCTAGTGTTTGATAAAATGATCAAATGAGTTGGAACTATAAACTCTCTCCTAATTTGTGTCCAATTTTTCTATATTTCTAATTAGATCGAAGAGGCTAAGAATTTCGAAACATTGTAGTAATTTAAAAAGCTCGAGGCAAGGTATGTTGGCTAAACTCATCTCTTAGAATTGAACCCCACAGTATCCTTGTAAGTCTGAAGTTGTTCATTATGTATTGATTATTCTGAATAATCCTTGTGGATAAATATATATGTTCAATATGTATTCCAATGCTCTTGTAATGTTATATTCTATCTGAATGTGTTCAAAGCATAAGTTGCATGTCCAAATGCTATAACTTCAAGTTGTGATTCAAGCAAAAGCTATTGTGCCAAATTGTGTAAGAAATCTCAATGTGCCTAAGACTCTTACTTGCTCGCATATGTACTCAAGACTTGAATAAAAATGTTTTGTTGTTAATAATCCGCGATGATGTTTGAAAGTGAAATAGGTTAGCAGAGCATGAAACATGAAATACGACCAATATACGAAGAATAATATTACATTTGGGGCCACTAGTTAAAATAAAACTAAGGAATGTTTAAAAGACATTGAAATGAGTTGTGAATCCTTTTAATTACAAACACTTTGGGAGTATCGTTAGTCACCGAGGAAGGGTAGGTTGAAATAGCCTAACCTCTAAACTACACATGTCGGCATAGGAGTGGATTGCAATTATTTCCCTCATTTGGGGAGAGATTGAGGTGATGAAATATTCCCCTTTATGAGATGATTTCTAGAAAAAGGTGATGTCGATCCACACGACATTTTGCTGAAACGGCCTAGCTAGTCGGGTCGTGATCGGACACCATGCCGTACACATGGTGGTGATTTTGCTAAAAATTATGATCGAGATAATGATTGGAACTGTGATAGTGATTGTAATTGTGGTTGATGTCTTCCGGTAAGACAGCCTAGTCAATCGAGCCGAGATCGGACTCCATGCTAAAATCACGGTGGTATATCGGTGATAAGATCTCCCAACCTAAAATAATGGAAATTTAGTTGACTCTTATTTTGCTCTTAATTTGATGTTTTAGTATTGTTTGAGGCTTCTATTGATTTATGATTGTCCTTCCTTGTGTTATCATCCGTTCTAACTAGAGGGTGTTTAATCTTACATACTAGTACTATTCCTTATGTACTAACGTCCTTTTTGTCGGAGGCGCTGCATCTTTAATGGATGCAGGTGGTTCCGCAGCAGGTAGCATTAGTGAGAGGGGAAGTTCCTAAGCTTATTGATCATTAACTCTTGCTCAAAGTTGAAGAATTCACAAGAAAATTCACTAGGTATTCATCCTAGAGGTAAGATTCTACTTCATAGGCCTCAATTTCGTGATTTTATTAAAAATAGGTAATGAGAAAAGCAATTATTGGGTGTGGGAGTTCTCCATTATGTATTCATGTACTATCAAGGGTTAGGAGAAGAATGTTGAACCAAATTGGGTGGACTTTGTGTAGTGGGATGGAGTAATTCAGCATAGGAGGACCTTGAAATCATAATACACACCCAGTGTTTGGAACCATAAACTCTCTCCTAATTTTTGTCCAATTTTGCTATATTTCTAAATAGATCGAAGAGGCTACGAATTCGAAAACATTGTAGTAATTTAAAAAGCTCGAGGCGAGGTATGTTGGCTAAATTCATCTCTTAGAATTGAACCCCACAATATCCTTTTGGAGAAATATATATGTTCAATATGTATTCCATTGTTCTTGTTCTGTTATATTCTATCTGAATGTGTTCAAAGCATGGGTTGCATGTCCAAATGCTATAACTTCAAGTTGTGATTCAAGCGAAAGCTATTGTGCCAAATTGTGTAAGAAATCTCAATGTGCCTAAGACTCTTACTTTCTCACATGCGTACTCAACCCTTGAATTAAAATTATTTGTTGTTAATAATCCGCGATGATGTTTGAAAGTGAAAGAGGTGAGCAGAGCATGAAATACGACCAATATGCTAAGAATGATATTACATTTGGGGCTACTAGTGCCAATGAAACTAAGGAACATTTAAAAGACGTTGAAATGAGTTGTGAAACATTTTAATAACAAACACTTTGGGACAATGGTTAGTCAGCGAGGAAGGTTAGGTTGAAGTAGCCTTATCCTGAAACTACACATGCCTGCGTAACAATGGATTGTTATTATTCCCTTCATTTGGGGCGAGATTTATGTGATGAAACATTTCCCTTTATGAGATAATTGCTAGAAAAGGGTGATGTTGATCCACAAGGCATTGTGGTGAGACTGCCTAGTCGGTCAAGTCATGATCGGATGTTATGTCGTACACATAGTGGTGATTGTGCTGAAAACTGTGATCGAGATAATGATTGGAACTGTGTTTGTGATTGTGATTGTGGTTGATGATTTTGGTTAAGACGGCCTAGCCGATCGGGCCGAGATCGGACTCCGTGGTAAAATCACTGTGGTATATCGGTGCTAAGATCTCCCAACCTAAAATAATGGAAATTTACTTGACACTTATCTTGCTCCGAATTTGATATTTTAGTATTGTCTGAGGCTTCCATTGATTTATGACTGTTCTTCCTTGTTTTATCATTCGTTCTAACGAGATGTTGTTTAGTTAGATACTAGTACTATTTCATATGTACTAACGTCCCTTTTTCCGGGGGCGCTGCATCTTTAATGGATGCATGTGGTTCCGCAGCAGGTGGCATTGATCATTGATAGCAGTACACCCTCTTCTCAGTAGATTTGGTGAGCCCCACTTCATTCGGGGTTGTGTATCTTTTGTCCCATGTGTATTGTGTTTTGAGGTATAGCTGGGGACTTGTTGCTGGCATTATCATATTATTTTGTGTCCGTAGAAGCTCCGTAGACACATTGTGGGCTGTATATAGGTGTTGGGTTGTATTTGAATCACTTGTTGCCATTTAACTATGATTGTGTATGTATTTTGAGACTATAAGTTGAAGTGACTAATGGCAATGGAATTGGCATTGTTCATGGAATCCACTCAATGTTTAATTAATGATATAAAGGTATTTTCTCTTTATTCATGGGTGAGTGGGGTAGAAGGTATTATAAAGACTTGCTTGACTGGGTATCTCGTTTGAGCACCAGTCGCGCTCCCCAAGGTCGGGGCATGACAACTAAGTTGATTCATGATCGTCTTTGCATGGCACATTCTAGACAGAGGAGTTATGTTGATTGGAAGGTTCGTGATGTTTCTTACATGGTGGGGGAGAAGGTATTTCTCAGAGTTTCGCCCATGAAGGGTGTTATGAGGTTCGGGAAGAAGGGCAAGTTGAGCTCTCGGTATATTGTCCCTTTTGAGGTGCTTAAGAGGGTTGGAGAGCTGGCTTACAAGCTTTCATTGCCGCATAGTCTATCGAGCGTTCATCTAGTCTTTCATGTTTCCATACTCCGGAAGTATTTCGGTGATCCGTCTCATGTTTTGGACATCAGCATGGTTCAGTTAGATGGGGATTTGACTTATGATGTGGAGTCGGTGGCCATTTTGGATCGGCTTATTCGAATGTTGAGGTCAAAGAATATAGCTTCAGTGAAGGTGCAGTGGAGAGGCCAGCAATTCGATGAGGCTACTTGCCAGACTGGGTGGGACATACGGAGAAGATATCCATAGCTATTTGGGCGAACGTTTGATTAAGAGGGGGAGCATATAACGATCCGGCCGGTTGTTTTGAGTATTGTAGCCCTGTTCCCCTATATATTTCTCATTCTATGCTCATTTGTTGTTATGTAACTTGCCGGGGTGGTTGGTTTGGTTCCGGGGATGTTTCGCAATGGATTGGGACATTTAGTCCCACGGTTAGAATCTTAAGTTGAAAGAGTTGACCGGATGTTGACTTATGTGTAAATGACTCCGGAATGGAGTTTTGATGGTTCCGATAGTACCGTGTAGTTACTTTGGACGTAGGAGTGTGTCCGAATATTGATTTGGAGGTCCATAGATGATTTTGGCTTGAATTGGCGAAAGTTGGAAAAGTTGAAGTTTGGAGAGTTGAAAAGTTTGACAGAGATTTGACTTTTTGGTTACCGGGCTTGGATTTTGATTCCAGAAGTAGGAATAGGTCTATTTTGTCATTTATTACTTGTGTGCAAGATTTGAGATCAATCAGAGTTGGTTTGATAGGCTTGGCATCGATTGTAGAAGTTGGAAATCTTTTACTTTCATTAAGCATGAATTGGGTTGAGATATGTGTTTTTGATGTTCTGTGACATGATTTGAGGCCTCGACTAAGTTCGTATGATGTTTTAGTATGTGTTTGTATGTTTGGACGGGGTCCCGAGGGCCTCAGGAGTGATTCGGGTATATATCGGAATGAGTTGTAGACTTGAGGAATTTATGATCTGTTGCTAGTCTGGTGCGATCGCACCTGCGAAGAATTTATTGCAGGTGCGCGACTACAGAAGCGAGTTTGGCATCACAGGTGTGGATTTTTGTTGGGGCTGAGGGGATGCGTAGGTGTGAACGTGGCGAGGGGAAAGAGTTTTCGCAGAAGCGGAGAGGAGGTTGCAGGTGCGACTCCGCAGAAGCTGAGCCCGATCCGCAGAAGCAAAGGTAGGGGCCTTTATGGAAACCGCAGTAGCGGAACTTTTGGTCAAGCATGCGAGACCGCAGATACAGTTAAGTGAACCGCTTGTGCGAAAGCATTGACAGTGTATTAAATTCGAAGGGTTCCGATATTGATTCATTTCTGGACTTTGCAATCTCGGTTAGAAGCAATTATTGAGAGGGGTTTCACTAGATTTCAAGACGTAAGTAACTTTTGAACATTTTTATTCATTAATATTGAATACCAATTAAATTTGCCACTTAGATTATGTGTTTTTAAGATGGAATTTGGGGGATTTTGGACTAGGATATTTAGAGTGAGATTTGGGGATTTGAGTGACGATTTGTGGTCTAAATTGGAGGATTTTGGTACGGTTGGGCTCGTTATTGAATGGGTGTTCGGATTTTGTAAATTTTATTGAATTCCGAGAGATGGGCCCGGAGTTGACTTTTGGGTAGACTTTTTGACTTTTGTTTAATAACCTAGCTTTATCATATGGAATTGATTACTATATCTTGTATTGCTTGTATTAAGTTGTTTGTGGCTAGATTCGAGTCGTTCGGAGGCCGATTCGCGAGGCAAGGGCTTGTTGGAGTAGGTATTTGCACGGTTTGAGGTAAGTAACACTTCTAAACTTGGCTCTGGGGGTATGAATCCCTGAAATACATGTTATGTGGTTAGTGTTGAGGTGACGCATATGCTAGGTGACGGACGGGTGGGCGTGCACCGTAATAATTGTGACTCGGTTGATTCCGTGAAACTGTGTAGGTATCTAATCTTGTTATTAGTCATGTATTCTCCATGTGTTAGAGAAATTGAGTTGTGATTCATGTTAGAAATTATGTTTAGGCTATCTGTCGATACTATTGGGACCCACAAAAGTCATTTTTGTTGTTGAGTTATTTGATTAAATTGTAGTTATGTACTCAGTCACATTCATCATTTGCATATCATACCTCAGTCTTTGTTATCATTTATTGCTATGTCATTTATCATTGTTTTGGGCTGATTGGCATCAGTTGACATGCATACTTGACATGTAGATATCAAGATGTGACATACCTCATATTATTCATACTTGGCATATTTTATCCGTGTTGTGCTCAAACTGTTAAAAAGTAGAAAGCATGTCTACATTTCTGTACTGTCTACAAACTGGTTATTGGATTTCTCTCTGAGTTACTACTGATATTATCTAGATTAGGATTGTACCAATATAAGCTCATCATTGCTTTCAGCCCAAGGTTAGTCGTGTCACTTATTGAGTACATTGGGTCGGTTGTACTCATAGTACACTCTATACTTCGTGTGTAGATCCAGGTGTATTTGGACACGGCGGTTGCTAGATTTGGAGCCTCATATGCTTGGAGACTTTTGAGGTAGCTTCTTTGGCAACCTCGGACCCGAGTCTCTTTCTTTTCAGTTTATTTAGCATTGTTCTATCTTTCTAGACCGTTGTATTTGTAGCTTGATTGTGTTGAAATTTTAGTAGCTCGTGTACTCAGTGACACCCAGAATTTTAAGAATTTTGTATTGAGTCGCGGTATTTTTATCGGTTATTTATGAGAATTTCACTGTTAAACTTATTCCATCATGTTTTCAAATTCAAAAGCATAGTTATTTATGATTGTCGGCTTGCCTAGTTTTGTGATAGGCGCCATCACGACATGTTGAGTTTTGGGTCATGACAGTAATGCTTTATATGTTGAACACCCATCCACATTTTACTACTTTCATGTCCTTGTGCACCGTGTTGATAAAATATGAGCTTATACCTTTGATGAAATTTTGGCATTATTATTTTGTGATAATTGTGGCACATGTGGACATGTTGAGTGGATTGATTAGGTGTTGGCATGAGGACTTTGCTGTGTGATTGTGATTATTGTTGTGCGCCTGGGGCGAAATATGGGTGGTGTATTCTCGGGTTTCCCACGTGGCGAAATAAGTGTGGTGATATACGCATGTGGAAAAATAAAGAGAAGCATTTGTTGTTTTTGCACATGCGGTGAAATAAGGGTGACATTGTTGATGATATTATGTGATAAAACGGGGTTGATATTTTGTTCATATCCATGCTATTTTCGTAAAAACCTCTGCCATGTACTTTAATGAATTAACAGATAATGTTGACATGCCTTCATTTATATTTATTGATTTGTTGTCAAAGATGAATACCTCTATGTTGAGTTGTTCATGTTCTAGCGAGATTGTTGATATTACTTTTCTTTATACATTCTGTTGCCAGCTTTTGATATATTGCACAGGTTATTTGACTAGTTAGTATCACATGACTTGAACCTCGTCACTACTTCACCGAGGTTAGTCTTAATACTTATTGGGTAACGATCATGGTGTAGTCATACTACACTTCTGTACATTTTTTTGCAGATCCAGGTGTTGGAGGCAGCGAATCTCGAGATTGAGAGCTTTCATCGATCGTAATGATTCAAGGTAGAACTATATGTTATCACACTCCCTTGGAGTCTCATCCTTTATGTTAATATTATAAATTTTACATTTGAACAATATTGTATTTTGAATATTCCATATGTATTCAGTTAGAGCTCATGACTTGTTATTACCTAGTTCTGGGGAGAGGTATTGAGTATTTCCATTTTGTCTTGTGTTAACTCTATTTATGCTTTTATATTAAAATCTGTCTTATGATATCATGTTTTGATTATTTAATATTGTTAACTGATTGACTTACATAGTCTTAGAGTTTAGAATCAATCACGACCCCATGGTGGGATTTAGGTCGTGAAAAGTTGGTATTAGAGCTCTAGGTTCATAGGTTATACGAGTCATGAGCATGTTAAAACATGTAATATTAACTCAACGTAGGAAATATCCATTTTGATAAACAAATCGTCAAGTAGAAACAGAGGCATATTATAGCGTGTGAAATGCAACTTAAAAACTAGTTTAAATACATGACGAAGCTTAAATAATACATGTGCATGATCAAGAATGCTACCCTTATACTGCTACATGAACATCAATAGTGAAATGCCACCTGCATAATCCACGTCCGCATAACCAAGAATGCCACCCTTATACCGCCACATGTGCATAATTGAGAATGCCACCCTTTTACTGCTACATGTGCATAATCAATCATATCAATGATGCTACCATAATCCGCGCATACGCTATTAAGAGAGAAACATGGTAGGGAGACCCTAGGGTGATGGATCCACATCCACACGCTGTATGACAATAACCTCATGCATAATAATAATCACAATGGCACGGCAAATACCTTGTGCAATAATATCATCACAATTGCACAACAAGCCCTCGAGCTAACACACAATCAATCTCTCCAACATGTCCACATGTGTTATAACCCTAACAATACAATATGCCAAATTATCATCAAAAGACATATGCTCAAAATTGTCAACAAGATGCACAAGGACATGATAATAATAAAATATGGATGAGTAGTCAACATATAAAGCATGAATATGGCAATCAAGTTCATGTATTCATAAAGTGATTAAGCTAAATAAGGTATATTAGAAGCCTAAGGTCTTGTCTGGTCATAAACAATACATAGAAATTGTGTACATACTCATCCCCTCGCGTACATGTCGCTTTACACATAAAACAAATAGACAAATAAGGCCAAACACTAAAGGGTACTCTGCCACAAAAGGTTAGGCAAGATACTTACTTTAATAAGCCCAAATAAATACTCTAGAATATCCTTTCCGCTAAAAATAACCTCCATCCGGCTCAAATATAGCTAAAACAACTCAATAACATCAAACAATGCTGTAGGAATCAATTCCAAACAATAAGTTCCAATCTTTACCCAATTCCCAAAAGGTTAACAAAAGTCAACCTCGTGCCCACACTGTCTAAACCCGAGTGAAGGGATAGATCTCGATTACTCATAACTCCACGATTAAAAATATGTGATTCGATTCCAAAATCAAGTCCAAATCGACTCTCAAATCCACAATTTCGTTTTTCAAAAAACAGAGTAAAAAACCTCAAAACATCTATTCCAAATTCCATAATATAGATGTAATAATCTATGGGGAAACAAGACACAATATTAAAATCACGTAGAAATCACTTACCCTCTTGCCTTGTGTAAAATCCTCTTCAAACAATCGCCCCTCTCTAAGTCTAAGGTTCAAAATATGAGATAATGTGTCTAAATCCCGAAATTATCCCAATATAATAAGTTGTAGAAGTCACAAAAAAGACCAGAGATTCAAAATTGCCAGCCTCGCAAATGTGAGAAGTGGCTTGCAAATGAAAAAAGGCTCCCTTAGCTTCAGTCATCGCAATTATGACCATGAAGCTCATAAATGCTATCAAGTGTTGCAAATGTAGACTCCCCTTTGCTACTGCGGATGTCGCAATTGCAACACCTGCTTTGCAAATGCTAAGCTGGCCTTCTCAGGAACCCATCGCAAATGCGACCAAGACACTGCAATTGTGGTCTTTCGCAATTGCGAGCAGACTGTCGCAATTTGGAGGTCTGAAGAACCAGCAAAATCTAAATTTTCCCAAAACCAATCAGAAACTCACCCGAATCCCTTAGTCCCCACATTGAACATCTATACTAGTATATAAACTTTATAAGAACTCGCTCATAAGCTCAAAACAACAAAATAATATCCATCACCAAGAATCAAACACCGAAATGCATTTACTTATGAATTGGAGAGTTGAACTTTATCCGTACTTCTATTATTGTGATCTAGTGCCTTTACTTATATTTCATCATACATTTACTTATGAGTTGGAGAGTTGAATATTCTGAAAATATGAGAATTTTTGTACCCTGGACATTTTGACCGACATTGATTATTGATGATATTCTGTAGATCGGGTTTTTTTTTAAAAAACATTTGATATTTAATTAAAGATTAAATCTTTTATTATTTTGAATCAGTTTCTATGACTTTATTTGATCTCGTTAAGTATCATTTTTCTAGATTGGAGCGTTTAAAGGACACGGATAGGGAAGGGTTTATTGGATGGTTGAAGCTTATTTGATCTTAGCGCTGAACTTACACTCCAGCTTATTCTCGGGTTAGGATAGTAGGAGGTGACTCTGAGTATTTTCCGGTTGTAATGGGGTTACACCAAGGTTCTGCGCTTAGTCCGTTCTTATTCGCCCTGGTGATGGACGCGTTAACACACCATATTCAAGGGGATGTGCCATGGTGCATGCTATTCGCCGATGACATAGTTTTGATTGATGAGTCGCGAGCCGATGTTAACGAGAGGCTAGAGGTTTGATGACAGACTTTTGAGTCTAAGGGTTTCAAGCTGAGCTGGACGAAGACGGAATACCTGGAGTGTAAGTTCAGCGCTGAGCCAGGGAAAGTGAGCGTGGATGTGAGGCTTGATTCGCAGGTCATCCCGAGTAGAGGCAGCTTCAAGTACCTTGGTTCGGTTATCCGGGGGGGAGGGGAGATCAACGAGGATGTCACACACCGTATTGGGGTAGGATGGATGAAGTGGAGGTTAGCATCTGGAGTCCTGTGTGACAAGAGAGTGCTACCGATACTCAAAGGTAAGTTTTATAAAGCGGTGGTTAGACCAGCCATGATGTATGGGGCTGAGTGTTAGCCCGTTAAGAACTCACATATCCAGAAGATGAAAGTAGCAGAAATGAGGATGTTGCGGTGGATGTGCGGGCACACTAGGATAGATAAGATTAGGAATGATGATATTCGGGAGAAGGTGCATGTGACTCCCATTGATGATAAGATGCGGGAAGCGAGACTTAGATGGTTCGGACATGTTCAGAAGAGAAGCCCAGATATTCCGGTACATAGGTGTGAGCAACTAGTTACGGAGGGTACGAGAAGAGGTAGAGGGCAGCCTAAGAAGTATTGGGGAGAGGTGATCAGGCAGGATATGGCGAGGCTCCAGATTTTCGAGGACATGACACTTGATAGGAAGATGTAGAGGTCGAGTATTAGGGTTGTAGGTTAGGAGGTAGTTGAGTCGTGCCTTACTTCATACCATGGTGGGACTAGCCATGTAGGGTTTTTGTCTAAGGTAACTAGTGGGAATGTTGTGGCTTACTATTTCGCTTTTCAGTGCATGTCCTATTTACTAGCTATCGCTTTTGCTTTACATCTTTCTTTTAGATTTCATGGTGTTCCTATTTTTCTTATGACTGTTGTGGTGATACTAATATTTACTAATATTGTCTCCCTTTGCTTTGCATCTTTCTTCTGGATTTCATGGTGTTCCTATTTATCCTATGATTGTTGTTGTGATACTAATATTGTCTCCCTTTTTGTCCTTTTGTCTTTTTATTTTTTTTGAGCCGAGGGTCTTTCGGAAACAGCCTCTCTACTCCTTCGGGGTAGGGGTAAGGTCTGCGTACACACTACCCTCCCCAGACCCCATTAGTGGGATTTTACTGGGTTGTTGTTGTTGTTGTTGTAAGTAGCTTGGCAAACCTTGATGTGAGGGAATGTTTTTATAAAAATAGATATGTATTCAACGTACGGCATGTTTGGGGGTGACGTATATGCGAGGTCATATAAGGTTATACCATGTTTGGGGTAGAGTTTATGTTTCTTGATACCTTGATTGAGATATGTTTCTTCTTGTCTATACCTTATTTGTTTGTAAGGCTAATTGAGCAACCTTAATCATACTAGATATTATGTCTAGGCTTTTGATACTATATTTTAACATGAAGGGTATTCGGTATTTTGGATTATATTTTGTAGCCATAGTCATACTTGTACAAATGCATATATCTCTTCATGATGATATTCTATTTTCGTACATCTTTTATATGCTTATCTTTTATTTATATGCATATACCCTGGCATGGAGAAACACCATATCTTTCCTACTCACCTCTCCCCAATACTTCTTCGGCCTACCTCTAGTTGACCCCCCCCCCCCAAAAAAAGGGGGAAACTGCGGTCGAGGACCTACAGGGCCAACCTCTCACACCTCCTCACCGATGCATCTTTGCCTCTCCTCTTCACATGCCGGAACCATCTAAGTCTCGCCTCCCGAATGTTTCCCCCACAGGGGCCACACCCACCTTGTCCCAAATAACATCATTTCTAATTCTATCCAGCCTGGTATACCGGCACATCCATCTCAACATAATCATTTCAGCCACCTTCATCTTTTGGACATGGGAGTTCTTGAATGTCCAAAGCTCCGCCCCATATAACATATTCGGTCTGACCACCACTCATAAAACATACCTTTAAGTTTAGGTGGCACATTCTTATCACACAAAATACCTGAAGTGAGCCTCCATTTAATCCATCCCACCCCAATACAATTTAAAACATCCTCGTCGATCTCCCCATTTCCTTGTATGATTGAACCCAAGGTATTTATAACTCTCTCTCCTAGGGATGACAAGAGAATTAAGCCTCACTTCTTCGTCCACAACCTGAGTCGTCCCATTAAACTTTTACTCTAAGTATTCTATCCTGGTCCTGCTCAACATCAAACCTTTAGACTCGAGGGTATGCTTCCAAATCTCTAACCTCTTGTTAATACTGCTTCACATCTCATCAATCACAACAATTTTAACTGCATATAACATGCGCCACAACACCTCTCTGTGTATGTGGCGCGTCAGCGTGTCGACTTCCAAGGAAAATAGAAATGGATTGAGGGCTGACCCCTGATGCAACCCCATCATAACTAGGAAGTGTACTGAGTCCCCTCCCACGGTCCTCACTCGAGTCTTAGCTTCATCATGAATGTCCTTAATAGTCCTAATGTAAGCAACAGGAACATCTATATCCTCCAAACATCTCCACAAAACCTCCATTGACACTTTATCGTAAGACTTCTCTAAGCCGATGAACACCATATGTAAATCTGTCTTCCTCTATCTATACTACTTCATCAACCTCCTAATAAGATGAATATCTTTCGTAGTCTAACATCCTTGCATAAATTGGAACTGGTTTCAGCAATATCCATAATTATCCTCAACATCAGCTCCACCACCCTCTCCTAGACTTTCATAGTACGGCTTAGTAACTTGATGCCCCGGATGTTCTTGCAACTTTGGATATCACCCACGTTCATATACAGCGGGACCACCAGTACTCCATCTCCATTCTTTGGGCATCTTCTTCGTATTAAAAATGACATTAAATAACCCAGTGAGCCACTCCAAGCCTGCCCTACCCATGCCCTTCAACAATTCCACCGATATCTCGTCAGGACCGGTTGCTGTCCCTCTACTCATCTTACGCATATCCCCCTAAACCTCCTTGACTATTATAAGCCTACAAATAACCAGAGTCCCGACAATATTCAAAGTGTTCTAGATCGCCTAACTCAATGTTTATATCCCTCTCTTCACTCAAGAGTTTGTAGAAGTAAGTATGCCATCTTCTCGAATAAGTGCCTCATCCAACAAAACTCTACCATCCTCGTCCTTGATGCACTTCACTTGGTCCAGGTCAGGGGCCTTCCTTTCTCACGCCTTAGCTAGCCTGTACAACTTCTTATTCTCTCCTCTATCGTCGAGTGCTTCATACAAGCGTTCAAGTGCAGCGGTCTTGGCTACAGTAAGTGCTATGTCTTTTGTCAGCAAGTTATCTCCCAACTCACGTGCTATGTCTTTTGTCAAAGCTCCCGACTTGATCCTAGGTAGAACAAACATAGCACTCTTTCATCTCTCCCTCATGAACTCCAAGTCCATGACTAGAAGCTATGCTGAGTCATGAGGTTCTCACTCGAGATGACCTTACAGTCCGCGCACAGACCTTTATCATACTTCTTGATGAGTAGATAGTCAATCTGGCTTCTGGACACCGAACTCTGAAAGGTGACCAAGTACTTCTCCTTCTTCGGGAAATTAGAATTAGCTATCACCAAATCAAAAGTCTTAGAGATATCCAGCAGGTACATACTACATCCGTTATAAACTCTAAAATAGAAACTGCCATGCACGTCATCGTAGCCCTCTGACATCGCCCCAATATTGCCATTGAAATCCCTTCCCACGAAAAGCTTCTCAGTGTGCGAAATACCACACACAAACTCATAAAAATCCTCCCAGAAACTCATTTTTACCTCCTCATCCAATCCCACTTGAGGTGCGTATGCACTAATCATGTTTAGAGTAAAAACACCCCAACAACTAGCCTAATACCCATGAACCTGTCGTTCACCCTCCGAACCTCCACCATTAGCTCTTGAAGATCCCTGTCAACCAAAATACCTACCCCGTTCTTCCCCCCATGCGTCCAGAGTACCAAAGCTTAAACCCATCTATATCTCATGCGTTATCTCCCACCAATATAGTCTCCTGTAGACAAGATATATTGATCATCCTCTTATGGAGAATCTTCACTAACAATATAGACTTTCCCGTCAATGTCCCCATATTCCAAGACCCAACTCGCAACCTAGAGGCATCATTACTACCCTTACCCCCTTTCCATTACCTCCTGAGGACCCCGCCGAGAAAATGACCTTACCCTGCCATCGTTCACTACAACCACTATAATCTAATACAATCTAAGTAGAATCTACCACAGAAGTAGGGGCACTGCTAATGAACTAGGAATGATAGTAGCATCAAGTTATGTGATACTTAGTACCCTAAAGAGTGCTAAAAAGGTCTGTTAACAGATACAATTGAGCTAAATAGATTAACCACAATTAGATCACAACGACTAATAAAGAACACAATAGAAGCAAAGAAACAGGTGAACAAAATGTATTAATAATAATGTTTAACAACAAAGTAATAGGTGAACGAAATGTGACAAAACAAGAACACACTAAGAACAAAGCAACAACAAACTAATAGACAATGTACAAAAATTTAAACTATGACACCAAATCGATACTACAAGCAAGGAGACAAGTACCCTATTAGGAAAAATGCACGAAAATACAAACAAACAAATATGAACTATTAACTAAAGCAATTATGCAACTCGCAACAATGAAAGACAAAAGGATACAAGAGATTCGGAGGTACCAACTGCGGGTGAATAGAACTCGGGTCACCGATTTGGATATCGAGGTGTTGCAGTAATAGTGGACTTCCACGCACACCCACACGCCTCCGGTGCCGTTGTTTCTTGTTGTTCATTATCGGCACGAGGGTCTCACTCGCCTCTTCTCTAATATTCACCAACAATTTGATAACTTGCCATACTTTAGGGGCAAGGACTGGAGAGAAGCAGTGATTCTCCTCGACCTAGATCTAAGTGGCGGCAATTTTCTTGAAATGACAGGGAAGTGGGAAAAACCTGATGAAGAAAAAGAGAGATAGGGTGGGGAAGACGAAAAATGGAAAAAGAGAGAGGGAGAGGAAGAAACGGGGATGACTTTGGGTTGGGGGGGGGGGTAGAGGGGTTGTGAAGACGAAAAAGAGAAACAGGGAAGAAGGGTGGAAGAAAGGAGGTAAGAGAGAGAGAGGAACAGAGAGAGCAAAGGATATGGAGTGCAGGGTTATTTACCTGTATTTTTGGCAGCTGCCGGTGGTGATGCGAGCATTGGTTGGTGGAGGGTGACCGTTAGTGGAAGAGCGAAGAGAGAGAAGAGATCTTGAAGAGAGATAAAGAGAGAATTCCCATCTATTACACAATGGTACATTCCGTGCGCATTGATGATTGATTTTTGAGATATTGATATATTATGAAGCTACGATGCTTGGCGCATGGATGTAAATCAATCCCTCCACAATCACGTGATCATCCATTCAACCTTGAGCCGTGTGTGAATACTTGACACTAGGAGTTTTGGGCACTAAGAGTGCCGCTTGATGTAAAGTTTAACTATTTATCATGCATTGACAGTGTAGACTCGGGTAGAGCCATGCATATCCATATATGTTGATATTGTGCCTTCTTGTGTTCTTGATCAACTTACTTGAAAAGCATGCTTAATAGGTTATTTTTGGTTGCATACTATACTATTTATATCTTTGATTTCTTGTTGTTTCCTCATTAATTGTATATTGTGATGAGCTTATCAAGTATCGAAATTATATCATATTTGTTTAAACCTAGCCACTACTTCATCGGGGTTGTACTGATACTATACTTTTGTATATTTTTGTGCTGATCATAGTATCGGACCTAGCAGCATTCAAGAGGGCGCTTGGCAGCTGATTGGAGACTTCATGGTGAGTTGTTATGCTTAATTCGCAGCTTATGGAGTCCCCTTCTTATCCATTCTATTTTTTTTAAACCAGACTGTATTTTTATTTTTCTATAATCAGGGTTACTCTATTTAGTTGCTCATGACTTCGTACTGCCAGATTTTGGGAGATTGTTATTGTATTTTTCGTATTTGGTTGACGGTTTGAAAAGTACTTATGTTTTATCCACATCTCGGTAGCAAATTATCCTTTATTTGTCTTTCTTGTGTTGATTATGATTGTTGACTTCCCTAGAAGGTTGGAGTTAGGTTCCATCACGACTATGGTTGAATTTTGGGTCGTGACACAAAGTTTTCAACTTTCATACAAATACACTTAAATTCTCCCGATCCCCTCGGATTCTTATCTAAACATATGTACAAGTTTACATACATCATATTAATTTAATAGATGCTTCAAATCATGAATCAAAGCACATATAGTAAAATCGAGAGCTAGGTTACTAATTTTGCATTTAACATTCCAAATAGCAAGATAGTGTTCGAAGTTCTTTTTGAATCTTTGGAATACAAATATCCCATAACCGCAAGTCATAAAATACCAAATTAACCTGCATGACATTTTAAATTAGGGAACCGGGTGCTAAAACTTAGTATAATAGGTTGAATCGTTACAGTTTATTTCATTATAATTTTTACATAAATATTTTTAAATCAAGAATTATATACTATTAGGTTTTTCCCTCTCTATTGATGGTAGGCTATAATTACGTGTTTTAGTCGCTTATTACACTTCAATTTACTGCACTTTAATTGAGTTTGAGCTTTAATCGCTAGTGTTTTGCACTAATTATGTATTTTATGCCTTGTAGAAGGATTCCGAGCTATGTAGATATTACAGAATACCCAAGGGATTAATCCGGGATCGCGCTCGGGGGTCGAGAACCACGTCTGGATATCAAAAAGTCAAGAAAAATCCGGACTCTAAGAAAATAACACACCTGCGGTGCGTGGGATGGCGCGTGGCACGACGCGCCTATACATTTTCTGGCTGCTTGACAGATTTTAACTCTCTGAACTTTACCACAACTGCCCTGCGTGGCGTGTCACCCCATGCGGCGCACCTGTGCAATTTTTACAAAGTTATTATCCAATTCGTGCAGGAAAAGGTGTTTTCATCTGGGCCCGACCCTACTTAGTATAAATACATGTAAAAATATTATTTTAAGGACTTTTGACACATCCTAGAACTAAGTAAGCCAAGGAAGAGGTGTAGAAGCAAAAGCTCAAGGATTTCATCATGCAATCCTCACTCAAGACAAGGGTTTGGATTGTTTTATATTTTCCTTTAAATTAAACATTGTTATGATGAATTACTCCATATCCATAGAGTAGTTCTCTTTAGGGTTTGATGGATTTGGTGTATTAATAATCATGTGTGGATAATTAATTCTAGTCTTATGTATTGAATTATTTTGGATGTTTTAATTGTTGCATGTATATTCACTTGGTAATGTAATCGAGAGAGGCATAACTTGTGATATTATTGCATTATATTTTGTTGGTTGAAGCCATTAATTCTTCTTATTAATCGGAACTGGCTTGTTGAATTGTTGATTAAACTTAGTTAGGAGGATAATCGAGAGAGGTTCTCCTAAATAACAATCCACTACAAATTTCTTGCATATCTTCACGTGCTTAAAGTTGGTTCATCTTGTGAGGTTGAGACTTAATCGAGAGAGGAGTTTCTACTAATCAATTGAACTAATAACCAAGTGAATTCGAAAGACTCTCTTGAACATTAGAAGTGAGTTATCTAGAGTTAAATCCCAAACATTTATCTTGCACCTATTGTAAGGCCCCGTAAAATATTGCAAAATAATGTCAATAATATTTCATGGTGCCGAATTGGTTTTACGTGTTGTGTATTATAAAAATTCTTCACGGCGAGCTTGCTCACCACGGTTCGGACTTTTTAGGTTGAACAATGCATCGGAACGTAAAAGAAAATGTTTGGAAGAATTACGTGTTTCTGCGGTCCATTATGCGACCGCAGAATCACTCTTCGGACCGCATAATGGCCACATAGTGACGCAGCTTTTGGGCCAGTCTGGGAGCAATTATGCGGTCGACTAGACTTCAAGGTCTACGGACGCCAACAGATCTACCTCGAGTCTCCAAATGCCAATCTGAGCTGATATGCCTCAAGGACACCTGGACCAGTACCAAAATCTGCACAAGAAGTGCAGAGTGTAGTATGAGTACAACCGACCCAATGTACTCCGTAAGTGTCAAGCCTAACCTCGACGAGGTAGTGATGAGGCTATGACATGACACTCACGTATTTAAACATGTACATACAGAAATATACGTACAAAATAACAACAAATAAAGAATTAACAAGACCAATTGGGAGGGGACATGCGAAAAGGGTACAAGATATGGTAACTACAGCAGGGAATAAGAATAAGAATCATTCAATAAACCTTCAATCAACAAAAATGAACAAGCATAATGAATAAAATTGCACGGCATCATCCTTCGTTCTTTTACTCTCAGTCTCACTATGAAACAGTAATAACGGCACGATATCACCCTTTGTGCTTTTACTCACAATCTTACCATAAAATGATAAATACGGCACGACATCACCCTTCATGCTTTTACTCTCAATTTTGTTATGAATCAATAGATATGATACGGCATCACCCTTCGTGCTTTAACTCTCAAATACGACACGGTATCACCCTTCTTTATTTAACTCTCAAATACGGCAAGAAATCACCCTTCGTGCTTTAACACTCTGTCTTACCAAGTAAAATGAACATATAAAAAATAGGGAGATGGAATAAGCAATCAAGTCTTACGTCAATAATAGTTCCACAATACCAAGCTCAACTTCAGAAATAATACTCAATTATCACATATAGCTCATAAGTATGTAAAGAACGATCAATTATCAATTAACTAGTCTAAGCATGGATATCAGGATAAAAAAAAGATATATTACAAGAAACAAGTCCCGCCCGCATGATTTAACCCAATAACAACACATAAGTACTCGTCACCTCACATATACGTTGTATCCAACATTTAAACAAGTAGCAAATAGGCAAACAAGTCCTAATCCCTCAAGTCAAGGTTAACCACGACACTTACCTCACTCCACAAGTCGACTCAAAGCTCTACCGAAGCCTTTCCCCTAGAATCCGTCTCCAAACCACTCATATCTAATCACAATTGACTCAATAATGTCAAATATTGCTAAAGGAATCAATTACAATGCATAAATTTAGAATTTCCACACTTTTCCCCAAAAAATCAAAAATTGACCCCGGGCATGCTTGGTCAAAACCTGAGGTTTGGGCCAAAGTCCATTTTTCCATTCGCCCCAAGCCCGATTATGTCATTAGTTTCAGAATCCGACCTTAATTTGAGGTCTAAATCCCTAATTAGCAAAAACCCTCAATTCTTCCTAAATACCTAGTTTTCTACCATGGAAGAATAAATATTAAGGATATAAATTAATGGGTGATGTCAGAAATAGAATAAAATGAGTTAAAATGTACAAACCTATGAATTGATGTTGAGTTTTCTCTTAAACATCGCCTCTAGGCCGAGCTCTAATGGAGAGTTTATGAATAAATTAAAGAATCTCATACTTGGTCTGTTTTTAATCACTGGGCGTCAGGCCTTCTTCGCATTCGCGAAGGGCCTGACGCGATCGCGAAGCAGCGGCTCAAATAGCCTACACATTTGCGAAATACCCTTCGCGTTTGTGAAGGCTTACACCTACAAGCCTACGCGTTCGCGAGCCTTGAGATGCATTTGCGAAGAGTATTGGTCAGTTCCTCTCCCCCAGGTTCACAAAACTATGTGTTCGCGATATACTGTCCGTGTTCACGAAGGGCAGCCCCCCTCCACTTCATGTTCGCGTACAGTCCTTCGCGTTCACATAGAGTAAAATCCTCCTCTGCCCAGTTCCCCCTTCGCGATCGCGAAGTGCATTACACTAGAAACCAACATAAGTCCAAAAACCTGATTTTTCAAAGTGTGAATCATCCGTAGCCTATCCGAAACTTACCCGAGCCCCCGGGGCTCCAAACCAAATATGCACACAAGTCAAAAAACCCTATACTAACTCGCTCGTGTTATCAAAACACGAAAATAATGCCTAGAGCTACGAATCGGACACCAAATCAAATAAAATTTTCAAGAAAACTTTAGAACTTCTATTTTAACAACCGGACGTCCGAATCACGTCAAACCAATTTCGTTTCTCACCAAATTTTACAAACAAGTCATAAATATAGTAATGGGCCTATACCGGGTTCTGGAACCAGAATACAGACCCGGTATCAATAAAATCAAATATTGGTCAAATCCTTAAAGTCATTAAACCTTTAAACATTCAATTTTTGACATAAAGCGATAACTCGAGTTAGGGACCTCCGAATTTGATTCTCGGCATACGCCTAGGTCCCAAATCACGATACTAACCCACTGGGACCGTCAAAATACGAATCCGGGTCCATTTGCTCAAAATGATGACATAAGTCAACTCAAATAAATTTTTAAGGCAAAATTTCATATTTTATCAGTTTTTAACATAAAACCCTTCCGGGAAAACATCCGAACTGTGCATGCAAATCACGGAAGGCTTAAGAAAGCTATTGGAGGCCTAGATGACATGGAATTAAGGTTTAAAACTCTAGATGACCTATCGGATCATCACAAAAGCCAATCGCTCATACCTCCTTAGCGGGGCATCTTGGTTTCTCTCCGCGTGTGCCCGAACCATTTAAGCCTCATTTCCCGCATCTTGTCGTCTATGGGAGCCATGCCCACCTTCTCCCAAATATCTTCATTGCTAATCTTATTCAGCCTAGTGTGCCCACACATGCATCTAGGTATCCTCATCTCTGCTAGTTTCATTTTGTGTATACGGGAATTCTTGACTGGCCAACACCGCTCTATAGAACTTGCCCTCAAGTTTTGGTGGCACATTCTTTTCACACAAGACTCCAGATGCTAACCTTCATTTCATCCACCCCACCCCTATACGATGAATGACATCCTCGTCTATCTCCCCATCGCCTCTGGATGATTGACCCAAGGTACTTAAAACTTCCTCTCTCGGAGATGACTTGTGAGTCAAGCCTTACGTCCAAGTCTACTTTCCTCGTCACGTCACAGAACTTACACTCCAGGTATTATATCTTAGTCCTACATAACTTGAAACCTTTAGACTCAACGCCCTGTCTCCAAACCTCCATCCTCTCGTTAATGTCACCTCGCATCTCATCAATCAGAACTATATCATCAGCGAACAACATACACCATGGCACCTCCCTTCGAATATGGTGTGTGAGTGTATCCATCGCCAGGGCAAATAAGAACGGGTTGAGCTCAAATCCTTGGTGCAACCCCATAACCACCAGAAAATGCTCCAAGACACCACTCACAGTCCTAACCCGAGTCTTTGCGTCATGCCCCAAACCGGAGGCATAGCAGGCACCCGGTGTCGTGCTGGCCCGAGCGAACCACTCTGTAACTCATGATCGTTCGACCACACTACAACATACATAGGCCGAGTTGGCTGAACTCATTCCTTTTATAACTATCATGGGCCCACATGGCCACAACTCATAATGTACAACTATTAGTGAAAAACACTGTATCACTAAACCATCCATCGTACTTAAAACATGAATACACACAGGACGTCAATGCCTCTGAACATAATAAATTTGTGTCTACAAAGCCTCTAAAAGTATTCGACATCAAATAGGACAGGACTCCTCCCTACCCATAAGTCTATAGCAAGACTCTGAACGATGACTTATAAACTCGGCGACACTCCTAATGAAGTTGAGTCTTACCGATCATGTGATGAATGCTAACCTCGTCTACTATGAGGGCTCATCAAACTGATTATCTACACCTGCAAGCATTAATGCAGCGTCCACAACAAAAAGGATGTCAGTACGAGTAGTGTAACGAGTATGTAAGGCATGAAAATTTGTATATAAAAGACATGAAAGAAACATGGAGTAAAACACTCAACCTGTAAGTCTGAATAGCTCTATGAATCATTTCATATTTATAATGTCATGCATATGCATATAAATGTCATACCATGCATAGGTATATGCGTTCATAACATCATCAAGCCTCTGAGGGCATCCCATCATATCATCTCGGCCACTGTGGGCAAATCATCAATGTATACCAGCTGATCAGGTGGTGGTGTGTATATAACGCCATAACCTTTCCCCATACCCCATATACATATAATATACGCGTATATAATGTCATCTGGTCATGGGTCAATGTACATGTATAAATGAATGCAATGCATAATGAAGTAAGTCTATAAGATCTCTCGGAAAGTAATAAGATCAATATGCTTTCGATTAATATCATGAAATAAACTTTATCAACTTACGTATTGTCTGAGACCCCTAGTACTTCTATGAATAGAGTCATTTATGAAAGTTGCGCGTTAGCTCGTTTTATTTGTGTCATATAGATCATGCCAAAAAGAAAGAAGGGATAGCCATAACATACCTGGTCTTAACCCACTAGCTCAAGAGCTCAACTTGTATCTACTTCACAATTTGTACAATAACAAGAATAATATTATTGTCAACCATGCGAACATTTCTCTTAATAGCATAACAGATGGTAACCAATCCTATAATGAAACGGATAGCATTCCCTTTGTTACACCCTATATTTTCGTACGTAAAAATGCATCGTAAGCAATCTAATGTAGGACCAAAAATGAGATAATATTTAAAAGTATATAAAGTAATTTAATCATGTTACCTCTGAAGTTACAAATATTGAAGATCATGAACAACAAGTACAAAGAGGGTTGGACTGTTCAGAAGCTAAAGCAATTGAAGAAAATAATGTTTCGTTGAAAGTCGACAAGTTGGGAATGTTATAACATGTACCTTTGGGGTGAGACTAGGATGCTTAACATGATAAGGAGATTATGTTATGATTTATATTAGTCGTATGACATCCGTGTGTTATGTTTTGAAGTCAAGCGAGTTGTGGAACAAAAGTCGATGAAAGTCAGCACAAGTTACATTCATAAGTTTTACTGAAACTTTAGGTCGAATGTAACTGCGATTTTCTCCAAATATACTTAGAGTTATGGGGTGTTTAACCCACCAAATTAAAGATCTATGAGTCTATTTTCCAATGCATTAAACCGTTTGTCAATACGACATTGGAGTAGACAGATATAGGCATTTGTGCGATACTGCGCAAGCTGCTAGGTGACAAGTAGGTGTGTCACCTACTTGCTTAAATGAGAGCCCAAAAAATGGGCCATTTCGGGTCGTCCAAAGAGGACTTTTAAAGGCCTATTTTCTTCATATATTAGACTTAAAATAGAGCATAATAACCAGACATAAGCTCTGCAAAAAAAATCCTCCTAAAAATTTCCCACAAACCCGAATTGATTTTCTCTCCCTTTCAAGTTCTAATTGGAGGTAAAACCTAGAGTTTGAAGAACCAAGATAGGAGCTGAGTTATCCAACAAATAAGGTGAGTTTACTGCTCTCTTTCATCCAATTTTTCTTCTGTAAATTCATGGTAAGTCGTTCTATACTTGCAAGAACTTGCGGGACGGTGATCGGAAGCCGTGTGTTCGAGTTATTCACTTGTAGCGGACTGTTTTGTGGACTGTTTTGTGTTGCTGTTGGGATGCGTGTTTTACTACTATTTTGTGGAGTTTTGGTGGAGGAAGGGGATTTATAAACACCATATAAATGTAGGGTGGTTGGCTGGTCGTTCGTCATAACATTTTCGGGTCGTTTGACACTACTACGGTGGTCGTTTTGTGTATGAAGAGATTGGGGTGTGTTGGGCTGTTTTGTAGTATTTGATGGTGTATATAGGGCTGGAAATGATGTATATATGTTTTTATTGTTCTGTTCTTGTATTGTTGGTGTTATCTTGAATTTGGAGGAAGTAAGGATTATAGGGGAGATGCTGCCCGTTTTAATACAAAATAATTTTGTCGTTCGTTGTGCGATAGTTGTACCTTTCGTAACTTAACGATAGTATTATTATCATTCTTGTAGATTAAGGTGCGAAGAGGTGAGTTCAAATTGGTGATTGGAAAGATTGTGATAAGGTATGTTAAGGCTAAGCCCTTCTTTCATTTTGGCATGATCTCGTAGCTACATGTGTTAATAATGAGACATAAAGAGAAGTTCGTATTCATGAATTTATTCACATTATTATAGTCTCATAAGTTACAATATTATTCCTTATCGGGACTTCATATTCAGTTTAGTTTTGTCTTTATTCAGTCAAGAGAGCAGAGGGTCTATATATATACAGTATTACACTATTTTCACCACCATCGAGCTATAATCGGTGGGTAGGCCCCTATTGGGCAACCTCTGATCAGATGGTAAGTTATATATACCGAGCCTACTGTGGCCGAGCGCCTATGAACGAGCCCAGGATGGCCGAGATACCGAGCCCAGTATGGTCGAGCGCCAATGAGCGAGCCTACTATGGCCGAGCATTTACACGTACCAAGCCTTATAGGGCCGGACATTTATTTTACTTACTATATTGAAGGAGTTTAGTCACTATCAGCAGGTAAGTATATCTCCAGATCATCTTTGACTCCCAGTTACTTCTAGTTATTATATTATCAGTTCAGTTTCGATTTTCAGTTATGTTATTGCCTTACATACTCGGTACATTATTTCGTACTGACGTCCCTTTTCCGGGGACGCTGAATTTCATGCATGCAGGTTCAGATAGACAGACGAGTAGACCTCCTCAGTAGGTATTTCCAGAGTTTAGCCTGATCGGTAAGCTCCACATCCTTCGGAGTTATCGGGTCTAGGTTTTTGTGTGCATCTTATGTATGTATTTATATATATAATATGGGTAGGTTCGGGCCCTGTTCCGATCACAATATATCTATCAGTAGAGGCTTGTAGACATATCCTGTTGGTTAGTACAGTATGTTGGGTTTGTAAGCCTGGTATGTATAATTTGGTGGTTTGTCAGCTGTAGTAGCTATGGCGGCCTTTTCGGCCTAGCTTTATATTGATGTTTAGTTAGCGCTAGTTTCCATTCAATTTTATATTTTGCTTCGCAAATTGTCTTGCAAGGTGGCCCCATGGCCAAAGTATGACATTATATGTTCAGAGTCCCTTAGTCGCCATTTGGTACGCCAGGTTAGGTGAGGCACCGGGTGCTTGTCTCTCTCCTAGGTTCGTGGCGTGACAAACTTGGTATCAGAGCAGTTCTGTCCTAGGGAGTCTACAAGCCGTGTCTAGTAGGGTCTTGTTTATAAATGTGTTGTGCACCACATTATATAAGCAGGGAACTACAGGGCATTTAGGAGTTGGTTACCCTTATTTGAAATCTAAATCGTGCCATAGAACTGAGTTATAGGAAATTTGAATTAAACTTATGTGTTGGTATTTGCATGCACAGATGACGGTGACTAGGAAGACTACGGCTAGCCAGAGGAGAGATACAGCAGCAGGTGAGGGGACCAGCAGGGTACCCCCAGTAGATGGGGCCCAGTCTGAGGCTCAAGGCGAGACCCCTACTCAGCCATTACCGGCTCCTCCACCAACTACGGAGATTCCTAGGGAAACCGCGCATCCAGTTCCCCCTCCACTTCCATCAGATCAGGACTTGAGAAGTGCGGTGCATTTGTTGACACAGTTGGTAGCTACCCAGCAACAGGCTAGGGCATCAGCTAGTGCAGGAACTTCTGAGGGGTCTGGGAGTTCAAGGGTCTGAGAGTTTATTGCTTTGAGTCCCCCAGAGTTCACGGGGACAGATCAGAGGGAGGACCCGCAGGATTTCATAGATCAACTTCACAGGATCTTTCATGTTATGCATGCCACGGAGAAAGAGGCAGTTGAGCTAGCAGCTTTTCGACTCCGAGATATAGCCATCCTTTGGTACGAGGGATGGGAGAGGTCCAGGGGACGTGATGCACCTCCAGCTATTTGGGAGAATTTTTCAGATGCCTTCCTTGACCAGTACTTACCACGGGAGATCCGACAGGCTCGAGTCGATCAGTTTCTAGCCCTCAAGTAGGGTAATATGAGTGTTCGAGAGTATAGTCTCCGTTTTGACTCATTGGCCAGATATGCACCATCCATAGTTGCTACTATGCGGGACAGGATTCACAGGTTTATAGCAGGGTTAACCCCAGAGTTAAACGAGGCATGTGCCACCACTGCATTGCAACATAGTATGGATATCTCCCGGATTCAGGCATTCGCCCAGAATATAGAAAGGGGTAGGTGTCGGCAGCAGGGTACAGAGAGGGCTGAGCAAGGGCAACGTAAGAGGATGAGATTTCCCAGGTCTTAGGAGCAATCTCAGGGTAGTTATAGGACCCAGTACTTCGAACGGCCACCTAGGCCTCTGCCACCTCAGTTACAGGGTTGCAGGTATGACTGCTTTACTCAGTCAGGACCAGGTGAGAGCTCACGGGCGTCGGGTTTGTAGCGATAGTGAGGTTCTGCGCAGACATGGTCATTGCCTCCGCGGTGTGACATATGTGGTAGAGGACACTTGGGCCAATGCCGAGCAGGTTCTGATGCTTGTTATACATGTGGGTGTCCGGGGCAAATGATGTGAGATTACCCAAATAGAGATTCTGGGGGAATGGCACAACCAGCGAGTTCAGCAACAGGATCATCTATGTCCGTGCATCCTTCAGGGCGCGAGTCTCAGTCTTCGGCTGGTAGAGGTCGAGGAAGAGGTAGAGGTTCCAGTTTAGGTGGTAATCAGAACCGTATCTATGCTTTAGCGGGTCGACAGGACTAGGAGTCTTCACCAGACGTTATGACAGTTATATTAACCATTTGCTCTCACGATTCTTATGCTTTGATAGACCCAGGATCTACTTTATTGTATATTACCCCATTTGTCGCGAGGAAGTTTGGTATAGTGCCTGAAATACTAAGTGATCCTTTTGCGGTATCTACACCGGTCGGAGAATCGATTATTGCTAGACTGGTTTACCGAGGTTGTACGGTGACAATTTGTAGTCGTTAGACCTCAGCTGACCTAGTTGAGCTAGAGATGATGGATTTTGATGCTATCATGGGCATGGACTGGTTGGCAGCTTGTTATGCCACAGTTGATTGTCGAGCAAAGGCAGCCAAATTTCATTTTCCGGGTGAGCCAGTCCTTGAATGGGTAGGTAATACACCAACACCCAGAGGTAGGTTTATTTCCTATCTGAAGGAGAGGAAAATGATCGCAAAAGGGTGCATTTATCATATTGTGCGAGTTAGAGATGCAGATGCTGAGATACCTACACTTCAGTCTATTCCCGTAGTCAAAGAGTATGCAGATGTGTTTCCAGATGAGCTTCCAGGTATTCCTCCAGAGCGAGAGATTGATTTTGGCATCGATTTTCTTCCAGGAACTCAACCAATATCCGGCCTTCCGTATAGAATGGCACCTGCTGAATTGAAGGAGTTGAAGGAACAGTTAAAAGATTTGCTGGAGAAAGGTTACATCAGGCCCAGTACCTCACCTTGGGGTGCACCAGTACTATTTGTGCGGAAGAAAGACGGCTCGCTGAGGATGTGTATCGATTATAGGCAGCTGAACAAGGTAACTATTAAGAATAAGTATCCACTTCCAAGGATCGATGACTTGTTTGATCAGTTGCAGGGGGCTAGATGCTTTTCAAAGATAGATTTGAGGTCGGGGTACCACCAGGTCAGAGTTCGGGAAAAAGATATTCCGAAAACATCCTTCAGGACCCGATATGGCCACTTCGAGTTCCTTGTCATGTCCTTCGGGTTGACTAATGCACCCGCTTTATTTATGGACTTGATGAATAGCCTATTCCGGCCATTTTTAGATCTGTTCGTGATAGTATTTATTGATGATATTCTGGTTTATTCCCGTTCAGAGGATGAGCATGCGGACCACCTGCGAACGGTACTCCAAACCCTCCGTGATCGTAAGTTGTATGCTAAGTTTTCTAAATGTGAGTTTTGGTTGAAGTCTGTAGCATTCTTGGGGCATATTGTATCAGATGAAGGGATAAAGGTGGACAATCAGAAGATTGAGGCCGTGAAATCTTGGCCTAGACCTACCACTATGACAGAGGTTCGTAGCTTTCTAGGCTTAGCAGGATACTATCGGAGGTTCGTAGAGGGTTTTTCTTCCCTTTCAGCACCATTGACGAAGTTGACACAGAAACAAACTAAGTTTCAATGGACAGAGGCTTGCGAGCGGAGTTTCCAAGAGCTTAAGAACAGGTTGACCTCAGCTCCAGTTCTAACACTTCCATAGGGTCTAGAGGGTTATGCCGTGTATTGTGATGCATCAGGTGTCGGGTTAGGATGTGTCCTGATGCAACATGGGAAGGTAATTGCGTATGCTTCAAGGCAGTTGAGGAAGCACGAGAGGAATTATCCGACCCACGACCTCGAGTTAGCTGCGGTTGTCCATGCACTTAAGATATGGCGGCATTATTTATATGGTGTTCATGTTGATGTATTTACTGATCATAAAAGCCTACAATATATCTTCAAGCAGAAAGAGTTGAATTTGCGATAGAGGCGATGGCTTGAGTTATTGAAAGATTACGATGTTAACATTCTCTACCATCCAGGGAAAGCTAATGTTGTAGCAGATGCCTTAAGTCGCCGATCTATGGGTAGCTTAGCACATGTAGAGCCCGAGAAAAGACAATTAGCTAGAGAGATTCATCAATTGGCTTCGTTGGGGGTTCGGTTAGTAGATTCTGAGAATGGTGGAGTTGTACTCGAAAACACTACAAAATCATCCCTCATAGCTGAAGACAAGGAAAGGCAGTACGAGGACCCAGAGTTGGTCGAGTTGAGAGAGCGAGTTCCGCAGCAGAAGAAGCCACTGTTAGAGCTAAAGGGAGATGGGGTTCTCAGATATAGGGGTCGTTTGTGTGTTCTAGATGTAGCAGGACTACGAGACAGGATTATGTCAGAGGCACATTATTCATGGTATTCCATCCATCCTGGGTCGACGAAGATGTATCATGACATTAAGGATGTGTACTGGTGGAACGATATGAAGAAGAACACTGCTGAGTTTGTCGCCCAATGTACTAGTTGCCAGCAAGTGAAGGTAGAGCACCAGAAGCCCGGAGGGCTAATGCAGACTATAGAGATCCCGACATGGAAATGGAAGGCGATAAACATAGACTTTATCACGGGTTTACCTCGTTCTAATCATAAGTTCGATTCCAAATGGGTGATAGTCGATAGGCTCACGAAATCAGCTCACTTCCTACCGGTCAGATCTACATATACAGCAGAAGATTATGCAAAGTTATATATTAAGGAGATAGTGCGGCTACACAGAGTAGCAGTTTCTATTATATCTGACCGTGGGGCTCAGTTTATAGCACATTTTTGGAGGTTATTTCAGATAGGTCTAGGGACTCAGTTGAATCTCAGCACAGCTTTTCATCCACAGACTGATGGACAAGCCGAGCGCACAATTCAGACGCTCGAGGATATGTTACGAGTATGTGTGTTGGATTTTAAAAGAAGTTGGGGTGAACATCTACCTCTTATCGAGTTTGCATATAATAACAGTTACCACTCTAGTATCCAGATGGCTCCGTACGAGGCTTTGTATGGGCATAAGTGCAGATCTCCTATAGGGTGGTTTGATGTTGGGGAATCTGGGTTATATGGGCCAGACCTGGTTCAACAGGCCATAGAGAAAGTAAAGCTTATCCGGGAGCGACTGTTGACAGCTCAGAGTCGTCAGAAGTCATATTCTGACGTGCGGCGACGAGACTTAGAGTTCAGGATTAATGACTGGGTATTCTTAAAGGTATCACCTATGAAGGGCGTGATGAGGTTTGGCAAGAAAGGCAAGCTTAGCCCACGGTATATTGGGCCTTATAGGATCATTCAGAGAGTGGGCCAAGTAGCTTATGAGTTAGAGTTGCCCTCAGAATTGGAGTCTGTCCATCCGGTTTTTCACGTATCTATGCTACGGAAGTGCATTGGCGATCCTACCCGAGTGGTGCCCACGGATGATGTACAGATTACAGAGGACTTGTCATACGAGGAAATTCCAGTTGCCATCCTAGACCGACAAATCCGCAATCTACGAAATAAGGAGGTAGCTTCCGTAAAGGTTTTATGGAGGAGCAAGAATGTAGAAGAGATAAAGTGGGAATCGGAGGAAGAAATGAAGTCTAAATAGCCCCACCTATTTCAAACTGAAGATATGGCTCGAGATGGGATGCTACAACACAGCTCTATTCAGGCTAGCAGGTCATCAGGTAAGCTTTTATTTTTCACTTTTAGTATTTATGATTTACGGTCGGTGAGGCAAAGTGTTGCTATTTATAAACATTGGCCATGTGTGGCATGCATAGTATGTTTTCTGGCTACGTGCAGGTTGGTTTTAACCTAGTGTACGAAGGATACTCTGGCAAAATTTTCCAAAGTCTCTAAGAGTAAACATTCGAGGACGAATGTTCCCAAGGGGGGAATGATGTTACACCCTATATTTTCGTACGTAAAAATGCATCGTAAGCAAACTAATGTAGGACCAAAAATGAGATAATATTTAAAAGTATATAAAGTAATTTAATCATGTTACCTCTGAGGTTACAAATATTGAAGATCATGAACAACAAGTACAAAGAGGGTTGGACGGTTCAGAAGCTAAAGCAATTGAAGAAAATAATGTTTCGTCGAAAGTCGACAAGTTGGGAATGTTATAACATGTACCTTTGGGGTGAGACTAGGGTGATTAACATGATAAGGAGATTATGTTATGATTTATATTAGTCGTATGACATCCGTGTGTTATGTTTTGAAGTCAAGCGAGTTGTGGAACAAAAGTCGATGAAAGTCATCACAAGTTACATTCATAAGTTTTACTGAAACTTTAGGTCAAATGTAACTGCGATTTTCTCCCAATATACTTAGAGTTATGGGGTTTCCAAAGATCTATGAGTCTATTTTCCAAAGCATTAAACCGTTTGTCAATACGACATTGGAGTAGAAAGATATGGGCATTTGTGCGATACTGCGCAAGCTGCTAGGTGACAAGTAGGTGTGTCACCTACTTGCTTAAATGAGAGCCCAAAAAATGGGCCATTTCGGGTCATCCAAAGAGGCCTTTTAAAGGCCTATTTTATTCATATATTAGACTTAAAATAGAGCATAATAACCAGACATAAGCTCTGCAAAAAAAATCCTCCCAAAAATTTCCCACAAACCCTAATTTATTTTCTCTCCCTTTCAAGTTCTAATTGGAGGTAAAACCTAGAGTTTGAAGAACCAAGATAGGAGCTGAGTTATCCAACAAATAAGGTGAGTTTACTGCTCTCTTTTGTCCAATTTTGCTTCTGTAAATTCATGGTAAGTCGTTCTATACTTGTAAGAACTCACGGGACGGTGATCGGAAGCCGTGAGTTCGAGTTATTCACTTGTAGCGGACTGTTTTGTGGACTGTTTTGTGTTGCTGTTGGGCTGCGTGTTTTACAACTGTTTTGTGGAGTTTTGGAGGAGGAAGGGGGTTTATAAACACCATATAAATGTAGGGTGGTTGGCTGGTCGTTCGTCATAACATTTTCGGGTCGTTTGACACTACTACGGTGGTCGTTTTGTGTATGAAGAGATTGGGGTGTGTTGGGCTGTTTTGTAGTATTTGATGGTGTATATAGGGCTGGAAAATGATGTATATATGTTGTTATTATTCTGTTCTTGTATTGTTGGTGTTATCTTGAATTTGGAGGAAGTAAGGATTATAGGGGAGATGCTGCCCGTTTTAATACAAAATAAGTTTGTCGTTCGTTGTGCGATAGTTGTACCTTTCGTAACTTAACAATAGTATTATTATCATTCTTGTAGATTAAGGTGCGAAGAGGTGAGTTCAACTTGGTGATTGGAAAGATTGTGATCAGGTATGTTAAGGCTAAGCCCTTCCTTCATTTTGGCATGATCTCGTAGCCACATGTGTTAATAATGAGACATAAAGAGAAGTTTGTATTCATGAATTTATTCACATTATTCTAGTCTCATAAGTTACAATATTATTCCTTATCGGGACTTCATATTCAGTTTAGTTTTGTCTTTATTCAGTCAAGAGAGGAGAGGGTATATATATATATACAGTATTACACTATTTTCACCACCATCGAGCTATAATCGGTGGGCAGGCCCCTATTGGGCTACCTCTGATCAGATGGTAAGTTATATATATCGAGCCTACTGTGGCTGAGCGCCTATTAGCGAGCCTAGGATGGCCGAGATACCGAGCCCAGTATGGCCGAGCGCCTATGAGCGAGCCTACTACGGCCGAGCATTAACACGTACCGAGCCTTGTAGGGCCGGACATTTATTTTACTTACTATATTGAAGGAGTTTAGTCACTATCAGCAGGTAAGTATATCTCTAGATCATCTTTGACTCCCAGCTACTTCTAGTTATTATATTATCAGTTCAATTTCGATTTTCAGTTATCTTATTGCCTTACATACTCGGTACATTATTTCGTACTGACGTCCCTTTTCCGGGGACGATGCATTTCATGCATGCAGGTTCAGATAGACAGACGAGTAGACCTCCTCAGTAGGTGTTTCCAAAGTTTAGCCTGATCGGTAAGCTCCACATCCTTCGGAGTTATCGGGTCTAGGTTTTTGTGTGCATCTTATGTATGTATTTATATATATAATATGGGTAGGTCGTGGCCCTGTTCTGATCACAATATATCTATCAGTAGAGGCTTGTAGACATATCCTGTTGGTTAGTACAGTATGTTGGGTTTGTAGGCCTGGTATGTATAATTTGGTAGTTTGTCAGCTGTAGTAGCTATGACGGCCTTTTCGGCCTAGCTTTATATTGATGTTTAGATAGCGCTAGTTTCCATTCAGTTTTATATTTTGCTTCGCAAATTGTCTTGCAAGGTGGCCCCATGGCCAAAGTATGACATTATATGTTCAGAGTCCCTTAATCGCAATTTGGTATGCCAGGTTAGGTGAGGCACCGGGTGCTTGTCTCGCTCCTAGGTTCGGGGCTTGACACCCTTGTTCTTATCATTCCCTCAAGCCTCCCATAGTCAAGGTAACACAACAACACAAGCAACAACTCCTACAACAAGTTTTACAACCCAAACTATGATACAATGAGCGACAAGCTCGGCTACGATTATCAAACATACTTCTCCAATATTGTTTTTCCTTCAAAACAAATATCAATGACAACTACAACTATATATCAAAATTACTCAAATGATTCCAGAAACAACACATCTTAGAAAATTACCAAACTATTGATATAACAACAAATATGTCACAATACGATTTCCCGCTATTTATTTCCTTAATTCTCATCCCACAATTTAGCCATGACCTAGAAGAATTTAGATATACTAAGGAGAGGAAGATTCTCACATTATTTGCCAAGAAATACTCTTATTCCACCTTACTTCACATCTATGAAAGCCCGAATTAACCAACACGCCAAAACAGAACAACAAGATCGAGGTGGTGCACAAAACCCGCATATTGTCTTTGAGAAACATTACACTCTTCTTCCATAAATTACCAACTCACATTGATGATACTATAATGTAAATTCACGTTGATGATATATCCATTTGATGTTGTATTAGTGCTATGATAATTTCCAAAGATAAAAGGTTGCTGCTATATAAATAGAAGTCACGTTATATCTCCTCCAAAGATGGAAATATATGATTGCTCATGTACTTTTGTTGTTGCTATTCATTGAGCTTAAAGGTATCTGTATTATACTTGTTGTATATATCCATAGTTATTTTCTAGAAAGCCACCTAAATAAAGGATCCCAACTAATCTTTCTTGGTAGGTCATGGGGTCCACCCCACTTATACACTTCAATGCTTAGCAAGCATACTCATCCCAAAATATGACACCACCAGATTATATACACATATTAGTCATATTTTTCATTAGTTGTCATGTTCCCACATGGATAAAATAATTCTTACACTTATCCATTTATAACTAATTCCATATTCTCCAACTTTATACCAATATTTAACCAATTATCCACACAATAATTTCAAGGTCTCATTTCACTTAAATACTAATATACTTGATATACCTTACTATCATGGTCATGTGGTATAGTACCGGTGCATAAATACGAGGTATTATATCTTGGACTGTTTTTTCATCCCAAAATGTCAAACTTTGACGAAACTCTTTTTCTTCGATTCATTTACCCTCTAACCTTCAGGACTTTACTTATCACTTGTACAAATAGCATAAATAATATTGTCCTTAAACTTATGTAAATTATCTTACGACAAATTCAACGTAAAAAAAGTACAGATGTAACACTTAGCTCCATCATACATATCCTTTATCACCCTAAGGTAAGCTACCGGCACACCTTTCACCTCCAGGCATCTCTAAAGAACCTCCATATGAAACTTGTCATATGCTTTCTCAAGGTCAATAAACACCATGTGCAAATCCTTCTTCCTATCCCTGTACTGTTCCACCAACCTCCTGATAAGATGGATAACTTCTGTAGTTGAATGAACCGGCATGAACCCGAATTGGTTGTCTGATATAGACACCACCCTCCTCACCCTTCCTTCTACCACCCTCTTGTCGAGCGCAAAATCGGTCTATAAAATTTAGGCTCACTAGTCAAAGATAGTACAGTTATTAAATTATCTCCACTGGTATTGGTTTAAATATTATTTAAATATATCTTCAGCTTAACACTATTCAGGAAAAAACCTTTGATTTTGAATTATCAACAAACTAAGAATAAGAACTAAGATTATCAATTATGAATGATAACTGGAAATTTGGTATTTAAGTATCAACAATTGAATATCAATGAGAGAAATAAGGGCTTTGACAAGATATGTGCTCAACTGTTATGTAGGATATAACTCGGTGCTAAGTGCACTCTTAAGTTCTATTGACTCTTTCAATTTCAATAGATGATTAGGCAATCTTAAGGAGTCAAATTTTTCTTCCGAATGGATTAGAGTTCTGCCAAACAAACTAAGGATGTGTGTTGTGAACACATGCAAGAATACGTTAAATGGATGATCGTACGAAGAATGTCTATCAACTATTCCTCTAAATTGAGTCAATTGATAACTCTACAAGGTCTTTCGATTATCTATGAGAGTCGTGAAATTAACCCAAACAAGATAACACGATCAAAATTACAGCAACACTTCTCTTCCGATTAAAGTAAAACCACATTTAACTGATATGATGCTTCAGGGAGAAAGACAATTAACATTCTATCCACCCAGGGATATGGAACATTAAGGATAGTAAATTCTCCACACATGAAAATGACATGTCAGTGATTCTAGAAGCCCAGTGTTTAAAGATAACGGAACCTAGAGAGACACTATAAAGTAATCATGGAAGGTTTGCAGATGTCCATAATGAGTTCGCCATGGATTTTATGACTTAAAAAGTACCCAGATGCTAATGAAAGATAGGAAAACATGAGAAGCAGACATGATGCTATGATAACCCCAAAGGTGCATTTGGTCTTGACGAACAACCTATTAAGGGTCCTTATGAGAAAGGAAGTATTACAGCGACATATAGAAGGACGCGATCTCTCATGGTTATTCAACCAAAGGTCAAGAAACTAACACAATGTATTTGCTAACTAGGGAACACGGTTAGTACATGTTGCAGAGATGTAAAGAGAAAATGAACATTTGTTATGAGCTGGACATGTTTCTACTATATTAGCTAGCCGCGAAGAATTTGTACAATCCTCAAAGATATAAGTCTACCTCGGCACCACGAAACCTTAAATTCTTTGGCAACCTTTTACGGGGCCTTACATCCTCCCCCACTTAGGATCATTCGTCTTCGAATGAGGAGTAGAGTTCGCCCCAAACACCTAACATAACTCGACTCTTCTTTCAAATATCTCAAGCACCTAAATTTGACTAACTCCCAAAGTTTTCAGAAATTTTGGCAGAGTCTCCTCTGTAATTGGGCCCATCCACCTGCCAGAGTAACACCAAAACTACCCTAAAAACACCTCTATAACTCAACAAAACATTACAATATATATCAATAATAATAAAGTTCATATTACATGCATTACACCATCCATAGTGGTATCTTGACATGAACTGTACATATTTTAAGTCATAACACATAGAATGTACCTTTCAAACCACAATAATTTGGTTATACAAATAAGTGAGAATATCTTCTTTCCACAACACTCTAGGCCTTCGAGGTGACATCCTCGACTCACAGACTTGGCCATTGCAGTTTGACGGAGGCAATCTCAACTTTCGGACTTATCTAATAAGGATGACAATTAGGTACCTCTCTTAAGCCAATTACCCATTAACTTTTACCTTCCATAGCTTCCACCGGAACAATAGACAAACGATTCTGAACTACGCTTTCGGGCATAGACACACGAAACACTAGGTTCATGGAGAACAACGATGGGGGACATCATACGCATAGCTCGGCCTATTTCCCTCAAGATTCCATAAGGCTCAATATGTACTACACCTACTTTACTTTTATTAACAACTCATATAATATCCTCATGATGAAAATCTCAAGAATAACCCGTTCACTTCCTTCCACTCTAAATCTCTACATCGAACACCTAAACTAAACCTTTGGTGACTTTCAATAGTTATTCTATGATGCGTTAGAATGAATATGACAATAGAGTTCCTTCCCAATATGTTCGATCATGGAATAATGCTTCTTCTTTGACATGTTTGAACCTATAACTCTCGATAGATTTACTATAAATAGGAACAACGAGGTTCGATATTGGACTGGATATATTCAAGAATCCATCAATGGGAATCCATGCCCTTCAATATCGGTGGCGCTCCTGGGATTTAGTCGACCCTAGAATTGTAAGTTTCCACCTTTTTGTCATTTGCTTCGATTTTCTTTTCTCCTGATTCTACCCATTTTGTCAGTTCCTCGAGCATTTTTATGATTTTGGGGTTAGCCCTGGATTCAGCTACACTCAGCCTCTCGGTGATTGGTTCGTTTCTGCGAGTGATTTTCCAGGATGGCTCGGGCTCAACACTACTGGGGGGTGCGACTTTGGTTTTACAGTTGGGTCATCACTACCTTTTGGGCCTGTAGCATTTCGAAGATCACTCGCAAGTTGATCCTATCTCCTTCACCAAATCAAGTGTATTTTGGGATGCCGATCGGACTCCCCCACGGATGCTATTCTCTGGAACGGTAGGAAGATTTCCATCGATGGACACATGTGAGTTAGCGTCGATCGGGTCTGCGACCGAAACTCCGATGGGATCGAAAGGTAGCACCTCATTACTGGGTACCATATTGTTGTTCTCGCCGTGGTAACGAGACTCAGCTTCCACATTTAGTGGTGTATATTGGGAGTTCGACATTTTGAATTTTGACCTAAAATTATAGACACTTCAAAGAACAAGTGTAAAATTGGGTGCGTTATGGAAATTTGTATCAAATTACCACTATTATCCCCAGCCCCACAACGGGTGCCAAACTGTTTATCCTAAAAAATAGATAACAATTAAATTTGTAAGTGGTTTTAAGGATACGTGGATTAATTCGATACAAATGATAAATTGCATTAGTTTAAACAAATAAAGATATAGTAACTTCAAACCACATAAGGAGGATAATTCTAGCCTTGATGAAATCCCGCCCATGATACAGATTCACAATGGCTTGCACTAGCGAACGAGAATAAGAGCTATGAATACCAGTGAATGTAATAATATATTTCTTTGGGATGCATGTTATAATGTGCCTAATGAATAATGAAACTCTCCTTTATATAGTAGAGGAGTTTTACCCTAAGTACAATTCTATAAAATGTAAAAGATCTCCCATTTAACTGATTACTGGATCCCCGTCGGTGCGTGCCGAGATTTGCGTCGTGATACCCGGTTGGTCGCGGATACTATGGCCTTCCCTTTATTGTGTTCGAATGCTCAATAATGCTCTCTAAAGTCTATTGGGATTTGGACCGATCCCCGGGTCATGGACTCAATATACTCGAGGGCGGGCTTCGTGCCTCCGGTGCCTTACTCGATGAGTCCCTTATCTCGATTTCAGTTCCTTTTCATCATGTCCCTTACTCAATTTATTTTATCGGGAAACAGGCCAGCTTATGGGTCTGGTTTCACTCGTATACAAACTTCTTTCTCCCTGACTTTCTCAAATGCCTGGGCTTTAACCCATTTAAAAGAATAGTCATTCATAAATAATATGAATTGAACCTAACCGCATGCCCATGACAGGTGGCCAACGATGTCTATTCCCCACTTCATGAATGTTAAGGGCGACAAGATCGAATGTAACAAGTGTGGATATCTGGAGTACCTCGTCGACCGCGAACATCTCCTTTGCGGTCGGTTGTTCTCCGTCAATTGTTTTAATCCCTCCTGTCATTGGGAATTTCAATACCCGGTGCAGTGTCGAGGGCGCGGCCTTCCTGTTGTGAATCCTTGGCCTCATAAACAAAGCATTGTATCGCATATGTTCTTTGATCACGTAGAACTTTGCTCCATGAATGGTTCCGACAGTGTTCACCGGTAGTGTTATCTCCCCTTTAGTGGTCTCACATGCCATATTGAATCCGTTTAGAACTTGGACTGCAGTCATAGACATCCGTAGTCGTCGTCCTCATTTGTCCCCTGCTTCTACATTTCGGTCGGGATGGTGTCGGTGATTGCTATTTGGTCCCTCCCTTGGTGTCCGAACTCGGATCCTTTGGTGTAGAAAGTGCGAATATCGGGACCACCTCGTCGACCGCGAACATCTCCTTTGCGACTGGTTATTCTCTGTAAATTGTTTTAATCCCTCCTGGCATTGGGAATTTAAACACATGGTTCAGTGTAGATGGCACTTCCTTCCTGTTGTGAATCCACGGCCTCCCAAACATAGCGTTGTATCACATATCTTCTTCAATCACGTAGAACTCTGCTTTATGAATGGTTCCGGCGGTTTTCACCGGTAGTGTTATCTCCCCTTTTGTGGTCTCACATGCCATATTGAATCCGTTAGAACTCGGACTGCAGGCACAATTTGATCTTGCAAAACCAGCTACTCTAGGACTCTCGATCTGATGATATTGGTCGAGCAACCTGGATCAATTAACACACGCTTAGCTTGAGATTTATTTATGAGTATGGATATTACTAGTGCATTGTTGTATGGTTGCACCATGCCTTCAGTGTCCTCATCGTTGAAAGATAAGGTTCCTTCTGGTACGTAATCTCGAATCCATTTTTCTCTAGTGATGAACACTTTGGTGTGCTCTAACCTCAGCCTCTAGGGGACATCGACCCCACCGATGATCATGTTAATGACATGATGTGGTTCGTCCTGCTCGATCTGCTTATTTGAGTCCCTATTCCTGAAATGGTTTTTGGCTTGATCGCTCAAGAACTCTCGAAGATGTCCGTTGTTGTATTACCGGGCTACTTTCTCTCTCAATTGTCGGTAATCCTTTATTTTGTGGCTGTCATTGCCGTGATATTTACACATTAGGTTGGGGTCCCTTTGGGTTGGATCGTACTGTAAAGGCTGAGGCCACTTGGTGTCTTTGATGCATCCGATTGTAGATATGATGGCAGCACCATCAACATTGAAGTTATACTTCGATAACTTTGGCGATTCCTTAGGCCCGATGGGGCTGTCGAAACCGCTTGTGCTCATGAGTCCCTAGTTATTTGAATCTCGATCACTTCTTCCTTTGCTTCTCATGGGGTTTCGTTCGGACCCATTACCTCTTTGTTCTCCGTTATATGGTTGATACTGGTCCCTATTTGATCGTGGTTCATGATCAATGTCTTTTTGGATCTGTCGATAGCTCTGATGGGTTAAACAGACCTGGAAGGGGCCCCAAGCAGATCATCTTCGACCCTAATTTTTCATTGACACCGATTATGTATGTCGGCCCAAGTTACAGACGAATATTCTATCAGATTTTGCTTCAACTACTTTGAAGCCAACGAGCTTCGAGCATTGAGTCCCTGGGTGAAGGCCTGAACGGCCCAATTGTCTGCGAACGGAGGCAAGTCCATTCATTCCATTTGAAACCGAGACACAAATTCGATGAGCATCTCATTATCTCTCTGTTTCACTTTGAAAAGGTCCGACTTCCTGGTTTTGACCTTGATGGCCCCGGTGTGTACTTTCACGAAGGAGACTGCAAGCATTGTAAATGAGTCAATAGAATTATGAGTAATTTGTGATACCATATCATAGCTCCCTTTGACAAATTTTCCCCAAACTGTTTTAGCAGGACAAGCTCGATCTCATCATCCTCCAGGTCGTTCCATTTAATGGCGCACGTGTAGGAGGTCACATGCTCATTTGGGTCGGTGGTTCCGTTGTATTTAGGGATTTTGGGCATGCGGAACTTCTTCGGGATTGGCTTTGGAGTTGCGCTTGGTGGAAAAGGTTTCAGAACAAACTTCTTGGAATCCAGGCCCTTTAATATCAGTGGCGCTCTTGGGATTTGGTCGACCCTGGAATTGTAAGTTTCCACTTTTTTGTCTTAGGCTTCGATTTTCTTTTCTCACAATTCTACCCGTTTTGTTAGTTCCTCCCGCATTTTTATGATTTTGGGGTTAGCCTCGGATTTAACATCACTGCGCCTCTCCGTGATTGGTTCGTTTCTGTGAGTGATTTTACAGGACGGCTCGGGTGCGCGACTTTGGTTCTGCAGCTGGGATATCACTGCCTGTTGGGCTTGTAGCATTTAGAAGATCACTCGCAAGTTAAACCCATCTCCTTCACCGTCACGTCTATTTTGGGCTGCCAATTGGACTCCCCTGTGGACGTTCTCAGGATCGGTAGGCAGATTCGCATTGATGGCCACATGTGAGTTAGCGTCGATCGGGTCCGCGACCGGAACTCCGATGGGATCGATAGGTGGCACCTCATTACTGGGTACCAGACTGTTTTTCTAGCCGTGGTGACCCGACTCAGCATCCACATTTAGAGGTACAGATTGGGAGTTCGACACTTTGAATTTCGACCTGAAATTAAAGATACTTAAAAGAACAAGTGTAAAATAGGGTGCGTTATCGAAATTTGTATCAAATTGCCACTATTATCCTCAGCCCCACGGTGGGCACCAAACCGTGGTTTTAAGGATACGTGGATTAATTTGATACAAATGATAAATTATGTTAGTTTAACCAAATTAGGATATAGTAACTTCAAACCACATAAGGAGGATAATTCCAGCCTTGATGAAATTTTTGCCCTGGATCCGTATTGACAATGGCTTGCACTAGTGAACGAGAATAAGAGCTATGAATAATAGTGAGAATAATAATATATTTCTTTGGGATGTGTGTTACAATATGCGTACTGAATAATCAGACTCCTCTTTATATTGCATGGGAGTTTTACCCTAAGTACAATTCTATAAAAGGTAAAATATCTCCCGTTTAACTAATTACTGACACCCATCGGTGCGTGACGAGATCTGTTCCATCATACCCGGTTGGTCGCGGATATTATGGCCTTCCGTTAATCGTGTTTGAATTCTCAATAATGCTCTCCGAAGTCAATTGGGATTTGGAACGATCCCTGGGTCATGGCCTCGATATACTTGAGGGCGGGTGTCGTGCCCCCAGTGCCTGACTCGATGAGTCCCTTATCTCGATTTCGGTTCCTTGTCGTCGTGTCCCTTACTCTATTTATTTTATCGGGAACCAGGCTGCCTTATGGGTCCGGTATCACCCGTATACAAACTTCTTCATCCCCGACTTTCTAAAATGCCTGGGCTTCCACTCATTTATAAAAATAGTCAGTCATAAAGAATATGAATTGAGCCTTACCGGGTGCCCATGGTAGGGGGCCAACAATGTCCATTCCCTATTTCATGAATGGCCAGGGTGACAAGACCGAATGTAGCAGCTCCATGGGCTGATGAATCATCAGTGAATATCTCTAACATCCGTAGGATTTCCATACGAACTTCTTTGCATCTTTTTCCATGTTGATCCAGTAGTATCCAGCTCTGATTATTTTACAAACCAACGATTCGGCACCCGAATGGTTCCCGCAGGGTGCCTTCGTAAACTTCCCTCAAAACAAACTCCTTATCTCCCAGTCCTATACATATGGCATGTGGGCCATCAAACGTTCTCCTGAATAGGTTGTTGTCTTCAGAGAAGCTAAACATGGCCGCCTTCGTATGCAGAGCACTTGACTCTTTAGGATCCGTGGGTAGTTTTCCGGTCTTCATGTAATCTATATACTTGTTTCTCTAGTCCCAGGTCAAGCTTGTCGAGTTTATCTCAATGTGGCCTTCTTCCACTACTGATTTCATGAGTTATACAACCGTTCCCGAGTTGAATTCATCGTTATCAACCGATGATCCTAAGTTGGCAAGAGCATCGGCTTCGCTGTTTTGATCGCGAGGTACATGTTGCAAAGTACATTGCTTGAACCGATGTACCATAACCTGTTGTTTATCTAGGTAACTCCGCATTCGCTCCTTTTTGACTTCGAACGTTCCATTGAGTTGGTTCACCACAAAGAAGGAATCGCACCTAGCTGCAATCACCTCGGCCCCCTGGATTTTAGCCAGTTCGAGACTTGCAATCATGGACTTATACTCGGCTTCATTGTTAGTCAATTTTACAGTTCTAATAGATTGCCTAACTACATTACCCGGTTGCAGCTTCAACACGACGCCAAGTCGGGACCCCTATGCATTCAAGGAACTGTCTGTAAAGAGGGTCCAGATTCCGATGGAGGTCTCCGAGTTCAACAACAACTTCTTCTCGACCTCGGGTATTAGGGCTATTGTAAAGTCGACCGCAAAGTCTGCCAAAATTTAAGATTTGATGGCGGTTCGGGGTCGATCTTCAATATCGTACTCGCTTATTTCCATGGCCCATTTGGCCAATAGTCTTGAGAGCTTCGGCTTATGCGTTATGTTGCTCAACGGGTAAGTAGTTACAACACATATGGGACGGCACTGAAAATATGATTTTAACTTCCTAGAGGTGCTTAGCAAAGCGAGCGCCCATTTTTCCAAGTGAGGATACCTAGTTTCGAACTCGCGTAGAGTCCTGCTAACATAGTAAATAGGAAATTGCGTACCTTCGTCTTCCCTGACTAGGACTCCTCTTGCCACTATCTCGGATACTGCTAAGTATAGGTACAATTGTTCATCTGCCTTCGGAGTATGAAGCAAAGGCGAGCTCGAAAGGTATCGCTTGAGTTCTTCTAAGCCTTGCTGACACTCCGGTGTCCATGAGAAATTATTCTTCTTTTTCAGTAACGAGAAGAACTGATGGCTCTTGTCGGAGGACCTTGAAATGAATCATCCCAACCTGACTATGCGCCTGGTCAGTCTTTGAACGGTCTTGACATTGTATATCACGGTAATGTCCTCAATGGCCTTTATTTAATCGGGATAGATCTCGATTCCCCTATTAGACACCAGAAATTTTTCGGGGCCGACTCCGAATGCGCATTTCTCCGGGTTCAGCTTCATATTGTATTTCTTCAGTATGTGGAAGGTTTCCTGCAAATGTTTCAAATGGTTGTCTGCTCGTAGGGACTTAACTAACATATCATCAATGTAAACCTCCATTGATTTACCTATTGGTTCTTCGAACATTCGATTTACTAGGCATTGGTAAATGGCACCGGCATTTTTTAGTCCGAATGGCATTACGTTATATTAGTAGGTGATGTACTTAGTGATGAAGGACATTTTTTTCTAGTCTCCCGGGTCCATTTGAATTTGGTTGTCCCTAGAATAAGCATCGAGTAAGCTGAAGATCTCGTGGTCGGCCGTCACATCGATCATGCGATCGATGATGGGTAGAGGAAAAGAGTCCTTGGGGCATGCCTTTTTCTTATCTTTGTAGTCTACACACATTCTTAATTTATCCCCTTTTTTAGGGACTACCACTATGTTTGCTAACCAATCCGGGTATTTAACCTCCCGGATGGACCTTATTTTTAATAGTTTAGATACCTCGTCTTTGATGAATTCATGCTTGACTTCGGACTGAGGCTTCCTTTTCTATTTGACCGGTGGAACTTCGGATCTAGGCTCAGCATATGGGTAGTTATCTCTGGTGGGATCCCTGTCATGTCGAGGTGGGACCAAGCGAAACAATCTATGTTAGCCATAAGGAATTTACTGAGTTTCTTCCTGAGCTAGGGATTTAACCCCGACCAGGCATACCTTACGATCGGGAAGGTGCTCGATCAATATGACTTGTTCCAGTTCTTCCACTTTTGATTTGGTGGCGTCGGAATCGTCAGGGACTATGAAGGATCTGGGAATTCCGTAGTCGTCGTCCTCGTTCGTCCCCTGCTTCTCCGGTTCGGTCGGGGCCGATGGCGGTGATTGCTATTTTGTCCCTCCCTTGGTAACCGAACTCATATCCTTTTGTGTAGAAAGTGCGGATATCGGGACCACCTCGTCAACCGTGAATATCTTCTTTACAAACGGTTGTTCTCTATAAATTGTTTTAATCCCTCTCGGCGTTGGGAATTTCAACACCTGGTGCAGTGTTGAGGGCACTGCCTTCTTGTTGTGAATCCACAGCCTCCCAAATAGAGCATTTTATCGCATATCTTCTTCGATTATGTAGAACTTTGCTTCCTGAATGGTTTGGGTGGTGTTCACCTGTAGTGTTTTCTCCCCTTTTGTGTTCTCACATTCCATATTGAATCTGTTTAGAACTCGAACTGCAGGCACAATTTGATCGTGTAGAACCAGTTGCTCTACGACTCTCGATCTGATGATATTGGTCGAGCTACCAAGATCAATTAACACACGCTTAGCTTGAGATTTATTTACGAGTATGGATATTACTAGTGCATTGTTGTATGGTTGCACCATGCCTTCAGCATCCTCATCGTTCAAAGATAAGGTTCCTTCTAGTACGTAATCTCGAGTCCATTTTTCTCTAGTGATGGACACTTTGGTGTGCTTTAACATCGGCCCCTGGGGGACATCGACCCCACCCATGATCATGTTAATGACGTGATGTGGTTCCTCCTGCTCAATATTCTTATTTGAGTCCCTCTTCCTAAAATGGTTTTTGGCTCGATCGCTCAGGAACTATCGGAGATGTCCGATGTTGAATAACCGGTCTACTTTCTCTCTCAATTGTCGGTAATCCTCTATTTTGTGGCTGTGAGTTCCATGATATTTACACATTAGGTTGGAGTCCCTTTTGGATGGATCAGATTGGAGAGGATGTGGCCACTTAGTATCTTTGATGCATCCGATTGCAGATATGATGGCAGCAGCATCGACAATGAAGTTGTACTCCGATAACTTTGGCGCTTCCTTAGGCCCGATGGGCCTGTCGAAATCGCTTGTGCTCATGAGTCCCCGGTTATTTTGACCTTGATCGCTTCTCCTTTTTGCTTCTCACTGGGTTTTGTTCTGGCCCACTACCTCTTCGATCTCCGTTGTATGGTTGATACCGGTCCCTATTTGATCGTGCTTCACGATCAATGTCTCTTTTGGATCTATTGATAGCTCTGAAGGGATAAACGGACACGGAAGGGGCCCAAGCTGATCATCTTCATCCCTAATTTTTGATTGACATCGATTATATATGTCGGCCCAAGTTACAGAAGGATATTTTATCCGATTTTCCTTCAACTACTGTGAAGCCAACGAGCTTCGAGTATTGAGTCCCTAGGTGAAGACCTGAACGGCCTAATCGTCCGCGATCGGAGGCAAGTCCATTTGTTCCATTTTAAACCGAGATGAGAATTCCCTGAGCATCTCATTATCTCTCTGTTTCACTTTGAAAAGGTCTGACTTCCTGATTTCGACCTTGATGGTCCCGGCGTGTGCTTTCGTGAAGGAGTCTGCAAGCCTACCAGACGAGTCAATAGAATTGAGGGGAAATTTTTGATACCATATCATAGCTCCCTTTGACAAAGTTTCCCCGAACCTTTTCAGCAGGACAGGCTATATCTCATGATCCTCCAGGTCGTTCCCTTTAATAGTGCACGTGTAGGAGGTCACATGCTCATTTGGGTCGGTTGTTCCATTGTATTTAGGATTTTCGGGCATACAGAACTTCTTCGAGATTGGCTTCAGAGCTGCGCTAGGAGGGAAAGGTTTCTGAACAAACTTCTTGAAATCTAGGCCCTTCAATATCGGTGGCAGTCCTGGGATTTGGTCGACCCTAAAATTATATGTTTCCACTTTTTTATCATTTTCTTCGATTTTCTTTTCTACCGATTCTACCCGTTTTGTTAGTTTCTCGAGCATTTTTATGATTTCAGGGTTAGCCCTGGATTCGGCTTCACTCAGCCTCTCCTTGATTGGTTCGTTTCTATGAGTGATTTTTCGGGGCGGCTCAGGCTCAACTCTACTGGGGGCGCAGCTTTGGTTTTACAGCTGGTCTATCATTGCCTTTTGGGCCTGTATAATTTCGAAGATCATTCGCAAGTTGATCCCTTCTCGCTGCCGATCGGACTACCCCCGGACGCTGTTCTCCGGATCGGTAGGCGGATTCGCATCGATGGCCACATGTGAGTTTGCGTCGATCGGGTCCGTGACCGGAACTCCGATGGGATCGACGGGTGGCACCTCATTACTTGGTACCATATTGTTGTTCTCGCCGTGGTGACCGGACTTAGCATCCACATTTAGAGGTGCAGATTGGGAGTTTGACATTTTGGATTTCGACCTAAAATTAAAGACACTTCAAAGAAGAAGTGTAAAATAGGGTGCATTATGGAAATTTGTATCAAATTGCCACTATTATCCTCAACCCCACGGTGGGTGCCAAACTGTTTACCTTAAAAAATGGATAACAATTAAATTTGTAAGTCATTTTAAGGATACGTGGATTAATTCGATACAAATGATAAATTGCGTTAGTTTAAACAAATAAAGATATAGTAACTTCAAACCACGTAAGGATGATAATTCCAGCCTTGATGAAATTTCTGCCCTCGATCAGTATTCACAATGGCTTGCACTAGTGAACGAGAATAAGAACTATGAATAACAGTGAAAATAATAATATATTCTTTGTGATACGTGTTACATTATGCCTAATTAACAATCAGACTCCCCTTTATATAGTGGTAGAGTTTTACACTAATTATAATTCTATAAAAGATAAAACATTTCCCGTTTAACTGATTACTGGATTCCCGTCGATGCGTGCCGAGATCTGCGCCGTAATGCTCAGTTGGTCGTGGATATTATGGCCTTTCGTTAATCGTGTTTTAATGCTCAATAATGCTCTCTGAAGTCTCTTGGATTTAGACTGATACTGGGGTCATGGCCTCGATATACACGAGGGCGGGCGTCGTGCCCCCGGTGCCTAACTCGATGAGTCTCTTATTTCGATTTTTGTTCCTTGTCATCGTGTCCCTTACTCGATTTATTTTATCAGGAACTGGGCCGGCTTATGGGTTCGGTTTCACCCGTATACAAACTTCTTTCCAGCTAACTTTCTTAAATGCCTAGGCTTCCACCCATTTAGAAAAATAGTCAGTCATAAATAATATGAATTGAGCCTTACTGGGTGCCCATGGCAAGGGGCCGGCGATGTCCATTCCCCATTTCATGAATGGTGAGGGTGACAAGACCAAATTTAGCAGCTCCCCCGACTGATGAATCATCAGTGCATGTCTCTAACATCCGTCGTATTTTCGTACGAACTCCTTTGCGTCTTTTTCCATGTTGATCCAATAGTATCCGGCTTTGATTATCTTACAAACTAATGATTCGACACTCAAATGGTTCCTGTAGGTGCCTTCGTAAACTTCCCTCAAAACATACTCGGTATCTCTCGGTCCCAAACATATGGCAAGTGGGCCAACAAACGTTCTCTTGACTAGGTTGTTGTCTTCGAGCAAGCTGAACCTGGCCTCCTTCGTGTGAAGAGCCCTCGATTCTTTAGGATCTGAGGCCAGTTTTTCGGTCTTCGGGTAATCTATATGCTTGTTTCTCCAGTCCCAGACCAAGCTTGTCAAGTTTATCTCGGTGTGGCCTTCTTCCACTACCGATTTCATAAGTTGTACGACCGTTCCCGAGTTGAATTCATTGTCATCAACCGACGATACTAAGTTTGCAAGAATATCGGCTTCGCTGTTTTGATCGTGAGGTACATGTTGCAAAGTCCATTCCTTAAACCGAAATAACATCACCTGTAGTTTATCCAGGTACCTCTGCATTCGCTCCTCTTTGACTTCGAACGTTCCATTGAGTTGGTTCACCACAAGGAGGGAATCACACTTAGATTCAATCACCTCGGCCCCTAGATTTTAGCCAGTTCAAGACCTGCAATCATTGCCTCATACTCGGCCTCGTTGTTAGTCAAATTTATAGTTCTAATAGATTGCCTAACTACATTACCCATCGGTGGCTTCAATACGATGCCAAGTCCGAACCCCTTTGCATTCGAGGCACCGTCTGCAAAGAGGGTCAAGATTCCGAAGGTGGTCCCCAAGTTCAACAACTCCTTCTCGACCTCAGGTATTAGGACTGGTGTGAAGTCGTCTGCGAAGTATGCCAAAATTTGAGATTTGATGGCAGTTCAGGGTCGATATTTAGTATCGTACTCACTGATTTCCATGGCCCATTTGGCCAATCGTCCCGAGAGTTTAGGATTATGCGTTATGTTCCTTAACGGGTAAGTAGTCATGACACATATGGGATGGCATTGAAAATACGGTTTATCTGGTCCTTGGGCATGCATATGGGCGCGTATAAACTCCAGGCCACATGTGACATGCGCACGCTCAGGTGCGTGTTCATAGGTTTAGTTGCATGGCCACACTTCTCTTTCTTTCTTTTCTCAACTCATTTTTCTCCAGCTTCGTGCATTATCCATCCATTGATCATCTCTTCAGCACCTGCACTGAAAAAGAACATATTAGACCATAATTCAAGCTAAGTACCTATCAAATCAACCCCATCAAGGACACAAAGAAGGTCTAAATGTCAAGTAATTTTAAGCTCATCAAACACCCCCACACTTTGCTCGTCCTGAGTAAATCTAGAAAGTAAATATCTTCTAACACACTTAGACAAGTGGCCAGCAACAATTAACTAGACACCATCTTAAATCGCATTCAACCTTTACCATGGTCATGACATCCCCCTAGTGTCTATGTCCGCAATACCATTATTCACAATACCATTATTCACAGAACCAGTACCACCGAACTCTCAGCACAGAGTCCGATCACGACCCGATCAGCTAGGCTATCTCATTAGAGACATCAACCATAATTACTCTCAATATCAATACCACCTTCTTTAACACGGAGTCCAATCACGACCCGATCAGCTAGGCTATCCATTAGGGACATCGACCACAATCATAATTTTAATTACAATTTACAGCACAATCACCACCATGTGTGCGATATGGTGTCCGATCATGACCCGATTGGCTAGGCTGTCTTATTCGAGACATTAACTTTTTGTATCAATCATCGCATTTCATATTACTTTCACATCTTTTCATTTCATTGGCACTAATGGCCATAATTATATGATCATTCTTGGCACGTTGGCCATATTTAGTATTTCATGCTCACCTTTTCGATTTCAAACATCATTATCATCAGCAACAACAAATACAATACAAATTAAGGTATGTAGTATACATGTGAGCAATTTAGAGTCTAAGGCACATGGAGATATTTCACAAAATTTGGCATAATAGCCTTCGTTTGAACTTGACTTGAAGTCAAAACATTATTAATTCACATCCCATATTTTAACACATTCTCAATTGATAACATAACATGAATAAAGCATTTGGGGATATTTGTTAAACATACATCTTTCAACCCAATCTTAGTCGGAATAGCCTATTTTATAAAGAACCACTCGGGACTTACATAATTCACATGAATATCGTATGATCCAATTCTAGGAGAAGAGTTTAGCCAACATACCTCAATTGAGCTTCCTTCAACTCTAAAATGTTCCGAAATTCTTAGCAACTTCAATCTATTGTAGAAATATAACAAATTGTATCAAAATTAGGAAGATGATTATGGTTCTAGCTCATTTGAGCATTTTATCAAACACTAGGTATGCATAAGGTTTCAAGGTCCTTTTATGGAGGATTTCATCATCCTACATCCCAATCTTTACCATTCTTAGCTCAACAATCTTCCTACACCCTTAGGTATCACATGCATGTAAAACAAATAACTCTCATGCCCAAATATTAACTTGCTAATTACCCATTTTCAGATAATTTCGAAATTAGGGGTTTGGGTGTAGAATCTTACTTCTAGGAAGAAGACCTAATGAGTTTCCCTTCTTAATCTTCCAAAACTTGAGCAAGAATTGAAGAATCAATTGTTAAGGAGCACCTTCTCACTCTAGGGCACTCTCTGTCACACTAAAATATCAGATTATAGCTCAAAATGACCCAAAACGTGTATTTAACAAAGTAGAGTCGGATTTTTAAAAAATCCAAAAATAAAGCTCCGGAACAGGTTATGCCTTCGCATAGTGCACTGCATAACAGTTATGCGGTGGCATAGTCGACAGCATAATTGCTTCCAAATGTCCCAATTTACTGCCTCACTCTGCTGCCATTATGCTATCCGCAGAGTGATTCTGCGGTCGCATAATGGACCGCAGAAACACGCTTTTCCGCCAAAACGTTTCCTTTACATTCTGGTCCATTGTTCAGCCCAAAATGTCTGAGTCGCGGCGAGCTTAGGATCATTCGTCCTCGAATTATAGTAAAAAAACCCGTCATTAGCATCTTATGCAACTCAGTTTGTTTTATACCACACACTAGCAACCCCAAATTTGACTAACTCCCTAAATTTTCAAATATTTCGCTAAAGTTTCCCCTGTAATTAGGCCTATCCACCTGTCCGAGAGCTCCAAAAACACATCCTAACAACATATACATATTCCAACAACGTAACATAATACAAAACAACACCAACTGTGGCCTCATAAGCAATATATTTCCAGAAAGGAACGCCCTTAACGCCAATTGTTCAAATGGTACAAAATTCATAAAAAGTAAGTCTTATAATTAACCAAGATCACAACTTAATAAATACATTGTCATTCAAACAAATAAGGATACTCTTTCTTCATTTCTTCCTCAGCCTCCCAAGTAGCCTCTTCAACCTGCTTGTTTCTCCACAACACTTTCACGGAGGCAATTTCTTTATTTCTCAATTTTTGGACTTGCCGATCAATAATAGAAACAGGAATCTCTTATTAAGTCAATTTCTTATTTACCTCAATAGTCTCAACCGGAACAATGAGTGTCAGATCTCCAACTACTTTCTTCAACATAGAAACGTGAAACACCGGGTGTACTTATGACTTCTCAGGTGGCCCGGCACCATGAAACATTATTTTCTTTGCAAATTTAACCGGGCTTGACACTTAAGTACTTCGAAATTTTTGGGGTGTTACACTCACACACATTAATAATGGTGCACTTTTTTTTAACGTCTCATTGGTTCCACTCAAAATCTACCCCTACCCCCACACTTAACTCTTTTCATCTTTTAGAATCACGCACAAGGCATTCAAGTGCTTAGGGACGGCTACGGGTTCAGGTTGTAATGTGGTTGCCAAGGAAAGAGGGAATTAGGCTCAACTGGGCTAACTAGGGATAACTTTGTCAATTCTTTGGAGGGGTCAAAGCAGCAGAAAAGGGCAATCAAAGAAGGCCTACGATCATCTCCAACTCAACTATTACCTATGATTTTACCTTTAGTCACAACCAAGCCAAGTTCTATACCCTATCTGGCATGACTACTAAAAAAGCATTCATCTCACCACACACAGTATTTTGGATAGGCATTTAATTCAGACCGTAGTCACCAATGGTCTCTCTGACTTACAAGGAGAAGATTATGCATCCCACAAGTCAGGCACAGTCAATTTTTCCAACCACCAGCAATTTTTCAAAAACTTATCTAAACAAAATCTACTCTAGAAAGTTTTTGCTTCAAAAATATTACGACCATGGTAAAGAACCATACTAGAAACCCATGTAAGTACAAGTATAGAAGTTATCCTAAATAAAATAAGAAATACATTTTGGGGGTTTTTTATTTGGAAAGAAATTAAACAGTAACAATTTACACCCCACACCCACACTTAACAAGAGGCATGTCCCCATAACATAAATTTAAAATGCAAAGGTGAAAGAAACTCCCCTAACTGGGTCAATTTGTGTCGGAGACTGTGTCGAGGTCCATGTGATAATCCTGGCCGAGTGCATGCAAACATGCCATTATCTTCTGCTCGGACTTTGCATTTTTCCCACCAAGAGACTCCATTCGAGTGGCCAAATCGTCAACAGAAATGCGCATCCCAACCATCTACTGTTCCAAAGCAACCATCCTTGTTTCCCACAAACAGCTTGAAGGTTCTCTTACCACCTGCTCACATGGGGCACTAGCACCAACTTTTTCCCCACGCACCTCCCTTTCCTCCACGGGTGCATCTGACTCCTCACTCTTACCTTCAGTAAAAACAGCACATTCCTTCCCAATGATAACTTTATCAGCGCAAAATATCTTCTCTCACTTTACCTTTTCATCTATACCCTTATTTTTTGATACCCTTGCCCCACGGTACAACCGAGTGACTAACAATGGGAAAAAGAACTTATACTTGTGCACCGGACAGCGAATTGCCATCTCGTCCTGAATGACCTTAGCCACATCAAAGTCATGTTCATTGACCAAGCACTGTATCAAAGCTGCACGGGGACCATTCACCTCCGTTTTATTGCGGGATGGAATCAAACGATTGTTAATGATATGTAACCAACACTCCCCTTCCAAAGTTAGTGCAGCGGAGTGAAATTTGTGGTTGCTGATTAACCACACCACCTTCTTCCTGGGCACACAAATAGTCTGAAAGAACATATCCCACGATTGTGGTTCTTTGTTGTGCAACACAAAGTGTTTGGTTTCATAATTTTGGTCCACATACTCTGGTAAGTTCTATGCCCTTTGGATAGCTTCCTTAGAGAAATCAACCTTTTTCTTTCTGACTGTACACACGTAGTCCACATGGTCCAGGCAATTTGCATAGAATTCCATAACAACAACCAAATTGGCTTCATCAAGTTCTTCGATGAACACTCCCAATCCCCTCCCGAATAATTCATCATGAATCTTGGAACAATCACTAAGGATAGCTCTGACGTCTATTCCCCGATTAGATACGAGATTTTTGTCCGCCTTGCTATGAAACTAGTCTTGATCTCCCCAGGAGACAAACTTCTTTTGATCGTATGGGCGAGAGGATGCAGAAGCACGCGACCTCGAAGTGCCTACATCTTTAGATTTGGACGTGCCCGCTTGCCTACCGGTGGACGCGCTTGGGGTTTTTCTTTTCTTTGAAGTGGCCATTCGCACCTCAAACAACCCAAACAACTATCAGATATTGTACAATTCTTCGTACAAATGGGGTACTCAGACTTCACCCATATAGTGTCCACAAAACTACACTACACCTTGCCATGTTAAGTATCCACCCCATTAACATTAGAATATCCTCCTATTACCAGTTCACCACAGTTCACCCAAGTAAATTAAAGTGGAATATCATCGGGTGGCCAACAATTGCTAAAACAAATCTCAAGTCCCACCTAATCCCCATTGAGGCATTTAATCTATCACGTCAGTTGCAAAATTTTTGTTTTTCCTCGAAGTCATGAAATTAGCCCTAGGTTGGCTACACAAACCACATAATCAAGTGCAAATCTACCAAGCAGAGTATCAAACTTAAGTACAACAATTCCCATTAGCCTTAAAAATAAAAGTAAACAAGAACGAAAAGAAACTAGTGTACATACCTGAGACAACAAACGCGTAAAACATACCGGGTGAGTTAGGGTAGAGGAAGAGAGAGACTGAGCGAGGGAGACGGGGAGTGAGGTTTAGGAGAAATTAGAGAGAGGAGGGAACAAGTTAAGGTTGTATGTCATAAGAGAGGAGCGAAATATGGAAAATACTTAGAGGGTGGGTCAAATATTAGGGAGAAAAGAAAAAGAGGTAGAAAACTTAATTGGGTGCGTGGTTGGGTGCGCATACGGGTCGAATAATTCACTTCCTCGCATATCTACCAGTGCGTATGTTATATATGTGCACCCATATGCGTGCTCAGGCCTCCTTGTGCATGGTCGCACAAGTTCAGACATGCTAACGCACGTTTGGGCCTTCAGGTGCGCTGGAGCGCACCTATACATGCACAAAATGCCCGTTGAAGACCTCAACTCTACCATTCCACAACCTATACATCCCTGCAACCACCAAACACACACTATACAATAAATTTACCTAGCCTAAACTAAAAAAAATTGAACTATTAGAAAGGTTAGAGGTAGTTTTGAGTTATATTCATCAGCTTGACTCACTTGGGCACACTCAACTGATTATGATACTCGAGGATTGCTTAGCAAATCCTCCAACAAGATATGTTTTTAACCTGTGCCCGTTTACCTTGAAACTCTCAGTTCCTTCCAAGTTTTGGATCTCAATCGCCCCATATGGTGATACAGGTTTCACCACATACAGTCCCGTCCATCTTGACTTTAATTTTTCGGGGAACAATCTGAGTCTACTATTGTATAGCAAGACCTTTTCACCTTCCCAAAATTCTTTTAGTTTAATCTGATGGTCATGTCAATTTTTCGTCTTTTTCGCGCATTTTCATATGTGTCCAATATGAATTCCTCCATCGCATTCATCTGTGACATTTTATGTTCTCCTGCAAGACTAAGATCAAGATTAAGCAATTTAATTGCCCAATAAGCCTTATGCTCTATCTCTACAGGTAAGTGACATGACTTTCCATATACCAGGTTGAAGGGTAAAGTCCCTATGGTTGTTTGGAACGCTATTCTATACGCCTATATAGATTCATCTAACTTTACTAACCAATCTTTTCTAGAAGCACTAACCGTTTGAGTTAACGGTTACTACTTCTACTTGCCCACTAGTTTGAGTTCACAGTTACTAATTCTACTTGCCCACTAGTTTGAGCATAGTACGGGGTTCCTATTTTATGAGTCACCCCATATTTAGGTAGTAGTGTGGCAAAATGTTTATTGATAGAGTGTGACCCATTGTCACTGATGATGAATCGGAGGGTCCCAAAGCGGGAGAAGATGTTCTTCCGCATGAATTCACATACCACCCGAGCATCATTTGTCATAGTAGGGATTGCCTCGACTTTTTTGGAGACATAGTCAACAGCCACTAAGATATACTCCTTTGAATGTGGCGATAGGAAGGGACCCATAAAATCGAATGCCCAAACATCAAAGACTTCACATACTAGAATGGAATTTAGGAGCATCTCATCCCTCTTACTAATGTTACCTGTCCGTTTGCACTTGTCACATATTGCGGCGTAAGCGCTTGCATCCTTGTACAATGACGGTTAGTAAAAGCTGGCTTGCATGACTTTTGGTGATGTGCTATTTCCTCCGTAATGTGCCCCGAATGCTCCATCATGACAGTGGGATCGTATATTTTCCATTTCCCCTTCCGGCACATATGTACAAATCATACCATCTGCACATAATTTGAACAACAAGGGGTCATTCCAGAAATAACTTTTTCCCTTTCTTTGCATCTTCCTCGTTTGGTCAGAGGACAAGTCATGCGGTAGCAACCAACTAGCCAAAAATGTTTGCTATGTCAGCATACCATGTCGGTCGGTCGAAGACCGCTGCAATGGAAAAAATCTGCTCATCTAGGAACTCTTCCCTAATATCCACAGTTTCAACAGGCGGTTTCTCCCATCTAGACAGTTGGTCAGCCACTTGGTTTATGTGCCCTTCCTATCCTTGATTTCGAGATCGACTCTTGCGGAAACAATACCCACCGCATCAGACGTTGTTTTGACTCTTTGTTGCACAACAAATATTTTAGCATTGACTGGTCAGTATGGAATATCACTTTACTCCCTACTAGGTAAGATCTGAACTTGTCAAAAGCAAAGACCACTGTAAAGAACTCATTCTCCGTGATAGCATAGTTTACCTAGGCATCATTCAAAGTCCAGCTTGCATAGTAGATGGGTCTGAACATTTTATCTCTTCTCTGCCCCAACACTGCCCCCACTGCTACATCAATGGCATCGCACATGATTTCAAAGGGTTCACTCCAATCGGGAGCCACCATTATGGGGGCACTCACTAGCTTTTCGTTGATCAATTCGAATGTTCGGAGGCACTCCACATCGAACACAAACTTCACATCCTTGGCGAGCAATGTCGTTAAGGGCTTGGTGATGCTGAAAAATTTCTTGATGAATCTTCTATAAAACCCTACATGCCCCAGAAAACTTCTAATGCTTGTCACTAAAGTTTAGTGGTGGGAGCTTAGCGATCACATCAACTTTAGCTTTGTCTACTTCGATTCCTTCAGATGTGACTTTGTGGCCTAAAACTATCCCCTCCATGACAATGAAGTGACACTTTTTCCATTTTAGTACTAGGTGAGTGTCTTCACATCGTTTTAGCACAAGCTCCAGATTCCGCAAGCAATTCTTGAAGTGTTACGAACCAAACCGATGGGCCGTGACGAGTGCCCGAGTTCTACCTATCGAACACCCCTAAGCATTCGTCTAAGATATAAACATGAAATAAGTGTAGGTCATGCATAACATCTGAAAATAAACTACTGATTCATATGAACAACATACGTGGGAAAACATGCCCAAAAGACATATATATATATATATATATATATGGAATACGATAGGGCGAGCCGACAAGGCCACATACTATCCAACTATACATGACTGTCTACAGACCTCTAACAGAGTGTACAACTGTATAAAGGACGGGACTGAGCCCCTTCATACCCATTTTTATACAAAGATATCGTACCAAAACTCAATAGCAGCTCCGGATCAAATGGAGCACACCAACTCTCGCTGAGCAGGGATCCTAAGATGGGGGACTGTCAGCCTGTCTACCTGCACCTACGGGCATGAAACGCAGGCCCCCAGGCAATATGGGCATCAGTACGAATAATGTACCAAGTATGTAAGGCATAAAAATTAATATATAATAGACATGAAAGAAACACGGAGTACATGACTCAACCTGTAAGTCTGAATAGCTCTGTGAATCTTGAAATATTTATAATGTCATGAATATACATATAAATGTCATATCGTGCATAAGTATATGTGTACATAACATCATCAAGCCTTTAAGGGTATCCCATTATATCATCTCAGCCTATTTGGGCGAAGTCATAAACGTATACCAGCTGATCAGGTGGTGGTGCGTATATAACGCCATAACCTTTCCCCATACCCCATATACATATACTATACGTGTATATAACACCATCTGGCCATAGGTCGATATACACGTATAAATGGATTCAATGCATAATGAAGTAAATCAATAAGATCTCTCGGAATGTCATGAGACCCATGAACAGACGATGTGATAGTAGGACATATGGGGAATCCAGAACCTTGGCAACCCTAGTAATTCTAAGAATAGAATCATTTATAAAAGTTGTGTGCATACTCATTTCGTTGTATTATATGGATCATGCCAAAAAGAAATATGGGATATCCTAACATACCTCAAGTAGCCAATGCAACTCAACAACAAGATTATGATAACTAGCGCGCCAATCTTATAACAAAGAAGTATATGTACGACTTAGATGATGCTAGTATATTACGTATCTCAGACGATAACTCGATTCTAAAATAAAACGGGCAGCATTTCCCCTGAGTTTACTACTCCCTCAAGCCTACTATAGGTGAGATACAAACATAATACAATCAGCAACTCAAAACCAACCTAATTACAATTCGGAACCTTCAATACAATAAAAATCCCAAATATACCATAACACACCCAATCAACAAGTTATCAATTAGCCTGAAACTGCAACGATGAGTGACCAACCTACTACCCTACCACATGTGGCATTTCTCCATGCCCTTTTATTATTCCAAACTCCATAAATCAGCAGCACAACAGGCCAACATGAGTACACTACAAAACAGTCTACTTAAAGTGGAAAAATATCAAACTAACCGCTTCCGATCACCTTCCCATGAGTTCTAACTATTAGGAAACCAATTTATCAACCTTCCTTGATATTTAAACACTTAAATACATAAATTATACGTTTCTTAACTATGAAGTACCTTACAAAACTCGAACTACAAAGAAAAAAGAGAGGCGGTATAATGATACTTACGTCGTAGGGATCGTTCTGATATTATCGCTTCTCGATTTCGTACCCGGGATGTTAGTATTCTTTGAAACCCTATTAGAGAGCTCAAGGATAGGTTTTATGGTGTTCTCTGGTCGGGTTCTATGTAAAAATGAAGAGAGAGACGAGTTAAGACCTATATATCAACTTTTGAAAAGTCAAAGAGGTGCTAGCTTGGCACCCTCGGATTGGACCATCTTCCGACGCTTATATATGTTTATCCGGATGTCGTATGAATTAACGGTTAAGTGTATTAGAAACTACACTCCAAGACCATAAATTTGGTATATAATATGTCCCAAAAGACCTCATATAGCACAGGAAATTTATTTCTCAAAAAGCTCCATTACAAGGCAAATCCTTAGTCGATTTTTTCCGCAACTTAAATCCGATTTTTCCCAAACATTATTTTTTTTTCAAACATCATATATAGTCATATTATGACTTTAAACACATTTAAATCATGATTAACAAGTCTCATATTCATTATACATCACCTTGGGGGCGCACAGGGTGTAACATGAAGTCATCCCCAAAGAGAGTAAAGTCATCCATGAACACCTCCAGACATTTCCCATTCAAATATAAAACAATTGACATCATGAACCTTTGGAATGTAGTTGGTGCATTGCAGTGTCAAAAACGCATTCTCCTGTATGCAAAAATTCCCGAAGGGCAGGTAAATGTTGTTTTCTCAATGTCTTCAAGAGCAATGGGTATTTGATTGTACCCTCAACAACGATCTAAGAAACAGTAGCATCCACGTCCTGCCACCTTATCCAGCATATGATCAATGAAGGGCAGATGAAAGTGATCCTTTCTCGTTGCATCATTCAGCCTTCGATAGTCTATACACAGCCTCCAACCAGTGACATTTCTGGTAGGGATTAATCTGTTGTCCTAATTCTTCACCACTATCATGCCCTCTTTTTTTGGCACAACCTTTACAGGGCTGATCCACTATCATTCTGCACCACTTCCTCCATATTTATATATTATTTACGCTAGGGCTGCACTATAGGTTATTTACCATCTCCCAATAAGGTCTTATTCATGAAGGTTGTGGTCCTAATTCCCTGAATGTTGGCTATTCTCCAGCCGATTGCTTTTTTATACTTTCGCAATAATTCCACTAGCATGTGTTCCTATTCACCTGTAAAATTTGTATAGACAATCATAGGAACATTATTAGTCTCTAAAAGAGCATATTTTAAATGTGTATGGAGTACTTCCAACTCCAGCTTTGGATTAGTAATTTCCTTCTCAAATTCCTCTTCATCTACCACTTAGTTTTCGTCCTCCAATGCCTCAGCCTCTTTCTTGATCTCTGGGTCTTCATCCTCTGCTATACTCGATTGAGTAATGCATCTTTCTAATGAACCACCTACCAGCTTATCCAGCTTATGTTGTTCAACTAACTCTCATACCACTTCAAGTTTGAACAATGCATAGCCAGATGCCTCATCAGATGGGTATTTTATCATTCTCTTCATTTGAACCTCACAGATGTCCATAATAGCTCGGACATTGCAAAAGCACGGTCTCCCCAAAATTAGGGGTCCCTCCTTATTCACTTTCATATCTACTATAATGAAGTCTTCAGGGAAGAAAAATTTGTCCACCCTCACCGGAACATCCTCAATTATTCCTTCTGGTATAATAGTGGTCTGATCAGCCAGTTGCAATGACACTGACATAAATTTTATGAACTCCCAGTTCTCATTCCAATTTCTTGAAAACAAACGATGGCATCAAGTTAATGGATACACCTGAGTCGCACAAGGCTTTGTCAAAATTTTCACTCCCTTTATTCCTTCTGGTATTATAGTGGTCTGATCAGCCAGTTGCAATGACACTGATATAAATTTTATGAACTCCCAATTTTCATTCCAATTTCGTGAAAACAGACGATGGCATGAAGTTAACGGATACACCTGAGTCGCACAAGGCTTTGTCAAAATTTTCACTCCCTAACGAGAAGGGTGTAGTGAAGCTGTCACGGTCCCCACACTTTTGAGGAATTGTATTCTGCAGGATGGCACTAAAATGTGCCTTGAGTTTGACCATATTCGTTTCCTCTACCTTCCTTTTACTCGAAAGGATTTCCTTTAGAAATTTGGCATGGGCGGGCATTTGGTAAGCATCTCGGTGAATGAGATGTTCACATACAACTATTTCACAATCTCTAAGAATTTCACCAACATCTATCTAATTTCTCCCGCTTCATCTTCTGAGGAAAGGGTAACAATGTCATATGCTCACTTTCTTCAACTTCACTGTTTTGCTTTTGCTTAACATCTTCCTTCTCGCTGGTGTTCTCCGTGGTTAAAGACTCACTAATTTTCTGCTCTTCCTGTGTTGTGGCTGAGTTTTCACCCTTTAAACCTTTGGTTTTGCAATAGAATCTGCTAACATCTTTCCACTCCAGAGGGGCACATCTTTAATCATCTCTTTTGGGATCTTATCATTATAAAAAGGTTGCCTCCCATGAGCCCTCTCAGATAATTATTTTGCAATCTGTCCCATATGTCTTTCTAAATTCTGGGAGGTAGTTCCCTGTTCCAGGATGGTTGTGCCCTGAGTCTCAAATTTATCATCTGATATGTTTATAAACGCATTTATTAGATCCTCTACACTTGAGTTGTTGGGATGCGGAGGCTGGTACTATTGCCTTTGTTGATTTTGGAAGCCAGTAGGTCCTTGTACAGGAGCTCTAGGATTTTGTTGCTGCTATGAGTTTAAGCTACCATTTGAAGAACTCTTTGAGAAACCTAGATGTCTCTGTCCCAGAAAATTGAAATTTTTGCCTCCTTGGTAGTTTCCTCTGCTGAAATTCCCCAACACCTTCACTTCTTTCTTTACATTAGAAGTTTGACACTCATGAGTCGGTGTCCTAATCCACAAATGTCACATCCCAATTGTGGTTGATTTTGCACCTTGGCTAGTGTTAATTGCTTGATGTCCTTAGCCATAGCCGCAATCTGGGTCTGCATTATTACAGAAGATTCTACTTGGTGCATCCCCACTGACCTTCTTCGATCACCTTGGTCAGTGGACTATTGTTTGGCGTCTTCAGATAGCTCATTTAGGAATGTGGCAATTTCTTCCGGAGTTTTCTTCATGAGAGGGCCGACAACTGCACTATTCAGTAACCTCCTTGATTAAAGAATTAACCCATCCCAAAAATCTTGGAGTTGCATCCATTGCATCATTCCATTATGTGGGCATCTCCACAACAACTCCTTAAACCTTTCCCATGCCTCAACCACTATCTCCCCTTCTCCCTGGCTGAAATTGTGAATCTATTTCCTTATCCTTCAAGTCTTAGCAGTAGAGAAGTATTTTTCTGGAACTTGGTAATCATCTCCTCCCACGTACGGATAGACCCTGTGTGTAAACTCCTTAGCCACTGCTTTGCATCATCCTTCAGTGAAAAAGAGAATGCTCTGAGGTAGATATCATCATGTGATACTCCATTATAGTGAAATGTGTTCATGATTTATTCGAAGTCCGTTAGATTGTTTTTAGGATCTTTATTGGGTTTGTCTCTGAAGATGCAGTTGTTCTGAATGGTCTGGATGACTCCCTGCTTGAGTTCAGAATTGTTAACATCAATGATTGAGGGCCTCACAATGGATTGTCGTTGTTTATAGGCCGGACATGCATAATCTCCTAGAGATCTCCCAGAACTGGGGGCTGTATTTTAAAACTCGTCTTTAACCAGGGGTCAGTTGAGATTGAATCTTCGACCCTCTTCAATAGTTTCCTCTGTAGCTCTAAGGGCTGCTTCAGTTGCTACTTGTGCAGCTTGTTCTCTCTGTTGTGATGCCTCTCTTGTAGCTAAGTCCACCTCCTTTTCATTGTTCACCATTGTATTTTGAGTAGAAGTCTGACCCAAATAAAAATAACGTAAAAAATAAAATAAAAATTGTTCCTGAATTAGCACAGAAAACTATTTTTAACACTATCAATCACCAATCCCTGGCAATGACGCCAAAATTTGAAGACCAGAAAATCGGTATATAAAACATAGGCTTGCTAGTCAAAGATAGTATAGTTATTGAATCGTCTCAATGAGGATTGAATTGAATGATGTTCAAATAAATCTTTAGCTTAACACTATTGAGGAAAATAAACCCTTGATTATGAATTATCATAGAACTAAGAATAAGAACTAAAATTATCAATTCTGAATGATTAATGTAATTAAGAAGCAACAATAGAATATCAACGAGAGAAATAAGGGATGTGACAAGATATGTGCTCCACTATTATACAGGATATAACTATGTGTTAAGTTCACTCTTAAGCTCTATTGACTCTTTCGTTTTCAACAGATTATTAGGCTATTTTAAGGAGTCAAATTCTTCTTCCGAATGGATTAGTGTTCTGTTAAACAACCTAAGGATACATGATGTTAACACATGCAAGAATACGTTGAATAAATGATCATATGAAGAACGTCTCTCGACTATTCCTCTAAATTGGGTCAATTGATAACTCTACGAGCTCTTTTGATTACTTATGAGAGTCGTGAACCTAAACCAAACAAGATAACACAATGAGAATTGCAGCAATACTTCTCCTCCAATTAAAGTACAACCACAATAAACCTTGCAATTCATCTAGAACTCGATCAACAAATTCAAGCAACAAGCAGAAATCAAACCCTCGAATAATAATCAAGTCACAATATATGTCAATAACCATAAGAAAGACTACTCCATAGTGGAGAAATTGTTCATCATAGGGGTATTAAAACGACAAGAAAATAGTACAACCCACGAATTCAAGCAAACTTTCGTATTGAATGATTCGAATGAAGTATTCAAGTTCTTCGTTGTTTCCTTGACTTCTTCTCTCCAAAAGTTACTCCAAAAATCCAAGATACCTCCACTGGGACGAGCTTAGGCTTTATATAGGTCAAGGGAAATTTCCGAATAAATTGTAAAAATAGGCCTAATTAACTTTTCCCGGAGGCGGATGTGCGGCGCTTCTCTTCCCTTCCTTCCTCAGCTCGTTATTCTCCCACTTCGTACATTATCTGTCCATTAATCGTCTCTTCAACACCTGCACCGAAAAGCTATATATTAGACCATAAGCCAGGCTAAGTCCCTATCAAATTATCCCCATCAAAGACACAAAGAAGGTCTAAATGTCGAGTAATTTTAAGCTCACCACCTCTCCCAAACGTTCAATATATGACTTAGTAACTTAATACCCCTAAAGTTGTTACAACTCTGGATATCACCTTTGTTCTTGTACAGCGGTATCATCGTGCTGCACCTCTATTCATTTAGCATCCTCTTCATCCCAAAAATAACATTAAGCAGCGTAGTCCTCCTTTTCAAGCATGCTCTACCCACACACTTCCCCAATTTTTCCAATTTAAATCATTTATCAAACACTAAAATTGAGGTTGGAGTCATGAAACATAAACAAATCCGAGTCAAAACTACTTACTCCAAACCAAGTATTTCACCCCGTATTTTTGTAACTTGGATTTATCGTAAGATAATTGACATAAGTTCAAGGACAATATTATGTTTGAGGTTATAAGTGGTTATGCTAAGTTTAGAAGGTGTTGAGGAAGTGTCGTAAGGATTAGAGGTCAACAAATCGAAGAGAATAAGTTTCATCAATATAATACCCCGTGCCTTTAGGCTATGGCTTGAGCCGCTCGATGTATGTAAGTAGACCCGAGCCACGAAGAATTTTTGTCATATACAAGCATGTAAATAAAGAGCACGGTGTATAAGAAGATGAAGTCTCGAAATGATTTTATTCTTAAAGGTGTTATACTAGATAATGGTGATAATATGTATAGGAGATCTGTTTAAATTGATTAATGGTCAAGTAATGTAGGGACAAGGAATTAATTATCAATACTTATGCGGGAGGGCGTTTGTCTAATTACAAATATAGAGATTGGTCTTATGTTCATGGGGGACCTACTTAAAGGAATAGATGATGATTCATAATGTGTCAGTTCCTAACGTGGAAATGGTAACATAAACACTAACTGACTAATATGTATTAGAGGGTGACATATATAGGACAACTCATGATTTTCAAAGTGATGGCATATGAGGGTGGACCCCACTATCAACTAACAACAACTATTAAATTCACTTTTTGGTGGATACACTTATGTCTTGAAAATATATGCATAGCTATCACAAGCAACGTTTTAACAAGTATGGAGAAAATACATATTTTGCTTCTTCTCAACATAGATTAGAAACATGCCCCCTTGAGAAATTTGAGCTACAATATGTGGAGGTAGAGATATCTCCTTGCACTGAAGCAAAGCGTGAAGAATAACATAGATGTTATACCCATATCGCTTTCTTCCCGATGATAGCAATTTGGAGATTTCTTCGTAACGAAATAAGGTGGAAGAAGACTAGTTTTGGCATACAAGATTAAGGAGATTGTTCACAGATACAAGTAGGAAGTTGACATTAAAGGTATGTTAAGGCTAATCCTTCCTTCTTTTGGCATGATCCAAGTAACGAAACATATGCGTAATGTTATTCCATAAATGGTTCTACTCTTCGTAGTTAAGAATGTTTACATTATTCATTCATGTAAATCGTAATTCAGAGCATCTCTAAGTATGTTCCTAAGTCGTTATTGAGGGAAATGATATAGATGTTAATGTTCATAATATAATGTTATATCAATCTTCATTTACCACTGTGTTACGACCGGTCGGGCAGTTACCACTGATCAGTTGGATAGTCATTTTATGATATGGATAATAGTCCCAAAGAGAAGCATTGAATATATAAGTATAATTAGTATGCATATCATGGCCCTCAATCGCACTTCAAAGGTTCAGATTTATTCTCATATCTCTCTCACTGATGTCGACTTATTGTTATGTTTCAGTTCTCACTTACATACTCGGTATATTATTTGTACTAACGTCCATTTTATTGTGGATGTTGCATTCATGCCTGTAGGTGTAGCTAATCATCTTGACGATCCCTCATATTAGACGAGGTTAGCATTTAGTGAAGGATCTATAAGACTCCAGTTCATTCGAAGTGAAGCTGAGTCTATAAGTCATCATGTCAGACACTCTTAGATGTCAAACACTCTTAGAGGCTTTGTAGACACAGGTTCATTCTGTACAGTATGTCAGAGGCCTTGACGGCCCGATTATATTCATGTTTTAAGTACGATGTATCCCCGATACATTGCTTTCCCACTTACAGTTATACATTACGAGTTGTGGACATGTTGGCCCATGATAGTTACAGAAATAATGAATCCAGCCAACTCAACCTATGTATATTCTAGTTTTCGTCGAGCAATCATGAATAACATAGTGGTTTGCTCAAGCCAGTACGACAACGGGTGCCAGTCACGCCTCCCCAGGTGTGGGGCGTAACAAAGTGGTATCAGAGCATGTCCTGTCCAAGGGAGTCTACAAAGTCGTGTATAGTAGAATCTCACTTATGGGTGTGTTGCGTGCCACACTTATAATTGAGAGGCTATATGGCATTTCGGAAATGTTACCCTTCTTTCTTTTTCTAATCGTTCCATAAAGTTGAGTCATAATAAGTTAGTTTGAAGCTTCCACCAGATTGTGTATGCACCAGAGGTGCAAGTATTATAGTGGAGCTTTAAGTAGTGGATTTAAATTCCACCTATGTGGAAGGGAAGTTATGAATGTGACAGAAGATACAATGTATAGGTAAGCAAGGTAAAAGTGAAGAAGGTACGAGATACTCAAGTACATAAGGTTTTGAATAGCCTAGACTTCATATAAAGGGCTAGAAGCGTCATGATTCAGTATCCAAAAATAATAATGGTATCGTCAGTGGAACATATACCAGTCTATGATTTCCAGGTAGTGAGAGGTCTAGTTACGAGAGTAAGGAAGAGTTAGAGGCGACATGATGTCTCGCTTGAGATCACGGAATAACATAAGGAAATCTATGGTGCTAACAAGTAAATGAAGATTGCAAATAAAATGAATAGATACGTGTAGATCGCAAGCTAAAGTATGGTAAAGCGACAAGGTTTTAGGAAAATAGGAGTAAGGATAAGAATAGATAAGTGAGGAGGTGACGAGAATATGTAAGGCATCAGGATTAAGCTCATCAAATCAAGAGAGTTGATAGTTTTCGTAAGTTATAAAAAGCCAAGTATAACATAAATGAACTCAGAGGAGTTTAAGACTAGGAGCATTTAGAGGAAATGGATTGCTGCCCTAGTAATAGAATAAGAGTGTAATTATGATAAATGATAGGATCATGACATTTAGGAATATAGCTTTTTATTAAAGTAATGATTCAACATGAAGGGATTTCATGAATTGCATGGGATAAGAACAGGTTTGGTTTTAGTTTATTTAAAAGAGGAGACTGTGGTAAAATTTTTGTAAGTCGCTAAGAGTTAACATTTGAGGACGAATGTTTCTAAAGGGGGGAAGGATATTATATCACGTACTTTTGTAAGTTGGATTTATTGTAAGATAATTGACACAATTTCAAGGACAAGATTATTTTTGAGGTTATAAGTGCTTATGCTTAGTTTAGAAAGTTTTGAGGAAGTGTCGTAAGGATTAGAGGTCAACAAATTGAAGAGAATAAGTTTTGTCAATATAATACCTCATGCCTTCAGGCTATGGCGTGAGCCACTCGACCTATGTAAGTAGGCCCGGGCTAAGAAGAATTTTGGTCATATTCAAGTATGTAAATAAAGAGCACGATGTATAAGAAGATGAAGTCCCGAAATGATTTTAGACTTAAAAGTGGGACGATGATGGTTGAAAATAATATTCTAGGGAGTGCAGAGCTTATGGACTTGTGTTATACCAGATTATGGTGATAATTTATATAGGAGGTGTGTTAAAAATGATTAATATTCAAGTAATGTAGGGACAAGGAATTAATTATCAATACTTACGCGGGAGGGAGTATGTCTAATTACAAATAAAGAGACTAGTCTTATGTTCATGTGGGACCTACTTAAAGGAATAGATGATGATTCGTAATGTATAAGTCCCTAACGTGTAAATGGTAACATAAACAATAAGTGACTAATATGTATTAGAGGGTGACATCTATAGGACAAGTCATGATTTTCAAAGTGGTGGCAAATGAGGGTGGACCCCACTATTCACTAACTATAATTATTACATTCGCTTTTTTGGTAGATACACTTATGTCTTCAAAATATATGTATAGCCATGACAAGCAACATTTTAGCAAGTATGGAAGAAAATACATATTTTCCTTCTTCTCAGCATAGATTAGAAACATGTCCCCTTGAGAAATTTGAGCTACAACGTATAGAGGTAAAGATATCACCTTGCACTGAAGAACAACATAGATGTTATACCCACATCGGTTTCCTCCGGATGATATCAATTTGTAGATTTCGTCATAATGAAGTAAGGTGGAAGAAGACTAGTTTTAGCATACAAGACTGAGGAGATTTTTTACAGATACAAGTAGGAATTTGACATTAAATGTATGTTGAAGCTAATCCTTCCTTCTTTCGGCATGATCCACGTAACGAAACGTAAACGTAATATACCATAAATGGTTCTACTCTTAGTAGTTAAGAATGTTTACATTATTCATTCCTATAAAACGTAATTCAAATCATGTCTAAGTATATTCCAAAATCGTTATTGAGGCAAACAATACAGATGTTAATGTTCATAATGTAATGTTATATGCATCTTCACCGAGCTACGGCCGGTCGAGCAGTCGTGCATTTACCACCGAGCTACTGCTGGTTGGACAGTCATGTATGTACCAATGAGCTACGACCGGTTGGGCAGTTAAGCGTATACCACCAAGCTACGGACGGTTGGGTAGTCATGCATCTTCATTTACCACCGAGCTACGGCTGGTCGGGTAGTCATGCATTTACCACCGTGCTACGGCCGGTCAGGCAGTTACCACTGATCAGTTGGATAGTCATTTTATGATATGGATAATAGTCCCAAAGAGAAGCATTGAATATATAAGTATAATTAGTATGCATATCATGGCCCTCAGTGGCACTTCAGAGGTTTTGGTTGATTGTTATATCTATCTTACTGATGTTGACTTATTGCTATGTTTCAGTTCTGCCTTACATACTCGGTATATTATTTGTATTGACGTCATTTTTGTTGTGGACGCTGCATTCATGCCTGCAGATGTAGGTAATCAATTTGACAAGCCCTCGTATTAGACGAGGTTTACATTTAGCTAAGGATATGTAAGACTCCACTTCATTCAGAGTGTAGCTGAGTCTATAAGTCATCATGTTAGAGTTTTGCTACTGACTTATGGGTAAGCTGGAGCCTTTTCCAGTTTCTATGTCAAACACTATTAGATGCTTTGTAGACACGGGTTCATTATGTACAGTATGTCAAAGGATCAATAATACATCATTTGCCCACTTACAGTTCTACATTACGAGTTGTGGCCATGTTAGCCCATGATAGTTACAGAAATAATGAATTCAGCCAACTCGACCAATGTATGTTCTAGTTTTCGTTGAAAGATCATGAGTTACAACGTAGTTCGTTCAGGCCCGTACGATACCGGGTGCCAGCCCTACCTCTCCAGTTGTGGGGCGTGACACCAAGTCATGCAAATCCCCTCCAAAATCGGAAAAACTGAGCTTTCTAACCCAAAATGTGATAAAATAACAAAAGCCCTCGAAATAGAGTACTATATAAGTCTGCCCAAAGGTCCTCTTCACGATCGCGGGACCTACATCGCGATCGCGAAGAACAAATCATCAGCTGCCAAATAGCCTTCTTCTCGAACGCGGTCTAGATCCCACGAATGCAACCCCTTAGCTTAACTGGCCTATGCGAACGCGACCATCCGCACTCGAATAGGAAGGTCAACCCCTAGGGCCCTTTCCAGCTATTCCTCCTACGCAATCGCGACACGAAGGACGCGAACGTGATGAAAATGTCCCACCTCCCCCCAGTCTCCACGAATGCGACAACCATCTCGTTAGAGCGATGAGAAATTCCTCAGCCACCCAAAATATACTTCGCGATTGCAAAATTGCCTTCTGCGATCGCGATCAACTGCAAAATATCATAAAAACCAGCAACTCCAAATATGAGCGAATAAGTCCAAAACTCACTCGAAACACACCCGGGGCCATCGGGACCCCGTCCAATCATACCAACCAATCACAAAAGATAACACGGACCTACTCGAGGCCTCAAATAACACCAAAAATTATCGAAACTATGAATCACGCCTCAATTCAAGCCTAATGAACTTTCAACTTCTAAAACTTATGCCAAACTATATCAAATCAACTCGGAATGACCTCGCATTTCAAATGCAAGTCCCAAATGACTCAACGGAGGTATACCAACTCCCGAAACTATGATTCGAATCCGATATTAACAAATTCAACTCTTAGTCAAACCTATCTACTTTCTGAACCTTCAACCTTCCAAATTTCGCCAAAAAGCATCCAATCAATATACAGACCTCAAAATGTACATCTGTACATATGCCTAAGTCCAAAATCACCATACGAAGCTATTGGAATCAACAAAATACCATTTCGGGGTTGTCTATGCATAAGTCAAACTTCGGTCAACCCTTATAAAATAAAGCTTCTAAAATGAGAATCGTTATTCGAAATCACTCCCGAACTGCTCGAAAGCACAAACCAACTATAAACACATGTCACAATACTTAATATGAAGCTACGCAAGACCTTAAACCTCCGAACAGAATGCCAAAGCTCAAAATGACCGGTCGGGTCGTTACTTTCTCCCCCTCTTAAAAAAATGTTTGTCCTCGAACATGCCAAGACTTGCTCCAAACTATCAAATCACTATGTAAACTCACCATACACATATCCATGGGTCATCCCACGTCACCCAGTCTATATACTCTCATCAACACCACCTAAGCGATGATCCTTCCTTCAACCTTAGTCCACAAATCTTAGATCCCTATCTCATCACTCATGCCTCCTCCTAAGACCCGTTTCTCACATATACACACTGTATCGACCCCAACCAGCTGCAAAAAATCATGAATACATACACAAGGTACAACCACATGAGGTAACCCATTGCTCATAATCCCATAGTAACATCTCCGACCATAATAGTTGCCCATTACCAAACTTGGTACCGGTAAATAACATGATAACAACTAGAACCTCGTTCCAAATCTTACACTGCCAATGATCCATGAAACGTGTAAAAACTCATAACCTCTCGCTCGATCAACAAGCCACGCCAAATGACACCTAGACACATACGACGCAATACGTACCCACCAGCACAACTCAAATACAACTAAACACTGAAAGAGAGACACTTGAGAGAGCTATCAAACATACTACAAATATATTTCACAAGGGAGAAACAAAACATATGACTAATCACAAAGAATCCCATCCTAACATAACTCCACCGCGACACGTAGCCTGGTCCAAACATACTAATCCACATGAAACACGAGCTTCCCATCCTCAAGTCTGAATCACAAGTAGGAACAACATCCCATCAACTAAAAACCTTTCACTAACCAAATTCCCTGGAAAAAAATCAAAACATGTAACAGACTCCCCATTCCAATAGAGCACCACAATTGCAAGTCATGGACAAACCATCTAGAAATCACGTCATAACCATCTAGACACGGTCTACAATAGTAGAATGCACAATAAGTGCAGACACATAAACAAAGTACAAGAATCACGAAATATATCCATATATGAAGCAAGATAGGATGACTCATCCCAATAAATGTGACCCAAATCAAATAAATCAGATGCATCTCTATAACAAACCGGAACCATACATGTAGCGGCATCATCTGGTGCAGCGGCCTCGACCTTAGCAGGGAAAGCATAACAACGGGTCTGACCTCCCCCTTTACGATTCCCTCTACCCGTCTGTCATCCACCTCTAGCTGGCTGTGTAGGTGGAGAAGTAAATGGATTGGAACCCATTGCTTGAGTGTCATGATGAAGTCCATCTCTCTGAAGTCTGGGAAAATCTCTCATGATATGCCTAGTATCACCACACTCATAACAAACACTATGCAAGCGTGGCTGCTGCTACTGAGCCTATGCTTGATGACTAGAATAATCATTGTAGGAACCCTGTGCAGTAGGCACACTAAAAGATGAATGTCCAATACAAGTACACTAAGGTCCCTTGCTAGTTGAGCACTACGAGTAACCTGAAGTGTGTAATGAACTGACCGACTGACAGAACCCCCGCCATCATGGGTCAGAGTCGAACAGTAGAATCTACTAAATCCTCTAGGACCTCGAAGCCTCGTGGACACCCTATCCTCTCTCTCCTGACCATGAATACACTCAAACCTCCAAGCAATCTCCACAACCTACAGAAAAGGAGTATCAGTCTCCAGCTCCCATGCCATCCCAAGTCTGAGACCATAACTTAGCCCCGCGATAAATCTGTGAACTCTCTCTCTAACAGTAGAAACCAAACCAGGTGCATGAGGAGATAGCTCATTAAACCTCATAGCATACTCAGACACGGTCATAGTATCCCGCCACAACTGCTCAAACTTTGTGCGCCGCGTATCCCTAAGGGTATATGGAATGAATACCCTCGAAAATAGGTCATAGAACTTAGTCCAAGTAAATGGCATTGTGTCAACTAGCCTACTCTCCTCATAAGCCTGCCATGATCTATATGTTGACCCCATTAGTTGAAAATTAGTAAGATCGACCATGCTCACCTCAACTATGCCCTTAGTGCGTAGAATACAGTAATACTGATTCATAAAACCCTATGCATCCTCATAAGTGGCGCCACTAAAAGTAGGAGGATCACACATCTTGAACCTCTCAAACCTCTTCTTCTCTGCCTCTAACACCGCTGGCCCGACCCCAAGCTGAACCGTGACCACTGGTTGTACCGGCATAACACCCTAATCATGATCAACTTGAGCCCGCTACTTTGTAGTATGGGTGGCGGGAGTTTAAGCTCCTCCCCCAGCCTGTCGCGTAGCCGATGCAACTAGGATCAATCTCGCCTGAGCCAATGTACCAAACATGCTCAGGAAATGTACTAAATTCTCTTTAAGTCCAGGGGTAGTAACAGACGTCTCAGGTTCCTTCTCCTCAGCGGCTGCTCTGGCATGTGCTCTAACTATAGCACGTGCCCCTCTTGGGATTCTACCTCGGTCCCAGGCTCTTGCGGCTCTAGCAAGGAGTCTGAGTGTCTGCTTAGTTGATCTGGTAGTGTGTGTCCTCACCATCTATGAGAGAATAGAAATTCAAAGGTTCAAACTCTGAAATCAATAAATCATCACGATAGGAATGAAAGATAAGTACTGATCTGTACACACATCTCTGTACTGTAGCCTCTCGAAGATAAGTACATACGTTTATGTACGGATCCGCAAGAATCTACTAAAACTTGCTCGTGACTCATAGTATGAACCTATAGCTCTAATACCAACTTGTCACGACCCAAAATCCTACCTTAAGGATCGTGATGGCACCTAGTCTCTAAAACTAGGTAAGACGATCACTAACAATAGCTAAACCGATTAAACATGATATTACGAAACAGAGTTTAAAAAAATAGAAAGTAAAGGTGATATAAGCTAAAACGATGATAATCACAACAAATCCCAAAGAGTAGGTAGTTCAGAGTCACGAACTCTAGCTAAATACATAGAAATGTCTCAAAAATAAATATCCAGTATTGTTCTGATCGTGAATTGACAGTATAAACATAAGGAAAAGACTCTAAGGGACTGAGAATATCAAGCTACTCTACCTCAAATCCTCACGATCAAGAAGCTAACATTGCCTCTAATACCTGTATCTGCACAAAAATGTGCAGAAGTGTAGTAGGGGTACACCATGGTCGGTACCCAGTAAGTATCAAGACCTACCTCGGTGGAGTAGTGACGAGGTTCAAGTCAAGACATTCACTAATAAAATAACTTGTGTAGAATAACAATATAAATCTAACAAAGGAAAGCAAAATAAATAAATGGCAACGAAGGGTAATCATGTGATAAAACAACAACATAATCAATGCATAAATAAAATACAAGTGAGAGCAATTAAGGGGAAATAATGATAGTTCTAATCATCAAAGCATTCTGACACAAGATTTACAATAAGAATCACCCCGAGGTACTGCACCTCATAATCGCAAATCACGAGTCCCAAATAACAAATCATATACACATGGCACCTCGTGCCCATAAGATAAATCACAACCGCGTGGACAACTCACGTGTTGCACGGATAACTCACATGCCAATATCACAATACGCCCGGTGTGGTCGTAGGCTCAATATCACAATCCGTTTGGCGTGGTAACATGCTCAATATCACAATCCACCCCGCATGGTAATGGGCTACCAGTCCAACCATATTGCAGAGAAAGCAGATATACAAGAATATATGTACATGATCAATGACTTTTTGGGTTGAATGATGCACTGGAAAGTAAAGGAAAATGTTTGGCAGTGAAATGCGTTTCTGCGATCCATTATGCGACCACAGAATCACTCTGTGGACCGCATAATGGCCGCATAGTGAGGCAGTTAATTGGGATAATTTGGATGTCAATTTTGCGGCCACTATGCGATCGCAAACCAAATCAGTTCATTTCCAATTTGGCACCCTAGTTTTACGGTCATTTTGCGGACCGCATAACCATTTTGCGGTAGCATATGCGACCGTAGAACCTGTTCCGGATTTCATTTTGGGTTTTTAAAACCCGACCCTACTTCGTTAAATAATTGATTGTTAAATTTTTGCTCAAATCTTGGAAGATTAACAAGGAAAACCCACAAGGTCGTCATCCTAAAGGTAAGATTCTACACCCTACCCCTCAATTTCGAATTTGTCTAGAAATGGGTAATTAGCAATATAATGTTTGGCCATGAGAGTTATTTATTTTACATGCATGTGTTATGAAAGGGTGTAGGAAGATTGTTGAGCTAAAAATGGTAAAGATTAGGTTGTAGGATGATGGAATCCTCCACAAAAGGACCTTGAAACCTTAATGCACACCTAGTGTTTGATAAAATGCTCAAATAAGCTAGAACCATGAGCATCTTCCTAATCTTGATTCAATTTGTTATATTTCTACAATAGATTGAAGTTGCTAAGAATTCCAGAATATTTTAGAGTTGAAGGAAGCTCAATTGAGGTATGTTGGCTAAACTCCTCTCTTGGAATTGGATCCCACGATATTCAGGTGAATTATGTAAGTCCTGAGTGGTTCATTATAAAATTGGCTATTCCGAGTAAGATTGGGTTTAAGATATATGTTCAACAAGTATTCCAAATACTTTATTTATGTTATGTTATCAATTGAGGATGTGTTAAAAATATGGGTCTATCACAATTACCACCATGTGTGCGGCATGGTGTCCGATCACGACCCGACCGGCTAGGCTGTATTATTCGAGACATCAACCATTTTATATCAGTCATCGCATTTCATATTACTTTCATATCTTTTCATTTCATTGGCACTAATGGCCATAATTATAAGATCATTCTTGGAACGTTGGCCATATTTAGTATTTCTTGCTCACCTTTTCACTTTCTAACATCAACATTGTCAACAACAACAACAACAATTCAAATCAAGGCATGTAGTACACATTTGAGCAATTAAGAGCCTAAGTCACATAGAGATTCTTCACTAAATTTGGCATAATAGCCTTCATTTGGATTTAATTTAAATTCGAACATTTTTAATTGTGGTCGATGTTCCTAACGGATAGCCTAGCTGATCGGGTCGTGATCGGATTCCGTGTTAAAGACAGTGGTACTGATACTGAAAGTAATTGGGATTGATGTCTCTAATGAGATAGCCTAGTCGATCGGGTCATGATCTGACTCCATGCTAAGAGTATGGTGGAATTGGTATTGTGAATAATGTTATTGTGAATGATGGTATATCGGTACTAAGAATCTCAAACTTAAAAATATGGAAATTAATTTGAACACTGTCTTGATCCTAAATTGTGGTTTGATGTTGTTTAAGGCTTCCATTATTATTATGATATTCTTTTTTGTATTATTTATCATTCTACTGAGAGGGTGTTTTGTCATTCATACTAGTACTATTCCATATGTACTAATGTCCCTTTTGCCGGGGGCGCTGCATCTTCAATGGATGAAAGTGGTTTCACATCAGGAGACATTGATCAGTGATAGTGGTACATCCTCTCCCCAGCTGACTTGGTGAGCCCCACTTCATTTTGGGGTCATGTATCTTTTGTTTCTCTTGTATTGTGTTTGAGGTATAGCCGGGGCCTTGTTGCTGGCATTATCATAGTACTCTTTTGTATCTATTAGAGGCTCCGTAGACATAGTGTGGGTTGTGTATTGGTGCTGGGAAAGTCAAACTATGTTATGTTGTGGTTGTATTACTTGTGCATCTTTGACTTTAAAAATGATGAAACTTATGATAAGAAGTTGGTATTGCAGACTTGATCATCTTTTTGTCTAATTAATGAAATATGTATTATCTCCATTCACGGATGACTTGGGTAGAAGAAAATCTAATAGCCTTGCTCGGCCAGGTTCACTGGGTTGAGCGCCGGTCACGTTCCCCAAATTTGGTGTGTGACAATCTGAACCTGCAGGCATAAATTCAGCATCCCCGGCTAAATGGATGTTAGTACGAAATAATGTACCAGGTATGTAAGTCAATAGAATAACTGAAAGATGAAATTGGACTGATAATATAATAACAGAAAGTAACTGGGAGTAAAAGATGATTTGAAGATATGTTTACTTGCTGATACTGACTCAATTCTCTTAATATAGTTTGGAGTATTGATTTGGCTTACTTGAGGTAAGTATCTTGCCTAACATTTTGTGGGAGAATACCCCTTATGATTTGGCTATATTTTATTGCTTGTGTTACGTCAAAAGTGATGTGTACACGAGGTAACGAGCGTGTATGTGTGTTATGTGTGGTTGGTAACCGGAATAGACCTTAGCTATTAATATGCCTTAATTTGAGGATGTATTGTATATGAACCATGCTTATTCACTTTGTGCCTATGTGAACAAGATCCATACACTTGTTTTTAGCTGAAGTAAAGCTTTATTGGTTAAATACCCATCCACATTTTTGCTATTTTTTATGTCCTTATGCACTTTGTTGATATATTATGAACTCATATTCATGATAAAAACATTGGCATTATTATTAGTGATTTTGTGGCACATGAAGACATGTTGAGCAAATTGTTTGGGTATTCGCATGAGGTCTTTCATGCGAGCATGAGGTCTTTACCGTGCAAGTGTGATTATATTATGGCATGAGGTCTTTGCCATGTGAGTATAATATTTTGCAGCACGAGGTCTTTGTCATGCGAGTGTTAGTGATATTGGTAGAAGGTTTTTGTCGTGCTAGTGTGATTAGTATTGTGGCATGACATTTTTGTCGTGCGAATGTGACTGATAGTGTAGGTGTGAGGTGCCATATACATGTATTTCCATTTAATGACTTGATGTTGAAGCTAAGCTATTTACTTTCATTTAACTATTATCACTTGTTCCAATGAGATTGTTGTTATTGTTTCTGTTACACTTTCTATTGTTAGTCTTTGATTTATTACACGGGTTATTTTGACTAGTGAGTATCACATGACCTTAACCGCATCACTACTTCACCGAGGCTAGTCTGATACATAGTCGGTACTGACCATGGTGTACTCATACTATAGTTCTGCACATTATTTTTCAAATTCGAGAGTTGGAGGTAGCAAATCTAGGTGGTGCGAGCTTCATTGATCGAGAGGATTCGAGGTAGCTGCATTGACCATTGCAGTCCTTTGAAGTCCTTTCCTTATATTTATACTATCGTTTTTGTATCCAAACAGTATTTTACTTTGAGATATTCTTATGTATTATGTTAGAGCTCGTGACTTTGTACCACCTAGTTCTGTGGACATGTTTGTGGTTATCGCCATTTTTGGCATGTATTACCTTTATTTCACATTTATATTAAACATTGATTTATTCTATCACGTTTTACTGATTTAAATGTTGATAAGTGATCGGCTTACCTAGTTTTAGAGAGTAGGTGCAATCACAACCCCTATGATGGGATTTGGGTCGTGACATAGAGCAAGGAGAACATGTCTCATACAAGGGATAAAGAAGCCTAAAATCTACCCATAAACATGGTATAACCTTATCGCCCGCATATACCATTGTCACCTTGCATATACGTCACCCCAAAAAGCATAATATTTGGCATACAAGTTGTAAGGCCCCGTAAAAGTTTACCTAAAATTTGGGGTTTCGTGGTGTCGAGGTAGACTTATGTGTTGATGATTATAGAACAGTGCGTTGGGGAGTTTCTGTAGTCCATACTGCGGTTGCAGAACTGAACTGCGGTCCTCAGATCTACCGCAGAATGAAGTAAAAACTTGGGCTAATTTTAAGACCATTATGTAGTCCATTATGCGGCGGCATAATCATTTCGCAGGCCGCACAATCCATCGTAGATCCATTATAAAAATTTTCGGATGAGAGTTCTGCGGTGCATTATGGGACAGCAGACCTGTCACAGAGTGAAACAGAAAGGCCCAGTTCGAGAGGATCATCTTTGACTCCCAGTTACTTCCAGTTATTATATTATCAGTTCAGTTTCGATTTTCAGTTATGTTATTGCCTTACATACTCGGTACATTATTTTGTACTGACGTCCCTTTTTCGGGGACGCTGCATTTCATGCATGCAGGTTCAGATAGATAGACGAGTAGACCTCCTCAGTAGGTGTTTCCAGAGTTTAGCCTGATCGGTAAGCTCCACATCCTTCGGAGTTATCGGGTCTGGGTTTTTGTGTGCATCTTATGTATGTATTTATATATATAATATGGGTAGGTCGGGGCCCTGTTCCGATCATAATATATCTATCAGTAGAGGCTTGTAGACATATCCTGTTGGTTAGTGCAGTATGTTGGGTTTGTAGGCCTGGTATGTATAATTTGGTGGTTTGTCAGCTGTAGTAGCTATGACGGCCTTTTCGGCCTAGCTTTATATTGATGTTTAGTTAGCGCTAGTTTTCATTCAGTTTTATATTTTGCTTCGCAAATTGTCTTGCAAGGTGGCCCCATGGCCAAAGTATGACATTATATGTTCAGAGTCCCTTAGTCGTAATTTGGTACGCCAGGTTAGGTGATGCACCGGGTGCTTGTCTCGCTCCTAGGTTCGGGGCGTGACCGTTATGCAGTCGCATATGCGACCGCATATCTGCATCGGGTCTCCATATATTCTAATTTTGTAACCCGACCATATTTCAATATATAGTCGTTGAAGACCATTTGTAAGGTAAACGTTTGATATTTTGAGAGTGGGAAAGTGCTCTAGAGTGAAAGGGGGTTCCTAAACTCATTGTTCCTGAATTCTTGCTCAAGGCTTGGAGAATTAGAAAGGAAAACATCACTAGGCTTCCATCCTAAAGGTAAGATTCTACTCCTTAACCCTCAATTTCGGGATTTAACTAAAAATAGGTAATGAGAACAGCAATTCTTGGGCGTGGGAGTTGTCCATTATGCATGCATGTACTATCAAGGTTTGGGGGAAGATTGTTGAGCTAAATTTGGTAGAACTTGGTTCGTGGAATGAAGGAATCCACCATAGGAGGACCTTGAAATCATAATGCCCACCTAGTGCTTAATAAACTACTCAAATGAGCTGGAACCATGAACTCCCTCTTAATTTGTGTTCAATTTTGTTATATTTCTAAATAGGTCGAAGTTGCTAAGATTTCTGGAACGTTCTAGTAATTTAAGGAAAGCTCAAAGCAAGGTGTGTTGGCTAAACTTCTCTTTTAGAATTGAACCCCACAATGTCCTTGTAAGTTCCGAGTCGCTCACTATAAATTGATTATTCCGAATAAGCCTTGTGTCAAAAGATATATGTGTTCAATATGTATTCCAAATTCTCTTATCATGTTATCTTACTATTTGAGAATGTTTTTAAAGTATGGGTTGCATATCTAAATGTTGTAACTTCAAGTCGTGATTCAAGTGAAAGATATTATGCCAAATTATGTAGAAATCTCAATGTGCTTAAGAACCTTATATGCTCACATGTATACTCATAGTCTTGAATACAAATGCTTTATTGTTGATGATCCGTGATGATGTTTGAAAGTGAAAGAGGTGAGCATGAAATATGAAACACGGCCAACGTGCCAAGAATGATATTTCGCTTGGGGACACTAGTGCCAATGATACTAAGAAACGTGTAAAAGATGTTGAAATGAGTTGTAAATCCTTTTAATAATAATAAACACTTTGGGAGTATCGTTAGTCAGCCAGGAAGGATAGGTTGAAATAGCCTAACCCCGAAACTACGTGTGCCGGTGTAGGAGTGAATTCTGATTATTCCCCTCATTTGGGATGAGATTGACGCGATGAGAATATTCCCCTTTATTAGGATGAGACGATTGCTAGAAATGGGTGATGCCTATCCATGCGGTATTATGGTGAGACGGCCTAGCCGGTCGGGTCGTGATCGGACACCATGCCGCACACATGGTGGTGATTGTGACCCAAATTGTGATTCAGATAATGATTGACATTGTGACAATGATTGTGATTGTGGTTGATGTCTTTGGGTAAGACGGCCTAGCCGATCGGGCTGTGATTGGACTCCGTGCTAAAATCGCGGTTGTATATTGGTGCTAAGATCTCCCAACCTAAAATAATGGAAATTTACTTGAAGACTTATCTTGCTTCTAACTTGATGTTTAGTATTGTTTGAGGTTTCCACTGATTCCATGACTGTTCCTTCTTGTATTGCTACTTGTTGTAATGAGATGGTGTTTATCCATATATACTAGTACTATTCCATATGTATTAACGTCCCTTTTGCCAGGGGCATTGCATCTTTAATGGATGCAGGTGGTTCCGCAGCAGGTGGCACTGATCATTGATAGCAGCAAGCCCTCTTCCCAGCAGATTTGGTGAGTCCCACTTCATTTCGGGGTCTTCTATCTTTTGTTCCCCGTGCATTGTGTTTAAGGTATAACCGGGCCCTTGTTGACGGCATTATCATGGTATTCTTTTGTATCCATTAGAGGCTCCGTAGACACAATGTGGATTGTAAATGGGTGTCGGGAAAGTCAGACTAGTGTTATTGTATTTGAATTACTTATATCACTTCAACTATGAAAGTGTATGTATTTTGAGGCTTTAAAAAAATGAAGTAACTAATGGTAATGGAAATTAATGTTGTTCATGAATCCTCTTGATGTTAATTAATGAAATTTATCCTATCGTTATTTATGGGTGAGTTGGGTAGGAGGAAATCTAGCAGTCTTGCTTGGCTGGGTTATCTCGGTTGAGCACCGGTCGCGCTCCCCGAGGTCGGGGCATGACACAAGTCCTTTCCAAGAAAATATTCCTTAAGCCAAGGTTAGCCAGGATGCTTACCTTATCCAAACTAAGCTTCAACCTTCTAAAATGCCTTTTGTCTTTATTCTCGACCTACAAACATCCAAAATCATGCTAAAGAACCCTCAACAAGGCAGAATAACACTATACAAACAAATTTCAAACGATAAAGTTTCAATCTTTCACCAAATCTCAAAAGTCAATAAAAAGTCAACTCCGAGCGCACATGGTCAAAACTTGAGATAAGGTTAGATCCCATTGACCCATTACCTCACGAGTCCAAATTGGGGTCCAAAATCTCAAAATAGACTTTCTTAACTTTCAAGTAAAAAATCCTCTTTTCATCTTTTAGATTCCTTCATTTAGAGTCAAAATCAATGATAGATTCAAGTAAAAATCATAGATATATGTTAGGATTCCTTACCCCAATGATATAGACGAAATGTCCTTCAAAAATATCTCTAAATTGTGTTTAGTAGCTCCCAAAATGATAAAATAAGGTCTATGTATAAAACAGGGTTTATGTAACAACACTTGATTTTTCAGCACAAAGCCACCCAAGTATTGATGCAGCTTGGGATGCATTGTGTCCTTCATCACTTCCCCTCTGCTACTGCAACAAAGAAGGTACGCAAAGTGTCAACCTTAGGACCCATAACTGACTGCAATTTTCTGTAGTTTCCCACTCCCAACACAACTCACCCCCCCCCCCCCTCCAGACCTTGTCAATCAACAAGTTCATAAATCTTACACAGCTTGTCTGAGGTCTCAAAACGTCACAACTAGTGGTAAAGGTCCAAACCAAAATATGAACTTTCTTTAGTTCTTCAAATTCCTACTTTCACATGATATGTCTGAATTAAACCCGAGCCCCTCGGGTGATCACCAGACATATTACAAGTCCAAAATCATCAAATGAACCTATCGAAATGCTCAAATTACCAATCTGAGTCCGTTTACCCAAAACATTGACTTCAGCCAACTCTCTTATTTTTAAACCTCTAGTTACAAACTAAGTATTCCAAATCACTTCTGAACCTCTCAGGCCCCAAACCACCCATACTCGCAAATAATAAAACATCAAATGAACATACGAGAAGTCTCAAATAGGGAAATATAGCTCTAGAACTCAGAATGACTAGTTGGGTCATTACACTCTCCATCTCTTAAACAAATATTTGTCCTCGAATGGGTGTAGAAATGTACCTGGACTGATAAACAGGTGTGGATGTCTACTCCACATATTTTCCTATCTCTCCCAAGTATCATCCTCGCTAAGTTGACATTTCCAAATCACTTTCACTAAAATGGTCTCCTTTGACCTTAGCTTTAGAAATTGTCTGTCAAAAAAGCTACCGGCTCTTCTTCATTGACCAAATTCTAATCTAATTGCACTGTGCTAAAGTCTAAAACATGTGACTTGTCCTTATTATACTTCCAAATCAAAGAAATATGAAATAATTAATGTATCCTAGATAGGCTAGAAGGGAAAGCAAGCCTATAAGCAAACCTCACCAACTCTCTCTAACACCTCAAATGGGATAATAAATCTCGAACTCAACTTGCCTTTTTTCTCAAACCTCATCACACCTTTCATTGGTGAAACCTTCAAAAGTACCTTCTCACCGCCCATCAACGGCACATCACAAACCTTCTTGTTGGCATAACTCTTTTGCCTACTATGAGATGTTCGAAGCTACTTCCGAATCAACTTCACCTTCTCCGAAGCATCTCATACCAAATCCATATCCAACAACCTATCCTCACCAGGATCATACCAACCAACAGGAGAACGACTCTGTCTACTATATAGAGCCTCAAATGGAGCCATCTGAATATAGACTAGTAACTCTTATTATGAGCAAACTCTGTTAAAGGCGTTAACTTATCCCAATGACCTCCAAAATCAATCACAGAATCCCCCAACATGTCCTCAAGAATCTGAATAGTACACTCGATAGACCATCAGTTTGTCAGTGAAAAGAAGTGCTAAGCTCATCCTGCGTACCCAACTCCTATTGTACTACTCTGCAAACGTGAGACATGAACCGACTCCCCTAGTTTGAAATGAAATAAATAGGCATACCACGCAGACGAACTATTTCCCATATATAAATTTTTGCTAATCTCTCTAAAGTATAAGTAGTGCACGGACTTGGTCAATCTGTCCGCAATGACCCAAATAGCATCAAACTTCCTCAAAGTACGTGGTAAACCTACCACAAAATCCATATTGATATGCTCCCACTTCCACTCTGGTATAATCATCTTCTAAGCCAAACCAGCTTATTTCTAATGTTCATACTTGACTTTTTGACAATTCAAACACCGTGAAACATGCCCAACAATGTCCTTCTTTATCCTCCGCCACCAATTTTTCTTCAAGTCACGATACATCTTTGTAGCACCTGGGAGAATAGAATATTGTGAACTATAAGCCTCCTTAAGTATCAACTCCCTTAAACCATCAACATTCGGAACAGAAAACTGATATTGGAGTCACATAGCACCATCATGCCCAATGATAACCTACTTGGCATCACCAACATCGTGTCCTTAAGCATTAGAAAATAGGAATATCATATCGGCGAGCCTTAATGCATTCGAACAATGACAATTGTGTAAAAACACAAGAAAGAACACTAGTAGGCTCAAAAGTATCTAATCTCACAAATCTATTTGCCAAAACCTAAATATTTATAGCAAAAGACCTCTACTCAGCTAGAATGTATGCCAAACTACCTATACTCTCCACCTTTCTACTCAAGGCATTCGCTAGTAATTTGCCTTGCCCGGATGATACAAGATAGTGATATCATAATCCTTAAGAAACTCAAGAATGCCTCAAATTCAAATCCTTCTGCTTTAATAAGTGTTGAAGACTATGTTAATCAGTATTGACCTCACAAGATACACCATACAAGTAATGTCTCCAAATCTTGAGTGCATACATGATAGACGCCACCTCCAATTATGGACGGGATAATTCTTCTCATGAGGCTTCAACTACCATGACACATAAGCAATCACTCTGCCATATGTATCAATATACCTCCATAGCCAATGCATGAGTAATCATAACACACAGTGTATGAGCCTGAACATATGGCTAACACCAACACTGAGGCTATAGACAAAGCAGTCTTGATCTTCTAATAGTTCTTTTCACACTCATCTGACCATTTAAAAGGAATTGAGTCAACTTAGTCAATGAAGTTGTAGTAGATGAGAATCCATCAACAAAATGATGACAATAGCATGCCAAACCCAAGAACTCTGAATATATGTAGTTGTAGTAGGTCTAGGAAATTAAGAACCTCCTCAATCTTCTTAGGATCAACATTAATACCATCACCGGACATTATGTGGCCCAAGAATGCAATTGAGTCCAACCAAAACTCACACTTGGAGAATTTAGCATAAAGATTTTGTTCCCTCAAAGTCTAAAGCACGATCCTCGAATGCAGCTCATGCTCCTTTCTACTATGAGAGTAAACCAAGATATCATCAATGAATACTATAATAAAATAATCCAAATAAGGCTTGAACAGCCAATTCATCAAGTCCAAGAATGTTGCTGGAGCATTATTCAAGCCAAATGACATCACCAAAAAATCATAATGATCATAACGATTCCTAAAAGCTTTTAAGGAATATTCCAAGCCATAATCTTCACATAATGATAACCTAATCTGAAGACAATCTTAAAGACCACCTTAGCACCCTGAAGTTGATCAAACAAATCATCAATACGAGGGGATAAATACTTGTTCTTAATGGTAACCTTGTTCAACTGTCTGTAATCAATACATACTCATATTATAATCTTTCTTAACAAACAATATCGGTACATCCCAAGGAGAAACACTCGATCTAATAAATCCCTTATCAAGCAATCTTACAATTGCTCCTTCAACTTAGTTGGAGCCATGTTGGTTGGGATAGATTTGGGTTGAGTTTTTTACACTAAATCAATACTGAAATTAATATTCCTATTGGTGGCATACTTGATAGATCTGTAGAAAACACATTCGGAAACAATCTCTCCACTATTATCGAATCCATATAAACAACCTCCATAGCAATATCTAGAATAAAAGACAAATATGTTAAACATCCCTTCTCAACCATAGGTTGATCCTTCATAAATTAAATTAGCTTACCTATAGAATGACGAAGCGATCCTCTCCACTCTAATCTAGGCAACCTTAACATGGCTAAGGTCACAGTCTTGGCATGACAATCCAAGATAGCATGATACGGGGATAACCAATCCATTCCAAGAAGGACCTCAAAATCTGTCACGACCCCAACTTTCCTCCTAATTAATAATAACCATACAAGATTGATACACCTTGTAACATCCCGAAAAATTTTGAAGAACTTAAGTGTAAAGCCCGGTAAAGTTTGCAAAGAAAATAATGTTTCATTGTGCCGGACTAGGATTTTGAAGACCTTTTGGGTTGAACAATGCACGGGGAAGTAAAGGAAATTTTTTAGCAGAATAGTGCATTTATGCGGTCCATTATGCGACCGCAGAATCACTCTGCGGACCGCATAATAGCCGCAGAGTGAGGCAGTTAATTATGTCAGTTGGAAGCAATTATGCGGTCGACTATGCGACTTTATAACTGTTATACGGTGTATTATGCAACCGCAGAATAGTTATGCGGACCAAATAGTGACCGCAGACTCAGGCAGATTTTTGGTCATTTTGGACACCAATTATGCGACCGATATGTAGTTCGCATAACCATTATGCGGTCGCACGTGCGACCGCAGAACCTATTCCGGAGCTTCATTTTTGGGTTTTTAAAACCCGACCCTATATCGTTAAATACACTCTTTGGGTCATTTTTGAGGTATAATCTGATATTTAAGAGTGTGAGAGAGTGCCCTAGAGTGAGAAGGTGTTCCTCAATAATTGATTCTTCAATTCTTGCTCAAGTTTTGGAAGATTAAGGAGTCTTCATCCTAGAGGTAAGATTCTACACCCTAACCCTTAATTTTGAATTTTGTCTAGAAATGGGTAATAAGCAAGATAATTTCTGGGCAAGAGGGTTGTTTATTTTACATGCATGTATTATCAAATTGTGTAGAAAGATTGTTGAGCTAAAAATGGTAAAGATTGGGTTGTGGGATGATGGAATCCTCCATAAAAGGACCTTAAACCTTAATCCACACTTAGTGTTTGATAAAATGCTCAAATGAGCTGAGACCATGAATATCTTCCTAATTATGGTTCAATTTTGTTATGTCTCAAATAGATTGGGATTGCTAGAATTTCCGGAACGTTGTAGTAATTTAAGGAAAGCTCAATTGAGGTATGTTGGCTAAACTTTCTTTCTTGGAATTGAATTCCATAATGTTTCCGTGAGTTTCAAAGTTTGGGTTGCGTATTAAAATGTGGTGGCTTGAATCGTATTTCAAATGAAAGTTATGATTCCAAATGGTGTGAGAAAATCTCAATATTCTTAAGACTCTTAATTGCTCATATGTGTACCTAAAGTCTTGATTGGGAATGTCTTATTGTTGATAACCTATAAAGATGGTTGGAAGTAAAATCAGTAAATTGGAAATATAAAGTGTGGCCAACGTGCCAATAGTGAAAGTTATACTTGTGACCAATGGTGCCAATGAAATGAAATAATGTGAGAAAGATTATGAAATGAGCTTTGACTCAACTATTCCAAAATTGACTTCGACAATATAATCGGCTAAAAGTTTATGAACTCAAGTGATGCTCATATGTGGCTGTTTTAGCTAATGCTATGCTTTGTAAGAAATTTTCAATGTTTTTTGTGTTCTTACATATTCGTGAGTGAAAATTGTGTATGATTTTAACTTGTACTTCGATTGCCAATCATTTTACTCCATTTATTGGATAAAAATCGATTGTGTTAAAGCCTTCATTACTAATGAATTTAAAGTTGTGATTTCCAGAATATTCTACTTGTTGATAATTATGATGATGATCTATGAAAGGGAAGAAATGAAAGTGCTGAATATGAAATACGGCCATTGTGCCATGAATAAAGAATCATATGTATGGCCAAGAAAGCCAATGAAATAATAATGTTGCAAGTGGTTAAAAGTACGGATTAGGTGATATGTGGTGTGAAAGGTTATGAGATGTACGTATTTGTATTTTTGTTTCCAATGTGTTATGAAACCCTATGGACGATCTATGAAATGCATAGGTATATTATGTTATGAAACCCTATGGACGGTCTATGAAACGCATAGGTATATTGTGTTATGAAACCCTATGGATGGTCTATGAAACGTATAGGTATATTGTGTTATGAAATCCTGTGGACGGTTTATGAACGCATAGGTACATTGTGATATGAAATCCAGTGGATGGTCTATGAATGCATAGGTACATTGTGTTATGAAATCCTGTGGACGGTCTATGAACGCATAGGTACATTGTGATATGAAATCATGTGGACGGTCTATGAACGCACATGTACATTGTGATATGAAATCCTGTGGAGTGTCTATGAAACGCATAGGTGCATTATGTATAATAGGTATAGATGTACGGTATAAATAAACACTATGGACGGTCTATGAAACGCATAAGTGTATAATATGATATGTGAACACTAAGGACGGTCTAATGAGACATATTATTAATGCAGACAATAGGTGCCCCCTTTTGTTGTCCTTGTTTGTACAGGTTGTTTCAATTACATTATATTATGTGTTCCACGTATAGATTATATGGGCATTCTATTTTGAAAGAGGATTTCTAGCTATACATACTAGTGCTATTCGACAGTACTAACGTCCCTTTTGCCGGGGGCGCTGCATATTTAATGGATGTAGGTGGTTTTACAGTAGGTGGCATTGATCAGTGATAGCAGTACATTCCTTTCAGCTGATTTGGTGAGCCCCACTTCATTTCAGGGTCATGTATCTTTTGTTTCTTAAGTACTTTGTGGTTGAGGTATAGCGGGGGCCTTGTTGCCGGCATTTCCACATTACTCTTCAGTTGTACTTAGAGGATCCGTAGACAGGTTGTGGGTGGTATTTGATGTTGGGAATTGGATTAGAACTGTTGGTATTTGGCAACATGTTTTCCATTAAATCTATAAACTCGTACTATTTTGAAAATATTGAATGATGCTATTAATGTGAATGAAATGGAAGCGGTTAATGAAATCTCTTCAGTATTTGATTAACGGAGTACATCTCCTCTTTATTCATGAATGAATTTGGGTAGAATGAAATCTAACAGGCTTGCTCAGTCGTGTTCACTCGGTTGAGCATGGGTCGCGCTCCTCGATTTTGGGGCGTGACATACCTGATCAACAATAATAGAATCTCCAATAGGCATAGACATATAGAGATGGCAATGGGGCATGGCGGGACGGTTGCGGAGTGGGTTCAATTCAACCTGCCCCGCCCCGGATAACATAATTTTCTACTTTCAACCTGCTCCGCCCCGCCCCGCATTAACCCGCACTGCTTAACTCTCTTTTTCAAAAATTATTTTCTTTTTTTAATATATGAAATTAAATTATAAAATTTATATATATAATATTTCTTGCTAATTAGTATTAATTTAATTTGACGATATTCAGGTACGAAGGTTCTCAGATGCAAAAATGAGAATGTGCATTCTTGATCCTTTCCGACCAACTCTAGTCTTCTTCAAGATGAAATGTAATAAAAAGTTATGAATATTATGAAAGACGTCAGAGACTTACTAAATTTTACTAATAATAGTCTCTGGAATATCAGTGACCAACCTAGGCCCTAGTAAAGAATCAGTGCACTTATTGAAATTGTGTAATTACCACTTTATTAGCATTGCTGTTGGGATTGAGCATGTCCCTAACAACCTAAATAAACACAGTAAGAACCATGATCTAGAGGCACACTACAGAATGACTACCTTGAACGAGTAACATATGAACCATGAATGACTAGAGCACCATGTGAATTCTAGAATGCTCATTAAACTACCCTATAAAAATGGCCTTTTCCATAATGGCCCTTTCCTCCAAACGAAGCACCACTGAATCTACCAGTACTGCGAGGCTTCTTGGCCTCACAATCCTCCCTACTCTATGTGGGCAATGTGCTTCATCCTCCCACCTACCTCAACAACTGTCATGACCTAAACACCCACCGGTGCTGTGATGGCGGCTAACATTGCTTGCTAGGCAAGCCAACAACAAATATGTGGAAATAACTTTAACAATAATAGGAAATAATAAGTGAATTTTAAATGTCACTACAATTGAAATCCACCCAAAACCTGATGTCACCGAGTGCATGAGCTCTATAGAATACTAAATACTATTTGAAAGACTAGATACTAAGAACATAAGATAAAAGGGAGGAATTCAAGGCCCGCGGATGAAATAACAATGCTCCCACGAAATGCCCAAGCAAATTCGAAGCTAGTGATGAGCACAATCGATCCCATGTACTCAATAAGTAGCAAGCCTAACCTCGGGCTGAAACTAGTGATGAGCTTAGTATGGTCCGATGTTAACTTTACATAGCCGACAACAACAATAATAGCAAATAATATCATATAAATAAAAGCAGCTCAAATAATAACAGGCTCAGCTTAAGATAACAGGAGGAAAACAAGAAATGTTTTTCAGATATGTCAGGCAAGGCATCAACTTCCATAAAACTCACTTTGACAGGTATTTAATAAGATAAAACTGTAATATCAAGCCCTAAACATTAAGTAGATACATCAAATATAAATTAGATGAGGAATAATATAACTATATTCCTGCATGTCAGTTATACATGCCAAATCAACAAAGAATCACAGTTTAAATATCAAATATATGAAATCCCATCACATTAAAAGTGCCCGGCACATAGTGCCCCTAAATCATAGTCTCAGCACTCTCATGGTGCCTGGAAAGATGCCCATGGACCCTCACTCACACATATATATACACTCTTGGAACTGTACGGGTTCCTGACATAAGTCCCTAATCCAACACGTAATGTGTGCATGCGCTCACAGGTCCCAAAGTAATATGGGTTATCACCTGACTCAAGAGGGGAGTATCATAGCCCAAGTGCTGATCAAATCAAAGTCAACGATAATCATAACACATCCCAATATGGCCTGGTGCACACGTCACCTCACTATCAAATCCCTCAGCCAAATATGGGGCCTAACGTAGAGTTCAGAACCAAAGTATGGTTCTTTTGGACTCAAATGACACAAATAGGTAAAACAAAAACTAGGTACCATTTTATATATAGCGCGGTTATTCACTGCGCTATACCTTAATGGCATGTTTGTCCGTTAAGTTATAGCGCAGTGAATAACCACGCTATATATAAAATGGCCTGCCCTACCAATAATTCATATGGGTATATCACCTATGATGTATGCGCTAAATATATAGCGCATACTATGCATGCGCTATACTTCAATTATTGTATGTCCCAGACTTGTTTTTTTCTTATTTAAGGAGTTCCAGAATTAGGTAAAAATTCATTCTAGTTCCTTCAGGTCTTCCAAAATATTTTTTCGTTAAGTTATTTTGCATTTTGTCATAATGTCCGAAGAGCAAAAAATTAGGGTTTCATTATATTGGGAGGTGAGGTTGTGGTGGAGAATAACTCAGTACGCTATAGTTGTTCTCCACAATGTCATGTTAAGTTGCCACTTACAATGGAGTATGATAGATTGGTATCATTGTTATGTGAAAAAATGAGCGTGAGAAAACGTTCGGTGAATATTAAAGTAACCGGAAGATATTCATATTTTGTTACTCCGCAATGGGTTGCTTGTTATGCTGAGTTTAACATCAAAGACGATGAAACTCTGACAGATATTTTGAGGACCCCGGATGAACACCTGGAATTTCTTGTGATTAAAATGTTAGAAATGTACGTCAAGGCTGAAGACATTTGAAATAATGAGGTTACACAAAATAGGGATATCCCTCAATAATCGAGTGGTTTTTTTTGGAGCAATATTATCCGAACAGGTTCCGGGTGGAAGAGTTTGGCCAAATCTAAACTTATCTCCACGGGCGAATACGGAGTGAGGACATAATTTCTCCCTAAGTTTACATAATCCACAAGCCGAGTGGTAAACTTTAATTTCCCTTTATGTTATAGTATTTATTTTTATGTATTGAATGTGTATTAACACTCATATATTCCACAGGGGGTACCGACCAGATATGAATTTTACAAGTTATGAACCAACAGATAGTTGGAATATGCCTAGTTTTGGTGTGTTGGATCATGGTGGTTTATCCGGGAGTCATCATCAACAGGATAATGTGCATCATGGGATATCAACACATTATGATTTTTAAGTGAAGTGATAAAGTTTATATGTAATGTTTGGATGAATTTGATAAACTCATTATTTTATTAGTTGTGCAGTGAAAACGAGCAACTTGAAGGTCCTGTCCTTACTCAATTTCCCGAAGGTGAAATATTTAATCGGGAACTGGTAGATGCACAGAGTCAGGAAGATGATAGTATTATGACAACAATGCTGACGAGTCTGGAGATGACACACCCTTCCCTGATGAGGGTGACGGTGATGAGGACGAGAATGATGAACCTGATTTGACGAGGGAGCATGCTCCACCTCCCGTTAGACCAAGAGTGTACGAGTCCCATGTGCCGTTTCATTCAAGGGATGTTCCCTAGATTGATCAATTGTGAAGTATGCCGGATTTTGATGCCCTCACAAAGGATCTTGACAAAATTTGGATAGCAATGTGGGATGAATCTAGAGTAACGGTGTTGTCAAAAGGCATGCTTTTTGCTGATAAAGCGCGCCTAAGCAGAGTGGTGAGAATGTACAACATAAAAGAGTGTCGTGAGATCGTGGTTCATGAGTCATCTCCAGAAGTATACAAGGTTATTTGTCGTAGATGGTTTTAAGGTTGTAATTTGATGTTGCATGCGAGAAAGTTGAAAACAAATATGTGGATTGTGGGGTAAATACATAGGCACCCACAATTGTGAAATGGACACATTCAGTGGGAATCATTTTAACTTGAATGTTGACTTGATTTCTCTTGTCTTGATTCCACACATTGAAGCGTCCATAAGGTACAAGATCAAAGAGTGTATAACATCTGTCCACCAGGTATATGGATGTACCATTACCAAAAGAAAGGCATTTCTCGGGCGTAAACATGCATTTGAAATTGTTTATTGTAATTGGGATAAGTCATTTGCCGCTCTACCCAGGTACATAGTTGCATTGCAACACTTTAACACCGGGACTGTTGTTGAATGGAAGCTTGAGCGGAGTTTGAGAATACCAGAATACATATTCAGATATGTGTTTTGGGCATTTAAACCGGCCGTTGATGATTTTGTGCATTGGTAGCCGATAATATCCATAGACGGCACTCATGTCTATGGAAAGTATGATATGAAGTTGTTAATCGTCGTTGTTGTAGATGCTAATGGAAATATATTTCCCCTAGCATTTTCTACTTGTTCCAATGAAAGCCAAGAGACGTGGACATTTTTTTGAACCACTTGAAGGAGCACGTTGTCTAATAGCGTTCAGGTATTTGTCTAATATCTGATCGGCATGGTGGTATTTTAAGTTCTGTACAGAATCTGCGTGCATGGTAAGAACCATATACATACTACCGTTATTGTGTTAGGCACTTGATGCCCAACTTCCAGAGGGCTTATCCAAACAAGGACTTGCATTGTTTAATGTGGATGGCTGCAACAGATCACCAAGAGTGTAAATTCAGGAGGCGAATGGAATTGATTAGGCAGGAAGACCCAAAAGCCTGTCGTTGGTTGATACGACATGGGCTTGACAAGTGGACTTTCCATGCGGATGGTGGTAGAAGATGGAGAATTTTGACTACAAATGTGTCAGTCTTTCAATGGGTTATTGAAGTCTACATGTGGATTGCCTGTCACTGCCATGGTGCGGATGTCATTCAAGCAGATAGCGGAGAGGTTTGTTGAAAGATCTAGAGGTGCATTGTCATTGATGGAAATGAGTGTTGAATTTATTCCACAACCAATGACACAATTTGAGAAATATAGGAAGCGAGCACAATGGCATTCATTTTTACAGTATTGCAGCGAGCGAAATATTTTTGATGTTTGCACAGGTCTGCATCACAACTGTGGGAATAATACACACACCGTCAATGAAGCCAGAAGATTATACTCCTATGGAAAATGGTCAATCTATCACTTGCCATTCTCACATGCCATGAAGTGCTTTCAACATACGGGTTTCGTGGCAACGAGGTACGTTGATAAAGAATATAGTATTGCTGCATACTTAAACACCTATAGTGGACAATTGTAGCCAGTGGGTGCGGAGCATTATTGGCCACCAAAACCATTTAAAATGGTGTGTAACAAGGATTATTTGCGTCAACGGCAAGTGCAAAAAAGAACGCGTATACGGAACCAAATGGAAGTTGGTGATAACGTTTATGCCCATAAATGTGGCATATGTTCCCAAACAGGACACGACCGTCGTAAATGTCCTTCCGCTGGTTTGGGAAACGGTGGTAATTCAGATCCAGGTGGCACTTCATCCAATGTGCCCAATTTTCAAGGATAAACGTAGTATTGTTTTGGAGTAATTTTGTTGTACTAAATTTATGTAAATGTTCAGGTTGTAAAATGTATGAAATAAAATTATGTTTCCAATGGGGTTAAATCTAATTGATATTTAGCATTAAAGATTCAATACAACAATTTAACATACACCACAAGAAATAAAACACAATTGTCATTCGCCATTATCATCGCTGTCTGGAACTATTTCATTATCATTATCTTCATCTTCTTCGTCAACATCTTGTACGCACCCTTTGGGACCAAGGGCATCGTATTCTAGGCCCCAGTTGACACACATTTCTCATATTTTATTGCTATCATTAATAAGACCACTTGCTTGATTTCTACAACAATATGGGACTCTTACGTCCAACGTCTGTGGAAGAAACTTAGGTAGTCCCTCCCACTAGACAATTGTTGGGAAAACAGGATAATTATTGTCTCTACGGAATTTTTCATTTTCTAATAAATCCCAGTACAAATCCTTCATTCCTTCCAGGTAGTTAAGATCATCCATTGCATGATGAACAGTAAGTGCCTTTCCCATCTCTAGAATCTCCTTCATCAAATGCTGAATAACTTCTTGTTCGTCTTTGTGTGTGTTTGTTTGGAAGGTTGCAGACAGTGCTTGTGGTATAACAAGCCCATGCCAGTGACATAGTACTTCATAATCACATCGTTTTGAGTAAAGGGGAACGCATTGTAGTTTTTCGCCCCAAATTCGCACACCTTCATGCTTTGTAGAATGCGCTTCACTCTCAATAATGTGCCCTGCAACTTTGAGATCAATGTGTATATTGATAGGCTTTCTTGTGACGACCCAAACTAACCCTCCGTAAGTTGTCATGATGGCACCTAGTATTTACGACTAGGTAAGCCAAATATTACGAAAAATATAAAGAAAACACAATATTTTAAAGATAACCAGCATATTGTGAATAGCCAAGAGTAGTACCACTCGACATATACAAAATAATTTCCCAAGACCTGGAATATCACTATGTCACAAGCTGCTATAATCTATGTAGCTCTATACAAATATCATACCACTTATTTTCCAAATCAGTATAGAAACCTGGCATATTTGTTTCAAGGTAGGGATCGATCGTGTTATGACGTGATCCATTTGGATCTGTTAAACAACCTTCACCTTTTTGCCTCTTCGTAAACCACTTATTAAATGTCAGTGGCATTTTTTAATTGGATGTTGTATTGATTCGTCAAATTGTACTTGAATATTGATATCTTGGTTCAACATAAGAAGAACCAAGCAGCACGAATGTGTATATTAAACGTAGCGCATCACCAATATGCATTAAGTGTATTGTCATGTCAACCTGAAAACGATGTCGGCCTGAAAAAGCTGATGACCTGAAAGGCTGGACCCACTTGTACCCTGAAGAATCATTATCACATGAAACATAGTGCCTCGCCAATATGCGTTATGTGTTTTGTCATGTCGACCTGTAAAAGTTGTCGGCCTGAAAAAGCTGATGACCTAAAAATAAGTTGTAAGTTATTATTCTTGGAAGAAATGCTTGTTAATACTTTTTATATAACATGTTAATTTTAATAGTCTTGTGTTATTCTCTCATTGGTAGGACGAAAAGCAATGTAGTTTTGATGAAGGGTATGATTAACCCATTAATCAAGAATTCTACAAATCATGTTTGCTAAACATTTGAAATCTAACCGGTGAATACGAATTCCAAATCGTGAAACTACAAGAACAACTTGCAGCATTGCAGGAGAAACTAAAAGAGGCAGAAGAAGAAAAAAATAGGTTGGAGAAGAAATTTAAGTGGTTGAAGCACAGAATAATGGGCGATAGTGACTAAACAAATACATTGATGCATTGAGTGTAGCATTTTATTTTATGTTGTACGTGTCATGTATTATCTTTAATTGGTAACGAATTTAAATTTTATGTTAAGAAGTCATTTTTTTTTTTGTGTTCTAGTGTTAAACTAATAAATAACCCGAGAAATAAACACACATGCGCAAATTATGTAAAACATAAATAATGTTGCTATTATATACAAATAATAATAAATGTCAATGTGTCCCACAGCATGTATGCTTTAAAGCATTGGCTGGCCTGAGGCGCATCCCATCCTGCCCGGCTACGCTATCAGGATCGTCCTTATCACATCGCATTTTTATCGGAGAATGCATTGCAGCATGATCGTCGGTAAGCCTAGCAGACTCGGTAGAAGCGGCCGTCAGGCCGGCAATAACCTACAGAATAATAAGATATTTTACAATATGAAATATAAATTACTAACGTATGTGTTAGCAAACAAAATTTATTGGTCATACCATGGTCTCAGCGGGCTCCTGAATAAGATCATCCATCTCCGGCATGTCAGTATCGCACAATACGGCCTCTGTGACGGGCGATGATGATGTCTTTAAAAAAAATACTTTAGAAATTACTGACTAATCAATGATATAAAAATAAATAGAAATAACAGTAATACAAACAAACCTGCGCCTGAGTAGCGCCGCAAGGCTTTGTCGGAACATCGAGGTGCACTGGAGTAGATGAAGTATGTGCTAGATCCTGTAACACCCCGAAAAATTTTAAAGTACTTAAGTGGTAAGCCCGGTAAATTTTGCAAATAAAATAATGTGTTATGGTGTCGAACTAGACTTACGTGTTTGAGGATTGTAGAATACTAAGTGAAGAAAAATTTTTGCCGAAAAAATGTGTTTATGCCGTCCATTATGCAACCGCATAATCACTCTGCGGGCTGCATAATGGCCGCAGAAGTGAGCAGGAGAGGGCTATTCTGGAAGTAGCTATGCGGTTGACTATGCGACCACATAACTGTTATGTGGTGCATTATGCGACCGCATAACAGTTATGCGGACCGCATAGTGACCGCATACACAGTCAGTTCTTTTGGCTATTTTGTAACAAATTGTGCGACCGATATGCGGTCTGCATAACCATTATGCGGTCGCATATGCGACCGCAGAACCTGTTCCGGAGCTTCATTTTTGGGTTTTTAAAACCCGACCCTACTTCGTTAAATACACGTTTTGGGCCATTTTTGAGAGACAATCTGACTATTTAGAGTGAGAGAGAGTACCCCTAGAGTGATAAGGTGTTCTTCAATAATTGTTCTTCAATTCTTGCTCAAGTTTTGGAAGATTAAGAAGGCAAGCTCACTAGGTCTTCATCCTAGAGGTAAGATTCTACACCCTAAAACCTAATTTCGAAAGCATCTAAAAATGGGTAATAAGCAAGATAATTTGTGGGCATGATAGTTGATTATTTTACATTCATGTAATATCAAGGGGTGTAGGAAGATTGTTGAACTAAGTATGGTAAAGAATGGGTTGTGGGATGATGGAATCCTCCATAAAAAGACCTTGAAACCTTGTGCACACCTAGTGTTTGATAAAATGCTCAAATGAGCTAGAACCATGATCATCTTCCTAATTTTGGTTTAATTTATTATACTTCTAAAATAGATTGAAGTTGCTAAGAATTCCGGAACATTTTGAGTGTAAGGATGCTCAAGTGAGGTATGTTGGCTAAACTCTTCTTTGAGAATTGGAATTCCCATTATCCTTGTAAGTTCCGAGATGTTGATTATAAATCGTGTATTCCGATAAGTTTTGTGATGAAGATATATGTTCAATCTGTGTTTGAAATGCTCTTATCATATTGCATTATAAATTGAGGATGTGTCCCAAACTATGGATTATGTATCCACATGTCATAATTTCTAGTCGTGATTTATGTGAAAGTTATTATGCCAAGTTGTGTAGAGATTGTGATTGTGATACACCTCCACCCGCATACATTGGGGTGAGGCGGCATGACCACTTTGTGTGGGGATTATGGTATAGAGATTGTGATGGTGATACACCTCCACCCGCATATATATTGGGGTGAGGCGGCATGACCGCTTTGTGTAGGGATTATGGTATTGTGGGACTGCACCTCCACCCGCATACATTGGGGTGAGGCGGTCCAGCTATGAGCGCGTTGCTATATGGCCTCCATACAAACTATTAATTAAACACAGGAATCATGAGTAAACGCAACACATATAAAGCCATGCCAAGTAAACTTAAGTATACATGTACCAGCGCGCCTTCAAGCAAATCCAACAAATCCCTATAATAGGGGAGATGATGTCGAGCCTCGACCTCGCGTCCGTAGCCTCGCCTATCAACCGACCTCCAAGCAAAAGGTAGAAACGGTGGAGGTGGTGCATCAGGAGCCATCGGTTGTAGAGGTGGCCGGAACTGCAGGAACCGCTCCCAGGACAAAACCTAACATAGATTGTGGACGTAAAATTTAAGATATTTTTTTACTATGTATGTTATAATCATGAAAATAATTGACTATGTTTTCACCTGCATCAACGGTAAAAATCCGGCAACGTCTCTTTTGGTGCCCATACACGCCCGACACATCTGCCTATACAGGTAACCTAGAACAACTGCACCCCAGCTGTAACCAGGGAAATCATCTAGCCGCTCCAGATGATATAGAAATCTCAAGATGACAAGGTTTCCCGAAGTGTTCAGGAATAATACACCACCAAACATCAGCATCAACAATAATCTCGTGTGCCAGTAGATATCCTCCGGCGGTGAATCATCCATAATCTCCGCATCTATCGCCGCCAGATGCTGCCGGACGAGTGTCAGACAAACTATGCTATGTTGTGGTTGTATTACTTGTCCACTTGAGACTTTAAAAATGGTGAAACTTATGGTAAGAAATTAGTAATTGCAGACATGGCCACTTTATTGTTTAATTAAAGAAAACATATATTCTCTTTATTCATGAATGAGTTTGGGTAGAAGGAATCTAACAGGCTTGCTCAGTCGGGTTCACTTGATTGAGCGCTAGTCGCGCTCCTCGGATTTGGGGTGTGACAGATCCTCAGCATCCCTCGGTGATGAGCCATAACTCAGTCGTCGCCACTATGCACCTCTCGTGTCGGACGAGAATCAGCAACCGTCAATGGCTCTAGGGGGTAAGGAAAATACTGATCCCACTCTTGTCGTGTAATGGTCATGCCTGCGATCAATAATGGAGCTGACGGGATACCTGCGAAGTCCCTAGCGACAGTTGAAGGCTGAATGACGGCATGTCATAATGAGAATAGTGTGGCTCAGGGTTGTCACCCGGATGAACATCTCTAATATCGTCCATGGGTGCCTCAACGCCCCCTTACTGGGGACCCCGTCCTCGCCGACCACCACGACCTCGTGGGACACCCCTTCCTCTCTTGCCACGCCTTCCATGTCTACCACGTTCAGACTCCACTGGTGGCCCGTGATGGTACTCCTCTGGAGGCACGTAAGCAGCCTCGTATCCTAAGCGCTCATCATCTCGGGCAAGTCTCAATGTGTCGGTAGCAAGATCAGTAACCCGAAGGACAAGCCCATGCAAAGCAGCCGCTCTCTAGCCGGTATGCTGCAGTATCTGCAGTCGCAACTGGTAGAACTGATGTAAGCCAATAGCCTGCATAACATGTAAAATATTAATAACAGAAAGATAATGTAACGTTATAAGTAAGTATAACAAATAACATACCAGTGCCTCATGACTCCCGGCGTATGGAATGTACCGACCACCAGCATGATGAACGGGATTCCAGAGGAGAAGTCGGTTAACCCTGAGATACCAACCCATATACTCATGCTCGCCATTTGTTCGCTCAGGTGGAGGGGTGGCGGCATCATGTCATACCTCTGGTCCCAAACCTCAATATAGGCCTCTAGCTAGGCTAAGTATGTCTGGTCAACCCTGGAACGATCATCCCACGGGTAATGTGTCCTAAGCCAAGTGGGCAGAATAGGTACAAGCTGTGGTTGACCAAACTGGCGAAGCACTCGCTCAGTGGCATGATGCTCGACAATATCGAGAAATATCAGTGGGACGGAAGAGCTCCACATAGCTCGGCCGCGGGAGCAATAATTGGGCAAACCAGCTATGAGCGTGTTGCTGTATGGCCTCCATACAAACTATTAATTAAACACAGGAATCATGAGTAAACGCAACACATATAAAGCCAGGCCAAGTAAACTTAAGTATACATGTACCTGCGCACCTTCAAGCAAATCCAACAAATCCCTATAATAGGGTAGATGATGTCGAGCCTCGACCTCACATCCGTAGCCTCGCTTATCAACCCACCTCCAAGAAAAAGGTAGAAATGGTGGAGGTGGTGCATCCGGAGCCATCGGTTGTAGAGGTGGCCAGAACTGCAGGAACCGCTCCCAGGCCAAAACCTAACATAGATTGTGGACGTAAAATTTAAGACAATTTTTTACTATGTATGTTATAATCATGAAAAGAATTGACTATGTTTTCACCTGCATCAACGGTACAAATCCGGCAACGTCTCTCTTGGTTCCCATGCACGCCCGACACATCTGTCTATACAGGTAACCTAGAACAACTGCACCCCAGCTGTAACCAGGTAAATCATCTAGCCGCTCCAGATGATATAGAAATCTCAAGCTGACTAGGTTTCCCTAGGTGTTCAGGAATAATACGCCACCAAATATCAGCAGCAACAATAATCTCGTGTGCCGGTCGATATCTTCCGGCGGTGAATCATCCGTAATCTCCGCATCCATCGCCGCCAGATGCTGCCGGACAGGTGTCAGCTGTAATTGAAACCGATGAGTCGCTGCAACATATGAAGGTAATGCACTCCCTTATAGTCTCTAAGAGCATTTTGGTAAGCTACAGGTAATCCATCAACCAGCACCCCGAAGAGAACCCCCACGTCCTCAAGCATGATGGTAGCCTCGCCGATGGGTAGATGAAACGTGTGCGTCTCCGGTTTCCACCCCTCTATCATAGCCATGATCAATGCCCAGTCGAACTGCAACCGGCCGATCTTTGTAATCCTGTAGAAACCCATATCCTGAAGGCGTCTAACTATATGGGGATGGAGTGGGTGGTCCCTAATGAACTCTCACATATTGTCTATACGTCTGGGGCGGAATGTCTGGGAAAACACTGCCCATCCCATATGTATGAAGACTTATGGTTTCCCTGTAGCAACAGTAGCTCTCGGGATGCAGGTCCGGGATGCACAGGGGGAACCTCCATGACGATGTCTATAAACTGAACAATATTAATTAATGTATTTTTCTTTTTGATTGCTTAACATCTTTAAATATATTGCAATATCTTTTATATTAATAGTTAATCGATATTTTTACTATATTATTACTTAAGTTGATACATTTTCTATATTATTATTTTATATGTTAATTTAGTATTTTATATGTTAGTTTATTATTTTATATATTAGTTTATTATTTTATATATTTTTTTATTATTTTATATGTTAATTTATTATTTTATATGTTAGTTTATTATTTTATATGTTTGTTTATTATTTTATATCTTAGTTTATTATTTTGTAAGTTAGTGTATTATTTTATATGTTAGTTTATAACTTTCTATGTTTGTTTCTTATTTTATATGTTGGTTTATTATTTTTTAACTATACATGATATAATTAATAAGTAGTCATATAAAAATACTTAGTTTGACAAATATTGTTGTTTTTTATGTTATTTTCTTACATTTGTTCACTAAAATTCGAGAGAGATGTGTTTGAACTATCATTTTTTTTCCAGATATTTTTGGGGTTAACAGATAATTAAATGATAATTTTAATAACTACAAAGATACTACGCTAAAGGGCACTACATTTTACTACGCTAAAGGGCACAAGATTACAACTACGGGCACTACATTACAATTACGGGCACAACATAACACTAAAGGAAACTAAACAACGATAAAGTCACATATTAATATATGTACAACAATAAAATCTAAATAATATTAATTATTCATAAAATAATAATTTATCTATTTTACTAATCTTTTAGCATATAAATAATTTAATCCGCATAAAAAATAACAAATTAATTTAATCACAAAACAATCACGAAAATTCATATACCAAAGTAATAAACGACTAATAAATATTTTTTATAAGAACTAATAACATTAATTATTCATAAAATAATAATTTATCTATTTTAGTAATTATTTACCAAAACAATAATCTAATCCGGATAAAAAATAACAAATTAATTAAATCACAAAACAATAACGAAAAACATAGATCACAATAAAAAACAACTAATACGCATTTTTTATACATGAGTTTTAACAAAAAGTATGTTGGAATTCCTTGATTTAAAATTTTTGGAAAGGTGAATATTTGATAATTTGGGGGCCAAAACGAGCAATCCACTACGCGATAACGCCTTAGATCCGGTGTTAGCTTGCTACAATACCGAGAAGATACACTTTTTGTGGGACGGGTGGGCTCCACTCAGGTTTTTTTCTTTAAAAATGGAGGGGGGACCGCTGGAATGGGGCAAAGGGGGAGGGCACTAGTTTTCTGGTTAGGGAAGATGGAGGCCCGCGTTTTAATGCATGTATAGCGCATGTATTCACTGCACTATACTATAGCATGTCCTATAAGTGCACTATACAGCCCGCATTTGTTTTAGTTCAAATATAGCACGGTGAATAATCGCGCTATACCTTAACGGACCAACATGCCGTTAAGGTATAGCGCGGTAAATAACTGCGCTATATATAAGTTTGTCATGCCCCAAAATTGGAGAGCGCGACCGGCGCTCAACCGAGTAAACCTGTTAGATTTTCTTCTACCCAAACTCATTCATGAATAAAGAGGAGATGTACTCCATTAATCAACCACTAATAAGATTTTATTAATAACTCCCATTTTATTTCCATTAGCAGCTTCATTAATAATTTCCAAAATATTATGAGTTTATAGAATTAAATAAAAACATGATTTCCACATATCAATATTTCTAATTCAATTCCCCATATCAAATACCACCCACAACCTGCCTATGGAGCCTCTAAGTACAACAGAAGAGAAATATGAAAAAGTCGGCAACAAGGCCCGGGCTATACCTCAACCACAAAGTACATGAGAAACAAAAGATACATGACCCCGAAATGAAGTGGGGCTCACCAAGTCAGCTGAAGAGAGTGTACCACTATCACTGATCAATGTTGCCTGTTGTAGAACCACCTGCATCCATTAAGGATGCAGTGTCCCCGGCAAAAGGGACGTTAGTACCATCGAATAGCACTAGTACGTATAGCTAAAAGACATCGTTCAATATAGAATGCCCATATAAGAGAAGGCAACACATAGAAACCGCAAATCACAATCACCAATATCCAAATATCCGGTTAAAACATAATAATTTTCAAAATACGAACTTCATATACAATTTTGGTTGGGAGATCATTAGCACTGATATACCACCGTCGTTGTTAGCACAGAGTCCAATCACGCCCGATCGGCTAGACCATCTCCCCACGAACAATATGGTTTGACATGTGATGCAAAAGAAAGTTGTTACCAAGTGTAGTACCACCGTGTGCACAACATGACGTCTGATCTCCACCCGATCAGCTAGGCCGCCTTCCCACATATGCCATGTGGGTTGACTTTTCCAATTCACAGTTATTACCATTTTCATCCCAATTAAGGGAAATAATCCCAATTTTACCAATATTTTAATTTTATCCCAAATAAGGGGAATAATCGCAATCCACCCCTACACCGGCACATGTAGTTTCAGGTGCGGGCCTTATGACTCACCCTTCATCGGTTTTGCTAATGATGCTCCCAAAAACATTTTTGATTTGATTTGCATACAAAGGTAACATAAATACAATTGTACTCATCTCAACATCTTTCACTTAGTATAAATTCTCATTAGTATTTCCAGTCACTCATAACAACAATATTCCATTGGCTCATTTGCCCATTCACAAGATTCTTTATTCCTGGCACGGTGGCCGTATTTCATATTCAACATTTTCACCTCTTTCAATTTCAAAGATCACCATAAAATATCAACACATAGAATATTTCAGCAATCATATACCTCAAATTCATTAGTAATGGAAACTTTAAATACAAAAGGTTTCCTCCTAAAGAATGGGGCATACCAACCACCAATAGAAACACACATCAAAATCATACACAATCAATACACCATTTTTTCTTGCGGTACTCTTTCCCAGAAATGACCATATACAATTTCAACGCCCGAGTATGTGAGAACTCGAGCCACACTGGATATATTTATAAAGCAAAGAATTAGTTTTAATAGCCACTTATGGGCATGAATTGAGTACAAAAGATTTTAGGCAATTCTATTTCCGAAATTATTTTTAAACTGTTGAGTCGAGGCTCATTTCATAATCTTTATCACACCCTCTCATCTCATTGGCACCACTAGCCACAATTATAACTTAAATTCTTGGCACGTTGGCCACACTCTATATCCCCAATTCACTTATTTCATTTTCAAGCATCTTTATAGAGTATCAACAACAAGACATTTTCAATCAAGACTTTAGGTACACATATGAGCAATTTAGAGCTTTAAACATATCGAGTTTTTCTCACACAATTTGGCATACTAGCTTTCATTTGAAACACGACTCAAAGCCATAACATTTTAATACGCAACCCATACTTTGAAACTCACGGGAACATTACGGAATTCGATTCTAAGAGAGAAAGTTTAGCCAACATACCTTGATGGATCTCTTTAGCAATATTATAACCACCCACTACTCTTACAACTTCATTCTACATCAACATAATTCAGTTGGACCAATATTAGTAAATATTTTCAGGTTTTGGTCATTTTGGCATTTATCAAACACCTAGAGTGCATAGCATTCAACTATATCTAGTTATGGTGATTCTTCATCCAACAATACCTCCTTACCACCAACAATAGATACTACAACATTCTTTGTCCTTTAACTACCTTCTTAGTACCATTATAATCATCAATGAAATCTACCAAATTTTACTAATTAACTCATTACAAAATCTCTACTATGCTCAATAATCTAGTTTAAGTATTTATGGCTTCTAATCACCATCTCATAAGTGCTAGTACTTATTCCTTGCTTATTTATTCACCAACAATCCATGCATGTAGGTTTAAGGGTGAAAGATTACCTCTTCTAGATCAAATATTGAAAGTCAACTTTTGGGGTGTTCTTGAGATTTTGAAGAAATCCTATGGAATCCAATACAAAACCTTGTTGTAACTAGTGATTGAGAAGTGAAATCTTATAAACTCACCTTAGGTGTGTAGTGGAAGCCTTGGCCGGATGGGTGATGGAGAAAAAGCCCTAGTCTTGAAGAAATGACTTAGACACTCTCTCTCCTGGCCTTGGGGGTATTTTTAGGGCTCCTATGTGCGCGATCGAGCACCTGGTCGTGCACCTGAGGCACAATACCCTCTAATATGCGCGGCCGCGCATCTGGTCGCGCATATGGCACATGTCGGGTACAATAGCCATAACTTTTTGTAGAAATATCCAAATAACGAACGGTTTGATGCGTTGGACACTAGACTAAAAGAGGTTTGATTTGATGGTAGACCACCACCTAAGTCATTATATTGAGGGAATTATATTCATTTGAAGTAGGGTCTTGTGCCAATTAAAACATCATTTCCACTTAACGTATCCAACTTGTTCCACACAAGTTCTTGCCATTCTCAAAACTCCTTAGTATGTTCCAACACACCTTAAACATACATTATCAATTCAAAAATGACGTGGCTTTATCCCATAGGTCTCCTTTAATACTCAAATACGCTATTCCTAAATACCATTGGCGCACTTTAAAATCTTAAATCATTAGGAAATTTTTACGGGGCCTTACATTCTCCCCCACTTAGGATCATTCGTCCTTGAATAAGGAGTAGAGTCCGTCCCCAAATACTTAACATAAATTGTTTCTTCTTCCACACATCTTAAGATCCCAAATTTTTCAGAAATTTCGGCAGAGTCTCCTCTGCAATTGGGCCTAACCACCTGCCAGAGAACCACCAAAACAACTCCTAACAACACATCCACTACTCAACAAAGTATCACGGTATGTATCAATAGAACTGATCTCAACATTAAGGGCATTACATTAACAAAAGTGGTATCTAGACATCAGTTGCACATATTTAAATCATAACACATAACAAGTACCCTTTTGAACCACAACCATTTGGTTATACAGGCAAGTGAGAATACTTCCTTTACTTTGACGGAGGCAGATCTCAATTTCCGGACTTATCTAACAGGAATGCCAACTAGGTACCTCTTATAAGCTAATTACCCATTAACTTCACCTTCAATAATTTCCACCGGAACAATTGGCAAAGGATTTCCAACAACCTTCTGGAACCTAGATACATGACGCATCGGGCGCATGGAGGACAACGATGGAAAAATATCATACTCATAGTTCGGCCTATTTCCTTCAATATTCCATAAGGCCTAATATGACTACACATACTTTACCTACCGTAACCATTCACCCAATATATTCATAGAGAAAATCTTGAGAATAACACGTTCACTTTCTTCAAATCTAAATCTCTACGCCTAACACCCAAACTAAACCTTTGGCGACCTTCATCAATTATTCTAACAAGCACTAACATGAATATGACCATAAAATTTCCTACCCAATATGTTTGATCTTGGGATAATGCTTCTTCTTTAACATGTTTGAACCTTGAACCCCCATAGATTTAATACAAAGAGAAACAATGTGGTTTCAAAATACATGAAGTTGAATTACGCATGAATGGTTGCTCCACCCCTAGCTGGGCCCTCCCGAGCTCTGAATACCACCCCTAGCTGCTCCACGCCCTGCGGGCGGTATAGTGCCTCTAGTTGGGGGAGGGGTTGTGGATGTAGTAGCTACAGAACTGGATGGTTGTGTCGCACCCCCACCCATGATTTGGCGAGATGGATGACAATTTCTCTGAATGTGACCCCTCTTACCACACCTATAACATACATTGGTACCATAGTGACAAACTCCCGGATGACATCTCCCACACTTCACACGACGGGGATGAGGTCTGCTAAACTGACTCGTCCCACTTACCTGATATTTATCCTTTTTGCATACATCATAAGCATCCCCCTTATCCTCCCTCCAAGATTCCAATGCAGTAGTAAAAAACTCCGTACCAGTTTACTGTGTGGGCCTTTGGAATTTCCCGAACCTGCCACCCCTAACATGCTGCTGAGCATACTCACCACACGACGCCAAATGTTCCTTCCCGCACACAGGGCAGACCGGGATGGGTGTACCCATCCTAGGGCATTTTTTTTTTCTTGTGCCCCCTCTTTCTACAATCGTAACATATTTCAAGAGTCATCCAACATCTCCCCAAGTGACGCTTCTTGCAAACCAAATAATCTGGCTCATTAGTACCAACAATCCTTTTTCGTTTCTCAGATACACTCACCACACGATCCAGTGGTGCGGTGACATTGGTAGGAACAATGATACTTCCCCTAGCAACAAGTTCTTCCAATACCTCCACGGCTCGATGCATTCTCCCAACGAACTCTTGCATAATCTCCCCCAGATTCAATGGCGTGGTCATTCCCTCCTCGCTACTTCGAACTCGTGGATATCTCATCTGGAAAATGAGACATGGCGAGCAAATTAGCTTCCTATCTTGAGCTCTATCGCACGATATGGATTATCAAAGAAGTGTGAAATTCCTAAATGTCCAAGTAGCCTCCTTATTATAGATGTGGTCGACAACACACCGATAAGAATGACTTTACCAGACACTACTTTGAGACATCCTAGGACGCTATAAAACCTTAGGCTCTGATACCATGTTTGTCATGCCCCAAACTCAGGGAGTGCGATCGGCGCTCAACCGAGTAAACCCGGCCGAGCAAGCCTATTAGATTTCCTTCTACCCAAACTCATTCATGAATAAAGAGGAGATGTACTCCATAAATCAACCACTAATAAGATTTCATTAACAACTCCCATTTCATTTTCATTAGCAGCTTCATTCATAATTTTCAAAATATTACGAGTTTATAGAATTAATGAAAAACATGATTTCCAAATACCAACATTTCTAATTCAATTCCCCACATCAAATACCAGCGATAACCTGTCTACGGAGCCTCTAAATACAACAGAAGAGAAATATGGAAAACCCGGCAATAACGCCCCGGCTATACCTCAACCACAACGTACATGAGAAACAAAAGATACATGACCCCGAAATGAAGTATGGCTCACAAAGTCAACTAAAGGGAGCGTACCACTATCACTGATCAATGTTGCCTGCTGTAGAACCACCTGCATCCATTAAAGATGCAGCACCCCCAGCAAAAGGAACGTTAGTACCGTCGAATAGCACTAGTATGTATTGCTAAAAGTCCTAATTCAAAATAAAATGCCCATATAAGAAAAGGCAACAGATAGAAACAGCAAGTCACAATCAACAATATCCAAATGTCTGGTTAAAACATTATAATTGTCAAAATACGAACATACAAATTTGGTTGGGAGATCATTAGCACAGATATACCACCGTCTTTGTTAGAACGGAGTCCGATCACACCCGATCGGCTAGACCATCTCCCCACGAACAATGTGGTTTGACATGTGATGCGAAAGAAACTTGTTACTAAGAGTAGTCCCACCATGTGCGCAACATAGCGTCCAATCTCCACCCGATCAACTAGGCCGCCTTCCCACATATGCCGTGTTGGTTGACTTTTCCAATTCACAGTTATTACCAGTTTCATCCCAATTAAGGGGAATAATCACAATTTTACCAATATTTTAATTTCATCCCAAATAAGGGGAATAATCACAATCCACCCCTACACTGGCACATGAAGTTTCAGGTGCGGGCCTTATGACCCACCCTTACTCGATTTTGCTAATGATGCTCCCAAAAACATTTTTGATTTGATTTACACACAAAGGTAACATAAATATAATTGTACTCATTTCAACATCTTTCACTTAGTATAAATTCTCATTAGTATTTCCAGTCACTCACAACAACAATTTTCCATTTGCTCATTTGGCCATTCATAAGATTTTGTATTCCTAGCACGATGGCCAAATTTCATATTCCTCATTTTCACCTCTTTCAATTTCAAAGATCACCGTCAAATGTCAACATATAAAATATCTCAGCAATCATATACCTCAAATTCATTAGTAATGGAAACTTTAAACACAAAAGGTATCATGCCCCAAACTCAGGGAGCGCGACCGGCGCTCAACCGAGAGAACCCGGCCGAGCAAGCCGGTTAGATTTTCTTCTACCCAAACTCATCAATGAATAAAGAGTAGATGTACTCCATTAATCTACTACTGAAAAGATTTTATTAACAACTTCCTTTTCATTCCCATTTGCAGCTTCATTCTTAATTTCCAAAATAATACGAGTTTATAGAATTAATGAAAAACATGATTTCCAAATACCAATATTTCTAGTTCAATTCCCAACAACACCCACAACCCGCAACCTGTCTACGGAGCCTCTAAGTATGACAGAAGAATAGTATGGAAGTGCCGGTAACAAGGCCCCGGCTATACCTTAAGACACAAAGTGTAACATCAAGTGACATCGAGCCCTGAATATAGTAGGGCTCACCAAAACCTGCTGAATAGGGAGTAAATGCTAACGAGGACCAAAGCTGCCCGCTGCTAAATCACCTGCATCCATTGAAGATGCAGCGCCCCCGGCAAAAGGGACATTAGTACATATGGAATAGTACTAGTATGTAAAGCTAACTATCCTCTTTCAAAATAGAATGCCAATGTAAGAAAGGGAAAACCATAGAAACAATAATCAACAATCAATGATATTCAAATGCCAAGTTAAAATATAATAATTTCCAAAATACAAAGATAACACTGTGAAGTGATAATCAAAATATGATAATAATATTATTTTTGATTTGGAGATCTTTAGCACCAATATACCAATGTTCACAATATCACCGAACAATATCAATATTCCCAATACCAATATTCACAATTCCTATGTTCACAATACAAATATTCATAATAACAATACCACCGTACTTTTAGCACGGAGTCCGATCACGACCCGATCGGCTAGGCTATCTCATTAGAGAAATCAACCACAATTAATATCAATACCAATACCACCGTAATTTTAACACGGAGTCCGACCACGACCCGGTCGGCTAGACTATCTCATTAGAGAAATAAACCACAATTACTATGAATACCAATACCGGCGTAATTTTAGCATGGAGTCCAATCACGCCCCGATCGGCTAGGCTATCTCATTAGAGAAATCAACCACAATTACTATCAATACCAATACCACCGTAATTTTAGCACGGAGTCCGATCATGACTCAATCGGCTAGGCTGTCTTATTTGAAGACATCAACCAAAATCACAATTTCAAATACAATTTCCTGCACAATCACCACCATGTGTGCGGCATGGTGTCCGATCAGGACCCGATCGGCTAGGCTGTCTTATTCGAGTCATTAACCCATTTATATCAATCAATCTCATCCCAATTAAGAGGACTAATTTTATCACATCAATCTCATCCCAAAAAAGGGAAATAATTCACAAAATAATATAGGTGCAAATGTAGTTACCTCATCATCTTTCACATTGTTTATATTTCCACTAGTATTTTCAACCAATAACAACAACAATATTTCCTTGGCTCTTTTGGCCATTCACAAGATTCTTTATTCAAGGCACGGTGGCCATATTTGTTATTTCACACTTTCATTTCTTCCCTCTCATGTATCATTATCATGAATATCAACATACATATAATATTCCGGAAATCACAACTTTAAGTTCATTAGAAATGAAAAATTTAAGCACAATATATTTCTTTCTGAGAAATGGAGTAAAATAATTGACAATTGATGCGCAAGTTAAAATCATCAATAAATAACACACTATTTATTCTTGACATATTTTTCCCCAAAAGGGCAATACATAATTTTCACTCACGAATATGTAAGAATGCAAAACACATTGAAAATACTCACAAATCATAGCGTCTGTTAAAACAACCACATATAGGCATGGCTTGAGTTTATAAGCTTTTAGGCAATTCTATTTTCGAAGTCAATTCGGAATAGTCGAATCAATACACATATCATTCTTGAACACATTCCCAAAGGATAACATAATCTGTTAGGAACATTCAGAACAAGTTTTGAATACTTAATTCTCGACACTTTGCTTATTCGGGACAATCAAATTTATTGGGAACAACTCGGAATATAGAATAGGGAACTTGATACAACCATACTTGAAACTTATGATAACATCATTGAATTTAATTCTAAGAGAGTAGTTTAGCCAACATACCTTTCTTGAGCTTTCCTTACATTACTACGATGTTCCGAAAATTCTAGCAACCTCAATCTATTTAGAAACATAGCAAAAGTAAACCATAATTAGGAAGATATTCATGGGTTCACCTCACTTTAGCATTTTATCAAATACTAGATGTGCAAATTTGATTACAATGTTCTTCCACAAGATTTCCTTCACTTCACAACCTAATATTTACCCATTTAAGCTCAACAATCTTCCCATAAACCTTATTGGTACATGCATGTATAAATAATACTCTCACACCTAAGAATCATACTCTCAATCAACCATCTTCTACCCAAATCCGAAATTGAAAACTAAGGTATGGAACCTTACCTCTTAAATAAAGAACTTGAGGGATTTCTTGTTGGATTTCAAAGCTTGGACAAGATCGTGATGAACAAAGCACTTGAGCTTCTTCCTCTCTCTAGAACACTCTCATTTCTCTCTAAAAATATCAAATTTTTGCTCCAAAATGAGCTTCAAGGGTTATTTATCGAAGTTGGGTCGGGTTATAAAGATAGAAGAATGGATACTCCGAAATTGCGGATCGGGATACAGACCAGGCTAGGCATGCTCTGTAGCGAGCTATAGACTAGGCTAGGCACGCTCTGTAGGGAGCTATAGACCAGGCTAGTCACGCTCTATAGTGAGTTATAGACCAGGCTAGACACGCTTTGTAGCGAGATATAGACCAGGCTAGGCGAGGGATATAGCACGATCTAGTGCGCTATAGGCCTGGCTTCGCGAGGGTTATAGCACGGTCACATTTTTCCAGCCTTTGGTAATTTGGTCATAACGTGTTGTAGGAGTGTCCAAATGATGAACGGTTTGAAGAGTTAGAAACTAGATCCAAAGGGATTTAATTTAATAGGTAGATCACCTCCTAAGTCATTATAGTTTGATAGCACCATGCGTTTGAAGTAGGATCTTGTGCGAAATGAGACATCATTTCCACTTAATGTATCCAACTTGTTCCACACGAATTCTTTCCATTCACAAAAATCCTTAGTATGTTCCAACACAACTTAAACATATATTTTCATTTCAAAATAATGTGGTTCTATCCCATAGATCTTCTTTAATATTCGAATACATTATTCCCAAAGACAGTTGACACACTTTAAAACCTTAAATCATTAGGAAATTTTAACTAGGCCTTACAAAAGGTTTCTTCCCAAAGAATGGGGTTACCACTCAACTCCGTGAATGAGTTGCATAAACCACCAGTGGCTTAGGAACCCTCCGGGATCTCACCCATCCTTCTGTGATCCCGTAGCTTATCTGATGCACCAAAATAACATCAGAACTACAATCTTTACAAAAGATGGCCGGATACCACCCCGAAACACACCCGAGCGCATGGGACCCCATCCAATCATGCCAACAAGTCCAAATACATTATCTAAACTTATGTAAAGGCTCTAATTACCACAAATAACATCAGCACCAATAATCGAAGATCAAGATTATTCTCTTAACTTCAAGAACATCCAACTTGAAACCAAGCGCCCGATTTATGCCTAACAAATCCTTATTCCAACAAACATTTGCACACAAATCCCAAATGACAAAGGTAATATATTCCAACTTTAGGAATAACAACCCGAAATTGATGCCTTCAAAGTCAACTCCTAGTCAAACTTTTGAACTCTCCAATTTTTTAAATTGCCATCTTTCAAAAAATAGAGCCAAAACATTTTAGGAACATCCAAATTCAACTCTGAATATATGCCCAAGTCCAAATCAAACATATTGAAACCATCGAATACCAATTCCAATGGCGTTTACTCAAAAGTCAAACCTTGGTCAATTCTTCCAACTTAAAGCTTTCAGAATTAAAAATTACTCTTCCAAATCAACTCTGAACCTCTCGAAAATCAAACCACCCATACATGTGAATCACAATTCACCATATGAATCTTCTCATGGTCTCAAACTGTCAAATGAAATGCCAAAGCTCAAAACTACCAGTCGGGTCATTACAATATCCCCAGTAAAGGTAGTGCCTGTCTCGGACTTTCATGCCATCCCAAAGCGAATATCAAAATTGAGACCCCCAATAAACCTCCTCACTTTCTTTGTCTCTATGGAAATCAAGATAGCTGCATAGTAAGATAACTCATTGAACCTGGTGCCATACTCAATAACTAACATGTGATCATGTTGTAGGTGATCAAACTGGCTACACAACTTATCTCTCCTGGTAAGTGGAATGAACGCCTCTAAGAAAAGAGTTGAGAATTGAGTCAAAGAGAGAAGAAGTGACCCTAGCCTTCTACCACCTCTTGGCCGGCACTCTCAACTGAAAAGTAGTGAAGTTAACTTTATTAGACTCCACAAGGACCAAGAAAAATCTCATGGAACCTGTCTAAGAAGTCTTGGGCATTAGCTATGGCATCATTATCAAAATATGGAGGATGTAACTTCTAAAATCAATCCATCCTCTTCTAATCCTTAACAGACATATCCAGCCTAACCTCTAAGAGAATTATAAAAGTATGCTAAACTACCCTAACTGGAGGAACCACTAGAACACCAAGAATCTGAAACATAGCAGTGACTGCTCGAGGGTGTGAATAGCTGGGGTTTGGGATCCACCTCCACCCTAACTAAAAGTTGGGACTGGAATATTGGAGTAGCAATAAAACCATAGGGAACATGTGTTGGACCTGATGGAACAATCTGATATAAGACCTAATCCGCTATTGAGCTATAGATGGCTCTTGTGAAGAGACTCTAGCACACTCACGGGCAGCATCGGGTGATCCACCTCTCGCTAGTGATGCCACATGCCTTGGCCTGAGCTCCAGTCTTGCCCCGACCCTTGCCACTCCTAGCTCTAGCATAGGGTATTAGCTCACGCTCAACCGTTGCGGATACACGTGTCCTTGCTATCTATGAGAGAATAGAGGAGTAAAGATTCAATCTTCAAGACAAAACAAAGAGCGCACTATAAGGAAAGAAATAAGGGAAGTTTCCTAAATGCCATGTAGCCTCTTGTAGATAAAGTATACGCTTCTTCGTACTGATCTGCAAGACTCTACTACACATGATCATGACTCATAGAACCGATAAACCTAGAGCTTTGATACTAACTTGTCACGACCCAAAATTCCACTGAGGTCGTGATAGCACTTAACATATCTCGCTAGGTAAACCAACATGCATAAAAATCATAAGAAGATAATACAAGAGGTGGTCAACTGACATAATATAGATAATAATAAGAATAAGTCTGAAATCAAGATCCAAGTGCAAAAATACTGCATAATCGCCCAAAACTAGTAGTATAAAGTCATGAGCTACAAAATAGAGTACAATTGAGTCTCAAATATAAAAGTATTGTCTGAAATGAGAAATGATAGAATAGATAGGGATGGGACTCCATAAGTTGCGAATCCAAGTATAATAGATCACCAAAAAGTCTTTATTCAAGTTCCTAGGCATCCTCCTAAACAACGCTAGGACCAATACCATGATCTACACAAAATATGCAAAATTTTAATATGAGCATGAAAGACAACATGTACTCAGTAAGTATCAAGTCTAACACTAACGAAGTAGTGGTGAGGTTTATGACAAAGACACTAACTTTCCAATACATGTTCAATTCATAAGCATGTGCACGAAATAGAGAAACAGCCAAGAAACTACAAATATAAATAATAAAGGTGCCAAGTCAAGAAACATAAATAGAGGCAATGAATCTGCATATAAGGATGAAATATCTTAGAAGTTAGTCATCAATTCGAAATTTACCCTCGTGCCATAATCAGAATAACCGTATTGAATGTCCTCTCATGTAAACCTCAATTAATATCATAGAACCATATGCATGTATATATGTATATGAACAAGCGATAAGTATGTATGATACATATGGACAGAGAAACAAACAAGTAAAAATATGTGCATTACAAGTATGACTATAGCTACGATATGTAATCCAATATACAAAATAGCCCTCTTGTCTAATTAAAGAATCAAAGCCTAGACATGATTTCTAGCATGAATAATATTGCTCAAGTAGTCATATAAATAAATAAGGATTAAAACAAGGGGAACATTTCTCATACAAGGCATAAAGAAGACTAAATCTACCCATAAACATGGTATGACCTTGTCGCCCGCATATACGCTCATATACATCATCCCCAAATATGTTGTACTTAGTATGTATGTCATTTTCAAGAAAACTTTTCTTGAGTTGAGGTTAGCTAGGATGCTTATGCTATCTGGAGCAGGCTTCAATCTTCCAAAATCCCTTTTTCTTTATTGTCAGCCTATAAACACCCAAAATCTTGCAAAAGAAAACTCAGAATGTTAAAATAACATTGTAGAAAACAATTTTAGATGATAAAGTTTCAATCTTTAACCAAATCTCAAAAGTCAATAAAAGGTCAACTCTAGGCTCACACGGTCAAATCCCGAAATAAAAGTTGAATCACGTTGACCCATAACCTCACAAGTCCAAATATGTGATTAGTTTCCAAATCCGAGTCCAAATCAGTCTTCAAAACCTCAAAATACAGTTTCTTAACTTTCAAGTCAAAAACCCTATTTTCCTGTTTTAGAATCCTTGATTTTGAGTCAAAATCAATGATAAATCATTGGGGTAAGAAATCTTAACCTAGATTTGTGGATCTATCAATGATTTTGCCTCAAAATCAAGTAAGCTAAAAGAAAAAAGAGGGTTTTGACTTGAAAGTTAAGAAAGTTTATATTGGGTTATGAACACCGATCTACGCTGAAATTTGGAAACTAATCACATATTTGGACTTATGAAGATATGGGTCAATAGGATCCGACTTTGTTTTGGGATTTGACCATATGGGCCCAAGTTGAATTTTTATTGATTTTTGAGATTTGTTTAAAAATTAAAACTTTATCATTGGAATTGGTTTCTATAGAATTATTTGATATTTTTGAGTGTTCTTTGGTTTGACTTTAGGCGTTTGTAGGCCGGGAATAAATAAAAAGGCATTTTGGATGGTTGAAGATTGCTTCGAAGAAGGTAAGTATCCTGGCTAACCTTGACTTGAGGGAATGTTTCCTAAAATGAAGTTATGTGGTATATGCAATGTGTTTGGGAGTAACATATATACGAGGTGATGAGCGTATATGCAGTTGCCAAGGTTATACCACATTTGGAGTAGATTTTATGCTTCTTACGCCTTATGTGTTACATGTTCTATTTGCAACGCGTCTTATTGTTTATATGACTACTTGAGCATTCTTATTTATGATAGAAATGATGCCTAGATTTTTATTCATTTTAGGATGTGATGGGCTACTTTGTATGTTGGATTACGTGTTATAGGCGTAGTCATACTGTATAATCATACATATATCTTCGCATGTTTATCTCTCTGTCCATATGCATCATACATACTTCTCTATCATTCATATGCATACATCCTTGCATATGATTCTCTTATATGGAATTAGGTTTGGCACGGTGGGATATTTCATGTGATTTTATGATTATGGTACGGCGGGACATTCCATGCGGTTGATATGATTATCTCACAATGGTTCATTCCTTTCAGATTGATGAGTGATTTATGAGATATTAATATTGATTTAGTGCATGGATTGGTATCCATTCCTCCAAAGCCACATGATCACCTATTCTACCATAGGTTGTGTGTGCTTAGTGTTGTTGGACATCAGGAGGTGTCGATTGATATATATTTTGAGTCTTTATCATACATAGACATTCTAGAGTCATCTAAAAGTACTCACACACATGCTAACTATCGCTTTTCATCTTTATATGTGGATTCAGTGCCTTGATTTATTCTTTTGATTATTTTATCTGAAAATCATGCCTATTATCTCATGCTTTAATTGTGTTTATCTCATATGCTAGTTTTTGTTACTTATCTACTATTGTGTATGCTTCTGAATTGCACAGGTTATGAAAAGCGAGCTACCGTGCCTGGATTTGTAGCTTATGGAATCCCCCTCTACCTTATCAATTGTATCTTATTCCTAACAGTATTTTTGTACTTTGAGATTATGTTTTATTTCATTTAGTGGCTTATGACTTGTACTACCGGTTCTTGGGGGTTGATGTATTATTTTCGCACTTGAAGTTGATTTTAGACTTATTTTAGCATTTATGTATATTATGGCAGTCGAGCATCCTTTGTGTTTCGTTATGGTTATTTGTGTGTGTTAGTTTGCTTAGCGGGTTGGGTTAAGAGTCATCATAGTTATAGTTGAATTTTGGGTCATGACACGAGTGCTAACTATTTGGATTACAAAAACTGGGGAATATAGAGGATGAAGTTATGGTTTCATCAATCTTTGTTAGTATGGATAATAAGTTAATTAATAACACAAAGAAGAGGTATGTCATGTACTATTGTACTTAGAGTTTTTGACGAGACGAGATTGTGCTTATGATGATTGATCATGCTCAATTATGCCTAATAAAAGGACTAGTGGTAGTTGCAAATATAATCCTATTTTAGAGTCCGGAATCAAATCCCACAGAAAATTAACATATCAATCAAAACTTTATCTATCACAAGAATTCGAACAAATCAACTTTCTAAAATATTCAATAATAATTTTGATTATTTAACCAAATAATTGAAAGAATGGAAATGCAATAAAATTATCAACTATGCGCAAAGAGTTGAAGACAATATTAAAGAATCCTAGAGTTATGATTTTCCCAATTATTGGAATCCTTCTCACTATATTAACTAAAATCTCGTCTAATTATTCTCTACTGATAGTGAGCACTCTACTTACCATATTTCTCTCTTGAGCAATCATACCAGAGGCATCTTTCGAACAACTCTAGCTGACAATTACACACCGCTCATCTGACCATCTCAAAGCTTTGTTATCTCTAATCCAGCTTTTAAACCTATCGTATATTGATCTCTCATATACCTAGAGAGTGATGTTGTTCAATAACTATCTAAATATACATTTGTTGACCTAAGCAGTATAGGTTTTGATGAATTGACAAAGAAATGCATGAATGAACCAGGTCCATGGATATTGTACGCTGGTCATAGTTGGAAACTAGAAAAAAGCATGCATTATAGGTTTGGATGAATTGACAAAGGAAAACATGCATGAACCAGGTCCATGGATATTGTACGAGGTCATTGTCGGAAACTAGCAAAAGGTATGCACGTGTAAGGAATAAGTATAAGTGGTTATTCATATTTGATAAGGAGCATGACTCCTTACTTGAAGAGAAATCAATCCAAGATAAGGAAAGAGTTAGAAGTTGAAGGTAAGTAGAAATCTTCCACCAAGGAAGAGTAAAGCATCGTACTTCTAGTTACTCTTTATTTACTAACTCTATAAATACTACTTGTTGTTCTTTTACAGGTGACGCACACATACATAAGTAAAAGCAAGAATTGAGAGCAAAATAGCAAGGCATCATGTGAGACATAAGAGTGTGAACCTAGAGCTACACAAATCAGATTGAAGAACCAGTTCCATAAAGAGTTTTATACATTTGTCTTTAGTTCTAGTTCAAAGTGTAGTAGACATTTTGAGTTGTACCTTTCAGCTTTTTTAGAAGCACTAATATTTGGTAATTGAGTTGTATTATTCAAGTTATAGTTAACATGAAGTAGTTGCAACACCCTATAATGTGTTTCTACAAAGGTTAGAGTTTAGTTCTTAGGTTTGCAAGAGTTTTCTTAACTGTGTTTTGGCTTAGAGTATAGTAAAGAGTTCGGAAAAATCCTATTAGGCAGTAGGTCATAGTTTTTTTTTACCTTTTGAGCCGGGTGTTTATCACTTCAAAATATTGTGTTCTTTACTTTCTGCATTTCTTTATTCCGCAATAATAGTATAAGAAACATGTAGAAGAACTGGGTCCTATAATATTTCAGTGCACACAAAAATTTGGTCCCACACAAATACTCCCCCCCCCGGCATTGAAGTATAAAAGATCAATTCGTATCAATGATAGTTATCCTTGAAGAGGCCAACACCTTAGAAATAAGATCAAATGAGTGCACCACCTGGAAAATTTGAAGGACACTCCACTACTAGGCCACCTCTATTTAATGGCCACTACTACTCTTGGTGGAAAGAGAGGATGAGGTATCACCTACAGGCTGCGCATTATGGGCTTTGGGACATAGTCACTGATGGTTCCTTACCAAAACTCAAGAAAAATGATAAAGGTGAGTATGTCTCAAAGGCATGAGCTGATTGCAATGCTGAAGATTTGAAGAAGTAGGAGAAAAATGCTAAAGCCAAGAAGTGGCTTACCTATGGACTTGGTCTTGATGAGCACAGTAGAATCCAAAGTTGTACCATTGTCAAAAAATATGGGACACATTCCAAGTAGCCCATAAAGGAACAATTCAAGTGAAAATATCAAGAGGCACTTTGTTATTTTCAATTAGAACTTCTCCATGAGGGATGGTGAATCTATTCAGGAAATGTATACTAGGTTCACTACATTGACAAATGAGTTAAGGTCACTTGGAAGGATCCTCAGTAAAGAAGAAAGGGTTGAAAATATATTTACTAGGGACAAGACCTATGAGCAACACACATAAACTCAAAATAAACCACGTGGACGAAGGCGGCACATGAGCCATGCCTATGCCGGTCGTGAGTTGAAATTCATTCTTAAACGAATGAAATTTAAGTGCAAAGATCCCAAAACGGCCACCTCACACTTAATATATGTTCATATTTCCATTATACATAGGTTCCCTACTCAAGCTTCATGAAACCCATAAACAATTGCATTCGAGAAAATTATTGAACACCTTATGTGCCTAGGTTTTACATGCTCGTTTTTGTTCACTGTGTACGTAAATTACCCTCCCAACTTAAGTGAGGTGGTGAGACTTATAGTTTCCACCTGACTATGTTCAATAACCAAGCAAAACTCAAGAAAACATTTCTCCACACATTAGAAGTCTAATTACTTAACTAAACGAACAAGAAAATAAACTAATCAAAAGGAAACAGGAGGGGGGACTACCACAAAGGGGGACAAAGTAGAACGGTGAAAAACGAGGGGGGCTTACCTTGTGATAGGAGAGGGAGACAGAGATGGGAAGGATGGTTTGGTTGTGAACTTTATTGGTGAGACGAGGGAAAGAAAATAGAGAGAAAGGGGGACAAAGTAGAACGGTGAAAAACGAGGGGGGCTTACCTTGTGATAGGAGAGGGAGACAGAGATGGGAAGGATGGTTTGGTGGTGAACTTTATTGGTGAGACGAGGCAAAGAAAATAGAGAGAAAGGGGGAATGTCGGGTTTTGTTTGAACGAAAGAGGCAAAAATATGATAAAACCTTACTTGGGGGCGGAAAGAAAACATAAAAAATAAAACCTTGGCGAAGTGGGGCATGTGATGCCCCACTTACTGCTTGTGAATATTTTTGCCACCACTGAGGCCTCATCTACCTTTGCGCGTCGTGCTGGCTTAGACGAGCCCAATGCTGGTATGTTTTTTTAGCTTTTGCAACTTTGGCCACTTTGATTCATTTTTCTTGGTTCCCCCTCCCCCCCCCCTGATTCATGCTAATTATCATTATTTTACCCTTGCATCACTCACAAACATTTTAAACATTACAAAAAAAATCAAAGAAAGAAAATACAAATAATACAAAAATTGGTTGCCTCCAAATGAGCACTACATTTAACGTCGTGGCACGATAGGTTACAACATAACCACGGGTTGCCTTCCAAAAAGTGCATGATTTAAAGCTGATGCCGACGCAACTCTTTGCAGTCACAGTTGGCTCAAGTAAATCACATACTCTACCTTGTCAACCTCAGTCATTCCAAGGTAATTTTTCAATCTTTGACCGTTAACTAGAAACTTATTAGACCCATCTTGCGATTCAATCTCAAGTGCTCCAGTAGGAAATATCTGTACCACGCCAAATGGTCTTAACCGTCTCAACTTCAATTTTCCCTAAAACAATTTTAGTCTTGGATTTTATAATAACACCAAGTCCCAAGGCTTGAAATTATGCTCCAAAATATGCTTATCATGCATCATCTTCATACTCTCTTTGAAAAGCCTCGTGCTCTCAAAAGCATGAAAGTGGAACTCATTGAGCTCATGTAGCTAATGACTCTACTCGTGCCAATGACTTCCATATCCACGTTCAACTGCCTCAGAGCCCATAGCACTCTATGCTCAATCTCCACACACAAATAGCATACCTTCATAAACACCAATTTATATGATGACATACAAATGGGAGTTTTAAATGTTGTGCGATAGGCCCATAGTGTATCATCCAACTTTTTTACCTAATCAATCATGTGGCATTCACTGTATTTGTTAGCGCACTCTTGATTTCATTGTTCGACACCTCCACTTTCCCACTTGTTTGCGGGTGATATGGAGTAGCAACCTTATGGAGAATGCCATATTTCTCTAACAACTTTGCAAAGCTCGATAGCAGAAGTGTCTACTTCCATCATTAATTAATACTCTTGGAGTACCAAACCGGGTGAAAATATTATTCATCAGAAATCCTATAACGACACGAGTGGGTATGGTAATTTCTTTTCCCTTTTGGAGTTATCTACTTTCATAGATATTAGTAATTAGTCAATGGTAATGACCATTGGAACTTAACTGCCTTCTACGTTAATTTAGTCAATGGATATGCAAGAGTAGAGAACCCCTCCACAAACCTCCTATAATACCCAGCTAAGCCCAAGAAATTGTGAATCTCCATTGGAGTTATAGGTCTAGGCCAATTCTTCACAGCTGCGATCTTTTAAGGATCAACCTTGATCCCTTCACTAGAGACAACATGACACAAGAAAGTGACATATTCAAGCCAAAATTCATATTTTGAAAATTTTGCGTGCAATTTGTGCTAACATAGAGTCTGTAGTACTTCCCTGAGATGATCGGTGTGGTCCTCTCGACTTTGTGAATATACGAGGATATCATCAATTAACATACCACAAAGAGTCGAGGAAAGTCTTGAAGTCTCGATTAATAAGATCCATGAAACTTGTCAGGACATTCATTTGCTTGGAAGACATCACCAAAACTTCAAAGTGCCCATACCGGGTCCTAAAATCTATTTTCAAAATATCCTGCTCCCTGATCTTCAGTTGGTGATACCCCGATCTTAGGTCAATTTTGGAGGAGTATGTAGCACCTTGTAATTGATCAAACAAGTCATCTATCCTTGGATGTGGGTACTTATTCTTGATTATGACCTTGTTGAGCTGCCGATAGTCAATACAGATCCTCAATGACCCAACTTTCTTCCTTACAAAGAGAATCGGTATGCCCCGAGGCGACACACTCGGCCGGATGAAACCCTTCTCAAGCAAATCCTTCAGCTGCTACTTTAAATCCTTCAATTCAGCCGACGCCATTTTCTAGGGTGGAATAGATATAGATTGCATTCCTAGAACCACATCGATCCCAAAATCAAGCTCCATATCTGGTGGGATCCCAAGGAGCTCATCAGGAAAGACCCCCAGAAATTCATTCACAATAAGCACTGACTCAAGTGTAGGGGCCCCAACATCGGTGTCTGTGACCCGGACCAAATGGTAAATACACCCTTTGTTGATCATCTTCGCGGCCTTAAGGTAAGAAATAAACCTACCCTTTGGCATGACACCATCCCCATTCCACTCAATTACTGACTCATTTGGAAATTTAAACCTAACGGTTCTACTTCGGTAATCAAGCTTGGCATAACATGAGTGAAGCCAGTCCATCTCCAGTATCATGTCAAAATCTACCGTCAACAATTCAACAAGATCGGTCGTGGTGTCACAACCATGAAATGTGACCATACAATCCTTATAAACCCGTGTAGCCACAATTGACTCACCAACTGGAGTAGATACAGTGAACGACTCATGAACTTATTCTGGTTCTATCCCAAATTACATAGCAACATAAAGAGTGATTTATGACAAGGTAGAACCAGGATCTATAAGAGTATACACATCAAGAGATTGGACAGTCAGTATACCTAGGATAACATCTGGAGAAGTCACTGAACTCTGGCGACCCCTCATAGCATAGAACCTGCTTGGTCCTCCCGTACCCTTTTCACCATCCCTAGCAGCACCACACCCTGCGGGTGTTGGAGTGCCTCGAGCTGGAGGAGGTGTCGCAGATGTAGTAGCTGCAGAACTGGTTGGTTGTACCGTACCCCTACCCACATTCTAGCAGGACGAAGAAAAATCCCTCTGAATGTGACCCCTAATACCGCACACGTAGC